>NC_090822.1:104113646-104734038 GCF_000390325.3 Nicotiana tomentosiformis | reverse complement strand
TAGGAGCATGTTGGCATATGGTACCGGGATGGTGTTGGTCTGCCTGAGGAATTCCAATCCCACTATCAGTTCGAAGTCATCGATGATAGCTATGCGTAGGTCGAATATTCCCTTGTATGGGCCAAGCTGGATTGGCGCTTCTTTGGCTATTCCACTCACTTGCTGAGATGGAGAGTTGATAGCCTTGACACGACCCTTGCATTTTTGCACTGCTAGACCGAGGCGTTGCACCTGAGTTGAGGCCAGGTAGTTGTGGCTAGCACCCGTGTCTATCAATGCCCGAATAGGTCTGCCATTTACTTTCATGTCAACGAACATTAAGGTCCTCTTTTGTGATGTGGGAAGCCTCTCGTCCGCCTTTCCTTTCCCTTTCTTGTCGATTGGAAATGCCTTCTTCTTGGGGTTGCCAGTACTGGTTCCCGCTAAGGTATCATGAATGGAGCCGACAAATGCGTTGAAGGCACCTACTGGATCGGTGTCGTCTAGGTCGTCGGTGTCTGACTCGTCATCGTCAACAGTTTGTTGAGCATTGACTTGTGTATTGGGGCATTGATTGTTCCAATGTTCCCCGCCGCAATGACGGCATTCTGATGGGGGCTTTCTCCCCTGATGGTTGTTGACTGATGCAGTAGTGTTACTGCTTGAGGAAGGAGTCTTGGATTTGGATGTACCTCGATCTCCTCCGTTTCTGTTGGGGCCACCGTTGCTAGGTTGGCTCCCGTTGTATCCCCCTCGGACAGGCGGCTGGGGTCTATCCTTCTGAGTTTCCAACTGATAATCCCCAAGGCACTCAGCAGCTTGAATGGCCTTGGGTAGGGTATCTACCCGTTGTCTTTGCAGTTCCATACGAGCATGAGGTTTTAAACCTTCTATGAATGCGAACAGTTTGTCTTTGTCCCCCATATCTCGTATGTTTAGCATGAGTGCGAAAAATTCACGCACGTAGTCCCGCACCGACCTGGTGTGGCGGAGTTCACGCAACTTTCTTCGTGCATTTTATTCCACATTTTCGGGGAAGAACTGTAGGCGTATGGCGGCCTTCAGTTCCGCCCATGTCTGGAGAGTATCTTCGCCGGCCCTGATGGCTTCGTATTTGACTCGCCACCAGAGTTTTGCATCGCCTTGAAGATACATGGCAGCAGTTGCTACCTTTTTGGATTCTTCCAAATGTCCAACGGCATCGAAGTACTGTTCGATGTCGAAGATGAAGTTTTCCACTTCTTTAGCATCCCGGGCTCCGTTGTATGGCTTGGGCTCCGGAATTTTCAGCTTTTGTGGCATGGGGGCAATGTTCATGGCACCCCTGATGTGGTTTTCGCCTCCTTTGAGCAGGCTTTGAAGGGCAGCATTGACAACATTGAGCTGGCCTGTCAAGTTGTCTATGGTTTGCTGCATGACTGTCAGTCTGTCTGCCTCTAGTTCCCGATGGGCTAAATCCTCGGCACGCTCCTGTTGGAGGTCCTCGAATTGGCCATGAATTTTGGTTGCCTCGACGGCAGCCGTTTGTCAGTCTTCCTCAGAGTCTTGACTGATGTTTGCTATGTCATTTTCGGCCTGCCGCATTCTGCGGTCCAGGTCGTCCAACCTTTAAAACGATGTAAGTATAACGAGACTTGAAAATGTTAATCTATGGGATGTTTCGTAGTTTTTGATGTATTTCGTATGCCTCTTATTGAATTACCATGATTCCATATGTTTTTCTGTTTGCCTTACATGTGAGTACTATTCCACATGTACTGTTACGCGGCGCCTTCCTGAAGTTCCTTGGAAGTGCGACGTAAGGCTAAGCAACCGATGTCAGTGCGGTTGCTATGCGCCAACTGAGGTCCTCGCCGTACGCTAGACTAGATTGTCAGTGCCGTACGGGAAAACCAATGTCGTGAGCAATTGAGCAGCGAAAAATGAGCAACTGATGATGAAAGCTGATGATTGTATTGATGATGATGAGGAAAGCTATTACAAGATGCAATACGGTGTCGGGGGGGAGAGACACCAGTACAGAGAATTGTTTGAATGCTTGAATATTTGAATGCTTTGGTCCCCCTTAATAATGCTTAAAAAAATAAACCAAAGTTACATGAGTTGACCTAAGAAAGCTGTAGAAGCACACTGAAAATGAATGAAGTAAAACTACTCTATAATTACAATGAAAAGGACTTAGTCTTCTATGGAAGCAAGTCCGATGGCAGCAACTTTGTCTTGAGCAGCAGGGTCTGCGCGCGCATTGCTGTGGGCGCGCGCGGCACTATTTGGATCTGCCAGCGGCTGGGCGCTGGTGCTTGGCATTGGGTCTGCGCGCGGGGCACTGTTTGGGTGTGCGGCGCTGATGGCAACATGATAATTTGGGCGCGCGGCATTGTCGGTGCGCACGGCACTGATGGCATTGGCCAGCCGCTGGGCGCTGGCATTGATTATCGGTGGGGCGACAGAGGCGCATGCTCGCTTGTCACTTGGCGTTGCCGAGACCACGGGGCCGACCGTGGCGCTAGGCGTTGGGAGGCTTGCCGGGACGCCACGGGGCGCGTCCAAGGGGTCATGGGTCGATGATGGAAAGCAGCCCATGACATATATCATGTGTCAGCACAATTATAGTTCCCTTATTATAATAATTCTAATAAAATGGGATGACAACTATTGCCAGAGAAACTTTTCTGTTCTTATTCAATTTGTAAACGAATCAACTATTCAACTAATAAAAAGTAGTTACACTATTTTTTGAGTTTTTAATCTATGAATATTTTTTGGTATGAATGTAATGTATATTGATCATGACTTCAAGTCCAATAAGCAATTCCCCAGCCAAGTTAGCAGTGTGAAATAGAAAATGGAAGCTGCGCCGTCTTCGACTACCTGTGCACGCAAAATCCAATTAATATACACATTACATTAACTGAATCAAGACTAAGAAACCATCACCATCTGCCGAAGAGTATAATAACATACATTTCAGCAGCCATGTTTCACAGCCAAATTTGAAAATTAGTTGTTGTCAAAGACAGCCATGACTGTATTATCACAAAATTAAACGCATCGAACATGTCCGTTTCGAAGCTGTTTCATGTCGTGATCACTAGTTCACTACACGTCTGTTAAACGCAGGGTATCTCCCGCCCCAGATGGAACCTAGGCAGGTCTAAAGATATCCAAAGACAGAAATATTTGTATCAACGGAAAACACAAAAGTTATAGGACCTTCATAATCAAGCTGTTCTTGCCCGAATCGGGGTCTCTATGTCAAGTTCTATAACAAGATCATGACACGTGCCTGCATGTCCGGTAGCACAACAAGGGGCGGAGCTAGCTCTGAATTCCGAAACCCATAAATTTCAAATCCTGGCTCTGCCTCTAAGCACAACCAAGGGCCGGTCGATAGATACATGTCCAGTAGTAAAGGGCAGTGAGCGAGAGAAAGCTTTGTAGCAAAGAGGGTATAAAGTGCCACAAGTTTCTGAAACTAACTAGATGTGGTGAAGGTTTGTCATATAACAACTAAAGAATCAAATTCAGTGGGAATATAGCCAAGGCAGTATGTGGAAAATGTCAAAGTGGATTCTTCCATTTGTCAAGTTTATCTACTCATATCAAGCCATTGCTGATGTAAGAAAAGGTTTCAAATGGGCTCCATCATGTTTAAAGTCACACAGCCAACTTTGCTGCTAAAAGAATCCTACTCTGTGTTACACCTTTTCAAGAATTTGCCAACCAAAATTTTCCATCATGCCAGATCAGTTCCTTATAAGCACATACTTTTATCTGCAAGGAAACCAAAATAAATACTATCTAAAGGGAGATTTTTTCCCTTTTATGCCAACCCCCCACCCGACCTACAAGAAAAAGAAATAAATAAATAAGGAAAGCGATTAAGCACACACACAAGAAGGTGGTGGAAGTTAAAGAAGAGGGAACTTAGAATTGACTCGAGGATGATAGGTGACGCCAATATTGACTGCTCCACATCAGATTGATGCAACAAATACTCTATTTGAAAATAATGATGATAAAAAAGAAAGACACAAGATGTCATAATCAGATATAGGATTCACCAGTAAATACAAAAACTAATGAGCCTTTCCACTTGGCAATTATATTCAACGTGAAAAATAATTCAGAATTTGGTGATAGAGAGAGGGTGGCTTTCTTTTCCAACACAAGCCAATATGGACTTTTGTCTTCAAGAAGATGATGGGAATTTTGTAAAAATGATATTCATATGCATGATTGCTAGTGGAAATAAGATAAGGGTGATGAGACACATTACCATATCTTCAATAAAGAAATGATACAATGAAAGGTATCCTAGAAAGTAGGTGATTAGCAATTGACTGGGCAGCCCAGTGCACAAGGTATCTCGCGTTCACGCAGGGTCCAAGGAAGAGCCGCACCTCAAGAAGGGGCGTGAGGGGCGTGATGTCGACAACCCACTCTAATTCAAGCATTAGTGGCTGCTTCCACGGCTCGAACCCGTGACCTATATGTCACACGGAGACAACTTTACCGTTTCTTCATGATCAACTGTGATTAACAGTTGACTATTGCTAGAACATTATAAGGTGGTATTTCAGCTTACAAATTGCAAATTAATGAAAACAACTTTGAAGCAGCATCATATATAGTAATTCAAACTGATTTAAGAAAATTAAGGGAATAATGAAAGCATATGAATAAGGAGAAAAATGAGGTTGGCAGTCTTTCTTACCTTTTAATATCTATCTATCAGCAAAAGTTCTTGACAAAATTGAATCATCTCTAATCTACTGGTATCTCCATATTTGATCTATTGTACAGCTTTCAGAAGTGTATGAAGAAAACCAGAACAAGCAGAAGAAAAGCAGAAATAGGCAAGGCCTGAAACCAAAAAAAAAAAAAAGGATAGCATTAGAAGAGTATATATAATTTGCAAGATTCAACATTTCAGAAAAATAATGAAAACAAGTCTTGAAATAACCACAACTACGCTGTAATTAAGAGGACTTAATGAAAATAATGTAATACGCGTCATATGAAGCAAGGTGGGTTGCTCTGATGGTAAGCACCCTCCACTTCCAACCAAGAGGTTGTGAGTTCGAGTCACCCTAAGAGTAAGGTGGGGAGTTCTTGGAGGGAAGGATGCCGAGGGTCATTTTGGAAACAGCCTCTCTACCCCGGGTAGGGGTAAGGTCTGCGTACACACTACTCTCCCCAGACTCCACTAGTGGGATTATACTGGGTTGTTGTTATTGTTGTTGCGTCATATGAAGCAAGACAGAAATAACAGATTCCTTACGTTTTTCTTGGCAGCTGAATAATCCATACGCGGAAGAAATCCTTGTAACCCGATGTTATAAACTGGAGTTCCATCGGGATAGTAGAGGCCATAATTCCTCTCTGATGCTGGACCGGGCTTTAAATTCTCATTAAAGAGCGCAAACACATAAATATCAATGGGCTCAGATGGCTTTGCTGGAGTTCCTTGATTTTGCTGTATACGCCGAAACAAGTTACCATTATATTGCGCTGCATTTTCAGGTGTTGCTCCAAACTCATTTGGGTCGCCCTTCGATGGCCAACCTGTCTCAGAAACCTTAACTTGAATGTCTGAGTAGCCCATTGCCTTAATCGCTGAATGAACTGCATCAATTTGTGCATACAACATGTTGTCATACTTTAAATTTGTGATTGGGTCAATCGTACCAGCATTAGGCCGGAAAAGTACATAATCAAGCGGGACTTGATCGGGGCTGTCTTTGTATGCAAAGAATGGATAGGCATTTATAAGGAACGGCGACTTAGTCTGGGTATGGAAATTGAGAATGCCATGAATGTATTCAGCAAGATCTTGTCGAAATGAACCAGAGGAAGGCGGAAAAGAGTTGCCCAAGATCCCAGCCGAGTGGGCGTGTGCCACATATATATCATTGCTAAGGCCAAGATTAACAAGAGCCCGATATACACCTTGCATTGCCGGGAGGAGGTTATTCATCATCTGTGTATCGTTCCCCGTTAAGATCTCGTTCCCAACAGTAATACAAGTGATTTTAGTCTGAGTATGGTAAGGTTGAACATGCGATTGAATCCAAGCCTGAGCTTGTTGGGGATCAGTCATTCTTTCTAGGTACTCATTCCCAAGTCCAATAACAAATTCCACATCCGTATTAGCGAACGCACTTAACACGTTTGGATCAGCGTCATAAAGTTTAACTCTCGTAACATTGAGAGATCTAAGGAGATAGGAAACTCGCGATGGTGTTGGCAGATTATTGGCAATTTGGCCATAGTTAATTCCAATTCCAAGGCTGAGGGTACTGGCAAATAAATCTGATCAAACAGTTGAATTAAAAGTAAATACCTTGTAGGGGGAAAAGATGAGGAAAACAAAATATGTACACATTCATTTAACAATTAGTAAAAAACTACTAACTACTAATAGGAATTAACTACTGCACATATCCACCTATACTTCACCAAGAAAATCAGAGCAAAAACTCTGTTTTTTTAATCAAATGACTAAAACCATGTTCTGCTGATAACTTCAATTATCTCTTGAATAAATGAACAGAATAATCCAATAAAGACACACATATTCCCTATTCCTTAGGACCAAGAATCCACCTTCACTAAATCTGGTGATAAACACTTAGCAAGAACTTCATATTCACATTAAAGGCCAAGCAATACTACAATTCCCACCAAGTAAACAAGAAACCAACTTAAAAAGACTGAATCTTTATAACCAACGGCAGTTCTAACCCCCCCCCCCCCCCCCAAAAAAACTACCTCACCCAAGAACCAAAATAGCATAAAAACAAACTAGTTGATGAAAAGGACAAACAAGATTTGTACAAAAAAAGGGTTACTAAAAAGAGTTAGA
Organism: Nicotiana tomentosiformis; assembly: GCF_000390325.3. Taxonomy (NCBI): domain Eukaryota; kingdom Viridiplantae; phylum Streptophyta; class Magnoliopsida; order Solanales; family Solanaceae; genus Nicotiana; species Nicotiana tomentosiformis. Next base: position 104,727,191 of record NC_090822.1, on the reverse strand, counting down.
AAAAGAGAAAAAGGAAGTGACCTGAAAGAGTAAGGAGGAGGAGAAGAAGAGGCTTGAGGAAGTTGAAGAGGATGGCCATTTCCCCCTTTGCCAGCCTAGCTAAATCTCAGCCACGACGGCTCTTTAATGATGCATATGTATCCTTATTTATACTACATGCAAAAACTTCCTTTATTTCTCATTTTCCTTTTTAATTGTTAGTACTATATATTATTTCCTTATTAAGCCCTATTTAAAAGGAAAATATACATTTATATTTAAAAATAATTTAATTTTAAACTTTTAATTATACTCTTAAAAAAAGTTAAATACTAGTATTACATATTCAAGATGAAGGGGAGCTTTGGCGGTAAAATTATTGTCATGTGATCACGAAATCACAGGTTCGTGTCGTAAAAACAGTCTCTTGTAAAAATGCATGATAAGACTTGTAAAACAGACACTTGTGATTCGGTTCTTCTCATAGCGGAAACTTATTGCAACACATATTCAAGACCATAAGTTACACCTATCTTCTTGGCTCATATAAATTCAAACGAAAAATATATCATTATTTTATATGTGTTGTCTGATCTAACTAAAGGCATCTAAATTTGTTAAACTTGCAAGTACATGTTATTAAATAATTTATTTAGCAAAGTTGAAGTAGATGGACTAGCATCAAATACTAACTGTAATTTAACTTTAAATTATTATACTGTTGCTTTCGTGTCTCGACCAATTGACCATTCATTTATGAACATAAAATGGTATATTATACAGCTGTTATAAAATAATTTATGTTAAGATTTTTTGTGACTATTTCCAGTCGCTTTCTTACACGTAAGTTCTCTGTTTCCTTTCCGAGTATCAGCCGTTTATGTAGTTGACGCGTGAAATTTACCGACATAACTTTCTTATTTGCAAATAGACCTTTGAAGTTTTTCATAATTTCATTTTCGCTGCAATGTACTTTCTGTTTTGTTTCTTAAAGTACAATAATCATTTCCCAACAATTACCGCGTGATTAAAAGAAAACTTCCCGTTTTATGCATGTTTTTTTTTTGTTCCAAATTATGTAGTGGAAAATGATCATATTGTTCTTTCTAGTCAATTGATTTGTGGATCATGTCTTTTTTCCCGAGTGAAATGGCGAGGATGCAATTTACAGCTAAGTTAAATTATACAATTATGAATAATCTTTTATGATAAATACAACTTATCATACTTTGTGATTAATATATCCTAGTATTTCAGTACTTGCACATATTTAGGAAAGATTTGAACAATTATTGAGTACCATAGTTTCAAAATAAATTTTAATTATATTCAACTTGAATTATTGCGTGAAATTCATCAATGGATCATGTAATGCTGAAGCATATTAACTGTCATTTCCATATTTTCTAGTAAATGTCCTAAAATCTTGTCTAAAAATGCGTTTTTATTTACTTTATTGTGCTAGAAATTATGCATAATTTGTTAAAATGTGTTGGACTCAAATTTGTAGTGATTATTCAACATAACAGAGAAGTGGACTCAACAATTAATGAGTTTAAAGATAAATTCGTGAGGCCAATTAGATTAAATAGTACAAGACTATGCACGTACCAAATGGATTATTATAACATGATATCAGAGTCGTTGTTGAGCTGGATTAATATTAAGAGGCAGAACAAAAGTATTAGGGGAAATTTAGGATTTTAATTTCCATTCACTAAATATAACCAGTTCAAATTTAGTCGAGCTAATTGAATTGTAAACTTCTCACGACCTCCTAAACATTGAAAACATACTAATAACACATTTATCGTCTTATCTAAAGGAACACACAAATATACTTCCGAATTTTGGCATACCAATTACTTAGGTGTAATTGGGAAAAGATGTCAAATATATACATGGAATGAGATCTCTTTTGACTAGTATTTAGTACTCCCTCTGTTTCAATTTAGATGACATACTTACTTATTAATCCGTATAAAAAAGAATGATATATTTCTACAATTGAAAATAATTCAACTTTAAATTCTTCATTTTACTCATTTCACCCTTAATGAGAAGTTTTTATAACCACACAAATGTCATGATCCTATAAAGTTTTTACCCCTTAAGCTTTTAAGACCACAAGTTTCAAAAAAAAAAAAATTCTTAAACTTCGTGTCGAGTCAAACTATCTCGTCTAAATTGAAACGCATGGAGAATTACTTATTCATTATCTAAGAGGTAAAAGTACATCATTATCCCCTATCATATGTACTATTTAGAAGTAAGATCGTTGTTTCTACCTCAAAATATGAAACAATTTCCTTAATTATTTAGTCACATTTTCGGAGAAGTTTTGTAAATAAAAAAAAAAGGAAAAATCTTTTTAATATCTTGTGATCAATTTTTGTGATAAACTAGGTCTAAACTAGGCTGTTTGTCTTCTTATTCAATTTACGACTTATTTTATCACAAAAATTGATCACAAGATATTAAAAAGATTTTTCCTTTTTTTTTTTAATTTACAAAACTTCTCCGAAAATGTGACTAAATAATTAAGGAAAACGTTTCATATTTTGAGGTAGAAACAAGGATATTACTTCTAAATAGTACTTATGATAGTGGATAATGATGTACTTTTACCTCTTAGATAATGAAAAAGTAATTCTCCTAGTTTAGACCTAGTTTAGTCAACGGTCAATGGAATTTCAACAAAGTATCAGTTCTTTAGTAATTTCTTCAGATTTTGGGGTACAATGTGACATAAAATGTTAGGATTTGCTAACTAATGTTACACAACGCTGTTTTTTCTCTCTCTTAATTATCAGTAGGTGAGGGCAATTTTGGCAAATTTCAAGAAAAATTTAGGTCTTATGTATTTTCTTTTCTATAACATACATATGTACAATTATCGTATCGTATAAAATGAGATAACAGAGACTATAGTTTCTTTCGATACTCATTAATATAAACTTTAAAAGAGAATTCTTTTAGTTGGCCGTTATTTTGTTTTCTAATGGTAAATTTTTACTTTGTAAATTGGAAATTATAAAAAGATCGAGCAACTGGGAACAATGATACAATCATAAAAATAATCTTTAAAATTGAACGTGACTTTCGTATTGCTGCCTATAGCACTCTACTTAATCTAAGCGCGCATTTCTTTTTCTTTTGGAAATAAATGTATATATTTCAAGATTTGAAAACTAGAATAATGAACTTTTTAGGTAACCTTGTTATAATGTATAATTCAACTTCATCCCCTTCTATTTATTTTTTCTTACAAATAAAAAAGTGTTAACAGTGATATTGTGATAATGATTCTCTTCTCAAAATGAACCTACATTGCCATACTTTGACACTAATAATGATTCTCTTCCCAAATTTAATAATAATCCAAATTAAGAAGTTTAACATGTAATGGGATCACTTGTTACTTATACGCTACTCTTTCTCCCTAATAATTATAAAACTATTACTTTCATGCATGCCAATGATATATATATATCTTGAGGATTGAGGAAGATAATGTATGAACTTTTTAACTTTTAACCGCTAACGCAAAGGTTTAAATGCTGTAGTGAAAAACAAAACGTTGAAAACTGAAAAAATAAACCTGCTTGTTGAATCACAAACAAAATTAAGATTTTGCGGTTGTAACTTGTAAGTTTAGATTTAGAATTCATATCTTTATTGGGTCTTGGAATTGTAGTTATTCTATTATAATTTTTTTTAATCTCCCGCATACTGAGTTACTTGCAGATTTATAACTTAACTAAAAAATTAAAAAACATGATAATTTTGTAATTTTTATATGAAGTTCATGTTTTTAGGTATTTGATAAAAACTTTTTAGGTTGAATAGAACCTTGAATAGTCTTATGTAGGCAATGTATTGACTATTGAGATTATCCTACTTCTTCAATTAATCTGGAAATGCTTTTTACTTAATAATCACAAATAAATTGAAAATAATCTGAAATACTGAAAATAATCTCAAATATGTTATAAGAAAAATTAAATTATGGTGGATGTCTACTCTTCCTCCATGATTTTCTCAAATGCTTAATGACATATTCAATGACATATTTCTATGCTTAATGACATATTCAATGACATATTTTTCTTCACTTTTCATGCCTATATAAAGGTCTTGTAATAGATAGGAAAATACACACAATTAAAGAAGAAATAAGAATCTCTCATCTCTTTCTCTCTGTATCTCTTAGCTTGTTTTTTTTTGTTCTATATTGTTACTTTGAGCTATATTTTATAACACATTATCAGCACGAGTCTCTAACCTCAAGGTTGAATTCCACTTCTGGTAAGGTATATCTCGATGATCTATTATCAAAATTATTCAGATTTTATTCAGAAAGGTATGTAGTGTTACAAACACGTCTTTCTGCTACAGCAACAAGTCCAAGCTTTAAACGAGATAAGTTTGTATCACTATTTAGAATAAGCAATTGTCTGGTTATTAGAAAATTAGTATTTATGTGGCTGCTAAGGATGTCACCTTGTTAAATTTTCATGAACTAAATAATAGGTGGCATTCGGTATACTAAATAATCTACAAAATTAAAATTATACTTTATTATGTATGCTTATGGTTAATTTTACCTTATAATACGATTTTAGTATGCCTAGTATAATGATTATATATTAGTTTACTGTCAAATATAATAATAATATTATTAATAATAATATTATTATTATTAATAATAATAGTAATAATAATAATAATAATAATAATTATAACTATTTTATTTTGATAAGATAAAATATTAGTACAAGAAGTATGTACTACACCAAATTTTTCATTGATGATAGTTCTTATCAAATTAACATGTTGAATCATTTCTATATGGAAAGCATATAGTAGTAGATAGTAGACAGAGATTTGTCCACTATTTTTTTGATTCCCTGATTGACTTAAAGATTCTGTTATATCCTTTTATTTTTCTAGAGAGCATAATACTTAGTTTCCATAAAAGTGCATGGTAACTAGTAGTACTATTATTCTGTTTGATACATAATTTTTTCTTAATGTTCTGGTCATATCACTTTCATCTTGAAGTAAGCTTATTGCAGCAAAGACCGCATGTGAATTTTTAATATTATTTTGTATTTTCATATATCTGTTGGACACTAATTACTTAGCTGATTTGAGTAAACGAAAGTCTATTGTTGAGAAGTATATCCAAATGACATTATGAAGAGTTTAACTCAAGAGATAAGCATTTCCTTCGTATTTGAAATTATTTTTGTCCTTTACTATTAATGATATCAAGTTCAATGAGTTCAAGTCGCAATGCACCATGAGGGTAAGACATCAGGATCAAGTAATGATGCTCCATGATGTTAAGAGTTGGGTTTGAGTCCCAATTCATTATGGTCTAACATGCCTTTATATTGGTAAGACATTGGGTTTGAGTCCCACTATACCATATTGATGATATAATGATAACTAAAGAAAAATAATATATTTTTCATGAAAAAGCATGAATATTGTCCCACTTGATTTGCTCCATTCTTGAAGTGAATGTGGTAGCGGCGCATAATAAGTCTAAATGAAGACAAGTGGTTGAACAATGAACGTGGGCGTTCCAAAGATCAAAATAATAATATTCATCACTATGATTATAAAAGGAGAACAATAAGGGTTCTCAAAATAGTCCTTAAAAATGTGAAGGCAATGTTTACCATCAAATTGGTATGAAAAATAATAAAGCACGCCGCTGATTATGATCCATTCCTTGAAAAGAATGTGACTTGTGATAAGCATTGAGAATGCAGACCCGTTCCTCAAGGTGAATATGATAATATGTGATAAAAGTAATGAATAAAAACATGCAATGCATGATTAGATGAATACCACACAACTCACCTCTAAAGGAGGTTTGAGTGAAATAAAGAGAATAAATATTATTGTGTGGTTACATAAATATGTCATTGGTCGCGTACATGTGATACGCCAAAAAAATTTAGTGTACCTTATAAAAGGTTATTAAAGGCAAAATTAAAGTAAGGAATGATTTTGCTTATGATGATTTTGACTTTGACAATTTATTATGATATAATTTTCTTTGTGAAGGAGACATTTACCATATGAATGGTGTGACAAAAGTTCTTGTAGTACAAAAGTTATTAAGAGCTCCGAAAAAATTAATTTGTTACTATCCGGATGAATAAAATTATTCACGACATTGATATTGTAAAGTCTCAAAAAAAACTTTTTGAGTTTTCAATATATAAGTCAAAGTGGTTGGCATATTGAGACTATAAATGAAAGGAATATTGAATATCTTCATATTTCTTTAATCATAACGGGTAAATATGAAAGGTTACCCGATTTTCTTTCTATTTGTACTACACAAATATAAGCATGATGATGGAATCATAATGTCACAAGTAAACTAGAGGTTTACTGAAACAAATATTAGTTGGCATGACCGGTTGACCATCCCGGTTCAATTATGATGCGAAAAATTAATTGAGAATTATATTGGCATATATTGAAGAAATAAAAGATTCTTCAAGAATTCTCTTGTGCTGCTTAGTGCTTAGTCTCATGATATACCAGTTAAGGTTGAGATTAAATCCATTGATTTCTCAAACAAATAAAAGGTGATAAATATATGGACCCAGTCACCTGCCATGTGGATCGTTTATTATTATATGATTTTAATAGATGCATCTATTCTATGGTCATATGTACATTTGTTATCAACTTGCAGTTTGACTTTTGCAAGATTGATTGCTCAAATTATTAGAGCACAGTTCCAGAATATAAATTATGATGATTTATCTTGATAATACTGGTTTAAATCAATGTCGGTTTAGCAGAAATTATATGCCTCCAATTATATCTAAACCATTGGTTATGAGAATAAAACTACCAAAATAAAATTTGGTATGTGATGTATTATTTAATATACAACAGTACTTGTACACATCTAGCCAAGTTATGATAAGTTCTCCCTATCACAATTGGTTCAGGGTTAGGAACCAAATAATTTTCATCTAAAAATATGAATGTGCTATATGATTTAATTATTCCACCACAATGCACAAAGATGGATCCCCAAATAAGGCTAGGGATATGTATTGGTGATCTCAACAATAGGGGGAGAAAATGGGCAGCTGAAAAAGTAATGCATGTAATGAATTATTATGAGTGCATCTATATCCTCGTACGAGAAAAAGTGAACTTGAAATTCAAGTGATAATTCATTTGCAAAATATTGCCAGGCTTATTTATTAACCCAAAGCTAAATGTCATATTCGGCTGCTAATGCTCCAAATAAAATAAAGTTCATAATGAATAGAGTCTATGGCATGCATGAAGCGTAATAGACTAATCGGTTCCAAAGATAAAACTCCTTGAAGAAAGAGAAAAGCAAATGTTCAAGATGGTCATAATAAGGAGGCAAGTGCTCTAGAAGAGCACCACGACATAACACTTTATAAGACCTCATGGGAGAGGCTGAGGTACTTGAAAATAATAAGATAAAGAGATCTCAATAAGTTATGTCTTTATTGGGTAATAGTAGAACCGATTTAAATGATCGTCGACAATATTGTTTATATAATGTAGCGCTCAATATTATTAATATTGACGAGGATCTTGATCTCAAATCTGTCATGAAATTTGGACAGATAAATGATTGGCCAAATGAAAAATACGCAATGAAAATTGATTTCAACTGAAAAATATGAAGTTGGACGTATAGTCCCAACACCTGAAAGTATAAATCCAGTGGAGGTATAAATATGTTCTTGTATGGAAAAAAAAGGTCAAATCGATAGACATAAAGACGACTTGTGTCACAAGAAGATTTGTAAATATCCTGGCATTGATTATATAGAGACATGTTCTCCAGTGGTGATTGTCGTCATTTCAGGTTTTAATCTGCCAATACAAAAAAAAATGTGATATGCGTATAATGAAAATCATTGAAGGATTTAAATTGTTCTGAAGCATATTAAGGTTTCCAAAAAATATTATTAAATAAAGCTTCAAAAATTCTTATACGGATTGAAACAATCAGGACGCATGTGGTATAATCACCTGAGTGAGTACCTGTTAAAAGAATGGTACAAGAATGATTCAATTTGTCCTTGTATCGTTATAAAAAGATCTGGATCTAAATTTGTTATAATCGTTGATGATTTAAATATCATTGGAACTCCTAGGGAGCTTCCTAAAGTAGTAAACTATTTAAAGAAAGAATTTGAAATAAAAAATCTTGGAAAGACAAAATTTTGTCTTGGTCTACAAATTGAGTATATGAAAGATGAAATTTTCGTCCATCAATCAGCATACACTAAAAAGATTTTAAAGCGATTCTATATGGATAAAGCACATCCATTTACTATTCCGATAGTTGTTAGATCACTCGATATAAATAAAGATCCATTCCGACCTCATGAAAATAATGAAGAGCTTCTTGGTCCCGAAGTACCATATCTTAGTAAAATTAGTGCACTAATATATCTTTCTAACATTACAAGGTCTGACATAACTTTTTCAGTTAATGTCTTAACAAGATATAGCTTTGCTCCTATAAGGAGGATTTGGAATGGAATCAAACACATATTGCGGTATCTAAAAGGGACTATCGATATGAGATTATTTTATGGCAATAATTGCAGTCCCGATCTTGTTGGTTATATCGATGCTGGGTATTTATATGACCCACATAAGGCTCGATCTCAAACATGCTATGTGTTTACATATGGAGGCACTGTCATATCTTGGCGATCGACTAAACAATCAATTGTGGCTACTTCATCTAATCATGTTGAGATAATTTCTATTCATGAAGCAAGTCAAGAATCTGTATAGTTGAGGTCTATAATACACCTTATTCGAGACAAATGTGGTTTGAAGTGTGACAAACTACCCACAATTTTGTATGAAGACAATGCAGCATGCCCAATTGAAGGGAGGATTCATAAAAGGGGATAGGACAAAGCACATTTCACCAAAGTTATTTTTCACACATGATATTCAAAAGAATGGTGATATCAATGTGTAACAGATCCGTCCAAAAAATGGTGATATCATTGTTCACCAAATCTCTACCGACGTCAACCTTCAAGAAACTAGTGTACAAGATTGGGAGGCGAAGGCTTAAGGATGTGAATTGATGCTCTCATCAGGGGGAGTTAATACGCGTTGTACTCTTTTTTCCTTACAAGGTTTTGTCCCACTAGATTTTCCTTGCAAGCTTTTTAACGAGGCAACCAAAAGACGTATTTCTAAATATGTGTACTCTTTTTCCTTCACTAGGATTTTTTTCCCAAAGGATTTTTTCCTAATAAAGTTTTAACCAGGCATATTATCTATGGACATCCAAGGGGGAGTGTTATAAGAAAAATTAAATTATGGTGGATGTCTACTCTTCCTCCATGATCTTCTCAAATACTTAATGACATATTTCTATGCTTAATGATATATTCAATGACATATTTTTCTTCACTTTTCATGCCTATATAAAGGCCTTGTAATAGATAGGAAAATATACATAATTGAAGAAGAAATAAGAATCTCTCCTCTCTTTCTCTCTATATCTCTTAGCTTGTTTTTCCTTCTTCTATATTGTTACTTTGAGCTATATTTTATAACAAAATAATATTTATATTGTCTTGTTTTTTTCTTCTTTTAGCAAAACAATGAGTGTACAAGTAACACAGTAATACAGACATTCTTTTTTAGAAATACCATGTTCCAAATTCAGAATCTCTGTACAACAACAACAACAAACCCAGTGCAATTTCACATAGTGGGGTCTGGGGAGGGTAGTGTGCTGACCTTACCCCTACCTTATGAAGGAGGAGAGGTTGTTTCTGATACACTCTCGGCTCAAGAACAATGAAAAGGACGCAATAAACAAACATCAATAGCAAGTAAATAAGATAACAAAAACAAATAGCACAGCATGTAATAGCAAAGAAATTAGGAATAAGAAGCTACAAGAGAAGTGCGAAAACTACCGGCAATAGTGTCATATCGTCTAATAACAAGGAACTCGGAGTAAGAGAATACAGGATTAGTACCACTACTACTAGTACGAAGAGACTCTCGACTAACTTTCAACCCATAACCCTAATCCTCAACCTCCACACCTCTCTATCGAGGGTCATGTCCTCGGTAAGCTAAAGTAGTGCCATGTCCTGCCTAATCACCTCTCCCTAGTACTTTCTAGGCCTCCCTCTACCTCTCATCTTCCCCGCTATGGTCAACCTCTCGCATCTCCTCATTGGAGCATCGAAGTCTCTCCTTTTCACATGCCCCGAACTATCTCAGCGTCGATTCCCGTAACTTGTCTTCCACAGGGGCCACACCCACATTGTCCCTAATAACTTTATTCCTAATCCGGTATTTTCTGGTATGCCCACACATCCATCTAAATATCCTCATCTCTGTTACTTTCATCTTCTGGACATGAGATTTCTTGACTGGCTATCACTCGGCTCCGTACAACATAGTCGACCTCACTACCACTTTGTAGAACTTGCCCTTAAGTCTTCGTGGCACATTCCTATCATACAAAACACCAGACGCAAGCCTCCATTTCATCCACCCCGCTCCAACACGATGCGTAACATCCTCGTCAATCTCCTCGTTTCCCTGAATAACAGATCCAAGATATTTGAAACTATCTCTCTTGGGGATGACTTGTGTATCAAGTTTCACCTCCACTTCTGCTTCATGCGTCCCCACACTGAACTTGCACCCTAAGTAATCAGTTTTTGTCCTACTCAACTTAAAACCTTTAGACTCCAGGGTCTGCTTCCACAGCTCCAACCGATCGTTAACCCCGCAGCGCGTCTCATCGATAAACACTATGTCATCTGTAAATAATATACACCAGGACACCTCCCCTGAATGTGGCACGTCCATCGCCAGGGCAAATAAAAATGGGCTAAGAGATGAACCCTAATATAAGCCCATCATCACAGGAAAATAGTCCGAGTATCCTCTCACAGTCCTCACCCGAGTCTTTGCCCCATCGTAATCCTTAATCACCCTAATGTGCGTCTATCGGAACACCACTAACCTCCAGACATCTTCATAGAACCTCCCTTGGGACTTTATCATAATCCTTTTCTAAATCGATGAACACCATATGCAGGTCCCTCTTCCTCTCCGGGGACTGCTCCACCAACCTCCTCACAAATGGCTTATGTGGTCGAACTCCCCGGCATGAAACCAAATTGATTCTCCGAAATAGACACACTCTTCCTCACCCTCCTCTCTACTACCCTCTCCACATTTTCATAGTGTGACTCAGTAGCTTAATACACAAGTAGTTGTTACAATTTTGGATAATCAACCTTGTTCTTATACAACGGGACCATCAAACTCCACCTTCATTCTTCGGGCATCTTCTTAGTCCTAAAAATGACATTAAACAGTCCAGTAATCCATTCCAAACCTACCTGTCCCACAGCCTTCCATAATTCTACTAGTATCTCGTCTGGCCCAGTCGCACTGCCTCTACTCATCTTTCGCAATACCTCTTCAACCTCTGCAACCTTAATACGCTTATAAAACCTAAAATCACGTTGGTTCTCTAAGTTCTCCAACTCGCCAAGCATAATGTTCCTGTCCCCATCCTCGTTCAAGAGTTTGTGGAAGTATTACTGCCACATGTGCCTAATGCACGCCTTTTCCACCAATACCTTGTCATCCTCGTCTTTGATGCACCTCACTTGGTCCAGGTCCCGAGCCTTCCTTTCTCGAACCTTGGCTAATTTGAACAGTCTCTTGTCACTGCCTCTGCCCCCAAGTTCTGCCTACATGCATTCAAATATTGCGGTCTTAGTCGCTGGGACCGCCAACTTCGCCTCTTTTTTAGCCTTCTTGTAACACTCCCTAAGCGTCCTCCTCGTCGGCGTTCTCCACTAGCTTCATATACGCCGCTTTCTTGGCTTGTACTTTACCTTGGACCTCTCCATTCCACCACCAGTCACCGTTGAGGCCCTTGCCTTATGAAATCTCTGTGTGAGTTATTTATTAAAATCTCAAAATTAGTAGAAGTAATTAAGGAGGGTTTGCAAATTGTGAAAAGAGAATAGAAAAGAAAATTAAGGAATTTTTAAAATAAGAATCACGTGGAAAATCTCAACTTCTTGGGATCTCCTTTCATATTTGGTGCATTAGGTAACATTAACGGCGTTTTATTGCACGATGCAATAGCTTAATTTTGACTATTGAGATACGAAACTAACTAATTATAACAGATCACCTAGATTTTGACCTAATCCCGTCAAAGAATATTGGCTTAGCTTGTAATTAGTTAGCTAACCACAAGAGGAAAATGAAAGCCTAATCCACAATATTATAACCAATTAAAGTATACAATATTGACATGCAATACACGAGTAACGTCCTATCAATTTAGATAGAGATACCTTTTAGAAGGAAAACGAAACCAAAAATAAATAAATAAATAAATAAATAAATAAATAAGTTTCAGTTCAGATTATTGGCGCTTTACGTGAGCAAATATAATACTATGAATATGAACATTATTACGTTCTCCAACAAAACTCGATTTAAGGAGTTAGACAATAGTACAAGTCAATGTCAATTTAATAGTGCTAAGCACTATAGCTTGAAATGAACTAACTGAAAGCATATTTCTTTCTAAAATGATTAAGGTTTGAAACCCTTAATAGTTTAATAAATCAAAGAATAGTGTATAACTGTATACCGCTAAGGTTTATAGTGAGATGTGAATAATCATATTGTCATCCTTTTTTTCCGGAGGTGCCTTGATCAGAGTTTATGATTAGAGTCTTGAAAATGAAAAAAATCGTAATAAATAATACGTTCTCCTTTAACGTTTCTTATGCAGCACAAATTAGCTCGAAACTAGTCATGGCCCAATATAAAGACCGATCTCTAAATAGGAATATATATATATATATATATATATATATATATATATATATATATATATATATATATATGTATGTGTATATATAGAGAGAGAGAGAGAAAATGTGGACGAAGATTTCAAGTTTACATAATTAAAAAAGGAAAGTGGTTTTCCATCATTCAATATTCGGCAAATGCCCAAATATACTCCTCTACTTTCGAAAATGGTATAAGAATACCTCTCGTTATACTATTAGGTTATCTATACCCCTGCAGTCATACTTTGGGTTCAAATATACCCCTCATTTAAACGGAGGGACACGTGTCATCCTCTTGTTGGTCAATTCTAAATATCTCCTAATTAATTAAAAAGACTCATTACCCATACCCGAAAAGTAATGTTTAAAGCAATTATATTTTGTAAAAACTAGAAAAAACTGAAACTATTTTCACTAAAAACTGAAAAAAAACAAAAATATTTTTTTTTCAGTTTTTACAAAAAAACTGCTTTAGAAAAAACTGAAAAATATTTTCTAAAACAATGTTTTTGTAAAAACTGGAAAAAAAGTTGAAAATCAATTTTGTAAAGCAATATTTTTTGTAAAAACTGGAAAAAAAATTAATTTTGTTTTTACTAAAAATTGAAAAAAATGAATTTTTTTTTTCAGTTTTTACAAACAAAAAAAAACTGCTTTCAAAAAAGCTGAAAAATATTTTCTAAAATAATATTTTTGTAAAAACTGGAAAAAAAAAAAACTAAAAAGCAATTTTCTTAAGCAATATTTTTGTAAAAATTGAAAAAAAAATATTATTTTTTTTCAGTTTTTAGTTAAAAATATTTCAGTTTTTTTCCAGTTTTTAATATCTTTAGAAAATTGCTTTTCAGTTTTTTTTTCCAGTTTTTTCAAAAATATTATTTTAGAAAATATTTTTCAGTTTTTTTAAAGCTATTTTTTTGTAAAAACTGGAAAAAAAAAATTATTTTTTCAGTTTTTAGTAAAAATAATTTCAGTTTTTTCCAGTTTTTACAAAAAAAAATTATTTTTCGGGTATGGGTAATGTGTCTTTTTAATTAATTAGGAGATATTTAGAATTTACCAACAGGACGATGACACGTGTCCCTCCGTTTAAATGTGGGGTATATTTGAACCCAAAGTATGACTGCAGGGGTATAGATAACTCAGTAGTATAACGAGGGGTATTCTTAGACCATTTTCAAAAGTAGAGGGGTATATTTGACCCTTTGCCATTCAATCTTTATCATCTTATCTAAATATTATTTATGTACATGGGAATGCAAATATAATACTATCAAGAAAAACTTTACTCTCCAATAAAACTCGTTTTAAAGAGTTAGACAATAGTACAAGTCAATGTCAATGTCAATGTCAAGTCAATGAGTGGCTTCCTTATGTCCCTTGTTGTTGAAAGAATTTCGACCAATAGCCTGTTGCACTACATTATACAAGCTCATTGCTAAGATCCTTACAGCAAAATTAAAAGCAGTGGTGGATTTTATAGTTGGACCAGCACAATCAGCATTCATAGAAGGGAGAAGCAACTTAGACAATGTGAGTATTATCCATGAACTGGTGAAGGGTTACACTCAAAAAGGAGTATCTCCTAGGTGCATCATAAAAGTGGACATAAGAAAGGCATATGATTCAGTTGACTGGCCATTCTTACGTATGGTCTTACTGGAATATGGGATACCTAGCAAAATGGTTCAGTGGATAATGGAATGTGTGACTACTGTGAACTACTCTTTGATGATCAATGGTGGCCTCACTAGTAGATTCCAAGCAAGGAAGGGACTGGGACAAGGGGATCCAATGTCCTTTTACCTGTTTGTTCTAGTAATGGAGTATCTTAATAGAACCCTTAAGACTCTAAGGACATCCCTCACCTTACTTCTATCCAAGATGTGTAAAGCTGAATCTCACACATATCTGCTTTGCAGATGATTTGATAATGTGTTGTTGGGCTGACAAGACTTCCATCCAACTATTGCTTGATAAGTTTAATCATTTCTCGAAGGTATCTGGGCTCATGGCAAATCTGGACAAGAGATTTATTTATGTAGCTGGAGTGTAAGTGTTTAAAGATATGATCATCTCTGACAATCATTTCAAGCTCGAAGGACTGCCATTCAAATACTTGAGGGTACCCCTCTCATAAAAAAAGGTTGACAGTGCAGCAATGTATGTCATTAGTTGAGAAGATAATTAATAGAATCAAGTGCTGGACAACTAAATTTCTCTCATACAGTGGAAGGTTACAGTTGATAAAAAGTGTCCTATTTGAAATGCAAACATACTCAGGACAGATATTTCTGCTGCCAAAAAAGATCATTCAGTTAGTGACTACTGCATACAGGATCTTCTTATGGACAGGCAGTCATAACCCCTCAAAAAGGGCACTGATTGCATGAGACAAAATATGTATGCCTACTTCAGCTGGTGGCTTAAATGTCATCAACTTCTTATGGTGGAACAAAGCAACTCTTTACAAATTAATGTGGGTTGTACATCCAAATAAAGATGCACTTTGGATAAGGTGGATACACAACTTTTATATAAAGAAACATGATTTCGCTATAATTAATACTCCCAGGCAAGCATGTTGGCTCGTAAGGAAAGTGTTTGATACAAGACAATGGTACCTAAGTATCGATTCTTTTGCCAACATCAACAAATATTGCAGGCAGGGCAATTCAATATCAAGAAGACATATACATTAGCTACTCCTCAGTACCCAAAGGTCCATTGAAAAACTTTACTGATGGGTTCAAATGCCATACCTAGGCATACTTTTATTTTTTGGCTGGCACTTCACTAAAGGATTACCATTGTTGATAGGTTGGCATCTTGGTGTATACTTGTAGCAAGTGAATGTGTGCTTTGCAACAATAGAAAAGTAGAAACAATGTTCATCTCTACTTTGAATGTCAATACTCAAGAACCATCTGGACTACGCTACTTAAATGGATGGGAGAGAGACATCTCATTGGAAATTGGATAGAGGAAGTTGTATGGTCGACAAAAAGAAACAACAATGGCAAGCCTCAAGCTAGCATATTGGCATTCCTATTTACATCTATGGTTTATCATACATGGATAAAGAGAAATATGTGAAGATTTCAGGGGCAAAAAAATGATACTAACAAGAGAATTCGAGATATTGTCCTCCAGCTTCATATGAAAGGACAACAGAAAGCTAAGTGGAAGAAGTTCTTAGAAGGATTGAATAGCTTTCCTCTATGACTAGTTGTCAATAGATAGTAGAAGTAGTAGAGGGACTATTGAAATATACATAGTAGTTTTATTTTCTTGAGTCTAGCTCTATAGTCCACAAAAGCTAGAGGAGTTGTAATTAACTATACTGGTTGAATAAAATCTTTTGATATTTGACCCAAAGAAAAAGTTTGATAAATCAAAGAATAGTGTATAATTGTATAATACCACCAAGGTTTGTAGTGAGATATAAATGATCATATCCTTCTTTTTCGAAGGTTCTTTAATAAGAGTTCCGGGTTCGAGCTTTTAAAAATTAAAAAAAATCCTAATAAATAATACCGATCTCTAAATAGGAAATATATATATATATATATATATATATATATATATATATATATATATATATATATATATATATATATATATATAAGATAACCACAAGAGAAAAAATGTGGATAAAGATTTCAAGTTTTACATAATTTTAAAAAAAGAAAGTGATTTCCCATCATCCAATCTTTATCATTTTATCTACTCCATTATTTATGTACATGGGAATGCAAGGCAGCTTACAAAAAAGATCAAATCTTCATCCACATTTTTCCAGTTTCTCTTATTGGTTTTTTTATTTTATTTTTTCAACCCATTTTCTCTTATGTTATTAGTATTAATAATTATAGCAAAGATGAAAGAATAAAATAGTGGAGTATAAAATTTGAGGGGAAAAAGTTCATTTCCAAATAAAGAAAGAGAAAATAGGATGTGACGCGATTGGTAGGAGGGGGCACGTGTTATTCACCGTCCGCGATGGGATCCTCATCGAATTTCACGCCCCTTATCAAGGTCGGTGGAATTTCTTGATGTCCTCATCATTTTCCTTAATTTACACTTTTCCCCTTTTATAATTTTTCTTTTACATTCTTGTCCCCTTCTTTTTTGGTACTTGAGTTTTGTTTTTCTAGACACGGTTTGGGTAATTGAGTAAGGTAAATCTGCACCCTAGGCGAAGGTGCTTTTAACTGGTTATGTAACGTGGTCTCGTGTAAATATCATAGGTAAGTTTTTATTAGGATAAAAAATTATTCACATCAATATTTACATCTTCTTAATAAGAATAGCAACGTGTTTTCTGTATATATTTAATTAGAGTTAATTAATGTTCATTTTCACTTCAATTTAATACTTAATCATTGATTATAGAGTGTAGTTTGGTGTAAATTTAGGGTGTGGCTAAGTATTCTTTTATTTCTTTAATCACCGGAGGATGAAAATTATTGCCTTAACTAGTTTGAATTCAAATTATATAAAGTCCACTATAGAGTTTTTAGCATTCCGTATCAAAGAAGGTTCCATTCTCATCACTCGAATAGAATTTTCTATTTAAAGGTTAAATTTTTTTACCATTACATCGTACCATTAGTGATTGATTGGTCGTGACTAGGTTTGTTACTGTCCATTGTTTTAACATTTCCTATTCCACTTGAAAATTTGGTCAGCTTGACACTTTATGAACTGATCAAGACATACATTTTGATACAAATAAAATAAATGCCCATGCTGGATTTGTGTGGTGACATTTAACAAGGCATGAATCTACAAATGATAGGATTTTTAAATTATAAATTTGATGTGATGGCGAAAGTACCTTTAATACTAAGTAGTACTACTATTTTTGTATTCAGTAAGTCATTTCCATTACGAAAAGAACGTAAGAGTAAATAGTTTTAAAATAGATACGAATTATTTCACACAAATAGAAGTGTGTCAAAATTAGAACTAAATGTATGTGTGTGTAAGAAAGTTACACTTTAACCTTTTTTGAGAGGATCATTCTGAGCTCAACAAAAGTTGCCAATTGATGTTCGCAAATCAATTATCTTTGACAAAATAGACATTACGTTAACAAAATATTCCCTTAATCTCCTGCCCTCAACACTTGAATTACATGTTTTTAAGTTAATGGAGCTTTTAAACATAAACATTAATAATGAAATATCCCCCCCAAGGTTGGATCAACAAATAGTATTAAAAGAATCAATGAATCATATTCCTTAATAATTATACTACTAAAAAGGTCAAACTTTAGGTTTTAGTTATTCGGTGATATCACCTTTTTATGAAGAAAATGCATGTGTAGTTAGTCGTTGTATATATACTATGGCAATTCTTATTTTCAAAAAAGAAAAGAAAATGGCATTCATTTATTAAAACAACGTGTTGCACCTTAAAATTGTTTTTGTCATTTTAAAGTATTTTTATCCAAATATCATTAATACGTATCCTTATTTTATATTTTACCTTGCATAAAATAAAAATATTTATGCATAATTAAGCAAGTGTTAGTTATGACGAAAACAAAAATTGTAAGCAAATACTCTCTCCGTTCACTTTTACTTGGCATGTATACTAAAAATAGATTTTTATTTTTACTTGTCACTTTACGCATATCAGGAGA
Source organism: Nicotiana tomentosiformis (assembly GCF_000390325.3). Classification (NCBI taxonomy): domain Eukaryota; kingdom Viridiplantae; phylum Streptophyta; class Magnoliopsida; order Solanales; family Solanaceae; genus Nicotiana; species Nicotiana tomentosiformis. Next base: position 104,708,645 of record NC_090822.1, on the reverse strand, counting down.
AGATAAATTTTTTTCCTGTTATACCCACAGTATTTATTACTCATTTTAAATTATTTTCTCAAATCTAATAAAATATGCATCAATTAATGTGGGTATCATGGTAAATTATGCACTTCATTTATTATTTCTTAAGGGGCGTGAAAAGTTAAAACGTGCCAAATAAAAGTGAACGGATGGAGTATTTAATAGTAATATAGAGTTTTATATTAAATATCAAACATTGTATTCATAATGCGAAATGAAATACAAAATTTTAGTGTCATTTAAGTCTTGATATAGTCAATAAAGGTTAGCGCAAAAAATGATGGTAACAAATTAATATCCAAATTCCTTGATGTATTTGACATATAAAGTTCTTGGAAAAATTGTCACATAGAAATTAACAAGCAGCCACTTGTGATTCACTGTAACTAGCTTTTGATCTTTGTATGATTCCCTTTTAACCTTACCCGTTGAAATTGAATAACAGATCCATTATTATTCTCCATAAATGTCAATTATGAGATGATGTTTTTGGCTTTGCCATTTGGTTTCAAACATAAGCTAAGTGACATACTAATAATTCTTTGTATTCATTTGACTTTCTAATTAATTCTTATCTCCAAAGCAACCAAGTGAGCACTAAATAGTCCTTCTCATTCTTGTGAATGTTTATACCTAATTAATGTTTATCCGCATTGAATGTTTATACCTAATTAATTAAATAATTAACCTTAAGAACTAATAAGCTAAAGTGAACAAAAGTATATCATTTAATTATGGTTAAGTGTTCAAGGGTGCGTATATAAATATATATCTTACATTCATTCATTTGGTATAAATATTCAATGAGTTATTTCTTACATAGTAATATATTTTAATCATCAAAATCTGTTTCATGAAAACCAAATGGCCTTATTAGATGCTCTCTTCAAGCATCACATGAATAAAAACCTTTGAAAAATGTGTTGTGTACTTAGTTTCAAATAATATTAAATATTCTTTCCATTATCTTTGAAGCCTGTACAACAAGAATCCTCTCCTTTCCAGTCACTAACTTCCACTTTTTATCAAACTTTTATAAGGTCTGGTCTTCTTAAGTGGCCCCATGAAGATGCCACAACTCAGAATTTAATATTACAACATAGTCCTAAATTATTCGAAAACAATCTTTTTACACAATTAACTAAGTAGATTTCTCCCAAACAAAAGGTCCTTTCTCAAAGTATTCTCTTCCTCTAGTCATTATGGAAATCTTTGTCTCCCTATTGCCTCTCTTTCTATCTGAAACTTTAGGATCAGATTGAACTTTATTCTTATTCTAGTTAGCTCCAATTTCTCCTTTATTTCTTAATTTCTTTCAAGACAATACAATCTTAAAGTCTTTGGGAGCCTCTAGCATGTGTGCTTCTTGTTTTCCATGCTTAAAAATATACCCTTTAGCTTTTATGAAAAGGCAAGGAGTTGAAGATATAATCACCATTTTATGTACCACAATTTTGAGTTCTGCTCTCGCGCAGACATATATATATTCCATCTCACTTAGGGCAACCCGATACACAAAATATTCTGCGTTCACGTAGGTTCCGTGGAAGGGTCGCAACTCAAGGGCTATGATGTAGACAGCCTTCCTGATCAATGTTGATTCTACGGCTTCAGCCCGCGATCTATAGGTCATACAAAGACAACTTTACAGTTGTTCCAAAGCCCCCCTTCTCCAAGTCACTTACTTCCTCTTATTTGTTGGGAAGAAAACTTTTGCTAGCTCTAAGGTACTCTAATAGACTACAAGTTTAAGTTATACTATCTAGGTTAGCTTTAAATGTTGTAGCACATAATTTTGTCTTAATTTTAAGATTACAAATTTCACTCTTTATGAAAGGTTACCCGTAAATATCTTTTGAATAGGCTAATAATGTAAAATTTTCTTCACAAAGTTAAACTTAGTGGCAGAGCCATATTGAAGCAAGGGTTCATATGATACCCTTGCTCAAAAAAATTACTTATTGAACATGTATATTGCAAGCAAAAAAATAATAATAATGCATGATAAATTCAAGGGTTGAATTCCTTTGACTTTGAAACAGAAGCTTGATATAACCTATTTTTATAAGAGTTACGTAAATAAAATCTCTGGCTCGTCACTAGTTAAACTCATAAACTATATATTTTTGCATAGGGATTTACGTTGTTGTCAAAATTAAGAAGTAATTTACATTAGGCAAAAGTAAGCAAGCCAAGTGAGGAAGCAAGTCTAATTTCTATTGGTCTGTTGGGGTAGTCAAGATTGGACCCTGAAAAGTTGGGGGTTTTGCGTCTATACCCGGTTTTTGGGTCACAATTGAATATATACCCACTTTGCAAAAAAAAAATTGCAAGCGTACCCACTTTACGATCAACTTCAGACTTATTGGGTCTGAAGTTAAAAAAAATTACTTTGAAGTAAAAAAATTACACTTCAAATACACTTAAGGCCAAATAAGTCTAAAATGCAACCAATTGTTTAATGCACTTAAGGCTAATAAGCCTAAAGTGAAAAAATTGCACTTCAGATACACTTAAGGCCAATAAGTCTGAATTAAAAAATTGCACTTCATATGCACTTAAGGCCAAAAAGTCTCAAGTGCAACAAACGTTTTCATTCACTTAAGGCTAATAAGTCTGAAGTGAAAATTTACACTTCAGATGCACTTAAGGCCAAATTGGTTTGAAGTGCAACAAACGTTTTGCTACACTTAAGGCCAATAAGTCTGAAGTGAAAAATCCCACTTTAGATGCACTTAAGGCCAAAAGGTCTGAAGTGCAACAAACGTGTTGCTACACTTAAGGCCAATAAGTCTGAAGTGAAAAATTGCACTTCAGATGCACTTAAGGCTAAAAGGTCTGAAGTGCAATAAACGTTTTGCTACACTTAAGACCAATAAGTCTGAAATGAAAAATTGCACTTCAGATGCACTTAAGGCCAAAAGGTTAGAAGTACAACCAACGTTTTTATGCACTTAAGGCCAAATAGGCCTGAAATGCAAATTACCTAGGAACATAAATTTATTCTTCGAATTATAATAATCAAATATACGATTTAATACCTAAAGCTACTCCAATTGAGCTCAAATTTGAAACATAACCTCCAAATATCATCAGGAACAAACCTCAATCATCAATTTGTCAAAATAACAATAAATCTAATGAATCCATTTTGCAATTAAGAAAAAGAAGAAGAAGAAACCTTAAGCAATAGTAAAAAATAAAGAGTCATAACAGCTCCCCATTGTAAAACATCATAAACTACATTAAAATATGTTCACAATCACCATATAAAATCATTGTCACCCGAAGAAGAAGAAGGAGGAGAAGAAGAAAACGAAGGAGGAGGAGAAAGATGTTTGAAGTTGTTTAAAAAATGGGTACAAATTAAAATATTTTTAAAAAGTGAGTATAGGTTAAATGGGGCGACCAAATAGGACGCCCTGTGCACTTTTTACTGAAAAGTTCAAAATTGATTTTAAGATATGGGCCAGTCTCAAAAAAACCAAGTAAACATCATCAGGCCCTAACTTAATCAAGTAGTGGCCCATAATCAAGATCCAAACCACCTGGGAAAAGTACTAGACCCAACTGTCATACAGAGTGGACCTATAGGACATTATAGGCCCATAAGAATGAGAAAAGTACGTAGATAAATACAAAAATGTTTATGGGATGAATGTTTAAAGAGCAAAATTCATTTATAGCCCATCGGCCCAAATATATATCATTCGATAGCCCAAAATTACAATATACATTTGATAGCCCAAAAGTAATTCTAGTGGCTAGACACAAGATCTGTTTCGTCGGCAGCAGAATAGTCCAAATTGAATCTGAGTTTTCTTTCATTTCTCAAACTCTAATCTCTTCTCTCTCCTCCTCTCCCTCTCTCGCCGCCCTCTCTCCCCACGGCAGCATCGCCTTAGCTCCATCACCCGCTTCCATCGACCACCGCCAAACCCCACAAAATTTATGTCACCGTTCTCATTTCCTCCTCCTCTTTCCATATCTACGATTCAAATCTTTCAAATCCTCACCAATCTCTCAAAATCCCAAATCCGAAACCTTAGGCCTTTTTATTTCTTTTGAACTTCACGGAGTTTCAGCCATCACCACCATTCAATATCCACATGAATCGATAGATCTTGACGATAGCCTCGACCCTATACGCCGATGGCCGGAATCCGACAGAGTCGCCAGTGACCACAGAAGAAGCAACTCCGCCAACCACGACTCTCATGACCTTGTCTTCTTTCTCTGATTTTCTCTTATAGTTTCTGTGAATATGAAGTTAATATTTTGAAGATCTTTGGCTGAAAATTTAAAACTCCTCCGATCTTGTTACTATTTTCCGCGACTGTGAGGCCATAGACCCCGGTGGCTGGTCTCTCAATGAGAGGAAGATAAGAGGAGATAACTATGCATAAAGTTAAAATATATACAAAATAGACCGTAACTATACAAAAATTATACAAAATAGAGTGTCACTATACAATTTATATACAATAAAGTGTCATTATACAAAATACATACAAAAATAGAATGTCATTATACAAAAAATATACTACATAGACTGTCAGTATACGAAATATATACAAAATAGATTGTCACTATACAAAAATATACTACTAAATAGACTGTCACTATACAATTTATATACAATAGACTGTTACTATACAAAATAGATTGTCACTATACAAAATAGATTGTTACTATACAAAAAAAAATATACAAAAAAAATATCACTATACAAAAAATATACAAAATAGACTGTCACTATACAAAAAATATACAAAATAGACATTTCGGGCTACTAGATGCAATATGTTTGGGCTGAAGGGCCATTTCGTATCAATGATAAAAAATATAGGCTATTAAAATTTTGAGGGACTATAGAGGGTAGTTTTCTCGTGTTTAAACTGGGTTAAGGTTTCCTTTGTCATGTACTAAATACAATTTTATGTTGGATGATTTCGACCGGGAATTTAAATAGCTATACCCTAGTCTTTTATTATCTTTACGTTGACGAAGTAACATATGTATCTGACTGCATATACAAATTGCACCACAACAAAATATTTCAAGAATAACATATGGATCTGATTGCATCCAGAAATTGCAGCACAATAAAATATTTCAAAACGGGAAGAGTTACGCTTATTAAGCATAAACTTTACTGGTGAACAAACAATCTATTACTAGCAAGGTGTAAGGGGATGATTGGGATAAACACAGAACCAGTAGGCACTTAGAAGAAGGCTGCATTACATAAGCATTTTATGAAACAAGACATGTTTTTGATTTAACCATAGTTCTGACAACAGCATTATATAGCTGCTTTACCTTTAGACCAAGATCATCAGCATAACTTAAACTCGGATACCTAGTAAAGATCACCCTCCTTGTGAGTGTGGATCACACAATCAGAGGTTGGGTAAGAAACACACGTAAGCAGATAACCCTCTTTCATTTGATTGTCGTCCAGAAAAGATCCGTCAGATTGATCGACAGAGCCCGACTCTATCTTACCAGCACAAGTCGAGCAAGCACCGGCCCTGCACGAATAAGGGAGTTCGACTCCAGCTTCCTCAGCAGCATCGAGAATGTATGTATCAGATGGTGCTTCAAACTCATGTTCTGTACCATCTGGACAAACCAGCTTGACCTTGTACACGTTTGCTGATGCTCTAAAACCAGAGTCAGCTTTCAAGCCAAAGGATTTCGAGATGCTCCGCACAGAACCCAGAGAAGATGGGATTTTAACAAATGCGCTCTTTTTCTGAGTTTGAGGAGCAGCTTTGAACATGCAGGTGGGAGGAAGTCTCACGGTCGACATGTTTTACCTGATCAAATTTACAAGCAATCATGAAATAAACAAGTGATCATAGACCAATGCTGACCACCCGCAGAATAACAGTATATATAGGAAGCATTGAAGTTTGAAGTGCCAAATGTAAAACGAATCGAGCTCAAAACTTTCATTTACCTATCCCGGACAGATTCTAACAAGTCCATTTCAGTTGTTCTGATTAATTAAAATTTCTTTTCTAAGACAGTACTGGGAGGAAAAGTTCATTATCTATATTCAGAAATGTTTATATATGTTGCTACTTAAAGCTATGTATTAAACCACATCTACATAAAACTTTTGGTGTAAGAATAGCAGCAAAGGAGGACTTGCTACAAGCCAAACAGGGTAAGGAATGAATTTGACATTTGAACGATATATGCCCTGCCGTAGATGGAAAAAAGAAATGAAAATTTGATAGTCCATTTCTTAAAAGACAAGGCTTTGAATATCTGGAGCATTATGAGAAGAAACAAGCGAGTGGCTTCATGCTCTTCACTCGAAGCTCCATGTTGTGGAGATAAAATTTACTAGCATAGTAATCTACGATTCTACACTAAGTGTTAAACCTAATTCCCTTTACAATGTCAAGGTTATGACTATGGATCTAAGGAATAAGATGCACATTACACATAAATGAATGAATAAACAACACCTTTGCTTAGTCACCATATTAATATCCTTCTAAACACTTCGGCGAGGTTAACCAGTGTAAAGCATGTGTTTTTTTTTTTTTCATTTTTTTGTTCAATTCTAAATCTAGATGTTCCCAACTTCAGGCTGCTTCTCTCAAAATTAGACTTGGACGCGATTAGTAAATTCCTATATATCATAAAGCTATCTACTCTCTACAGGAATAGTCGTTCTCTATGAATTATCCGACACAAAAGAGTACCCTTCTATCTCCATCCACTAAATCAAATTTGATATAAGAGAATCTCAAATACTATCCTGAAGTCAAGTTTCATGTATTTAGTCTCCTCCCATGTCCAGAAGATGAAGGTGGCAAAAATGAGTATGTTGAGATGGATGTGCATACCCGCATAGATAAGATTAGGAATGAAGATATACAAGACAAGGTGGGCATGGCATCAATGGAGGACAAGATGCAGGAAGCGAAGCTTAGACGGTTCGGCCATGTGAAGAGGAGAGACATTGATGCTCCAGTAAGGAGGTATGAGAAGTTGGCCTTGGTGGGTCAAAGAAGAGGTAGAGGTAAGACAAAAAAGTATTATGGAGAGGTGATTAGGCAGGACATGGCGTTGTTTCAGCTTACCGAAGACATGACGTTTGATAGGAGGGTGTGTAGGTCGAGTAGTAGGGTACACAGTTAGTATATAGTCGTGAGTTTTCCTAGTCCGTTCCAATAGTATTAGTGTTAGTTTTGTACTTTCTTAATTTTAGATTTCTATTACTACCTGCTATTTCTTTCATTTCGGTTTTCTTGCTATCTTGTTGTTATTACAACCTATTAATACTACTCTTTTTCCATCTTTCCTTGAGCCGATGGTCTATCAAAAACAGTCTCTCTACCTTCTCAAGGTATGGTTAAGGTATACGTACACACTACCTTATGGGATTACACTGGGTTTATTATTGTTGGTGTAGTCCTAATTTCAAGCTTTAACTAAAAATACAATCAAAAGCACCAAATCTGTAATACCAAGTATAGAGCTAAGCTTTTCCAATAAGTAACATATAATTAGCTAGAATCCACACTTGTGATTCACAACCAGAGTATTCACATAACTCAGTTTTCACCAAGATGTTCCTGCATTTATATTTTGACAAAGCAGAACAAACCAAAGAGAAAAAAGAGAATACAAAACAGAGAATTGCAATAAAGAAAAAACAATCTCTTTCACTAATTTAGTTACATAATTATGCATAGCAACAACATATACACCAACAAAAAGAGGTTCAAAAGTCATTTTCCATCTGCATGTCAAACGGCTACAAGTTATGCTGTTTGACCTTGAATCAAGCTCACAAGAAAGCAAAAGCAAAATAAAAATCAAAGAATCCCAAAAGGTTTCAAATACCCAAAATCCAACCTTTCTTAAAGATTCAATCTTTAAACAGATATCATTGAATTTCACAAGATGATGGAACAAAAATAGGAGATCTCAACAAGCAGTAACAAAAACAGGAAAAATCCAATTCCTAAAAACTCAAACACATACGTGAAAAAACATGCACATGACGAATCAAATAAGTAAATTCTCACAACAAAAACCCACGAATCTTTTTTAAGAAGTTCAAAAGGCTTCAAATACCCAAATCCAATTTTTTCTTAAAGTTTCAACCTTTAACCAAATACCACAAGGATTTCGCCAAATAATGGACCAAAAAGAAAGAGAAACAGACATCTCAAACAGAGGAAAATCACATGCACATGGGAAAAAAAGTAGATTCTTAGAACAAAAACACAAGAATCTTTTAAAAGGTAAGGAGAGATGAGTAAATTTTACCGATAGAAGATGTGGGGGTTGGCTCCTGATCTGGGGGTGAAACAAGTAAACGAAAGTAAGCGGAGTTCTCGAGGGAGAAAAAGCAGAAAAAAGTAAAGGGCTTTTGAGATTTGTTGAGAGCCGAAGAGTGACAGTATTTGGCAAAGTTGGTATCAAATAGGAGTATATAACATATAACATAAAAAAGGATACGCACCCTAAAAACCTATCGCCCATTGGTTTCTCTTTTTTCTTTTTCGTTGCCAAACCCAAAATGAACTATTTGACCCTGATGCATTTTGAACCTTTTCATTATGCACGAAAATAATACTTTAAGTGGTCGTTTGTTACGAGGTATAAGAAGGTATAGTGCTGGTATAAAAATTTAATATCATCTTAATATTTTGTTTGGTTAGCCAATATGTTATAAGTTATTTCGAGATTAAAATTAGTGTCGGAATAATTTATACCTTGCAGAGAGTGGGATAATTAGTGCCGGAATAACTTATACATTCTTCTCAGAAATTATGCAATTGTCATTTTTAATATAACATACCAAACAGTGGATAAAAAAATAATACCAGAATAACTAATCTCAGCATAACGTATCCCGTCATAAGCCGTATTCAAACTAAACGACCCCTATGGGAGCGTTCGGTAGAGTGTATAAGAGTAGTATTGAATAAGATATTAGTAATGTTAAGACTAGTAATATTGGACTTTGTTATGTGGGAATTATTTCCTATACTGTTAATAATATTCATTGCATATTATTTTTAAATATTATTTGTTTGCAAAAATACCTTCCACATTTTTTAGAAAGGATTTGAATTGCTTTTTTGAAAGGGCAATTCTGTATTTATACATGCTTATTCATGTATTAAAATTATGATATTGTTGACTCGCTTTAGGACAACTTGGCTTCGGTATGTTTTTCTGTAGAAATTTTTTCCTACCCAATATTCGATTTCCGCATTTGGATCTGATTAATGCGAATTCCCGTCGAAAAGTCCACTTTAGAGGTAAAAGCACCCTATCAACGACTTAATATCCAAAGCTCATAGTCGAAACATTTGATTAAGAATGAAAGAGTATTTATTACTTCACCACAACTTTTAATAATTAATAATTTACAAAGGTTGCAAAGAATTATACTATGCAATAAACATAATACTTTGCATTGTTATCTCTATGCTCCAACTATCCAACATATCAAACTCCAGATATTTAAGAAAATACCGCACTTAAAGAAATAGGTTAGAAATGGCATAATGATCAATGAAGTTAAAATAGACTATGAGAGGTTATTGTTCAAATTTAGTACAGAGAAAAAAATTTATGCAATATTTCTTAAAAAAGAAAAGGATGTTGATTTTAGTTCTATTTTCACCTTGTAATTCCTTTCTGTATTTGCCTTTTTCCTACCCTACCTCCTATGAATTATAAAATTAAAACAGAAAATAAGGAAGAATTGTACATGCTATAAATGCTACCGAGCTGTAATATTTTTATTTTTGTACAGAAGGGAAATAAAATGTTAGCTATTGGAAATCTTAAGGGATGGTTTGGGTCAAAGGATTAGGTGAGTTATCCCAATATAAATTTTGGGATTAAATTTATCTCATATTTTATTAGAGGTATAGCTAAATCTAATATTATTGTTATACCAGAATCTTGGTATTAATTATTTTATATTAAAAGTGAATTTATTATTCAAATTATAATCCCAAAATTATAATTCGAGAATATCCTAACTTTAAGCCAAACGACCCCAAATATTAGCCACTTTCACTTTTACAGTTTTACTGGCCGGCATGGCTGAATTGTAAGTGTTTACTCTCGTATATGCACTATTTTTTTCTAAAAAAAGAATTAGGTACACCAACAAATCATTATTTTCTTTCGAACAACTTTTTATATTGTCATTTTTGTATGCTTCACTTAAAGCAACGTAACGAATTAAATTAGATTTCCATACTGAAAACAAATTGAGGGAAAAAAGGAAAATAAATGAGGAAAAGAAAAAAAACTTACATAGTTCAAGGCTTCAAGCTATATAAACTAATGTTTTACTAGTAACACAAAAGCGTCTTCTTTTTTTTTTTATTTCTAACTTATTGCTCTAATTATTTTTTCTCCTTTGAACTTTGGATCATTGGACTCAAGAAGTTAAAATCTTGAAATACATGATTGCGAGCTTTTGACAATATAATTTTGATACAGAGAAAGGGCAGAAAATTTTAAATAAACTAAGTTAAGTCCAAGTCAAATCTCACGGATCAAGTTAATATTGCTATTACAAACCAAAAAAAAATTAATAAAAAAAATAGAGAATATGGCTTTTGCAATGAGTCCTGTTGAGGAATATGCCCAGAAAGTAACAAAAATTTTTAGTAAAAAGAATCTCTCCCAAAGGCTCATGAAAAAAACATGCACAATCACAAACAAAAGAGAGTACAAAGAGGTACCAACAACTCAGTGTTTGAGTAACGTGAAAATCACATGATTTTCCCTTGTATTTTTAAGAGTTAGACTTTTACATATTGTCGTGTAAAAATATTTATACAATCATGCTACATATAAAAATTAGAAGAAATCTTTTATGATAAATATAAATTAATAACATGATAAAAACGGTATATGATCATGCTATAATAGGTTAAATTGCACCTGGGGGCAAATATAAAATTTGAATTTAATAGATTCGACCTTAAAAATATTATCATTAAACTTGTTGCACTTCTAGAATAATGAGTTTAAACTTAATATTTTTTAAAAATTTAATAGTATGTTGTTACATAAGTACATACTCTGTATTCCTTGTTTAAAATGGAAAGAACAAATTATCATAATTAGATAATGTTGTTGGGACTGAGTTAGTTTTGGCAATCAAAACAAGTGTGCTGCTTGAGTTCACCTTAAGCCAATAATAAAAAATAAGCAGTTGCCAATAATAAAAAATAAGCAGTTGAACTTCAATTACTATTAAACCCAATTAGTGACTAATGGTAGGGTCATGTGTTCTTTCATACCCACTAGGAGCTGCCTAACTTCTCTATTGCCTAAGCTTAAGGGCCAAATTCTGGCGCACCTAAAACAAGAACAATTTTGCCATTTTTACTCTTGGAGAATTAAAAAGTAATTGGTTCATTTTTGCAATCGAACATGTCAATTTATGCTTAAAATTATTATTGAAATGGGTTACATCTCTTTGATTATTTTCATATATCACTACTTCTGTAAAAGTTACCCAATCTTTGGCTTAGGGGTATAAATATTTGACCGTAGGATTAATTTATTCAATCAAGATTTAGATTTATGCCACCTGAACATACTTAAAGATGAAAGGGATTACCTCGCATTTCTTCTTCTTCTTTTTTTCCCTTTTTCTTGGAGGGAGGAGGTGCTAATATGGGGTGCAAATGGAGAACCAGCAATCCCAAACGAGGAAATTTGCTGGTTAAAAAACATTTATTGGAAAAGTTTGCAGTTTTAGTTTTCAGTAACCAGGACAAAAGAGCTCTAACATAGCAGCTGAGAAGTATACTTCTCTCCTATTCTTCTAACTATAAATGTCTTTTATTTTGTCGACACATCCCTGCTGTATAATGTATGTACCCAAAAGTTCAAGTGCATCATTGATGTCTAGACTAACAAGAAACATCCTTAATTTTTTGAAATTTTTGCACATTTGGCCAAACGCTAAAAATGAACAGCAAATCATACACTAGCCTCCTCCTCCTGAAAAATTAAAGAGTGAAAAAAAGCAAAAACCGCAAAGAGTCCTAGTTTAAGCAAAAAACTACTGCAGACTTAGCTGTTGAACCAAACTGCACAACCAGAAAACTATTGAGCTGTGATTTGTGCACATTCTGAAAATTAGCTGAATCGAAAATAATACAGTTTCACATAACTTTGGGAAGAAAAAGGCCAGCAGTTTGAATAGAAGTTTCGTATGATTTGTTAAGTTGCTACGTCGGGCGAAATTCAAAAATAGTCAGATTTACAAGTGGTAATTGAAAAATAGCTACAGTTTCAAAAGTAATCAAAATTTAGCCACTTTTCATGTAAAAATAAATCTGAACGAAAACACTGTTCAAAATCCGAAAAATATTCCAGCATAATATACTGGAATTCGAATTTTTTACATGTGAACTTCCTGCATAATATACTGATCCAGTATAATATGTTGGAAATCAATACACATATGCTCCAATCTACAGTATATTATGCTGAAACTTTTCGTGTGCTGGAGTTCCAACATAATATGTTGGAAATTCATACACAGGTGCACCAATCTCCAGTATATTATGCTGGAATTTTCAGTGTTGCAACAAAATAATGACTATTTTTCAATGACTTTGCAAATAGAGGCTATTTTTCCATGACCAATCCAAAATCTGGCTAGCTCGTGCTATTTACATGAACTCCGTGTTTCGTGTTAGATAAGAAAAAATGAGGATGCACTTCTAGTTTCGACTACACAACACGGGTGTTTTCAATCACAAATTCACTTCCTAAACAGATGGACCTCAGCTTGATGAAAAAAATACAATATTATAAAAATCTAGCACCACGAACAATAGTCTTACCATTGGCACAACTTTCATAGGAAGTTTAGGAGGCTCCAGCAATAAGCCTAGTTGGTAAACTTCTTTATCACTGGAAAAGAGGAACTATTTTTTTCTAATACTGATTAGTTATAGTAATTGCAGCAAAAATAAGACAAGTATGAGACGTGGAAGAAATGTAGCGACTTGTTCGAGGCCATAGTCAACACAAGATGATTTTGAAAGGCACGGAGAATCGCTAATTCGTAAAAATTGCCAACCTTCAATGCAAGTATGCGTCATTGTTTGTGAGACGCTCTTGCTCTGCTAATTGGCTTTCTCAGGAATAAACCAAAAGAAATACTACTAAACATAGTGAATAGAGATCATCATGCAAAAGAAATCCTCGTTCATAAAAATAAGAGAAAAATTAACATTACTAACATCTCTTAAAAAGGAAATGTCTGGCAAAACAATCCCTATAATGATATTACATTAAAACCATTATCCAGGATGATAGACTATTCAAAATTTTCATCAGTAACTCTTACAAGCAAAATGCCCAAAAAGTTGCAACATTTAGACAACCATCTTAAAAGACGCGCTGTGTCTTCCCCATTGTGCTCTTCAAGTACAAGCACCTCACCTGTTGTGAAAAACAATTAAACCGGTCAATAAAAGAAAACACAGCAATCTGCATCAGACAATAATTCAAAGGTAAATGCAGATGTCTAAACTGAGTTGTGAAATGGACTTACATTTTGCCAATTCTTCTTTAGCAATGAGACAAGGAAGTTCACACTCATTTGCACATTCTGGAATATTTGTTTCTCCTCCATATCAAGATTTCCAACAGCAACACCCATGCAAAGCACCTTCTTCAATTGGAACTTAATTGTAGCCTTGGTTTCATTAACCTTAGACTCAAGTGACTCCTGGTGGGAAACAAGGCTAGGAAATTTACCTGCATTCACAAGGAACCAGGTAAGAGATCTTAAACAGGGGCTTGATCAATAGCAAACCACCTCAAGAAAGAACAAAATTTAGAGAGTTAAAGTACTTGCCAGCCTTGTTCAGACCGGGACCCAAGAGACGAGGAATCTGCTTGATGACAGATTCCGAGGCCAAGAAAGCATGGTACTTCTTGGCAAGCTTCTTAACTAGCTTCTTGTTCTTATTAAGCTTCTTGAGGCTTTCCACATCCATGTACTCCAACCCGATCTTTTCGGCCTGCAAACAAGTGTGGAAAGTTGAGATTATCTCCCTAAAAAAACTAACAGTTCAAGTACAATTCATCTAACAGTAGCATTTATAATTTTCTATAATTAGTACTCACAGAATTTACCATCAAATCCAAAAATACAAAATCAACATCATAAGGCTAAAAATTGACATCCTACTAATCAGCAGTCTCACAAAACTTGCAGAAGCAACAAGCAGATTTACCCTTGCAACTAATGGGACTTCAGATGCCATTGCATTTTAAGTTGTGATGCAATCATGCAATTACATTTCTACACCAGCAAATGTATCACAGACTAGAAGAGAACACGCAGAAACCAAGTTAGAAAGACAAGCTAACAAACAAAGCTAGAGAAAAACATCCAACCCTGTGAAAGCCACATTTTGACTGTGATTCCACTCTTTTTAACTGCTCTTGAACTGTTAGGCAATCATGACTGATGATAACATCACCATGACCATCACAAATACAGAACCATGCATGAAATTTTAAATTTTCACCTCATACTACAAAATATGAAGACCCAATTGGCAATAATACAATCAACGCATTCTCAAAATAATTTTTCCAAGTAATAACAATATGAACAGCTTGATAAGTAATTGACACAGAAACTCATCAGTCTATATATGAATCTCATCTTGTATGCTAAAAAGAAATGATGATATCAAGGGCATCAAGGGAAACCCACTCAGAAGTAGCATAAACACCACTCAAATACTTTATTTTTATAACTGAGAACTCAATGGATAATGTGCCCACCACCCTACCCTTTTCCACTTAAATACCAAGCTTTTGCTACCAAATACTTACGAGGTAAAAAAGAATCAAATCAAGCTTAGATGTAGCCATTAATTAACGCGAAAAGGAGGATTACCTCCTCCACATGTTGAGCATCTCCGAGCATGCAAATCTTCATCTTAGGACGAGGAATGTGAGGCAGTTTCACAGATCCACTGAAACGCTTGTCCTTTTGGGGATCATAGTTCTTAAGCCCAATCTGGAGCTCAATTGTCTCTGTGAACTTCCTCTTCTTTTCATTGCAATCATTCTTAATTACAGAGATTGCTTCTCTTAGGGCATCACTCTGAAGCTTACTGTAGCAAAATTAAAATTCAACTAATTTAACGCAAAATACTCAACAAGACATAACAATAAAAACAAAAATCAACTACTTCATTAACGTTCTTAGCAATAATTTATTAAGTAGCCAGCAAATAAGATTAAAAATTACCTCATGTCTCAAGCACTTCTCTTTTACCTTCTAAATTCACTGGTGCCAATCAAATAAGATTAAAAAATCAGTATTCCAGCTAGAAATTAGCGATATTTTCAATGTATTTTAGGCAGCCAAACAAAACACTTGCAACATTAATCTTTAGATTAAAGTTTAAGACCGTACAAATGGTGAATGCGTTTGTGAGAGGGAGGAAGAGGTACCTGTAGGAGAAAACCCTAATTAGGGTTTGTGAGCGCCGTTCGAGTGACGAATGGTGAGTTAGTTCAGTGCTATATAACTGAAAATTTTATGGGCTATATACAAAGTATGTTGGGCTTGGTAAGATGGATTAGAGAACCTGGGCTATTAAATGACGCTACAACCCAATTATCAGCAGGCCCATATAAACTTTGCATCAAATAGACACCTGTAGTTGCAGAAAATTCTATTCCTGACCCCTACTCTACTATGAATTTTCATCTACACACTTCTAATTGTTCAAACAAACTACTTTAAGAGATTTATAGCTCGTTTGACTAAGCTGCAAAAATCAGCTTATTTTGATAAGTATTTTTTTCCCAAAAATACTTTTTGGTGAAAGCAATTTGTGTTTGACTAATTAATTTGGAAAACACTTTTGAGCTGCAATTAGTGTTTGGCCGAGTTTTGAAAAACTGCTTCTAAGTTATTTTTCTCAAAAATGTTTTTCAAAAAAATGCTTTTGGAAAGAAGCTGTTTTTTTCTTTTCTCCAAAACTGCTTCTGTTTCTCCTCAAAATCACTTTTTTTCCTTTCAAAATCTTGGTCAAACACCTTAATTTTAGAAGAAAAAAACACGTTTGACCAAAAGAAAAATATTTTTGCCTCAAAAGAAGCTTGGTCAAATAGGCTATTAGTCTTGGTGATCATGGAGTGTGTTTGTCAATCGCAAATATGATACCACCATGTTGGAAAATAATAGAATTTTTCCAAGTAATATCGGAGTCAAAACTACTAAAATCCCTTGTCACGTTTTATTATTTATCCATTTTTTCTATAAAGATGTTTACCCTCTCTTCTCTCTTCCTCTTCATCTTTCTCTCCACATCTCTCTATTGTCGTTTCTCTCTTTTATCTCGTTATCATCTTAATTATTTATTTTTATTGGGAGTTTTTTGCAAGTAATTTTCCCTTCTTGAGTTTGTTGGCTTTGGTTTAAAAAATAAGATTGCGTCGCTACAATTGTTGAAAAATGATCAACTGAACGCCCTTCAAAAATCGGATATATAATTTAAATATAATATTTAGAAAATTCCTTACTTTCCAATTGCATGTACTAGAGTCTAACATTCACTTGGGTATGTCATGAACGTCGAGTTAAACTATCAACTTATGTATATTCTCATATGGTACTATATAGGTCAAAATCTGTCTCAAGGAAATTCGACATGAAGTGGTATTACGAAAAGTAAATTGGCTGAGATCGATTAGTAAACGGCAAGGCTCAAAGTCGAGCAGTCAATAACGGCCGAGGTCAAGTATTAGGGGCAGTAGCAACAGCTAGTTTTGCAATAGGATCTTTAGGAGAATATCCCACTGAATATTCTATGTACTTATACTTTTAGGGTTAACTAGGGATATGTCTCATATAAATAGAAAATGAGATAAGGTGAAAGACATGCAATATTCTCTTATAAGAACACTCTTTGAAAAGAAGACTTTCTCCCTAAATAAAATACAAACACTATATCTCTAAAGAGATTCGATTGTCTATTATTCCACACTTTTCCATCAGATCCGAGAATAGTTTCAATATCCTAGTATTTATCTATCACTCATCATTGTCAGAAGGAGGAATCATCCACCCCATTTAATATTGGGTAAATTATTTTTCTTATTTACTTTAATGTCATTTATTGTTATTTATTGCTCAATATTCTCTTGTCATTAATCATCTTGAAACATTTAATGTATACCGCATTTAATCTCCTACCAACATTGTTCTACGTTATTTGTGTTAACCGATTATAGATCTGAAATTATTATTACTAACTAAGTTTAACCCCTCGTTACATAAAATTAATTAGTTTAATCAAGAGTTTACGCTTTTTGGTCAAACAGGTACACCACCATCTCTTCCACTCATCTGGTGTATATCCGGTGAAGCTATTATTTACCTTGCATATAATACTCTTGAAAAAACATTCATGAGGATGCTTCTTAAGGTATTAACCATGCTTATTTCATGGCCAAAAAAAAAAGGCATCAAATATCAAATTTTGGGGACTATAAAATTAGAGTGGCTTGATAATATTTTCATGAGTATTAATATACTGGTAGTTTATTACTTGCCAGATGTCGATGCATTACTTGGTATTAGGGCGGAAAAATGTGGTATTTTTGTTTCGTAGCATTACTTATACCAAACCGATAACATGTGTGTTATAATCTATGTTATAAAATAATTTATGCAAAATAAAACAGAAACAGAAATATAAATATCATAATTAAAAGTTCTGTGCCCAACAGAAAACTGTGTTTTCTTAAATAATTTAATCTTCTTACTGAACATCTATTATGTAATGTCGGCAATGGAAATAACAGAATTTCGTCGAACCCAACAAACGACAGTAAATCACACTAATGCTTTGAAAAAATAATGCAGAAGTGAAAGGGGAGGATTTTCAGAATTTTGGTAGGTGAAAAGGAGGCTATTCCTCAGTATTTATAGCCAACAATGTGGGGTTCAACAAGTGCCAAGATACATGTTCGTTTGAGAAGGTGTCTATTCGCCATAAATTAATTTTTTGTTAGGCGCAAATCTGACCGTTGAGAAAATTACCGCCGCAAATTTTGAATTAAAATATTCTGAAATATCAGAAAAGAAAACAAATAACTGAAAAACGGGAAATAAATTTGGTCCAAAAAATTTATCAATCAATTCCAAAGCCAAGCCGAGCAAGCGTCGACGACGGCGCGAGACACCACTTCTTCTCAACTCTTTAAGAGCTAGAAGATGTGCGATGAGTGATAAAGTGCATTAGCAAAAGGAATTCTTCAAACTTTTCATTTTTCTCCAAATCTTTTTCCATTCACACCTCTTTATTTAAATTAGATTAAAAAAACCCAACAATTTGTAGCTACATTTAGGGTGTATCAGGAGCTATCATAATTTTTTAGGAATTACTTGTGTTAAATCATAAACTGTAGATAAGATTATATACATTCTAGGGAGGTACAATAAATTTGTTAGGGGCATTATACGTGCTATTGTATTATCCTTAGAAGAAATAATAAAGTCACATGTCCGCATAGCTACATAGTATTTGCAAAGTATTTATATGTTTAGTAATTAGTCTAAGAACCTATATATTTTTGTCCAATCATCTAATTTTCTGAATTTACTTGCTCATTTAAGTTAGCTCATTTTGATCTATGTGAGATTTACCAGTGTTGTTACTATTGGTCACTAAAGTGGTAATAGAACCATAAGGTTTCAAATTTAAAATCTAGTAGAGGCAAGAAACTTTAGGTGATTTCTTTTTATTTGGTGGTGGTGGTGAGAATTACAAGATACCATATGAAATAGTCAATATGCATACTTGACTCGAACACAACTGACTCTTTAAAAATATTGTTGTTAGTATTGAGAAATTGCCGAAAGATTGAACTATACCTTGCTTATTGCGGCAAGCTTGTAACTCAATACTGTGAGCTCCAGACGATCAAAAAGTGATCGATATGCTCGAAAATTGATCTAGGACTATACACACAAGGAAGTCGGAAGGAAGAGCATAGTAGGAGGTCGAGACTTAAAAATAAGCAGTCACCCAATCCTTTTCAAAATTAAGAGTATATCAAGAGCAAAGTTTTAACATGTTATTTGAAACCCTTTCTACATGTATTACATGGCACAATTATAATCGTTTCCACATGTCAGAAATAGCTTTTTTAACGTCAAGCAATAAATTCACAAGCATGAGACTGTGTATTTGGACGCTTGTTACTTTCATAAGAGGGTTACTGCCAATATAAAGATTGCCCCGAGGTGATCAACTCGGAGCAGGAACACGGCGATGGAACGATATATACAACAAATAGAATGTCGTGAGCTTCCTCAATTTACATTATAAACAGTATGTGCATATCTTTAATGTATTCTATGCGTTAATTATCTTTTATGTATATTGCTTACTTAAGAATTTAAGTGGATATCATAGTTCTTATCAGTGTTTTAAAAGGCGTAGACGTAAGGCGAGACGTTTTACATATGTCTTAACGGGGCGTAAATCTCGAGACACGGGGAGTAAGCTCCATAGGTTTTCAATTTTTAATATTTTATAAAATAATATAATGGCAGTAAATATTTATAAACAAGTAAAATTACATAAAAATTGAAGAAAACTATATATATGTGTGTGTTTCATCCCCACACAAAATTAATCAAAACAATCTAGTATACGCTACTTACAAGCACAAGTAATTTGAGTCTAAAAGAATAAAGTTTCCTATATGAAGAAAATAAAAAGGATGATTAACCCCCAATTTGAACTTTGAATTTGCTGATATGAATGAGAATATAGTTCTCTTTGTATTTGTAAAAAAATTAAATATTCGTTGCTTTTGGGAGATATTAGCAGACTAACGGACAAGATAAAAAATTGGAAAAGACCATGAATTAGGGCTTAAATCAATAAAAAAAGATTTTAACTTTTAAATTTAATACGTTTGAGTAATTACCAAACCGACTTTTGAGAATTTAGGTATTATATGAAGGTCTTATTCAACAAATTTTGTTTTAATTTGAAAAGGTCTCTAGGGCTTACTCCTCACTAAAAAAACGCGTCTCGAACGCCCGGGCATACGTCCCGAACGTCTGGGCGTACGCCCCAAATTGCTGGTTGTACGCCTCTTGAGACTTTCGCCTCACACCATCGCCCCAGGGCATTTTTGGTACGCCTCGTCCCGGGGCTCACCCCAAAAACTCTTTTTAAAACAATAGTTCTTATTATTAGCTCAT
This sequence comes from Nicotiana tomentosiformis, assembly GCF_000390325.3. Classification (NCBI taxonomy): domain Eukaryota; kingdom Viridiplantae; phylum Streptophyta; class Magnoliopsida; order Solanales; family Solanaceae; genus Nicotiana; species Nicotiana tomentosiformis. The sequence goes on along the minus strand of NC_090822.1, from coordinate 104,688,334 downwards.
TATTGATGATTTCTTTTGTTTTGTGATGAGCCCAACCAAATATTTGATATGCTGGACGTGAATATTTGAAGGCTATGGCAAAATCAATCACCAAGCTAAAATTATATCACAAACTCAGTTCCAATCCACTTTTCGAACCATCAATTTCGGCAATTCAAGCGCTAACAAGAGGATATGACGTAACTTTTTCTTTTGATAAAGCAATATGCTTGCACATTAAATGTCTACTTTACTGTCCACTTCATTTGAAATAATTTAGTTCAGTGAATATAATAATTACTACTCGTAAGTGACTAATTTCCCTTGACTTGTTCAAACAATATAGTAGTATAGGGAGAGGAAGAGGGACTTGCAATCGACTTAGAAAAGACGTACGATAAAGTCCCGAAGGAGGTTTTGTGGAGATGTTTGGAGGTTAGAGGTGTACCTGTTGCCTACATTAGGATGATTAAGGACATGTATGATGGAGGGAAAACCCGAGTGAGGACGGTGGGAGGGGACTCAGACCATTTTTCGGTCATGATGGGGTTGCACTAGGGGACGACACTCAGCCCTTTTTTGTTTGCCATGGCGATGGACGTTGTGACGCGCCACATCAAAGGGACGTGCCATGGTGCATATTATTTGCAGATAATATTGTATTGATTGACGAGACGCGATGCGGTGTGAACGTGAGGTTAGAGGTGTGGAGGCAGACCCTGGAGTCTAAAGATTTCAAGCTGAGCAGGACCAAGACAGAATATTTGGAGTATAAGTTCAGTGGTGTGACTCTAGAAGGGGAAGATGAGGTAAGGCTGGATTCGCAAGTCATTTGTAGGAGAGGAATTTTTAAGTACCTTGGGTCTATTATTCAGGGGGATGGGGAGATTGATGAAGATGTCACACATCGTATTGGGGCATGATGGATGAAACGAAGACTCACTTCTGGTGTTTGTGTGACAAGAAAGGCCCACCAAAACTTAAAGGTAAGTTCTACAGAATAGTGGTCATACCGAATATGTTGTATGGGGTTGAGTGTTGGCCTTTGAAGATCGCACATGTCTAGAAGACGAAAGTAGCAGAGATGGATGTGCGGGCACACCAAGTTATAGGATTAATAATGAGGTTATTCGCGACAAGGTGAGTGTGGCCCCTATTGAGGACAATATACGGGAAACGATGCTTATGTGTTTTGGACATGTGATGAGGGGGAGTACAGATGTCCCGGTGAGGAGGTGTGAGAGGTTGAATTAGAGGGCCTACGGAGAGGTAGAGGTAGGTCGAAGAATAAGTGGGGAGAGGTGATTAGGCAAGACATGGCGCAACTTTAGCTGACCGAGGACATGACCCTCGATAAGAAGGTGTGGAGGTCGAGGATTAGGGTAGCAGGGTAGGTGGTCTAGATTGTTCATACCGATAGTATTAGTACGCACTCTCGCATTCTGTTGGTGGTAGGTTTCTTTGACTACCGTCGTTTTCTTTCATTTTGATCATCTCATTATCATATTATTCTTATGTTGCTTTTACATGTCTTTTTGGTGTTGTCCCTCCTTGTATATCTTTTAATTAATATTGTGCTTATGTTTTCCTGAGCCAAGTATCTATTGGAAACAACCTCTTTACCTTTACAAATGTAAGGATAAGGTATGCGTACACACTACCCTCCCGATCCCATAATGTGGGATAATAATGGATATGTTATTTTTGTTGTTGTTCAAATTAGGGGTGGGCAAAAAATCCGAATTTCGAATTCCGAACAGAACCGAACCGAACAAAATTAATTGGTATTTCGGTTTCGATTTTTTCGGTATATTTCGGTACAAAAATTACAGTATTTCGATATTTCGCTACGATATATGGTATTGAGTTTTTGATATTTCAGTATACCAAAATATCGAAATACTGTAATTTTTAAGTTCAAGCCCAACTATATTTTTATTTTCCAGCCCAATAACCAGCCTAAGCCCAACACCCCTTTTTATGTGAAGAATACTAGTTTTGTCGGTTATAACTGGATGATAAAGATTCAAGTGGGGTAAGATTCAGTACAAGATTCAAGTGGGGTAAGATTCAGTGAAAGCATGGTTTTGAGTCTGTGTTGCACTAGTGAACTTCGTGCTTATCGTTGCTTTATTATGATATACTTCTTTCAATTTGAGGCTTTTCTGGCGAATTGGCCAAAGAAAGTGGCTCCTAAAATATTTTATCACTGTATGTTCTGATGCCTCCACGGTAAATATATTTACCAAAGTAATATGTGGGATATTATCTATATAAAATTAGCACATCGAAACCGTTATCCAGTTATTCCAGTCCACTGTTCACTTTATTTATATCATTTATTTCGTTAATGTATCAAATCGAAACTGTACCGAAACCAAAATAAGAAATACCGAACCGTATCAAACCGAATATCAAATTAAAATTTTTAAATACCGAATCGAAGTAACGAACACCCACCACAAACTTCAAAAAATAATATTGCAACAACCAACAGAATAAAGAGGCAAAATAAGGGTGACAAAATAGCCCCAAAAAAAGGAAATACTAAGACTTTTCTTAAAAGAGAAACAGCGGTCCAAAAGTCTATCCGTCTAAAGTAAACACAGCCACAAACCGGCCGGGTCGAATGAAAACCCCAAACCGACCGGGTCGAGCTAGGTTAATATACAGGGGTAAAAAAGCTTTGTTTTCAGAACAAAGTCCATGCTATTATCCCATTTCTCCACATTTCTTAAAAAAGTAGCAGATCTAAGCAAACCCCAGAAAGAGATTTACTATTAGGAAAATGGAGGGGACATCAGCTAGAAGAAGCGGTGGTGGCGTTATGGAAGGATTTTACAGACTTATTATGCGCCGTAACTCTGTCTATGTTACCTTTGTCATCGCCGGCGCTTTACTCGGCGAACGGGTCTGTCTTTTCTCTTGTGTTTTTTTACATTTTTGTGTAGATTTCGGTTTATTTCAATCGGATCTGAAAAATTTGGATCAGTTTAACGGATTTAATAACCCAGATGGGTGTGGCTCAGTTTGATGTGTTTCTTAATCTCTATCTTGTTGGTTGCAGGCGGTGGATTATGGGGTTCATAAGCTCTGGGAGATGAACAATGTTGGGGTATGAACAATTTCCTTTTTTTTAATTGTCTTTTTTGACATTCTTCTGTGTATCTTGTTTATTGAATTTTATTGTGTTTAATTTTTTGCGTATTTTTACTGTGGTATTGTGGTAGGGGCCATTTTATTTCATTTGAGAATGGTGTCTTAATAGGTTGCAGCTAATCTTGCATATTATGTGTAGGGCATGCCCATTTTCTAATTATATGGATAGGCTGTTTCTTGATTATTTTGAAGTTGTTGTGCCTCACCGTACTTTATTGTTCTTATGATGCATCTTTTCCATAGACTAGATTTTGTGAAACAAAGGAAGATGGTAGTAATGAATGAATTTTCCCAAAGCCATAGGCCAATAGCCTTAGGGGTCGTTTAGTTTGAAGCCAAATTATGCTGAAATTAGTTATGATGTGATTAGTTATACTGGGATTAGTTATACCAGGATTAGTTATCCTGGTATTATTTCTTATTGATTGTTTGCTATGTTATATTAGTCCTAGGCTAAGTTGCTCGGACACGGCAATTTGGATGCCTTACCCGTGTCGACACTGACACGGTAAGGGTGTGGGATCTGTGTCGGATTCGGTCAGACAAGATCGGGTGCGTTGACCAAACAGAGAAGGAAAAGGTTTTATGCTTAAAAAAAACAGAGACGTGGAAAAGAATTTGTTGGGGAAGAAGACTAAGGAAAGAAGAAGAGGCGAGTGCAGATAGACGAAGAAGACAGAGACAAATTAGGATATGCTTTTTGAAAAGTGATATGCTTTCTTCTTGAAAAGTGATATGCTTTTTTGGAGAATGATATGCTTTCTAGCTGTCATGGCCGTGTGCAAACCTTTTTGTCTCGTGCCCACCACTATCTAACTTTTTATATTTGATTTACTCTTATTTATTTATCTCGGGCCCACCACTATCTAACTTTTTATATTTGATTTAGTCTTATTTATACATTTCAATTGACCATAAAAGGACACGTTTTTCTTTATCCCAAAAAACTATACGTGGAGTTTGCTTTGAAATCTTTAAGCTTTTGATTCTTTTGACTATGTAAAATAAGAGAATAGTAGCAAAAACACGAATAAAGAAGAAATTCACATTTAACAAGTTATAGGTAAGTACTCCACATAATTTAGAGATATTTATTTTTAGCCGGATCCCCGCACCCGTGTCTGTTCTAGGATCCGTATCCCCGAATCTTAAAATTTCCATCTTAAAGGATCCGACCTCTAGATCCGCACCTGTGTCGGACACCCGTACCTGTGTCAGAGCAACTTAGATCCTAGGATTGTCAATTTTACTGCTTTATCTCGGGATAACTTATCCCGGGATTACTATTTCACCTCCTGGCATGTATAAGTTATTCTGTACTATTTTTTATTCTGGGATAACTTATCCCACGATAGTAACCAAACAAGGGATGAGGCGGTACTAAATTTTTATCCCAGAATTATTTTTGCTTATACATCATACCAATCGACCCCTTAAAATATACCATCATACAATTCTATAAATTGATTAAGAATCTCAAAGAACAATCTTGAGTTCTTTTGGGTGAGTTGTGATTATGTCTCAAGTTTAAATGATGTATTGGTTAAGTGCTATAAATGGATTAGTTCCCTTTTCAACGATGAAAGGTGGTTCTACCGTAGGTGTCTGGTACAATTTTTGCAGCTTGCATTAGGTGCTTTCACCTCCTTTGAGGTGATTGTTAGGTGGCTCAAGTGTTTGAGCAGTTAGAAGCTTGTATTCCCTCTATCCCATGTGATAGAAACGATTACCCACTTCACAAGACTAATTAAGAATTTTAATCTACCACACTATATACCTTAGTCACAAAATGATGCTTCTGGTTTTCAGTGTCAAATCATATCTCACTCACGCGCGCGCGCACACACACACACACACTATAACCATTACTTAATCTCTAACCTTATCTGAAGAAATGTGTGTCAAATTAAGGGTGTGGCCTTGCGGGTCAATGTGGTGGAATGAAAACCATGAGAGACTAGAGTCTAAATCTTAGCGAAGATGAAAATGTGGGGTATTCCTTCCAATTTGCTTAAGCTTTGTGGGAAGAGTTATCCGATACCTTTGTTGGTGGGAGGTAGCAGGAACCCGGAGAAATAGTTGTGGTGCATGCAAGTTGGCCGGGCACCATCGTTATACAAGGATACTTGTCTCACATAGAAACAAGATAAGTAGACTATTTTTCGGGTCACATTTTTGAAAGATTCAATAAGGGCGGTTGCTTGATTTAGGCTTCCGTAACTGGGGCATGCATCAACAAATGTTCTCTCTCATTCTCTGTTGAGCATCGTTTTTGGCTTGGTTGTATGCACGAATGTCACTGATATTGTGTTGTCAATGAATATCCTAAAAGCGCCTAAATATATGCCAGCTTTCTTGTTTTACGATGTTACTTTGTCTATTAATATACTGAAAAGAAAAGGCAATTCAAGTCTTAGTTGGATGTGATCAGACGCAACGTGTCTTTATCTTGTCCTTGTTCAGTTAGCAATTTTTTTTGGGGTGAATTGATGTAGATTGCCAATTGAACTAACGAAACTTTCAAATGCATGTGAGGCCTTTCAACCTAAGTTGCTCTGACACGGGTACGAGTGTCCGACACGGGAAAAATTTTAAGATTCGGGGATACGGATCCTAGAACAGACACGGGTGCGGGGATCCGGCTAAAAATAATTCAAAAATAAAAATAAAAATATCTCTAAATCATGTGGAGTACTTACCTATAATTTGTTAAATGTGAATTTCTTCTTTATTCGTATTTTTGCTACTGGTCTCTTATTTTACATTGTCAAAAGAATCAAAAGCTTAAAGATTTCAAAGCAAGCTCCACGTATAGTTTTTTGGGATAAAGAAAAACTTATCCTTTTATGGTCAATTGAAATGTATAAATAAGAGTAAATCAAATATAAAAAGTTAGATAGTGGTGGACCCGAGACAAATAAATAAGACTAAATCAAATATAAAAAGTTAGATAGTGGTGGGCACGAGACAAAAAGGTCTGCACACGGTCATGACAACTAGAAAGCATATCACTCTTCAAGAAATCATATCACTTTTCAAGAAGAAAGCATATCACTTTTCAAAAAACATATCCTAATTTGTCTTTGTCTTCTTCATCTCTCTGCACTCGCCTCTTCTTCTTTCCTTAGTCTTCTTCCCCAACAAAACTTTTTCCATGTCTCTGTTTTTTTAAGTATAAAACCTTTTCCTTTTCTGTTTGGTCAACGCACCCGATCTTGTCTGACCGAATCCGACACAGATCCAATACCCTTACCAGTGTCAGTGTCGTGTCGACACAGTACGGCGCCCAAATTGCCGTGTCCGAGCAACTTAGCTTTCATCCCTTCTTTTAAAGTTATAAAGTTTCTAATGCACTTTTTATTTTTTATTCTATGAGCAATCTTACTTTTAAAATTTATCAGGTAATATTATAGGGCTTGCATAATTCCAATAGTTGCTCAGAAAGGGGTATTTTAGCTGTTTTGTTCGTTGGGCTCATGTGGGTCAAACATGTACTTGACCTACTGTTTGACTATTGAGAGTTCACAAATTTTGAAAAAAGATCATTGGTAGCCTATTTTTTGAAATTAGCTTTAAGTTACCTTAGTTCTCACAAAGTGACTCATGATCACTATTAAATCACAACCCAAAATAAAGCCGGTTCATTATCAGTCTCTTGGCATATCCTTATATGAGGAATCTGGAGATGATTTTTAGCTAGCACCAGCTTTGACTTTTTGACCCTATATATGTTTGGTCATTATAAATACTTTACCTCAAGGGTGCAGAACCTGCCCTTATGATGTTAATCTCTCAACTCACGAATCCTGGTATAATGTCTTAAATATTAATGAAAAAACATGCAAGTTAAATTTGTTATAGAGAAAAGGTCAACAATTTATGTAATTGCTTAACTTGTCAAAATGAGGTGATACAACATAGGTTTAGCACAGTCGTTGACAAGTATTTACGAGTTATCATTAGATAAGATGTCGTTTATGCATGGAATTCGGAGGCGGATCCAGAATTTGAAGTTTATGGGTTCCTATAACGACCTCAAGTTAATATATAATAATAATAATTGGGTTCATAATCAAATATTTATAAATATGTAGTGATTTTTTAATGTGTGTGTGTATATATATGCAAAAGCTATTGGTTCCCATGAACCCGTAAGTGACACTTTGGATCTGCCATTGATGGAATTTACTTTGTCAACTTTATCGGGTTTGAAGTATTCATTGTGGTCTTTGACATTTTAACCTAAAACCTATTTATCCCTTTGTTATTTCTTGTCTATTTTAGTGTGCCTCTCCCGAGTAGAAGGGGTATTTTATTAACTCCTTTTTTTTTGGATAACTCAAAGCTCCATTTACTTTACACCAGAATGTGTCAAAAAATGTACATACAAAGTGAATGCATAGCCCCACCATGGTCCACGGCTAAGTTAGCCTAACTATCCATGCACATTGGTATTTTCTCTTTACACCGAAAGTTCAAATGAAACAAAAAGATTCTCTATACTTGTTATATTGTTCTTGCTTTCTGCAATGCTCTTCTATTTCTTTCATTCCAATTTGCCAAAGGGCACAGTGGTAGTATTGTCCAAGCTATGTTTCTCCCTTTGCCTTAGTTACCCTGTTCAACATCCCTCATATCATGGGATTGCCTCGATCACCCTCTTCAACATCCTCGTGCCATGTTGAAAAGTAATAATGCACGGCTCCAAAATTTGCAAAACATGTTATTATCTCCTTGCTCTTTTCATAAATGACACCAACTTACCATGATCCATCTTTGTAATTATCTGGCATTATAATGGCATCCTTAAGGGTCAAACCTTCTAATTTTCAGTGTTAATTCGGCCATTGATGTTTTTACTCTTTTGAAGCCTGCTTTACATAGTTAAGAAACTACATTAGATCACAAACAGTTATATAATTTTAAAATTTGTAAAAGAAGTGTTTGGAAAAATTGTAGTCAAAGAAATAACTCTTTGATTCCCCATATAGTAATAGTTCATAATAAAATGCGACGGATGGAGTAGCTACTATAGTGCTTTGATGTCCCATACATTCTACACCATTCTCTTATCACACCAATAGATAACTTTGTGTAGTAAGATTTTACTGTAGAAGACTTCGTTGCCCTCCCCGTTCATACCATCCTGTCCCTCCTCATACTCTATTGGGCAATTTTATTATTTAGGTGAGAATGTTTTGACCTCCTCAAATTTCTGATCCTAGATGGTCCTTCCGAAAATTTATATTCCAAGTGAGTAAGTGATCCATCCACTGGCTACCTCTCTCCAAATAGTCAACCACCTTATTTTTCCAGTCATTCACCACAACATGATACACCTCTGAAAATGCCTCCTCTAAAGTTTTTCCTTTACGTTGCATGTCTTTCCAAAAACAGATGAGCTTGCCATTACCAACTGTGTATCCGGAAAATCGACTTCTTTCCTTTGTGATATAACCTCCACTGAGAAGTGAGAGCCATCTATTACTAACTACATATTTGGCACCTGTTATTCTTCTTGTTAAAGCATTCGCCTCCTCCTTCCCCTCTCCCCTCCCGTTCTTCTCTATCCTTCAAACCTGATTCTGTTATTCTCCTTTTATCTTCATCAAAAATTATTCTCTTTTTATCGAAAATCAATTATTTCGCCAGTATCTACTTTGTCCGTTCTCCTTGTTCTTCCAATGTTTAGCTCCTACTCGTCTTCTACTGTCTCGTACTTATTTAAACATCTCCTCCATCTTTAGTATTTCTATTTTTCCATTTCATTTCTGATTTTGCCCTTTTAATCTATTACTCCAGTCACTACCTTCTTTCTTTTCCCTCCCCTCTGTGTGTGTGTGTATCTATATTATAGTGGGAGAGATTGATAGATAGATGGATAAATATTCACGTACTCCTTTGGTTCTTCTTCTTCATTTGTTTCTTTTATTATTCATTAGCTTACAAGTTTCTTTCTCTTCTCTTTTACCTTTTTTTGATTTCTCCCCTTTTCCTATATTCCGGGTTACTTCTTTTTTCTTTTTCTTCTTTTTGTGCATAAGAGTGGTGTCTGGACACTGCTTTTATATGGCTTTTTGGTACTTGTAGACGTAATTTTTGAGCCTCCCCGAAATTTTACACATTTTTAGCGCTTAGATGTTTCTTTTAGTTATAATATTTTGACTTTGCCTATTTTTGACCTTTTTGCTTTATTTTCTCTTAAAATAAAAATTACAAAAATATTTTCTTTTATTTTAGCTAATATGTATTTTATATAGTTACTTTTAATTTATCTTACTTTCCATGAAATTGAAAAATACTAATATAGTTTTGACATTTTGTTTTACAAAAGATAGTAAGAAAAGTTTCACAAAAATAGTTTTACTTAGTTTATTGTGATTTTCAAGTTGTAGGTCTTTAAGGAATACTAAGTAGAATTTAGATTTTTCTAATATGATTATTTTCTTTCTATTTTGATATTACCTATTTTCCTAGATAATTAGTAATTTATGTAACTATGTTTTAAGTTAGTCCTTAAAAGAAAAAGAAAGAATAAAAAGACAAACAAAAACAAAAGAAGAAAAAGGAAAAACGGAAAAGAAAGGAACGGGAAAAGGCAAAACCAAATTCCACTCAATTTTTGCTCACTTGCCTCACGTGAGTAGCACTCCACACACATCCCCATTTTTCATCATATACCATTTTAATTCACAAATACATACAATGCACAATTCACCTGCACATGACGAGGGGGTCCAAACGGTCTCTCAACATCGTTTCTTTCTCCCCAAGACATAATTCTAGATAGAGGATTCAATCTCATTAATTTAGGGAGAGAGGGGCAACGAACAAAGGGATATAGAGTAGAAAAGAGGGGGGAAATAACCTAGCAGTTTTAGATTCCTAGTGCCGCCGCCTCATTCTCAAGAATTCCATCTTCACAACTTTCCTTCTCCATTAAAACACCATTGGACACCACCATTTCTAGCCATGTAAGGAATACTAAAAGCTGCTGCTCCTTGTCACTGGAAAAGAAGGAAAAAAACCCATATGTTCCGTCAAACAAAAGCAAAGAACCGACCTCAACAACTTCCTCTTCGTGTCTCCATTTTGTGTAAATAGTACTGTCCCTTCTTGTCTATATTTTCATTAATGTGGTGGTTATGCTTTCCTGAGCCGAGGGTCTATTGGAAACAGCCTCCCTATCCTCACAAGGTAGGGGTAAGGTCTGCGTACACACTATCCTCCCAAGACCCCATGGTGTGGGATAATACTGGGTATGTTGTTATTGTTGTTGTAGTGGTGGTGTCTGGACAAGCTTGTACGCATCTCTACTCTTTCACTTTGATCTTGCTATCTCCTACCATTACAAGTACCTGTTACTTTGCCTTTTAATGTTATGTCAGATGTGAAAAGTTCACCAGTGTCCTCTGTTGGAATTTGAACCTTGTTTCTAAGTTTGACATTCTAACTTCGACCACAGAGGCCATCACCTTGGTGCCTCTCTATATTCCAGTAGTTTGTTTACAATTTCTTTCTTTTTTTTCCTTTTCTCTACTCCAAATTTCTCCATCGTAAAAATGACATCAGTTTTAGGGCACATTTTGCATCATCAGGGATCTTTGACAAAATAAGAATTTACTAGTGGCTTGTGGTAATTAGGGACTTGAAGAGTTGGTATCTGACTTCATGGCTAGTTGTCAAAGCTAATGAGAAGTCTCGAAGAGCTATGAGTTTCAGATTTTGTTCCTTGTGGCAGAAATGATAAATGATGTACAGAAGTATTAGCAATAAGCAGACTAGTAGGAAGAAACAGGAAAGCCTTGCTAACCTTTCCAAGAAGGCAGGAAGTTGCTTGTGAAGTCGTTGAATGCTGAATGTCTGTTCCTATTTCAGCTTAATCAGTTAGTAATTGCATTAGGTCTCTACATAAAGAACTTTTCTCGATATAGTGGAAGACTAATTAATGGAATTTTGACCTAAGGTGAAAATATCAAATCAACGTCGCCTTCAGAAAAGTTAAAACGATCTTTAGCTCTGAGAAAGCATGATGATAGTAAACCAATTCTTATCTAAAGTAAGTCTCTCTTAGATAAGCATCTTCGTATCTAAGAAGTAGTTGCCATGTCTCACTATGACAGTCTTGATATTTCTGGTTCTGTTTTCATATTTAGTTCGGAGTAGTAACTATCTCTAATCTTTTGGTCTGTTCCCATGCTAAATTTCCCTCTTGCTCCTGCTGTTCAAGAAGGTCCCATTTTAATTCAGTGTCACTGGGATTTCATCCATTTCTAACTTGTGTTCCTATTATGGAATGCAGAAGCGTTATGAGGATATTTCAGTTTTGGGACAGCGACCTGCTGAATAAAATTTCAGTCATGGAGCTTATTTGAGCCAGAGCCAGAGCCAGAATCGATTTTTCAATAATTGTTTTGCAACTTGGCTATGGTGTGGCCTTCTTTTAAATATTTGCTGTAGTGTACTTAAAATTCCCGTCATAAGGGCTTATGTGTGACACTATGGAGTGATAGGAAATAATAATTGTTATTGTAAAAGTACTTTCTTGCATTTTATATGAGAGTATGTTGACGAATTTTGAGATGTTAACTTGGGTTATAAAGTGATGATGTTAAAGTAATGGTTGAAAAGTTAATTTGATACATCACATAGTAGTTAGAGGTTTGTATAGTTTAATGAATTTGAATTCTTGAAAGCCGTAAGAGTTATATTGTATAAAGAGAATGATCTCAACATGTTGGAGTTTCTTTAATAATTGTCATCTAAATTGTAACGGAAAGAGTATAATTTGTGAAATTACAAGATCATTATCATAGAAAATGGAGAACACACCAAAGTGTAACTTCAATTTCAGAAAACAAGTAAAACCAGTCTCCAAATAGCTTCCACCATAATGTTAGTCCCTTTTCAAAATCCTTTTGGCACTTGTTCTCTCTTTCATCAGTTTGGATTCTCTTCCTTTGCTCTTTCTACAAGCTTTGGGTTTTTTAACATTTTAGCTTGAGACAGACTCACTTTAAAAGAAGCCAATCTTAACCAATTTTTTCAATTGGTGATACAAAATCATGGAGAAATGCAGAGGGACAAAGAAGAGATATCTCAAGAACGCGAGGGTGTGGCCTAGTAGTCAATGAAGTGGGTTGAGAACCATGAGGTCTCAGGTTCAAATTCCGGCTGAGGCAAAAAATATTAGGTGATTTCTTCCCATCTTTCCACCCCAAATCTTGATAGACAGAGTTACTTTATAACTGTTGCTGGTCGGAGTTACCAGCATCACCAAATCTTGTGAAAAATGAAGATTTACATTTTTAATTCCTCCAATTTTTCTATCCCAATGTTGCAAAATTATTTCAAGTATTTCAGCTGGAATAACTATGCATATTCTCGATTTTCTATTAACTCATCATCTTGTCTAATCACCTTCTAAAGCGCCAGATCTTAAATCCGTTTAAATTTTTCTACTTTGTTTTATATCAGACATTTTTCACCTCTAGCTTCCTTTGATTCGGCCAAAGATGTAATTGGTTCCAACAAGTTAGTTTCTCCAGCATACATTTGGAATAACTATACAATGGCAATTTGGCACCAATGTACAGTTTCGTGATAGATAAACCTGATTTTCTGCCAACTTGGGGACGGACTTGGCTTTTCTTAGCGCTGCTTTTACCTACAATTGCTGATTATTGTGTTTAATTAGAGTCTAAAACTTAAATGAAATTCGGTATGAGAAAACAACTCTAAGAATATATAGTAGAAGTTAGGGGCTGAAAAACCTGAATTTTGACCTTAAGGCCTGTTAAGAATTTAAACAACTTACTTTATATACATTACATCTCTGAGAACCAGTTCAGATTTATGCCGGGGCGATCAACTACAAAAGCCATTCACCTTGTAGACGATTGGTGGAGCAGTATAGGGAGAGGAAAAAAGACTTGCACATGGTGTTCATTGACCTTAAGAAGGCTTATGACAAAGTCCTGAGGGAGATGCTATGAAGATGTTTGGAGGCTAGCGGAGTCTTGGTAGCGTACATTAGGGTGATTAAGAACATGTACGAAGGTGCTAAGACTTGAGTGAGCACTGCGGGAGGAGACTACATTTCCCTGTGGAGATGGGGTTGCACCAGGGATCGACCCTTAGCCCGTTTTTGTTTGCCTTAGCGTTGGAGGTGTTGACACGACACATACAAGAGAAGGTGCCATGGTGTATGTTATTTGCAGATGACATAGTGATTGACGAGACACGATGAGGTGTTAACGTTAGGTTAAAAGTTTGGAGACAGGCACTGGAGTCCAAAGGTTTCAAGTTGAGTAGGTCGAAAACTGAATACTTGGAGTGCAGGTTCAGTGATGAGAAGCATGAAGAAGAAATGGAAGTAAAGATTGATACTCAAGTCATTCCCAAAAGAGATAGTTTCAAGTATCTTGGGTCTATAATCCAAGGCAACGGGGAGATTGACGAGTATGTTACTCACCGTATTGGAGCGGGGTAGATGAGATGGAGGCTAGCTTCAGGGGTTTTATGCTATAAGAATGTGCCGCCTAGACTTAAGGGCAAATTCTACAGGGTGGTGGCTAGACCGACTATGTTGTATGGAGCTGAGTGTTGGCCCGTCAAGAGGTCCCATGTCCAGAAGATGAAAGTAACTGAAATGAGGATGTTGAGATGGATGTGTAGACAAAGCACGAAAGGCAAGATTAAGAATGAAGTTATTAGGGACAAGGTGAGAGTGGCATACGTGGAAGACAAGTTACGAGAATCGAGGCTACGATGGTTTGGACATGTGAAGAGGAGAGACATAGATGCCCCGGTCAAGAGGTGTGAGAGGTTGATCATGACGAGCTTGAGGAAGGGCAGGGTAGGCCAAAGAAGTATTGAAAAAATGTGATTAGGCTGGAGATGTAAGTATTTCACCTAACATACTCTCATAATTTTATATGAGAGTATGTTGACAAATTTTGAGATGTTAATTTGGGATGTAAATTATATTAGTTGTTAATACAATGTAGGATATGCTTTAACAAATTAACTTTCAATCATTACTTTACTATTTTTTTTTTCCTTATAAAAAAATGAATGTCAAAGTAATGATTGAAAAGTTAATTTGATACAACATCACATAAAAGTTATGAGTTTGTATAGTTTCATAAATTGGAATTCTTGAAAGCCGTAAAAGTTACATATTGTAAAGAGAATGATCTCAAGCATGTTGGAGTATTTTCAAATAAAAGAGTGTCTTGTAAGGAGAGAGTCTAATTCGTGAAATTACAAGATCATTATCATAGAAAATGGAGAGCACAGTCAACACACCGTAGTATTCTCTTCCTTTGCTCTTCTACAAACTTTGTTTTTTTTTTAAACATTTTAGCTTGAGACAGACTCACTCTAAAAGAAGCCAATAAATAATAACAACATACCCAGTATAGTCTCACAAGTGGGGTTTGGGGAGGGTAGTGTATACGCAGACCTTATCCCTACCTGGCGAGGTAGAAAAACGGTTTTCGATAGACCCTCGACTCAAGAAAAGGTGAAAGAAGAGGGAGACAAAGGACGATAAGGAAAAGAGAGAAAAAGACAACAAGTAAAAGAAAAAGTAACATCAAATAGTAACAAACAGAAAAATACGATATACGGAGCGAACGAAATAATAGGCAAATTCTAGAGGTCAAAGAATACGAAAAAAACAAGAGCGCTACTAATACTACTAGAAAAGAACGGGTAACTTTCGACTAGCTACTAGCCTTCTACTGTAATTTTCGACCTCTACACCCTTCTATCCTGGGTCATGTCCTCAATAAGCTGAAGTAGCGCCATGTCCTGCCTAATCACCTCTCCCCAATACTTTTTTGGCCTCCTCTACCTCTTCTCAAACCCGCCATGGCCATCCTCTCACAACTCCTAACAAGAGCACCTGTACTCCTCCTCTGCACGTGTCCGAACCATCTCAGCTTAAACTCCCGCATCTTGTCCTCACTCCCACTTTGTCCCGGATAACTTCGTTCCTAATCTTATCTCTCTTGTATGCTCACACATCTATCTCAGCATCCTCATTTCTGCTGCTTTCATCCTCTGAACATGGGAATTCTTGATTGGCCAACACTAAACCCCATACGACATAGTAGGTCTAACCACCACTCTGTAGAACTTACCCTCAAGTCTTGGTGGCACCTTCTTATCACACAAAACAACGGATGCAAGCCTCCATTTGATCCACCCCGTAACAATAGGGTGAGAGACCTCATCATCAATCTCCCCGTTACCTTGGATTATAGACCCGGGATACTTGAAACTACCCCTCCTCGTGATGACTTGAGTATCAAGCTTCACATCCACGCCTGTTTCATGAGTCTTGTCACTGAACTTACACACCAAGTATTCCGTTTTGGTCCTGCTAAACTTGAAACTTTTAAGACTCTAGGGTCTGTCTCCAGACCTCCAGCTTCGAGTTAACCCCGCCTCTTGTCTCGTCAATCAACACTATATCATCGGCAAATAACATGCACCATAGCACCTCTTCTTGAATGTGCCGCGTCAGCACATCCATCGCCAAAGCAAATAGGAACGGGCTAAGAGCCGATCCCTGGTGCAACCCCATTACTACTAGAAAGTGATCCGAGTCACCTCCCATTGTCCACCATTATACATGTCCTTGATCACCCTAGTGTATGTTACCGGAACGCCGGTAACCTCCAAACATATCCACAGAACCTCCCTCGGGACTTTATCGTACGCCTTTTCTAGGTCTAAGAGAAGCCAATCTCAACAAATTTTCTTAATTGATGATACAAAATCATGGAGAGCTGCAGAGGGACAACAAACAGATAGGCGGGCAGAACAAGAAACATGCAAGGGAATATCTCAAGCACCCGAGGGTGTGGCCTGGCTTAGTGGTAAATGAAGTGGGTTGAGAACCACGAGGTCTCAACTTCAAATTCTAACGAAGGTAAATAAAAATAGTAGGTGATTTTTCCCATCTCCAAATCTGGGTAGGCTGAGTTATCTGATAATTGTTGCGGTCGAAGGTTGAGACATCAGCAACTTTGGACAAAAGAAGAGTTGGAATGTAGTGTTTCGGCTGAAATGTTGAATTAGTCTACATGATGTTCAGTTCAAATGGCCCCAATGTATTGGGAAATGAAGATTTACATTAATTCCTCCAATTTTTCTATCCCTAAGTTGCATAATTATTTCAAGTATTTCAGCTGGAATAACTATTCATATTCTCGATTTTCTATTAACTCATGATCTTGTCTAATCACCTTCTAAAGCGCCAGATCTCAAATCCGTTTAAATTTTTCTACTTAGTTTTATATCAGGCATCTTTCACCTCTAGCTTCCTTTGATTCGGCCAAAGATGTAATTGGTTCCAACTAATTAGTTTCTCCAGCATACAGTTGGAATAACTAAACATTGGCACTTTGGCACAAATGTACAGTTTCGTGATAGATAAACCTGATTTTCTGCCAACTTGGGAACGTGACTTTGCTTTTCTTAGCGCTGCTTTTACCTGTAATTGCTGATTACTGTGTTTAATTTGAGTCTAAAACTTGAATGAAATTCGGTATGAGTAAACAACTCTAAGAATACAGGTTAGGGGCTGAAAAACCTGAATTTTTACCTTAAGGCCAGTTAAGAATTTAAACAACTTACTCTATTAGTATATACAATACGAGAAGCTAGTTAGTAAATTTAAGACAGAAGAGAAGAAGAGTTGATTAAAGTTTTGCTCTTTCTAGCCTAAGATTTTGATGCAATACTGAAGGTAGTTTAACAAATTAAAGGGAACTAAGTTTGCATCTATTTCTAACAAAGTACGTACTTCTTGTTTTAGGCATATGGTGTCCAAACCTTACTGGCCAATTAGTTTAAATTTGCTCCGATTAGACTTGTTAACGGAAAAACGCTTCATACCAAGAATTTTTTCATTCCCACGTTCGTACTCGAGATATTTGGTTTAAATTGGAGAAATCTCAGTCATCCCCATCGATATGATTCGTGTGAAAAACATATACTGATTAAATTCTAGTCTTTTATTGCAATTTGCAAAGCCTAAGTCATATTGGCCTGTTTTATCCCAAAGTAAGGCCTGATTTAACAAATTCGGCAAAATCAAACAAAACTTCACGAAATGAAAAAGAAATTTCAAACTAAGATCTAAAAGTACCTTAAGCATTTATTCTTGAAATAGCCTAGTTGTATACTTTTTTCTCACTACCTACTTCTGATTCCTAGCATTCTTGAACTTGAACTTGAACCTGAACGTGCTCTTTTTCCTTGAGATATCAACGCTTCACGAGCTGAATTCAATCCTTTTGGAGCTAGTAGTGTATCAAATGAAGAATAATCCATCCATTCCCTCAAATTACCCTCATGTCCCCATTTTTCAGGCACAAAAACCCTACCTCCAACTTTAGTCCAATGCCTCTTCAACTTCTCACGTCCTGATAACAATGGACCTTCTTCTTGCCCTCTTGCCAATTTCTCCGTTTCGACGGAAAAATCGCCTATTTTATCTCCATCATCCACCATTGTCAAAGATCCAAAGTTCTTGATTGAATCTTGATATTCAACTAGTTTATTATGAGAAAGTTCATCACCTTTTTTCATTGTGGAGTCGCAGTTGGTCGACATGTTTTTTGGCGAACTAATCAATCAAGACTCGATCACAGCCTTTCTAACCTCACAAGCTTAATCAAGATATGTTTTCAGATATCACTATACAATTACAACTCGTTTGTGCTGCATGCAATTGTTAGAAGTCTTGAATATATATACAATTTAATAAAGAGGACTTGTTTGGAGGGAGGAGAATGGCCAATGGGTGGTGAATTGTTATACACGTCTAAGACTTTCAAATTTGGACAATTCTTTATTATTATCCACGAATTGTGGGGTTATATGTTTGGTATTTTCCTGTATGTGTTAGGGAGAGTTAGGGAGTTAGTAGGGTTCACTTATTTCCTAGCAGTTCTCTTGTGGTTGAACCAAGTATAACGTGTTCTTTTTCTATGTTAGATATAGAGACACATGATTAACAAAAAGTGAAGGACAAACTAGAAGAATGTTCATAGATATTTTTCCGAACAGTGGCGGATACATGCACCTTGTCACGAATGGTGTCACGTCGTATTGTTTCGTTAAATATTGTTGTTAAATATGTATATATAGATAATAAAGGAAATGAAATATTGACTAATAAATATAAACACATGATACCGTTTGTTGTTAAAATAATTTATTTATTTGTTTTTTTATTTTTCAAATATTGACCCTGTTTACGAGAAATCTTGTGTGCGTCAGTAGCGAAGCTAGGAATTTCGCGAAGGAGGTTCAAATTTATTATTCACATACAAAAAATAATTTTTGACCTATATACACAATATAAGTTTCTATATGCACTGTATAATTTTTTGACGAAGGGTGTTCAGTTGACCACCCTTTAATGTATGTGGCTACACCACTGGTGTACGCTACCAGGGCCGGAGCTAGCTTTTCTGTTGAAGGTTCGGCTGAACACAATAGCTTTGATCCAAACTCTTTATTTATTTTAAGAAATTCATTAATTATATACAAATTATTTAATTAAACTAAAATTCCGAATTTATAAACTTCAAATACCAAAATGATTGAGAACTACGACGGGGTCGAAATGAATTTTGTTCTTTGTATTCAATAAGTATTGCATGACCGAATAATTAAAGGAAGGCTGACTGCGGGGAGGGTCCTTTTAAGTAGATGACTCGTCGGGCAATTGGAGCGGCACTTTTTTTTGGGAAAAAGAGCTTCTGATGGGAGTCGTCATTCTCACTGTAGCCACTGTATCGAAAAGATGATTGAGTTACGACGGTCCATCCGTTTGGTTTACATTGCACCGTACGTGCTATTGCCCATCATAAAGTTAAGAGAGCCTAAATTTAGACCGTCAAATTTAAAAAGCCAAAGTAATAGGGTACTTGAGTTTATGTGTACGATCATGTATCACTCGTGGAAAGACTCATATGTGACAATAATGTACTTTTATATTTCATTGGTTATGATAATAAACGGAGTATAATTTGAATAATCTAGGGATATTTACACAAATTGTCAGTCAGACTAATATAATTGAACTTTCTAATTTTCGAATAATTTTTATAATTTGTTGGCGTAGTAGCTCGAAATAAAGTTATAAGATGTAAAGCATAATTTGTATTACAAACCAAGACGGAATGAGAGTCCTTGAGCCAATTATATGAATCAAGCTCAGTAGTTATTGGTTCTTCTTATACATGTAGTTAATAAATACAAGAACTAGCTACTTAATTCTTAATTAATCGCTTCTGAAGGACTTCTATCCATTCAATTTTAAACTAAGTGGTGAATATAGTTTTGTCCGGTTTACAGCCCTCAATTAGTAAGGAATATTAAAAATAAACTAGCAAGTTTATTACTCAATGTTAAGGCGGTAGTAATTAATGAGCCTCAAAGCCAATATAAGAAACATCTGTATTTTGTTCCTCTAATTTATTTGGAAAAAGAATTACTCACTCATTATATATGTACTAAACCAAATGATTTAGCTCAAAAAGACGCACCAGTCACAAACTGAGATGTGTGGATATTGTACAATTACTGAGTACAAGTAATATTTTCTATTTACATGGTCGTTTTTCTTTATCTTGTTCTGGAAAATGGCAACTGCGACTAGCTCATATTTGCAAGAAATTTCCCCCAAAAAGAAGCTGGCACAAAAAAATTAGAAAAATAAAAGTCTTTCTGCAGGAAAATATATATCTTATAAAATGATAATTGATTTGACTCAACCATTAGTCAACGAGAGAGTGACAAGATCCCGTGGATCCAATCAACCCCCATGTCACATTTCTATACAATATATATATATATATATAAGAAGGAACGAAAAAAATATACTTAGATTTCTTGCTGTTACGTAAAGAAAAAGAGACAAAAAAGAATAATATTTCAAGATTCACATAGCCTTATGCTCCATAATATGTACCAGTTATACTAACAAACTGTTACCAAAACACCGCACATGCATCACAAATGTAAGGGTCACCTAACTGTCAACTTATCATTCAACACCCCTCTTTAAGTTAGGTGGTGAGAAAATATTCAGCATCCCTAGCTTGGAGAACAAATGATAATGTTGAGTGCTTCCAAGCCCTTTTGTCAACAAGTCTCTTCCTGCTCATTAGTGGTACATACTTTGGTTATATCATATATTATTGGACCTTTTCCCTTATAAAGTGACAATCAATCTCTATGTGCTTAGTCCTTTTATGAAACACAAGATTACTAGCTATCTTAATTGGTGCTTTACTATCTGTAAACACCTGAATTGGAGTAGGAACCTTGACCTCCGGCTCTTTGAACAATCCCATCAACCAGACAAGCTCTGTTACAATTAGTGCCATGCTCATGTATTCCGATACGACTGAGCTCCTTGCCACTGCATTTTGTTTCTTTGTTTTCCAACATATCAATGAACCACCAAGTTTTACTAGGTAACCAGTTATTGATCTCCTTGAATTTGGGCAACTTACCCAATCTGCATCACAATATGCCTTCAAAGTAGTATCTCATTCTGAACTCATTAATATGCTGAGTCCTGGATCATTCTTTATATATCTCACTATTTTGTAGGCTGCTTCCAAGTGTGACGTCTTGGATGATTGCATGAATTGACTTAAGAGCATGTACATTGTATGAAATGTCTGGCCTAGTTAATGTCAAATATAACAACTTTCCAACCAATCTCTGTTACCCCCCTCACATCTGTTAATGTTACATCATCATGAAGGTTGCGATGCAGATCATATTCAATAGTTATTAGACCCATGTTATGTTCCATGGGTGTTAATGCAAGTTTAGAACCTTCCAAGCCTAACTGAGATATGAGCTCTAAGGCTTATTTTCTTTGACATTGCAATATTCCCTTTTGAGATCTACGTACTTCAATTCCTAGAAAGTATTTCAGAATTCCCAAATCCTTCATTTTAAAAGCTTGTTCTAGAATGTCTTTAGCTTCCTGGATCAAGCTAACATAATCACGTGTAATAAGAAGATCATTAATATATACAAGTATTATAACTTGTCTGTTGTGTTTCTTCAGAATGAATAACGAGTTATCATGTGGACTTTGTATAAAATCAGCCTTCAGAAGAGCGGTAGTGAGGTTTAGATTCCATTGCCTAGATTCTTGTTTGAGCCCATACAATGATTTGAGTAGTCTGCAGCATTTATTCCCCCCTTTACTACCAAATCCAGGAGGTAATTGCATATAGGCCTCATCTTCAAGATCACCCTGAAGAAACGCATTATAAACATCTATTTTGAAATAAACTCCACCGATTCATAGCTGCCAGGGCAATAACAACCATGATGGTTACCATATTTACTACCAGAGAAAAGATTTTTTGATAATCTAGGCCTTCTTGTTGACTGTATCATTTGGCAACTAGTCTGGCTTTATATCATTCAACTGTGCCATCAGATTTATGTTTGATTTTGTAAATCCATTTACACCTGACATGAGCCTTTCTTTTTGGAATAGTAACAACCTCCCAAGTGTGATTACTAACCAATGCCTTAACTTCAGCATACATGGCTTCAATCCATGTTGGATCCTTCATGGCTTTAGTATAAGACTTTGGCTCAATTTGTGAGGAAGTTGCAGCCAGGTAAGACTGATATCTGTTAGAAAGAATCTATAACTCATGTGGTTTGACATGGGATGTATGCATGTTGAGGAGGATGCTTTCATAGTTGGACAAATGTAGTATTTTGACTAAATTGGTAGATTTGAGCCTCTACAAGACCTCCTCAATTGTGAACCTGCAGGCTCCTTATCAACATAGTCAATTTGCTGTTGCTCTAGCCCATCAACAACATCAACTGGTTGCTCTATTTCTTCAACAATATCAACTGGTTCCTCTAAATGTTGAAGCTGTTCAAGAACAACTTGCACTTAGTCCTTATCATTAACATCATCAGGCAAATTTTTTTGGTGATTGGGACTTGGATATATTGCTTCACTGGATCCAAAAACAAAGGAGGATCTCTTCCCTTTTTCAATAACTGGAAAGGGAATATGTCCTCTCTAAATATTACATCCCTGCTAACAAATAACTTTTTGTCCTTGAGATTATATAGTCTATAACCCTTTTGGGATGTTGAATATCTCATATGGACTGCTGCTATAGCCCTGAGAGAGAACTTATCAGGATTGTCAGTAGCTGTGACAAAGCAAAGGCATCCCATAGTCCTTAAGTGATATAGTGAAGGAGCTGAATTATGAAAAATCTCATACGGTGACCTCCCTCGTAGAACTGAAGAAGGAAATCTATTTATCATGTATACCGCTGCCATACACAGTCTCCCCAAAAGTGTAATGGAATACTGCCTCGAAACCTCAAAGCTCTAACCACTTCTAGAATGTGCCTATGTATCCTTTCTACTACTCCATTTTGTTATGGAGTATGTGTGCAACTACTTTCATGCAATATCCTATTCTTTGACAGAAACGTTTTACATTCTAAACTAAATAACTCAGTACCATTATATATCCTGAATATTTTAATAGCTTTGTCAAACTGTACATACACCATTTTAATAAAAGCCTTTAAGAGAATTAGCATATCACTTTTCAACTTCATCAAGAAAACCCAAATCATCTTAGAATGATCATCATCAAGTGTTAGGAAATTTCTGTCTCCATTATTAGTAGGCATTTTATATAGCTCCCAAATATCTACATGTACTAATTAAAAAATAGATTCTGCTCTACTATTGCTAAGTGGGAAAGGTCTTCTAGTTTATCTTGCTAAAGGATAAACAATACAATTATTGAAATTGCAATTAGCAGATATCTTGTCTTTCAAGGGGGCTATCTGCTTCATGACTCTATCTGGCATATGCCTAAGTCTCCTGTGTCATACATGACTGTCTTCAACTGTATTCTTTGCCAAACAACTGTTGATTTGCTGTGTGACTTTGTTCCTATCTGAACCATCTGGGAGGAAGAGGTAGAGACCACATTTTTCTTACCAATTCCCTTCATTTTCCCATTGCATAGGTCCTGGAACAAACAGAATGATGAAAAAAAAATACTAAGCAATGTAACTCCTTAGTTAACTTCGAGACTGATAATAAGTCGTACTTGAAATCAGGCACATACATAACATTCTGAATTAAATCACCACCACTTATAGTGCATTTTCCTTGAAAAGCAACTGAAGTTGATTTATCATTTGGAATATGAACATTACCCTTCTTAAAATCAGGTAAACTAGTTACATTAGTCAGCAAATTAACATAAAAGGTCTTGTGATTTTTTGCCCCGGTGTCAATGATCCAGGAAGTTTTATGATTTTGCAATAAATGTGTATTAGCATTAATTTCCAACAATTGTGAATCAACATTACCTGCCATATTTATGGCAAAATCCTCTCCTTTATCCTGATTCAGCAACCTTAATATCTGATTGTATTACTCATTAGTGAAATAGTTATGCATACCCTGATTTGGTCCACTATTATTAGCATTTGCGATAACTCGAACTGCATCATCCTTCACAGAGAAGTTATCATTCATGGTTGCATTTGCTAGTCGATATTCATGCTTCTTCTTTACATTATAACTAGGTGGATAACCTACCATCTTATAGCAAACATCCTTTGCATCAACTTTATTTTTACAGTACTCATAATACAAATTGTTGTACATCTTGAATTTTTGTGAATTGTCACTAGAACTCATCAATACAGTAGACTCATTTATTTCATTCATAGATGCTCCAGATATACAAACTTTCCTCTGACTCTCTTTATGTATTAGCATAGCATAGGCACAACTCACATTAAGTGATGGAGACATGAGTAAAATTTGACTCCTTATGGCGTTATAGCTTTCATTTAAGCCCATTAAAAATTGAAACAACTTCTGTTATTCTAAATGATCTATGAAATCTCTCATCTCAAGTGTTATAGGAAGAGAAGGAATAAGAACACCATATTCATCCCATAACAATTTGAGTCTCGAATGATAGGCATATATATTAGAAGTACCTTGAGTAATTGTGGCTATTTCTCGATGACGATTGTAAATTTTTGATCCATTGATTTTTTCAAAACGATCCTGAAGTTCTGTCCACACCTCATGAGTGTTATTAGTATAGACTATCCCATTGACCAATTTCGGCGATACCATATTCATAATCCAAGTGAGAATGGTGGCATTAACACGTTCCTATTCCTCGCCCAAATCAACATTAAATTGTGTTTTAGTGCATGTACCATTGATAAACCCTAATTTGTGCTTGGCTTGCAGTGCAATCTTCATTGCTCTGCTCCACGCGAAATAATTTTCAGTTCCTGTCAATCGAACCTAGATTATCACATTTCCTAGAGCATCAGATGGTTGAAGATACAAAGGATATCGAGGATTATCGATATTTAAGTTCGCCATTGGAAAATCTTCTCAGAATCAGAAAATCTCAGAAGATGAAGATCGATTTGAGAAATTGCAGCGGCACCTTCTAGTTACCAAATCAAAACCAAAACTCTAGCTCCGATCGATTCACTCTAGCTATGATACCATGTTAAATTCTACCATTTTTAGGTGAGAATTGAGCTTGGTTGATAGATCAAAGGAAGGAGTTTTAGAGAGAAAATTTTCTGGAAGCTTTATTCAACTGGAAGTTGGAATTGAAAAATACAATTCTCTAAACAACACTGTACACGTGTGTATATATAACTAACTCAACTACTTAATTAACTGCTACTAACTCTTTAATATATACCAGCTATACTAACAGACTGTTACCAAAACACTGCACATAGATCACAGATGTAGGGGTCACCTAACTGTCAACTTATTATTTCAACATTGCACAAATTTTAAACCCTAAAGATATAAAAAGACCTAGCTACCAAGTGATAAATGCCCATTAAAGCGGTACGTGAGCTGAGTTCAAAACGTCGTGAGACAGTTCGCTCTAAAAATATTTACTATAAGTTTGAAAAGAAAGATAACGATTATTACAATTAGTAGTAGAACTACTGAACTAGTGCTTTGGGCTTTGCCATAATGATGGTTATTAGTTTTTTTTTGTAACTTCAATGTAGTAGCTGGAGGAAGCTGCAATGGTGCAACTCTAAGACTCTAACTCACTGCCATTATTTTTTTTAAAAAAGAATACTGCTGCCACGCACTGAATGCTGCTACTGGAATTTATTATTTGGATAATATTTTTATCACTGGTTTCGGGGATTAGGCATAGTTAAGTGTGTAGATACCCTTCAACAAGGGTGGTATTCAACACAATAAATATATTCAATACCCTTTCAGTCCTTCTGCCTATATTTATGTGGCACGATTCCGATTTTGAGAGTAAATTTTTTAAATTTTGACTGTGAATTCGGATATATAATCTCTAAGTCTTTTGAAATAAAAATTACATATTAGTAAACTACGTAAAAAATACTATAAGTGATAGTAATAGTTAATAATTTAAATATTTAAAAGGTATATAAAAAATTCACGATTAAAGATAAATTCATTTAACTCTTAAAATCTGAACGGTTCCATATGAATTGGGACAAACGAAGTAATATACAATAAACAACCACCATTTGAAAATAATATAAAACAAACATCAATTGTAATTTTAAAAACTCTATACTCCTAGATAAACCTACATTGCCTAAGTGGTGAATTACACTGGTACTGATTTTACAAAATTCTGCTTACGACTAAATAAATAACAAAGAGGAAAGTTTTTTAATTCATATACATCCACAATCTAATTTTTATTAATACTATTTGTAATGACCCGATCGATTGTTTTGAGCTCTTACGTTGTTCGACGACCTTGAGCAGCTACACTTCATATATTATGACATGTACATGTGGTCGGTTTCGATTTTCGGGAAGTTCAGGGTTGATTGGAAGAATAATTCTCATTTCGGAAGCTTTAAGTTGGAAGAGTTGATCAACATTTGACTTTTGAGTAAAGGATCTCGGAATCGGAATTTGGAGGTTCCAATAGGTTCGTATGATGATTTCGAACTTGTGCGTAGGTTCGGGTTAGGTATTGGGTGGCGCGGGAGCATTTCAACGCGTATTGTGAAAAGTTGACACTTAAATGTTTGAAATTTTTCTAAGTTTGACCATGATTTGACTTTAAGGCTATCGGACTCGGATTTTAGTTTCGGGACTTGGAATAGATCTATTTCATCATTTGAAATTTGTCTGCAAAATTTGGTTTCATTTGGAGTTAATTTGATGTGGTTCAGACGCTTGGTTTCGATTCTAGAAATTCTTGAAGTTCATTGCGATTTTCATGCATTTTGGTGTCCGATTCGTGATTCTAGATTTTGGTATTTTGATCACGCGAGTGAGTTTGTGTTATATTTTTAGACTGGTTTGTGTGATTGGATAAGGTCTCGGGGCCTAGGGTGTGTTTCGGATGTGTTTGGGTTGTGTCGCACTCTTATTTGATATTTCAACGTCGTTTTTTGGGGTATAAAGGATACTATATTGAGAAAATGACCTTTGATTTATGATTTGATTGAACCATTAGATCCGTATCGTAATTACATAGTCATAGCGACAAGATCATCGAATTCCGATGTCGTATGAGAGAGTAATTCCCATTTCTATGTCGGGAAAGATTGTCGGTATTGCTGGTGCTCACGCATCGCAATTGTGAAATTCCCTTCACAATTGCGAAGATTGTAGATTTTTTCCTTTGTTCAAAATTGCGAACATTTGTTCGCAATTGCAAAGCCTGTAGATTTTTGCCTGGGTTCGCAATTGCGAACATGTATTCGCAATTGCGAAGTTTGTAGATTTTGCCTTAGTTCGCAATTGCAAACACTTGTTCGCAATTGTGAGGGTTCGTAAATATGAACCTTATGTCGTAAATGCGACATCTGCACCTGATAAAAGAGTTGGGAGACAGGATTTTGGAGACATTCTCTCATTTTTGGAACCCTACGCTCAGTAGGGGAGATTTTGAAGAGGGATTGTCATCTACAATCTTTGGGTAAGTGATTTTGTTCAATTTCTAACTATTCTACATGATTATACATGGGATTTAACGTAAAATTAATAGAATCAAAATGAAATTTTAAGAAACTTTAGCTATGTTTTGAGAAATGAGAATTTGAGTATTGAGAGTCGATTTGAAATCGAATTGTTTTAACAAAATGCATGTATGGACTCGTGAGGTTATGGGTAACATTTATTTACAAAAATTTTTGGAATTCGGGCACGTGAGATCAAGGGCTGAATTTGTTGACTTTTCGAGCGGAGATGGGGATTTTTACCAATCGTTAAATCATAAGTATTGGGGTATATTTTGATTTATTTGCATGTTATTTGACTAGTTTCGGGTCGATGGGCACCCGTTTGAGGTGTTAGAGAGGCGTTGGAGTCGGTTATGGAACTTCGGATAGGAGCAAGGTAAGTCTCTTGTCTAACCGTATAAGGAAAAAATTATCCCGTAGATATTATTCCTGTTATATGCTTCATGTTGTGGGAGCTACGCACGTATGAGGTCCGTGCGTATGCTAGAATTCCTGGTTATGTCAGCGTAGACTTAGATTCACGCTATGCTTTAACTGTACTATTTGAGTTATCCTGGCCTGTTTGATTACTTTATTTCGCATTATTACCCGAGACTAGACTTGTGTAGAGTAATGGACTCACTATTTTAGATATTCGATGAGCTACTTGATTAGCCGCAGAAAATTATGCTTCCCTTACGAATTTCTCTCGTGTTGTGCGTATTCATCGAAAAGTTTCCTTAAATTTCATAACTCACACGTATATTCGTGAGTGGGGTCAAGGACCCGTTAAAGTTTCTTATTCTAATGGGATCAGGCCGTTCGCCTCGGCAGGATTATGTATCACACACTTATGGGATCAGGCCGTTCGTCTCGGCAGGATTATGTATCACACTCTTATGGGATCAAGTCGTTCGCCTCGGTAGGATTATATACCATACTCTTATGGGATCGGGTTGTTCGCCTCGGTAGGATATTATTGTAACATACTCTCATGGGATCAGACCATTCGCCTCGGTAGTATCATGTAACACACTCTTATGAGATCGGACCGTTCGCCTCGGTAGTATCATGTATCACACTCCTATGGGATCGGGCCGTTGGCCTCTACAACTTCATGAAATACTCTTATGGGATCGGGCCATTCGCCTCAGCAGAATCGTGCATAATATTTGACAAAAAGCAGTGTATCCGTAAGTTTTCCTGACTTGAGTTGTGATGACCTATTTGATGGGGGCCATATTATATAATCCATTTGAGGAGGTAATCGATATTTGAGGACTTGTGTTTACTGTTTAGATGATGATCGTATCATGTACCTATATTTGTTTTCACTGTTTAATTACCATGCTTCATGCTTGTTTACTTTCTACTGTACTTGATTTATTGGACCGCTAGTAAGTGCCGATGTCGACCCCTCATCACTACTTCTCCGGGATTAGTCTAGATACTTATTGGGTACGCATTGATTTATGTACTCATGCTATACTTCTACACTTATTGTGCAGGTATATATTTCTGGTGGTCTTTTGGGCGCAAAGGCGCAACTATTGCGGGGAATTTACGATGAGTTGCATCCCATGTTATGATCCGCAACATATGGAGTCTCCATCATAATTATTTACATTATCCTCTCTATCTTATATTCCAAATAAATGTTGTATTATTATTGTACTTCCTAGTAGATGTTCATGCACGTGTGACATCGGATTTTGGGGTGTTCTAGAATTTGTTTATGATTTTGCTTACCATTGAGACATTTTTACTTTATATTTTACTTAAATCATACATATCTATGATTTTTAATGCATTGAACTCTCTATCTAATTAGATTCATGATTTCAAAAATAATAAAATGATCAACTAAGTGGTAGTTCATAGTTGGCTTGCCTAACGGCGACGTTAGATGCCGTCACGTCCTATAGTGAGTTTTGGGTCATGACATCTTGGTCTCAGAGCACTAGGTTTACTTAGGTGTTCACTTAGGTCTCACGAGTCTTGAGCGAGTCTAGTAGAGTCTTGCGTATCGGTACGAAGACGTTTGTACTTATCTTCGAGAGGCTACAGGGCTGTTAGGAGCACTTCCCTTCTTGATTCCTCGTCATGCGATTTGATTCCGTTGAAGCTTATGCTTTCATTTTCTTCCTACTCATTCTTATACGATGTTGAGTGCTTGTTATCCATTAGGCATCGATGAGTTGTAATGGTACTGTAGATGTGGTGCAGGATGTCTCTCCCTACATATTCGAGTGGGCTATTATCGTCGCTTTGTGGATGGGTGTTCTATCATTTCAGCACAATGTTGGTGTTTCCTACGACCGAAATTTGATATATTCCGAATTTGGTGGAATTCCTGTTAACATTGTGGCGTCACCATCTTTGATTGAACGCATTGAGGCTCAACAACATGTTGGTATTCATTTGTTTGCCTCTCGGCATGGTGTTGTGAGATAGAACCTATGAGGAAGTTATCAGAGATGTCGGTATGTCGTGACTTCAGGATCGAATCGACATTTTTAGTGTTGATGGTTCGAGGGAGATGATCCCTGAGGTGGTATATGTTCTTAGGAATTTTGGACGTGACGTTGAGGGCTTGATTGGAATGTAGGAAAATGTGAGTATTCGATTATTGTTTTGGGTGCAATACAACTTCGAGTTTCAACTATATTGTTGGACCTTCGGGTGATGTTAATGAATGAAAGGTTCTTACGGCCGACGGATCAGTATGGACCCGGGGAGATTAATTGATTTCATCATGGATGCAACTATAGCAATAACATTGGAGGAGGTCGATAGGAGGTTACACAGTGGAGGCTATCTCCTATGAGAAGTTTAGCGATTGCATGACTCCTAATGAAGTCCTATAAAGAGTCATGCCTTCTATCCAATAGGATGCATATATTGTGATGTCATCTTGGGTCGCTTAAAGAAGATGGTACGACTGTTAGGAGGTTGAGCGTGCGATAGTGGCTGATAATTCGGGATGTGTTATGATTGGTGCAACAAGAGCTTGCGAGAAGTTGGCAGAGTAATGGCGTGGGATCATGGTAACTGGGAAGAAGAAATTGTTATCGGGTCTGGATCTATGTGATTGCAGTGTAAAGCTAAGTCGGGGAGCCATCGCCTACAATTGGGTCACGTGGTTGTGTGCCTGTACAGTTGCTGGTTGTCGGTGCTTTGGTAGATTAATTATGACTAAGAAAAGGAAATATCAGGGGTAATTCAGATCGAGGACTTGAGGAATGCGTGCTACATCTCGCTTTATCGATTCATGTGTAGGTGTTGGGATGACTCATAGTTTATGCTTATGGTAAATGTGATGTACAAAGAAAAGAATTCATCTGGTTACTTCTTTGGAAGTGTTCATATGCTAACGGAGCATCAGTGTTTGGTTATGTACTTGGGACCAGGTCAGAGTGGGTGACTCTTAACTAGGGATGTTGAAAACCGAACCGAAATCGTTAACCGAACCGAACTAATGGCTTATTGGTATCGGATTATCGGGGTAATGGATGATGAACGGATTGAGATTTTATAATAACGTCTTAACAGTTTGGGGGCAGATTACTCAATTTTCTTATCGGGTAAACCGTTAACCGTTAAGAATTTTTATGTTTACACTTTTACCTCCATGTATATAAAGTACTATTGAAACCCTAAATGGCTAAATTCCTAATTTCTATTTTTTAATTCTTAATTGTCTCCAGCCACCAGAGGCAGAGAAGTCGTCAGTATCGTCTCTTTCTTGCACTGAGAATTGAGAAGTCAAAAAATCAAAATGTCAATGATTAATACATGTATGTTAGTATGAGTGGTCTTGATGGTATTAAAAATTTGGTTAATACATGTATGGCGATATGAGTAGTCTTGAAGACTCTTCAATTAAAAAATATTGTTTGGTTAGATCTTAGATGGTATTAAAAATTTGGTATTGATTTGAAACTGTTTGGTATTGATTGAATGATTGTTCAAAAAATTTCTATTTGGTTTAGCCGATAAGCCGCCCGATAATTGTTAATCTGATACCAATCAGCCCGTTATCTTATTGGATGGCTAGCAGATTACTACATTTATAATCCGATAACTATTAAGCATAATTATTCACCCAATAAGCACCCCTACTGTTAACAATGGTTCTAGTGGGTTCAAGAAGTAAAGTGCGGTGCCTAAGGATTTTCAAGTTCGTCGTGTGGCTAAGGAATTAGTTTTGGAGCAAAGTGTGAAAGGGATTATGGATTATTTCTATGAATGTCACAGGTCTGCGGTGCGATGTTCGAGAGATGGAGGAAACAACTTCGGATTCGCAGAAGATCTAATCAGCGCAGATGTATCAGTTGGAGTTAATATAGACTGCATGAGGAGGGTATGAAATGGCTTATGGGTATTGAAACGACGTGGTCTTGCGATTTGTGTCACTTGGGATGAGTGTTGATTAGGATTCGTTATGTGATTGAATACATGTATTGATTCTGAAGGCAGGTCAAGAACAAATTGGGAGGAGAGGAGTCAGCCTAGTAGTGGATTGGATTGGCATGGTTAAATGAATGATCAGTTTCTTCGGTGTGGTAAGGCAATACAAGTGTTTCATGGCTGTACGTGCGGCTTTGACGACCTCCGTAATGTGATTGAATTGGAGGTATTTTATTCTGATGGTTTTGATTATGTGTAAATGGGTCCTGGAAATATGGCGGATTAGGGCACGACTTGAGTTCTATATTTTTCGCAGTTATAGGAATTCGGTTGCGTGTTGCAATTATTCTTATGAAATAAGTGGAGTGAGAGGGTTCTAGCCGATGAAGTGTTTATTCTACTGATGGTTCAAGATTTATGATGAAATCCTTGGACTCTCGCATAGCGGCATGATAGATGCAGTAAGCGGTATGAAAATTGGAAGTTGAGAATCAAGGTTGCGGTTCAGTTTGATAAGAGTGTCACGATCTTGGAGGAGAAAGGGAGGATTTCAGATGTTCAGAGTATGCTGGCAGTATTTTTAAACAACCTGAGGATGATTTGTTATGTGGAAGAAATGTTGGGTATTGGAATGCGGATGCTTGACTAGCACTATGGAAATAGCATGGCCGATGGCCATTAATGTTCAGATTTTACTACTTGCTATGGAAGGTTGAGGGAGTAAATCCTACGTGAAGACCGTACAAGTGTGACATGTTAGTCATTCGATTGTTAGAGATTGAAATCAGGTATGGAGAAATTGGTGTTGTCGCCAATGGGAGAGGTTATGACTGAGAGGCGCTCTATTCCTTTAGTGGTGGACGGTGGAAGTTGTTCCCGATCTGACGATTGATCATATGTGTCATGAAAAGGTCATTGTAGATCTTTGGATGGTTATTGACATATTTTGGGATGATTAGAATCAGCTTGAGATACGATAGTAGATCTACATCAGGTTGTATGTGTTCTTTCAACATAGAATTGCTTATAGAGGAGTCTTCGGGTGTAGGATGTTATTCCGGTCGTCAGCAATTCTCTATAATACTCTATTATGCCATGTGGGTGGTAAGACGACTTGATTATTCGCACGTGTGTTCTGATCCTGCGTAGCTTGTCGTTTATTGCACCTTAGTCGAGCTCGAGCTTTGTAGTACATGGCGCTATCCGTCTCCCCAGGGTTGTATTTTTGCACTTGACGTGCTTGTGGTCGATATTCGGGCATTTCGTGGGTTTGGGCACTATGGCTTGGTGGGTATTTTCCCTATTAATGTTATCCATGGATCAGGTGACACGCCACCACGTGTATCATGTTTGGATCGGGTTGCATACCACAACAGTATTATGTGTGGATTCCTTATACCTATTTTGTGTGCCTCATTTCTTATCTCTAAGATAGGTTCATAACATCTGTTCGGCCGTTTTATTCACTGCACAGGCAGGGTAGTTCTTTTCCAGAGTTCGTTCTTCCTTATGTATTATATTCGAGTTGTAGCTTATTGGCGCATTGATGGCATCATATGAGATTTTAGTCAATATTTGAGGTCGTTTATTGCCTAAGCAGCTTGTACTGGGTGAGACGAGGTTATTGGACCTGAAATCAGTACGACCGGATTTATGTAAGGTATATTAAATAGAAAACGTCACTATTCAGTTCAGAATGAGGTAATATTTTTTGTCAAGCGGAGAAACTCCAAGAGTTATTAATTTGACGGGTGGTTATGAGTTCCTGGACATCTCTTTCATCGTTGCAGTATTGTGAGGGTTGAGACTGGGCTTATAGTGTTATGAGGTATACTACGAGTATCAGGTTAGTGAATCTGCAACTTCTATTGTTGGAGGATGCTATTACGGGCATACGTATTTTGCGGTGTATGGTGTGGTTTTAGCATGGGTGCATGATCATATTTGGTTCAACGGGTTAAGATTGATACGGTGTTTATATGTTAGAATCAGATCTCATTGGGAATTTCGGATGTTGGAATTTGGTTCTAAGTCTTGTGGGCCAAGGAAAAAGGAAGGATCCTCAGTCCGGCTCGAGATAATGTGCTCACATCAGTCGTGGTGGCACAGGTAGGTGCACGAGATGTAAAATAATGGGTTGGGACAATTCCGGAGCGATTCTTGGCACGTTCGAGGATGAACGTATGTTTAAGTGTGGGAGAATGTAACGACCCGACAGGTCGTTTTAAGCTCTAGTGCGTTGTTCGACGGTTTGAGGCCTTGAGTAACTTCATTTCATGTATTATGACTTGTACGTGTGGCCGGTTTCGATTTTGGAGAAGTTCGGGGTTGATTGGAAGAATAATTCTCAATTGAGAAGCTTTAAGTCCGGGAGCATTTCGACGCTTATTGTGGAAAGTTAGCATTTAAAGGTTTGAAATTTTCCTAACTTTGACCATGGTTTGACTTTAAGGCTATCAGGCTCGGATTTTGGTTTCGGAACATGGAATAGGTCTGTTTGTCTGCAAAATTTAGTTTCATTTGGAGTTGATTTGATCTGGTTCAGACGTTTGGTTGCAATTCTAGAAATTCTTGAAGTTCATTGCAATTTTCATGCGTTTTGGCATCCGATTCGTGATTCAAGAGGTTATTTTGGTGTTTTGATCGCGCAAACGAGTTTGTGTTATGTTTTAGACTGGTTTATGTGATTGGACAGGGTCTCAGAGCCCTTGGGAGTGTTTTAGATGTGTTTGGGTTGTGACACTGTCACAACCCAAAACTAACCCCCTGTCGTGATGGCACCTATAGTGGAACTAGGCAAGCCGACTCATTTCAAAAACAAAACGATATTTTCATTTCAAAGATAATTTCAAGGTTATTTAACATAAAAACCTCCATTTAAAGAGTTCAAATAAAAGAAAAACAGAAGTGCAGAAAAGAAAAGCCCGACATCGGGGTGTCACTAGTCATGAGCATCTACTATAATCTGTCTAACAATATCAAGGCTAACTCAGCCTGGAAAATAGCTAAATACTACTAGAGGAAGATAAGAGGGAGAAGAGCAGGGGCTGCGATCGCCAAACAACTACCTTGCTATCTCCAAGAAAATCTGCAACCAGAACACTCAATAACCGCTACCGTGTCCAGCCACACCTGGATTTGCACACAAGGTGCAGGGAGTAACGTGAGTATGCCAACTCAGTAAGTAACAACAATAAATAAAGACTGAGTAGTAGTGACGAGCAATAAAGCATATAACGTTCATATCAGGAAATCTCAGTAAAATACCACATGCTCTTAAAAATCAGGATTTGAATCAAACATCTCGTTTAAACCCAATTCCAGTAAAAATTATTTAAAGACATTTTTCCAACAGTTTTTCAAACAAAGGCTCAATGCAAGGTTGAGCAAAATGATGAAATCATAAACAGCCCCTCGGGCAAACCTCACAGTCACTCTTGCCACTCGGGCATACCTCACAATCACTCTTGCCACTCGGGCATACCTCACAGTCACTCGTGCCTCCCAGTCACTCAGCACTCGGCACTCTCAATCAGTAGGTACCTGCGCTCACTGGGGGTGTGTACAGATTCCGGAGGGGCTCCTTCAGCCCAAGCGCTATAATTTGCACGGATAACTCACGTGCGATAATAATAAAGTATGCTGCAGGCGGGCAACCCCGATCCACACTCATCCTCACAAATCAAGCCCTCGGCCTCACTCAGTCATAAGTATGCTGCAGGCGGGCAGCCCCGATCCACACTCATCCTCACAAATCAAGCCACTCAGGCATTTCAGTAAAACAGGGCATTCGGCCCAAAATATTTATATGCATCAAAATAGAGTCATAAAACAGAGTTATGCGGTAAACAAGTGTAACCATGACTGAGTATAGATTTTCAATCGAAAATAATGAGAGGATGGTAAGAGACAGCCCCTAAGGGTCCAAACAGCATTGGCGCAAGGCCCAAACATGACATTCAGCCCAATTTACATAAAATCTTTCTAAATCATATAAGTATCAATGGTTTCAACAAAGTATGCAACTTTACAGTTGCTACGGGGCGGACCAAGTCACAAATCCCCAACAGTGCTCGCCCACACGCCCGTCACCTAGCATGCGCGTCACCTCAAAATAATAGAATGATACGAAATCCGGGATTTCATACCCTCAGGACTAGATTTACAATCGTTACTTACCTCAAACCGGTCAAATCTCTACCCCGCAATGCTCTTGCCTCTGGACTCAGCCTCCAAATCCTCCAAATCTATTCACAATCAGTATAATACCATCAATATACGCTAATGGAATGAATTCCACAAGAAAAGCTTCAAAATTAGACCAAACCCCAAATTGGCTCAAAAATCGCCTGTGGGGCCCACGTCTCGAAACCCGACAAAAGTTATAAAATTCGAAAGCCCTTTCAATCACGAGTCTACCCATACCAATTTTATCAAAATCCGACCTCAACTCGACCCTCAAATGTATAAATCTTATTTCCAAATTTCTATGTTCCAATCTCCGATTTACACTTCAAAATCATGTAATCTAGCCGGATTATTCGATGATAATTAAATATTTTGGAGTAGAAATGATAACAAGGGACTTACCTCAAGTTTTTCCTTGAAAATATACCAAAAATCGGCTCTCCTCAAGCTCCAATTTGCCAAAAATGGCGAATGGGACGAAGTCCCTGTTTTTTTATAATTCTACCCAGACATCCTCGGTCTTCGATCGAGGTCCTCGATCCTTGCCCTCGATCTTGGCCCTCGATCCTGGGCCTCGATCCTGGCCCTCGATCCTGGGCCTTCGATCCTGATTCTCGGTCCTAGGCCTTCGATTATGCCTCCGATCCTGGCCTTCGATTCTAGGCTCGATCATGTCTTCGATCGTGCCCCTCGATTCTGGGCTCGATCGTGGCCCTCGATTCCAGGCTCGATCGCTGGGAGATTGCTGGGCTCGATCGCTGGGTTCGATCGCTGGGCAGAAGCAATTTCCAACAGAAGGAAATTGCAGCAGCTGTTCTAGTTTAATTTTTGATCCGTTAACCATCCGAAACTCACCCGAGGCCCTCGGGACCTCAACCAAATATACCAACAAGTCCTAAAACATCATACGAACTTAGTCGAATCCGCAAATCACCTCAAACAACGCTAAAATCATGAATTATACCCCAATTCAAGCCTAATGAACTTTAAAATTTCTAATTTCTATAAACAACCCCGAAACCTATCAAATCACGTCCGATTGACCTCAAATTTTGCACATTAGTCCTAAATGACATAACAGGGGTATTCCAATTTTTAGAATCAGATTCCTACCCCGATATCAAAAAGTCAACCCCCGGTCAAACTTCTCAAAATAAAACTTTCGGCATTTCAAGCCTAATTCCTCTACGGACTTCCAAATAATATTCTGGACACGCTCTTAAGCCCAAAATCACCATACGGAGCTATTGGAATCATCAAAATTTAAATTCGAGGTCGTTTACATATAGGTCCATATCCGGTCCATTTTTCTAACTTAAAATTTTTAATTATGAGACTAAGTGTCTCATTTCACCCCGAGTCCCTTCCGGACTCGAACCAACTAACCCGATATAACATAATATAGCTGAATAACACAAAAAGAAGTAGAAATAGGGAAAACAGGGTTATAACTCTCGAAACGACTGGCCTGATCGTTACAGACACGTTCTTATTTGATGTTTCAGTGTCATTTTCTTGGGTATAAAGGATACTATAATGAGCAAACGGCCTTTGATTTGTGATTTGATTGAATCATTAGATCCGTATCGTAATTATGGAGTCATAACAATAAGAATCATCGAACTTATATGCCGTATAAGAGAGTTATCCCCATTTCCGTGTCGGGAAAGATTACTGGTGTTGTTGGTGCTCAGGTATCGCAATTTCGAAATTCCTTCGCAATTGCGAATATTGTAGATTTTTGCCTTGGTTCGCAATTGTGAACATTTGTTCGCAATTGCGAAGCTTGTAGATTTTTGCCTTGATTCGCAAATGTGAACCCTGTGTCGCAAATGTGATATCTGCACCTGATAAAAGGGTTGGGAGATGGGATTTTGGAGACATTCTCTCATTTTTGGAACCCTAGGCTCGGTAGGGGGCAATTTTATAGAGGGATTTTTATCTACAAGTTTTGGGTAAGTGATTTTGTTTAATTTTCAACTATTTTACATGATTATACATAGGATTTAACATCAAAATTAGAAGAATCAAAATAAAATTTTAAGAAACTTAGCTATGTTTTGAGAAATGAGAATTTGTGTGTTGAGAGTCGATTTGTACTCAGACTTTTAAACAAAATGTATGGACTTGTGAGGTTATGGGTAATATTTATTTACAAAATATTTCGGAATCCGGACACGTGAATTCGATGGTTGACTTTGTTGACTTTTCGAGCGGAGATGGAGATTTTTACAAATTGTTAAATTATAAGTATCGGAGTATATTTTGATTGATTTGCATGTTGTTTGACTAGTTTCGGGTCGATGGGCATCGGTTTGATGTGTTAGAGAGGCGCTGAAGCCTATTATGGAACTTTAGAGCGAGGTAAGTCTCTTGTATAACCTCGTGAGGGGGAAATTATACCGTAGATGTTATTCCTGTTATATGCTACATGTTGTGGGAGATACACACGTATGAGGTGACGAGTGTCCGGGCGTATGCTAAAATTCTTGGTTATGTCCGGATAAACTTAGATTCACGCCATGCTTTAACTATAATATTTGAGTTATCCTTTCCTGTTTAATTACTTTATTTCGCATTATGACTTAAGACTAGACTCGCGCAAAGTAATGGACTCGCTATTTTAGATATTCGACGAGCATTATGACCTGTTTAATAAAAGAAAATAAATAAGGAAATCAAATCCTAAAAAGATTCTTTTTCTTTACTAATTACTTTTAGGTATTGGAGCATAAATTGTAGATGGATTTTGTCTAATCTCTTACCTATATAAAGCATCACTTTGCTGCTGTTGAGGCTAATACTATTCCACAAAATTATAGAGAATCATTCAAGGGAAATAGCATTCATAGCAAGAAGGTGCTTTCAAGGATTCAAGCTGCTCAACTGAAGAACCAGATACTAATGACGAAACTGTTGAAATTCTTTAGTTGTTTAGGTTGAGTCAATTGTTTTTAAATTGTAACCTATTTTGCTTTTGAGAAGTGTAAACATAGGCAATCAAATTCTGAAGTGTTTTGTTTCGATATCTCAGCTAGAGTTAGTTTAGAAAGGGGTAGCTACGATTGAGCTGATTATATGGGAAGGGTACTAGAGTTAGTCCACTTGGTTATAGAGTTGCAACCTAAAGCTCAACTACAATTGGGTTGATTGTAGGGGTAGGGTACTAGAGTTAGTCTCTTTGGTTATTGAGTTGTAATCTAAAATTGCTCTTTGAAGTTAGTAAAGCTTTGAAGGGAAATCCTATGAGGGTAGGTCGTGGTTTTTTACTCCCTTGAGCAAGGAGTTTTCCACGTAAAAATTGATGTGTTTATATTTCCGCACTTCACTTTCAATTTTATGTCAAAATAGTTCAGTCAAAGAATCAGGTGCTTTGGCATGCATAAATTGGATACGACACACTTCACCCCCTCTTGTGTCTAGGTGCATCCTAAAATAACGACGGCTTTTGCTCATAGTTATGTCTAATTTGAGACACAACTTTCTTTGCCACTTTTTTGAACAAATTAGTCTAATTTGAGACACAACTTTCTTTGCCACTCTTTTGAACAAATTTCGATTACAGGATTGGAGAAAATATTTAGAAATGTTCTTTAATAACTAATCTTTATCGTACCTTAATTTCTTTGTAATGCATAATTTAATTGAAGCACATAACCATATAACATATATACTATATATGCATATAATATATACCTCTGTATCTGTGTGTCATTACGATTTATTACTTCTTTTAGTTTTTTTAAATTGCAGGTTCTATACCAACGGCAAGTAAAGAGGACCAGTTTATTTCTCTTATATTGAGGAATTCTTTTTATAAAGATTAGGTTTTTTTTTTGTTTTTTCCCCCTCTTTTCGGGGCTCCTGCCTACCATGATCTATATTTTTTATTTGGGATCTTAATATTTTTAGCCAACAGCAAAAAGAATTTCACCCTCATAGTAGTAACAATTTGTACTCGTCGTCAGTGTATACTTAGTGTATAATAAGTGTACAGAAATTGTCTAATCAGTGTATAATATATACACACTGATTATAATCAAATTATACAATGATTATATATTGACTAAACACTGCATACTAGATAATATTTGTAAAAAGTAAGGACTAGAGTAGCAAGTTTTGTATATCTAAGAATGAAGACGTTATAACAGGAATACTTAAACACTAACTTTATACACGTAATTTTGTAGGTAATTTGTGAGTGGGGTCAACGAAATGTTAAAGCTTCTTATTCTAATGGGATTAGACCGTTCGTCTCGGCAGTATTATGTATCACACTCTTATGGGTTCGGGTTGTTCGCCTAGGCAGGATATTATTGAAACACACTCTTATAGGATCGAACCGTTCGCCTCGACAGTATCACGTAACACACTCTTATGGACCGGGCCGTTCGTCTCGACAATATCATGTATCACACTCCTATGGGATCGGGCCGTTGGCCTCGGCAACTTTATGAAATACTCTTATGGGATCGGGTCGTTCGCCTCGGCAGAATCGTGCACAATATTTGACAAAAAACAGTATATCCGTGAGTTTTCTTAACTTGAGTTGTGATGACCTATCAAGTGGGGACCATATTATATACTCCATTTAAGGAGATAACCGATATTTGAGAACTTGTGTTTACTGTTCAGATAAGGATCGTATCATTTACCTATATTTATTTTCATTATTTAATTACCATACTTCATACTTGTTTACTTTCTACTGTACTTGATTTTTTGGACCACTAGTAAGTGTCGATGTCGACCCCTCGTTACTACTTCTCTGGGGTCAAGCTAGATACTTACTGGGTACGCGTTGATTTACGTTCTCATGCTACACTTCTGCACTTATTGTGCAGGTATATATTTCTGGTGGTATTTTGGGCGCAAAAGCGCAGCTATTGCGGGGACTTTACGGTAGGCTGCATCCCATGTTACGATCCGCAGCATACATAGTCTCTATAATAATTATTTACATTATCCTGTCTATCTTGTATTCCAGGAAGATGTTGTATTGTTATTGTATTTTCTAGTAGATGCTCATGTACTTGTGTCACCGGGTTTTGGGGTGTTCTAGAATTTGTTTATAATTTTGCTTACCATTGAGACACTTTTACTTTATATTTTACTTAAATCATACGTATCTATGATTTTTTATGCATCGAACTCTCTATCTAATAAGATTCGTGATTTGAAAAATAATAAAATGAACAACTAAGTTGGCAGTTCACCATTGGCTTGCCTAACGACGACGTTAAGCGCCATCACAACCTATAGTTGGTTTTGGGTCGCAACACTATTAGGTTATTTTTACGATATCTATAGACCCTCCATAAGAAATAAAATTTATAATCATAAAAATAAAGTAAATTATTAATTTCAATAGGAAAAAAAATCTAATAATGTAATTCTTTTACACCATTAACATAATTTAAACTTAAAAAAAAAGAAGAAAACTGAAGAATGGATAATTATACTGGGACACGACTGTTATTTTAGGATGTACCTAGACACAAGACGAAGGTGAATTGTGTCGTACCCAATTTTCGTGTGCCAAAGAATCTAGTTCTTTGACTGAACTATTTTAACACAAAACTAAAAATGAATTGCGAAAATATAAATAACACATCATTTTTTACGTAAAAAACTCCTTGCTCAAGGGAGTAAAAAATCACGAGCTACCCTCGTAGG
This sequence comes from Nicotiana tomentosiformis, assembly GCF_000390325.3. Lineage (NCBI taxonomy): Eukaryota > Viridiplantae > Streptophyta > Magnoliopsida > Solanales > Solanaceae > Nicotiana > Nicotiana tomentosiformis. The sequence continues at coordinate 104,646,848 of NC_090822.1, read as the reverse complement.
ATTTGCCTTCAAAATTTCACTAACTTCAAAGAGAAATTTTAGGTTACAGCTCAATAACCAAAGGGACTAACTCTACCATTCCCCTATAATCAACTCATTTGTAGCTACCCCTTTTTAAACTAACTCTAACTTAAAAAGCGAAACAAAACACTTAAGAATTTGATCACCCATGTTTACATTTCTCAAAAGCAAAATAGGTTACAATTTAAGAATAATTGACTCAACCTAAACAACCAAAGAACTTTAACAGTTTCGTCTTCAGCACCAGGTTCTTCAGTTAAGCAGCTTGAATCCTGGAAAGCACATTCTTGCTATGAATGCTATTTCTTTTGAATGATTCTCTATAATTTTGTGGAATAGTATTAGCTTCAGTAGCAGCAAAGTGATGATTTATATAAGTATGAGGTTGGACGAAATCCTTCTACAATTTATGCTCCAATACCTAAAAGAAATCAGTTAAGAAAAAGAATTTTTTTAGGATTTGGTTTCCTTTTTTATTTCCAACTTCTCAAATATTTTCCTTTAATACAAGTACTTCCATAATTATAAATCCTTTTCCAACAAGAATTCCTTCAGCTAAATATTTTTCTTGTAGCCCACAAATTTAATTCTTTAAGAAATCCGACTAGCATTAGGATTTGACATTCCTTTAAAGACTCATTTACATGCTTTTCCTTTTCATATAAATATTTCCAAAATTAATGAATCCCTGTTAATTATGAATTTATTCAATCATTACCATACTTTTAGCCAACAAAATAATTCCTTCAAGGAATCTAAATTGCATCAAAATTTCAGCTTAACCGACTTGCACTAGGAATAAGCTTCCAGTTTCTGATAAGCATTTTCAAGAGACCTGGTTCTATCGATATTCATATGACACATCTGGAACTCTGTATATCAGCACAACAAATATCTTCACGAGATCTGGTTTGTTGTTAGTTGTTGGTTAATCGTCAAAATCACGTTTAAGCACATATTTTATAGAAATTTGCTTCAAGGGACCTGGTTTCTTTATTAACAACATAACATATATGTACACCAGTCCAGCAGAATAGTAACATGTTCATGAAACCTGGTTCTTAGATATAGTTTGTTAATTATCAAAATATAATTTCATGCTCAACACAACAAAATTCTCCTTTTTATGATGGCAAACCCATGTGCAAATCTGTCAATAACTTGCCCGATTTTTCATCAATCTTCAGCATAAAAACCAGTTTCACTAACAACGCTCTTCTTCACTTTGTCCATATTTTCACAACTGTAAGGGGCTCGCCTTCTATTTATTGCAACTTTGTAGATGAATAGGCATAATTCATAGTTAAACATGCAAATATAAATAATAAACGACAATACCCTTCATTAGTCCAAGTGCTTAAGAACCAGTTTCACTGATCAACATATGTGCACATACTTAACTTTTCCCTTTTGGCAGCATAAAAAAACAAAGCATTAGTAGAGTCAAAAGTGAAACTAAGCAATATCAAACTCTTGGTCACTCAGAATATACTAACATGTACATAAATTAAGAACTCAAACATTAATCTCATGATATTATCCATCTTGAGAGACTTACCAAACCAAGAATACAAAAATTTATATATATACCATATTAAGCCTCTTAGGCCCAAACCAACAAAAGTAACAAGAACCTGCTCCAAATACCACAAAAAAGAATATTAAACCAGAAGAGTAAGAAAGATGACATTTCAAAACAGGACTTAACTCGAAATGGACTGGGTTTGGACTTGTCTAGGGAGAAATTGAGGACCAGGTTCAGTGATTGGAAGAGGGTTATTTCTGCACAATATATATAAATATTCCTACTCCATTCTTTCCTTCTTACCTTTGTGAATCATCACAATTCCTCTTTACTTGGAAGTTCATCTTTCCTCTTTACAAACATGATCTCTAACTCCACCTCATGATTTCTTTTCAGCTTTCTTCTTCCTTTGAGCTAGTCCCTACCTTATTTTTCTCTTTCAAAGTAGAGGAACCTGTTCTTTTTATCCCGTTCATCTATTTCAAGTTCTATAGGCACAACAATAATTTGTTCATCCACTGAGCCCTAATTTTCTAGTGTTGTGCAAAAAACCTAAATCATATAACTCTTTGTTCCTAAAATCAAAATCAGTACTTGTTGATCATTCTGATGAAGATGAAAGTGAGAAATCGAAAGATGAAAGTTCTGAAAAAAGGTAGTTGGTCCTTATAAGGAAGATTCAGGAGTTATGGTTGATGCTACATAAGTTCAAGAAGAATATCCAAATACTTCCAATGTTGTGCTTAGTGGATATGCTAAAAGAAATTCTAGTTATATTATATGATGTGCATAATATTAATGAGAAATAGTAGAGGTGGATAAGAGAAAGAAGTGAGAAAAGATTGTAATGAGGGAGTTATTAGTAAGGAAAAAGGTGCCCCAGGAGCCTTTGAAAATGAATATGGTTCTTCTGGTGCTGATGAGGGTGAAAAATATAAGTTTGAGAGAGTGGTTGAAGAAGTGAGAGACGATATACCTGGTACTATAAGATTTAGGAGAGTTTTGGTAAGGAAAGTACCGGTGAAATTGAAGTTCACAAAGAGAAGCAGTCCAACAAGGAACCTGGTCCCTTGGTTAAGTTATATTGAAATCATGAAGGACGATAAACGGTAGATAAAAAAGAAAAAGTGAACAAAGAAGATGAAATTGATAATCTGGCTATGTCTAATATGGTAGAACTATTGCAAGTATCCATTGGTAAAGGTATCTCAACAGCTAATGAGTATGAGAAGAAGATAAAGGGAAAGTTCTAAACAGTAGAACCAGATGCTGAAGACAAAGCTGTTGAAGTTCTTTAGTTGTTTAGGTTGAGTCACTTGTTCTTAAATTGTAACCTATTTTGCTTTTGAGAAGTGTAAACATAGGCAATCAAATTCTAAAGTGTTTTGTTTCGTTTTCTAAGCTAGAGTTAGTTTAGAAAGGGGTAACTACGATTGAGTTGATTGTAGGGGAAGGGTACTAGAGTTAGTCTACTTGGTTATAAAGTTGCAACCAAAAGCTTGGTTAGAATTGGGTTGATTGTAGGGGTAGAGTACTAGAGTTAGTCCCCTTGGTTATTGAGTTGTAACCTAAAATTGCTCTTTGAAGTTAGTGAAGCTTTGAAGGAAAATCCTACGAGTGTAGGTCGTGGTTTTTTACTTCCTTTAGCGCGGAATTTTTCACGTAAAAATTGCTATGTTTATATTTCCCCACTTCACTTTCAATTTTGTGTCACAATAGTTCAGTCAAAGAATCAGGTGCTTTAGCATGCGAAAATTGGATACAACACAATTCACCCCTCTCTTATGTCTAGGTGTATCCTAGAATAACAACGGCTCTTGCTCATAGTTATGTCTAATTTGAGACACAACTTTCTTTGCCACTTTTTTGAACAAATTTTGATTACAAGATTGGAGAAATTATTTAGAAATGTTCTTTAATAACTAATCTTTATCTTACCTTAATTTCTTTGTAATGCATAATTTAATTGAAGCACATAACCACATAACATATATACTATATATGCATATAATATATACCTCTGTATCTGCGTGTCATTTAAGATTTATTACTTCTTTTATTTTATTTTTTTAATTGCAGGTTCTATACCAACGGCAAGTAAAGAGGACCAGTTTATTTCTCTTATATTGAGGAATTATTTTTATAAATATTAGTTTTTTTTTTTGGTTGATTTTTTTCTCTTTTCGGGGCTCCTGCCTACCGTGATCTATATTTTTTATTTGGGATCTTAACATTTTTAGCCAACAGCAATAGGAATTTCACCCTCATAGTAGTAACAATTTGTAGTCGTCGTTAGTGTATAGTTAGGGGTGGTTTGGTACGAGGTATTAGAAAAAATAATGTAAGCATTAGCTCTATGCATTACTAATACCTTGTTTGGTATATTTTTTCAACATGTGTATAACTAATACTTGTATTAGTTATACATCATACTTGGTATTATCCTATGTATAAGTAATGCATAGAAAACTATGTCATTAGTAATACTAAGGCTACTAATGCATGCATTAGGTTGGTTAAAGATAAAATTATCCTTAAAGTCCCTTAAATCTTGAGAATATGGAGGGCATTTTTGTAAACAATTATTTTTCTTAAAAATTATGCAATGCATTATAATTTTAATACACCACACCAAACAGTAGATAAGAAGTAATATCTGCATAACTAATGCTTGCATTACTAACCCATGCATTACTAATATACCTTATTCCGCACTATTCTTATATACCCTACCAAACGACCCCCTAGTGTATAACAAGTGTACATGAATTGTCTAATCGGTGTATAATGTATACACACTGATTATAATCAAATTATACAATGATTATATATTGACTAAACACTGCATACTAGCTAATATTTGTAAAAAGTAAAGACTAGAGTTGTTCTTGTAATTTGCAAGTTTTGTATATCTAAGAATGAAGACGTTATAACAGGAATACTTAAACACTAACTTTATACACGTAATTTTGTAGGTAATTTGTAAGTTCTGTATATTTGACAGTGAAAAAAATGGATAAAAACAAATGAAGAAGACTAGAAGGAATTAAAAGTTATTTTCGGTTTCCATTTGTAAGTTACTTTTTCAAGCTAATTAATGTAATATTGTAATGAAACACAAAATTTGTTAGTAGCAATACCAGTGTGTACAACATTTGGGCCATGCTGCCAGGTAGGGCATTATTTTTTGCATTTTGGTAAATCGAATCAAGGGATCTTTACAGAAATAACCTGTTCGTTTCACTGTTTGCTTTTCCTAGCCGTTATTTGTAGATAATACATTAATTATATAAAATTAAACACATACTAATTGTACATAAATTATATATATTATACATCCGCCGACTATTTTTATATAGATTAAGCGGTTGTGTATGCGGCTAGTTTGGTCAACTCTTCCCAAAATTAAAACGCTCCTAGTCCAATTAGCCACAATTAGTCCTAGTAGGATTCAACCAAGTTGATGTTAAATGATCCACCTACGACCTGATGAAGATAATTAAGTGTTATCGACACTAACATTTGATATCGTTGGAGAAAGAAGATAGGAAATTACCAGTTATGTTAGCCCATAATTATGTTATTACAAAAATTAGATAATTCATAAAATATTATCAATATTAGTCAATTACCTAATTGTAGTTAAAAAATAAAAGTCAAATATTTGCCTTTTTTTAGTGGATGTTGTTGGAATTGATTGAAACTTAAGTAAGTTAGCCCATAAGTAAGTTAGTACAAAAATTAACCAATTCATAAAATATTATCAATATTAGCAAATTAGCTATTTGTAACCAAAAATATATCAAATATTTTCTTTTTTTGAGTAATTGATATTGTAATAGATTGGATACATCTTAAGTAGTTTAAATATCAGTTTTGGGATGATTTGGTGGAGGTTTGAGGTTGTTTGAATTGAAAATTTGAAGTAGAAGATTAACATGGAAAAATATTATATGTGTATCACACTGTGTATCATTAATGTATCACATATGTATCATATTTGTATCAAATGTGTATCACATGTATATCCATTTATACCTTTGTGTGAGATATATACGTGATACATGTGGCGCAGAAAAATTTTCTGAACTAGATTTTAACTACGAATTTTGATAGCAAATCAATCCAAATCACCTCCAATCTTCCTCAAATTTTATATATTGACTCATTTATATGTTTTCAATGAATTTTAACTATACCCATTGAAAAAGGTCTCTTTTCATTAAAATTTTGAAATCTTATATATATATTTTCAATCAAGTGATTATATTTAATCTGTATGCGAATACAAGTTCTCCTTCATTAATTAGATTTTTTTGGTATTTGAAGACATAATTAAATAAATAATACTCGTAATTTCCTAATAAATTAGAGATGGTTATACAATTTAACTTAATTTGGGTCTCGCCGCCACATTATAAAGAAAAAGTTTCACGTATTTAATCTAATCTCTAACACTTTACTGTTTTAGCAGAAGATATACATAAAATAATAATATTCACACCAAAAGCATTTATCAATATATAATTGACAACATTGCCAGACAACAGACAAAACTTTCAGTTAGTTTAACTGTTCACACTTTTCCCCCTTAATTAATATATTATTAACTTTCATTGTCGTGAAGACAAAGATTAATTATCGTTGATTTCTTTTTCACCTTATAAAATAAATTAGAAGGTACTGATCAAAAGCATCACGGCCTTTTTAGATGAGCCGAAACCTAATTTGTAAAACGACATGACATTTTAATAGGAAATATTATGTTATACAATCTTTTACTAATACCCAATAGTTTTGGTTAGCAAAAGCACGCCGATAATGACAGGTAATGTCGATCTTTTTTCTTTTATATTATTTTATTGTATGTTAATTTGAAATGCTTGCTAAAATTAATTGCAATAATAATTTTTTTCTTTAGCTAAATTTATCCACGAAAAGGGGCTAATCGGCTACAGCCTACAGGAGCATGTTAGTTGATGTCGTTGTGTTTTAATAACAAAATGTTAACTGAAGCACATAAAAAAGTAAAAATATTAAATAAATTGTGGGGCTCTTGAGATATGCGTATAAATTAAAATATCTGCGTCCACTTATATTTGACGCTAAAATGGTTATTATACCTTTTTTATGTCCTAATGTTGTACGATCCATTTAAGCAGGTTAATCAACATGGTGATTGATGGTGCTATAATTGCTATATAAAACTGCAAAAAAGGAAAAGAAAAGAGGAAGCAGTCAAAATCAATTAAACGACAAAGCAGATTAGAACGGGCAAACTAGTTAAATCATAATTCTTTTTGTATTAATGATAATAGATTAAAGAACTGTTAAAACAAGGTAAATATTGTTTACCCGAAAAACGGATAGAGTTGAATTTATACGTAATTCTAAGGATACATGGTATAACTTGGTACAAATCAGAAAAGTATGTAGAAAAATATCGAATATTGATTGTAAAAAAGGAATGAAATACAAACCAAACTAAGTAGAAAACGATTTACGAATAAGCAAGATGAATCAATGTACAAGGCTCACAAAAAGATAATTTCTCCTGTATCTATATGGGAATATCAATAATCTTTTCAATAAGGGAGTGTGTAGATGCCTTAATATTCGATCCTTTTACAGAAATGATAGCCACTCTTTTATAGTGAAGGGATCCTACTTTGGATATAATAAAAAATACATAGTGGAGATCCCATGATAGATTAGTTAATTTAGCTTTTCCTTAATTCCTACCGAGATTCTCTCCCCAAGTGCGGCTACAACGACTCTTATCTCTTAGCTCGATCTTGGCCGGACTTGATATTGGCCGATCTCATGATTTCGAGCTCGATGTTGACTCGGGCTCGGTATTGACTCGTGCTCGGGTGTTGAGTTCGATGACGCCACTTCACATCATAGTTCGATTTGGACTCGAGCTCGATAATGACTTCGAGCTCGGTATTGATCGGTCCCTGAATCTTGAGCTTGGCAACCTGGCTTCGGATCTCATCTCGGTATTATGAAAATAACTCTCGGTCTATCATGTTCCAATCTTGACTAATCACATGAAGGGCAAAATCGGTTTTGACCGTATATAGATAGTCCCATCGTTTCTCGAGAAGAATGTGGCGAGAAACGATATGATTTTCCAATGATACAACTAGATATACACTGACGTTTGCATTGAGCTCGACCATGACGTATGTGATAACTGTCCCGTCGGTCCAGTTACCAAGGCATTAAATGTGTGTCAGACTATAGTCGGCCACATCTGATATTGAATCATCATTGCCTACTCTATAAATAGTCCCTCTCTTTACTATTTTTTACTTTTAGATATTTAATCTTTAAATCTTCTAAGTTCTTTTTCGCATCTTCTGAGTTCTTCATCTGTAAATTTGTGATTTTCACTGCAAATTTCTTTCTCAAAACACCAAAATACTTCTGATCTTTGTTCATAGAAATTTAGATGGCCAAAATGTCAAAAATTGTTCCTCAAAATGAGAACACCTCTTTATCGCGGCCTGCCGGTGACAAAACACCGCTGTACCTGAGGAGTGTGTTCCCGGGGGGTGTGTTCTCAATTTTGATTTTAAGACCGATAAAGCCTCATCGGTTCCCAATCGATGCGAGCGAGTATCGAGGTATATATGCTCGATAACTGAGGGATACCTCAAGCAGGTAAAGAAAGATTGCAATTGGGAGACCAAAGAAGTGATAATCCCGGCTCCCAAAAAAGATATTACTACTTATGTGAAAGAGTTTTTAAGTGTCTATACTTACCCTTTCACGTTGGCCCCCCTAGACCATGTTGTCATCAATTTTTGCCACCAATACCGCATAACCCTAGGCCAAATCCATCATTCTTTTTGGCGAATCGTTATTCTAATCCGCTTCTTTGTAAGCAAAATCGAGGGGATGCCTTTCACCCTCGACCACCTCATCAGGTTGTACATCTCCCGCCTCTATCGAGGTGGGTTAATAAAACTCCAGCGCCGGGCCACCAAAGTGCTGTTCTCGAGCATAGATGAGGACAAGAACCGAGGCTGGATGGACCGATTCATCCGAGTGAAGACTTCCGACCTAATCCCGACCGAGAAGATGCCATTTCTTGAGGAATGGAATATGAAGCGTAAGTACAATCCTACTGTTAGCTCCTATTGTTTTGCTATTTTGTTTCTATCTCACCGATATCCTTTTTTGTGATGTAGCGGTTGCTTAGATGCTCGGTGCAATTCCTAACCTTAAGAGCTGGGTATGGGACCTGGCCTCGTACTCTACATATGCCGAGCGCTCGTGGCACGATTTATGAAAGGGCCGATGAGAGGCCAAAACACATGGTAAGCTTCTTTCCCCCATCTTTGTTGACTTCGTAAAGCATTTCTTACTTATTTTCTTTTTATACAGGCCTTGGCAAAGATGCCGTTATGAGGCATTTATCTGGTGAGGAGGAGACTTCGATCCCGGCACTGAAACCGGCGAAGGACAAAAAGAAGAAAAAGATCTCGACCTCCGAGGATCCGAAACCTAAGAAGAAGGCGGCTAGTAAGCCTAGGAAGAATATCATCCTTCTGACCGAAGAGTCTGTTCGGCGTCTTAGGGATGAAGAAGAAGAAGAGGAAGATGATGACTCCGGGCTGGTGGCCCGAGTGAAAATGAGCACCGAGTCCCCAAAGGCTACTGAATCAGTGAAGGCAGCAGAGATTCTATCTCGTGATGATGGAATCTCGGAAAGAGAATTGATCGAAGTCCCCGAGTCGTCGAGGATTGAGGCTACCTACCAACATAATGAGCCAATGGTGGGTACAACTGCAGGGGCTGATCTCGAGGCCCCTCAAGATGGAGAGAACGCCCCAAGTGATTCACTTGGGGCAATAGAAATTGGAGGCTCCCCACTGCTCCCCTCATTTTCCGAGGAGATGATTCGAGAGGCTCGAGCCTTGAAGACCCTTTCCAACGAAGGAGGCCACGGAAGGGAAGATCCCTTCCATGATTATTTTACTGGGGCCGAAGATGCTACCGGCCTGAGTGACTTGGAGGTCTCGAGGAAGGACTCGGGTGAGGCATCGAAACTTTTCAATGAAGTTTAGCGAGCTCTGAATCGGGTAAGCCTTAACTCCCTTTGTTGGTATTACCCTCGTGTTTGATTTTCTTTTCTAACTTCTTTTCTTCTTTCTGCGTAGGCCTCAGCGCTTCGTCGGGAAGTATTTTCCTGGTCTCGAGCTGAGCAGAGTCGGTATGAGGCCGACCTTTGAGGGCTCACGGAGGAGAGAAATGCTCTTAAACTCTTCCGCGGGCAAAGAGAAGAGGAAATCAAGGACCTCCGAGCCGAGTTGGCCAAGGCTCAGCAAGATCAGTCCGACCTGATTGAGCAGGTAATGAAAATCTTAAAAGCTCACGGGCTCGATTTGGGAACGGTGGCTAACATTTCAATCTCACAGCTACAACATAATATCGAGGTGATCGGGCAGCTCCGTGAGGAGATCGATATGATTAAGGCGGAGACCTTGGGTTGGAAAGAAGGCATGGACCGCTTTGCTGCAGAAAAAGAGACTGCTTTATCCCCATTGTCATCGGCCGAAAGTCAGCTTCGAGGCATGAAAGAGAAGAGAGCGGCTTAGGAAAAGAAAATAGCGGAGCTCGAAGCTCGGTTGGCTTTCTATCACGACCCAAAAATCCCACCACAGGCATCGTGATGGCTCCTAGTCTCTAAAACTAGGTAAGCCGATTTCAATTACCTTTTGAAGCCATTTTTTTTTAAAAATTGAATAAGTAATCAAAACTAACAGCGGAACAAATATGATATACAACCTCCCAAGACTGGTAGTACTGAGTCACGAACTCTAACTGAATACATGAAATAATCACGAGGACCGAATATGCAATACTGTTTGATTACAAATTAACAGTACAATGAAATGAAAAGACCCCAAGGGACTGCGACGACCAAGCAACTCTACCTTGAATCCTTACTATCCCGATATAACTCTGCTCAAGTCCGATATCTCCAATACTTGGATTTGCACAAAAATGTGCAGAAGTGTAGTATGAGTACACCACGGTCGGTACCCAGTAAGTATCAAGACTAACCTCAATGGAGTAGAGACGAGGTACAGTCATGACACTCACTAGTCTAATACCCTGTACAATATAACAGTATACAATAATACTAAAAAATAACTAGCAATGATAACAACAACTCAACCAGTGATATAACAACAAGGCAACAAGAACATCATAATTATTGCTCAGGCGAATAAGGAATACAAGTACAATCAACAAGTCAAGTCCTTAAAATATAAATCCTTCACATATTATTCTTTAAGATAAATATCTTTCGAATATACTTCTTTTGAATAATTATCTTTCGAATATACTTCTTTCAAATAAATATATTTTCAAGTAAAAGTCACCATGTGACACCTCATTTCAAATCATAAAAATTTCGGGTCTCAGCCCACTTGCATATTTTCTACGACACTTCGTGCCCATATTTCTATCACCATCACACGGACAACTCACGTATCAATAATAAAATCATCATATTTTTTCACGGCACCTCATGCCCATATTATTTTCATAACTGTACAGACAACTCACGTACCAAAATATCAATGTCTATAAGATCGGCAAGATCAATTTATTTTTAATAAAGTAAGGTTAAAATATTTAAATCAAGTAAGAAATCAACAAACGGATAAGTTTATTTTAGAAATCGTTTGAGAAAGGAAAAATGACATTTCCTTTAAAATAAAGTATCAGATAAACTACTGATTTGGATATAAAATTTATTAAATTAAACATACTGGAAATTTTCTTTTATTTAAAATAACTCAATCATCAAAGACAAGTACAACCCAAAAATACAAATCCTCAAAGTCTCGTACGAAAAAATCAAGGTCAACACAATATATCAAGAAATACAAAACACTTAATATTAAGTCAAATAATACATCACGGAAAATACAAGAATTTATAAATTACGAAAAAATAAAATAACCAAGGGCAAGTGCAAACATAGTCCCGAAGTAAGTGCTCAACATGGGATCTCCCGAGGTACCGCCTCGCAGTCCCAAAATAAATATGCAACAACAATAATGCTCCCAGGCCATCATAAATCAATCCCCGACATAGCTCCCCTTGTCTCGCCACGTGTGCAATAGTAAAGTGAATGCCTGCCTTGTCTCGCCACACGTACATAATAATGTTCCCACCTTGTCTCGCCACATGCGCAACCCTCCCCCCATATATATATATATATATATATATATATATATATATATATATATAGTCCGCCTTGTCATGCCGCATGTGCATAAATCAATAGTAATAATAGCACGGCAAAAACCTCGTGCAAACACCCGAACATAACTCCCACAATATAATATGCCAATATCACATCTCATAAACTGCACCTCAAGTGTGCAAATATTACAACATAGCATAGATTGCACATCAAATGCTCAATTATTACAACTTATCACAGATTGCACATCAAGTGCTCAAATATTACAACTTATCACAGATTGCACATCAAGTGCTCAAATATTACAACTTATCACAGATTGCACATCAAGTTCTCAAATATCACAACTTGCCACAAAAATCAACAATACCTTATTTTCCACAATAAGGAGCCCATGGCTCGACCATAATGTGCACACAAAATCTTAACAAAATATCCGGAAGTGAACAACTCAACAAAATAATATTTCACATAAAATTCAAGGTGGCAATCATACCAAATTATCATGTAAAAATAATTTCAACAAACAAGGATCTAGGCATGACAAATAGAGGATTTAATGAGTGCCAATAATTTCCAATTTAATACATAAGGGCGTCTAAGGATTTTTAATCAATGAAATTTGCACATATAAACTAAGTACGTACTCGTCACCTTGCGTACATGGTTTTCAATTACACAAATTGCACATAAGACTCAATGCCTAAGGGATAATTCTCCCACTCGAGGTTAAGCAAGACACTTACTTTTTAGAAGTTATGCCGATATTCAAAAATCGCCTTCTTGCTTGAATTGGCTTCCGGAAAGCTCAAATCTATTCAAATCAGTTGTATAACTTCATTAAAATTCATCGAAAATAATTTCGGATAATAAAACGTCGACTAAGAAATTTATTCCAAAAAGTCAACAAAAGTCAACGCGGGACTCGCCTCTCGGAACCCGACATAATTTTTATGAAATCCGAACACCCATTCCGATACGAGTTCAACCATATCAATTTTATCGAATTCCTATAACAACTCGACTTCCAAATCTTAAATTTTTGTTATTTGGAAGATTTTACAAAAATCTTGATTTTTCCTCCATTAAATCCGAATTAAATGATGGATTCAAAGACATAATCATGGAAATTAATCAAAACTGGATAAGAATAACACCCACGCAAGAATCTCTCCAAAAATCGCCTTCTACCGAGCTTCAAATTTGATTTTGATTTATGAACTCAAACCCCCATTTTTGGGACTTTTAATTCTGCCCAGATAGGCCTTCTTCGCGTTCGCGAAGGCCAAAACCCAACTGCCTCAAATCCTTTATCGCGTTCGCGACCTCCTCATCGCGTTCGCGATGACCAGCTGACCAGCTCCTTCGCGTTTGCGTCCCATGGTTCGCGTTCGCGAAGGCCAAACGACCTCAAGCCCCACTCTTCCATTCTTCTTCGCTTTCGCGTTGCCTTGGCCGCGTTCGCGAAGGCTTGCCCAGCTCCTTCTTCGCGTTCACGTCCCCTGCTTCACGTTCGCGAAGGCCAAACCAACAGCCCCTCAAATTCCTCTTCGCGAACGCGGGACTCCCTTCGCGTTCGCGAAGAAGGAAACCAGATGACAGAAAACAACAGTTCAAAAATAGAAGGAAATGGCCCGTAGCCCATCCGAAATACACCCGAGGCCCCCGGGACCCCGTCTAAACATACCCACAAGTTCCATAACCTATCACAGACTCGCTCGAAGTTTCAAATCACATCAAATAACGTCGAAAATACAAATTGCACCACGAATCGAACTTATGAACTTCCAAAACTTTCAACTTCTAAAACTCGTGCCGAAACCTATCAAACCAACCCGGAATGACGTCACATTTTACAGGAAAGTCCTAAATAACATAACGGAAATGTTCCAACTCTCGGAATCGCATCCCAACCCCGATATAAAAAAGTCAACCCCCTGATCAAACTTTTCAAAAATTCAACTTTCGCCATTTCAAGCCTAAATTGACTACAGACCTCAGATTCACAGTCCGGACGTGCTCCTAAGTCCAAAATCACCCAACGAAGATAACGGAACCGACAGAACTCTATTCCGGAGTCGTCTTTACACAGTTCCAACTACGGTAAAAATCCTAAGACTTAAGCTTCCATCTCAGGGACTAAGTGTTCCAAATCTCTTTGAATCATCCGTAAATCAAACTCAATCACACACATGGGTCATAATACATATTGCGAGGCTACTTGAGAGCTTAAGCCGCTGAACGTGGCATAAATTCTTAAAACGACAAGTCGGGTCATTACACTTTCGAACATGAAGAGGCAAAATCTGAAGTTGAAAAGGCTAAAGCCGAGGCAGACGCGATCGTGGCCATCTACTGAGCCGATGCCGAAGTCGCTCAAGTTCAAATGAGAGAGGCAGCTGAGACCACTCAAACTCGAGCATATTGGGTTGCTAAACTCGCCAAGTTCCAATCTCGGAGGGAAACCCTCGAGGAGATCCATGCTCGAGGTTTCGATCTTACCAAAGAGATAATAAAGGCTAAAGAGCTTGAAGCCGAAGCTGGAGCCCTGGATTCCGATGATGATGATGATGATGATGATGATGATGACGACGAGAGCAAGAGTGGGTCCTAGAGCGGGGATGACCTTGATGGAGAAGAAGCTGCCCCTTAATTATTTTTGTGTGTAGGGTCCTGATCGGACCTTGTAAATGTTCTCATATATATAAAGATCTTTTTATTTTCCGACTTGTCTTTATTTCATTTTCTGCCTTGTGAAAATTTTGTTTCATTCATGCCTTATGTAAGTTTGGTTGAAGTCGAACCTTGTAGTCTTTATGATCGAGTGAGCGTTTGCCCGAACTCTCATTAAGAGTAGCCTTTGCGCTTAATAGTTGAGTGAGCGTTTACTCGAACTCGAAGTAATGTAGCCTTTAAGCATTATGGTCGAGTGAATGTTTGCTTGAACTCAAAATAAGAGTAGCTCGTAGGCTTAACAGTCGAGTGTGTTTGCTCGAACTCGAAGTAAAAATAGCCCTTAGGCTTTATGGTTGAGTGAGTACTTGATCGCACTCAAAATAAGAGTAGCTCGTAGGCTTAATAGTCGAGTGAGTGTTTGCTCGAACTTGAAGTGAAAACAACCCTTAGGTTTTATAGTCGAGTGAGTATTTGCTCGTACTCGAAATAATAGTAGCGCTTAGGCTCAATAGTCAAATGAATGTTTGCTCGAACTTAAAGTAATGTAACCCGTAGGCTTTATGGTCGAGTGAGTGTTTGGTCAAACTCGAAGTAATGTAGCCCTTAGGCTTAGTAGTCGAGTGAGTGTTTGCTCAAACTGAAATTAAGAGTAGCCCTTGGGCTTAATCGTCAAGTGCGTGTTTGCTCGAACTCGAAGTGAAGACAACCCTTAGGCTTTATGGTCGAGTGAGTATTTGCTCGAACTCAAAATAATGGTAGCCTTTAGGCTTAATAGTCGAGTGAGTGTTTGCTCGAACTCGAAGTAATGTAGCCCGTAGGCTTTATGGTCGAGTGAGTGTTTGCTTGAACTCAAAGTAATGTAGCCCTTAGGCCTTATGGTCGAGTGAGTGTTGCTCGAACTCAAAGTAATATAGCCCTGAGGCTTATCGGTCGAGTGAGTGTTTGCTCGAACTCGAAGTAATGTAGTCCATAGGCTTTACGGTCAAGTGAGTATTTACTCGAACTCGAAGTAATGTATCCCTTAGGCTTAGTAGTCGAGTGAGTGTTTGCTCGAACTCGAATTAAGAGTAGCCCTTTGGCTTAATAGTCGAGTGAGTGTTTACTCGAACTCGAAGTGAAAATAGCCCTTAGGCTTTATGGTCGAGTGAGTATTTGCTCTAACTCAAAATAATGGTAGCCCTTAGGCTTAATAGTCGAGTGAGTATTTGCTAGAACTCGAAGTAATGTAGCCCGTAGGCTTTATGGTCGAGTGAGTTTTTGCTCGAACTCGAAATAATGTAGCCCTTATGCCTTATGGTCGAGTGAGTGTAGCTCGAACTCGAAGTAATGTAGCCCTTAAGCTTATCGATCGAGTGAGTGTTTTCTCGAACTCGAAGTAATGTAGCCCTTAGGCTTATCGGTCGAGTGAGTGTTGCTCGAACTCGAAGAAATGTAGTCTTTAGGCTTTATGGTCGAGTTAGTGTTGCTCAAACTCGAAGTAATGTAGCCCTTAGGCCTTATGGTCGAGTGAGTGTTTGCTCGAACTCAAAGTAATGTACCCCTTGGGTTCGATAGATAGTCCCCGAGTGAGAATGGTTGCTCGAACTCGAGTTAGGGTAGTCCTTAGGCTTTTATGAGTGTGTTTACTCGAACTCGAAATAAGGTAGCCCTTGGGTTCGATAGATAGTGCCCGAGTGAGAATGGTTGCTCGAACTCGAGTTAGGGTAGCCCTTAGGCTTTTATGAGTGAATGTTTACTCGAACTCAAAATAAGGTAGCCCTTAGACTTCGATAGATAATCCCCGAGTGAGAATGGTTACTCGAACTCGAGTTAGGGTAGCCCTTCGGCTTTATAGTCGAGTGAGGATTTGCTCAAACAAGAAATAAGAATAGCCCTTAGGCTCGATGGTCGAGTGAGTATTTGCTCGAACCCGAAGTAATGTAGCCCTTAGGCTTATGTGGAGCTTGATCTCGTGATTTTTTGGTTGGGGTAATTTTTCAAACTCCGGTCATGGTCGGCCCTTGAGCCTGTTAGCAAAATAGATCATGAAATAGAAAAATCTTTCCGAGATATGAGGTATCAGTAAACAAAAAATTTCTCTTTACAAGTCATTATACATGTGTTCATGTTTTGTGCCAGGGCTCGAGCAAACTACATGGGCATGGTTCGTTTTGACCATTTGGCCCTTACAATTTTTCCTATCGAAACCATATTTCCATGATGTAACTTTCTTGCATAAAACTCAATACATTCGAGGGTAATGCCCCTCAGTATTCGAGGTTGATTGTAAAGAGGCCTCGGATACTGTTGAGATGTCCTAAGTTAGCACGATAAATGGTTGCCTCATTAAAAACCTTGCCGAAAAACCCATTTGGGATAAAACCGGTCTAAGGAAAAAAGAGTGTAATGCATGCTTTCAGACCTAAAGGATTCGAGTTGAATAATCCATCCCTGTTTCTGGTCGAACACCTGCAAGTGTTAATTTCAAAATATAAATGAACATGGGAGGGTAGCAGTAATATTGTTTTAGGTGCGAAATATTCCAATTGCTCGGTAGTTGTTTGCCGTTTATCACGTCGAGCTTGTAGGACCCCTTTCCGACGATTTCGAGGACATGATATGGTCCTTCCCAGTTCGGACCCAGTTTTCCTTCATTCGGATTTCGGGTGTTGAGGGTGACTTTCCTTAGTACCAAGTCCCCGATTTTAAAATATCGAAGATTGATTCTTCGGTTGTAGTATCTTACGATCCGCTATTTTTGGGCGGCCAATCGGACGATAGCGACCTCTCGTTTTTCTTCCAATAATTCAACGCTCATGTTCATGGTCTCGTTATTCGACTCTTTTGTTTCATATCGAAATCTGATGCTAGATTCTCTGACCTCAACTGGGGTCAAAGCTTCGGCGCCATAAACCAATGAGAATGGCGTTGCTCCGGTACTGGATTTCGATGTTGTGCGATATGCCCATAGGACCTCGGGCAGTATTTCTCTCTATTTTCCTTTGATGTGGTCAATCTCTTCTTAAGATTTTGGATGATGGTTTTGTTGGTCGATTCGGCTTGTCCGTTTTCGCTGGGATGGTACAGTGTTGATAGGATCCTTTTGATTTTGTGATCCTGGAGAAATTTAGTTACTTTGCTGCCGATGAATTATTTTCTATTATCACATACAATCTCGGCTGGCACCCCGAATCGACATATGATGTGGCCCCAAATAAAGTCGATCACTTCTTTTTCTCTGACTTTTTTGCCTGTGCTTCAACCCATTTAGAAAAATAATCAGTCATAAATAAAATAAACTGAGCTTTACCTGGGGCCGACGATGTCCAACCCCCATTTCATGAAAGGCCATGGAGATAAGACCGAGTGGAGGAGCTCTCAGGGTTGATGAATCATGGGTGCATGTCTTTTACATTTGTCGCATTTTCGAACGAACTCCCTTGCATCCTTGTTCATATCGGTCCAATAATATCATGTTCTGATTATTTTGCGGACCAACGAATCGGCACTAGAATGATTTTCACAAGTGCCTTCGTGAATTTCACGTAAGATGTAATCGGTGTCTCCTAGTCCCAAACATATTGCTAGTGGACCGTCGAACGTCCTCCTAAATAGCGTTCCGTCTTCGGACAAGGTGAATAGTGCTACCTTTGTGCGCAGAGCCCTCGAGTCGTTTGGATGTGACCGAAGCTTCCCGTTCTTAAAGTACTCTATGTTTTTGTTTCTCCAATCCTAGGTTAAACTCGTGGAGTTTATCTCGGCGTGGCCTTCTTCGATTACCGATCTCATGAGTTGTACGACAGTTCCCGAGTTAAGTTCGTCATCATCGACCGACGAACCTAAGTTTGCAAGAGCGTCGACCTTGCTGTTTTGTTCTCGAGATACATGTTGCAAAGTCCATTCCTTAAATTGATGTAGAGTTACTTGTAATTTATCCAAGTACCTATGCATTCGGTCTCCTCGGACTTCAAAAGTCCCGTTGGCTTGATTTACCAGGAGGAGGGAATCACATTTAGCCTCTATGACCTCGGCTCCCGAGCTTTTAGCTAGTTCAAGACCTACAATCATGGCCTCATACCCGGCCTCATTGTTAGTCAATTTTTTAGTTCTAATAGACTGTCTAACTATATTACCTGTGGGTGATTTTATTACGATGCCTAGTCCGGACCCCTTTGCATTCGAGGCACAGTCCGTAAAGAGGGTCCATACTCCCGAGGAGGTACCCGATTTTTATCAATAGTTCTTTTTTAATCTCGGGTATGAGGGTTTGCGAAAATTCAGCCACGAAGTCTACTAAGATTTGAGACTTGATAGCGGTCCGGGGTCGATACTCGATATCGTACCCACCGATTTATATGGCCCATTTGGCCAATCGACCTGAAAGCTCGGGTTTGCACAAAATGTTTCGAAGAGGATAAGTTGTTACAATATGTATCGAATGAGATTGGAAATATGGTTTTAATTTCCTAGAGGCGCTTATTAAAGCAAGCGCTAATTTTTCTAAGTGTGGTTATCTAGTTTCGGCCTCGCCTAAGGTTCGACTGACATAATAAATAGGGAATTGCGTACCTCGTTCTTCTCAAACCAGGACTCCACTTACCGCTATCTCCGAGACAGCTAAGTACAAGTAAAGTTGTTTGTCCACTTTCGAGGTATGAAGCAGAGGCGGGCTCGATAAATACCGCTTTAGTTCTTCCAAATCGTGTTGGCATTCCGGAGTCAATGCAAAGTTGCTTTTCTTCTTAAGAAGTGAGAAAAATCGGTGGCTCCTATCTGAGCATCTCGAAATGAATCGTCCTAAGGCGACTATTCTCCCCGTTAACCTTCGCACGGCCTTCATATTATCTACTACCGTGATGTCCTCGATAGCTTTGATTTTATCGGGGTTGATTTCGATTTCTCGGTTGGATACCATGAAACCAAGAAACTTACCCGAGCTAACCTCGAATGCACATTTTTCGGGGTTGAGCTTCATATTGTACTTCTTTAGCACGTCGAAAGTTTCCTGCAAAGGTTGCAAATGGTCCTCTGCTCGCAGGGACTTAACTAACATGTCATCAATATAAACTTCCGTTGATTTTCCTATTTGTTTTTCGAACATTCGATTTACTAGGCGTTGATAAGTCGCACCAGCATTTTTTAGATCGAATGGCATTACATTATAACAATAGGTGCCGTACTTGGTGACAAACGAGGTCTTTTTTTGATCCTCCGGTTTCATTTGTATCTAGTTGTACCCAGAATAGGCATCGAGAAAATTGAGAGTCTCGTGGTCAGCCGTGGCATCGATCATACGATCGACGCTAGGCAAAGGAAACAAATCCTTAGGGCATGCTTTGTTCAGGTTTTAATAATCTATACACATTCTAAGTTTGTTTCCCTTTTAGGGACCACCACCAAATTTGCTAGCCATTCGGGGTATTTAACTTCTCGAATGGATCCTATTTTAAGAAGTTTGGTTACTGTGTCCTTGATGAAGGCATGTTTGACCTCGGACTGGGGCCTTTTGTTTTGCTTTATCGGACGGAATTTTGGATCCAAGCTTAGTCTATGAGTGTCTATCTCCGGTGGGATCCCTGTTATGTCGAGATGGGACCAAGCGAAATAGTTCATGTTAGATATATGAAATTGAATAAGCTTTTTCCTGAGCTCGGGATCTAACCCCATGCCCAGGTATACCTTTCGTTCGGGCAGATGTTCGATTAGCGTAATTTTCTCCAGTTCTTCAACCATTGAATGGGTAGCATCGGAATCATTGGGGACCACGAAGGATCGAGGGATCTCATGTTCATCATCTTCATCGGTCTTCTGATTCTCTAGTTGGGTCGAAGCTGACGTTTGTGATTGCTATTTGGTAATCTGTTCCCCCTTCGAATCTGATCCTTTTGTCGATGATAGTGAAGATATTAGAATTACTTCATCGACGGCAAACATCTCTTTCGCGGCCGGTTGCTCTCCATATACCGTTTTGACTCCCTCCGATGTTGGGAATTTCAGAACTTGGTAGAGGGTCGAGGGTACAACTCTCATATTGTGGATCCACGGTCTTCCAAAAAGGGCTTTATACCTCATGTCGCCTTCGATTACGTGAAACTTCATTTCTTGGATGGTTCCGGCCACGTTTATTGCAGAATTATCTCGCCCTGAGTATCTCACATGCCATATTGAATCCGTTTAGAACTAGCGTTACGGGTACGACCTGGTCCTGTAGACCGAGCTGCTCTACGACCTTCGATCTAATAATGTTGGCCGAACTACCTGGATCAATTAACACACGCTTAACTTGAGTTTTATTTATAAGTACAGATATTACCAGTGCATCATTATGGGATTGCATGACTCCTTCTGCATCTTCATCATTAAAGGACAAGGTTCCTATGGGTGCGTAATCCTGAGTCCGGGATCGCTTCTCTCTTATGATCGACATCTTAGTGCATTTAAGCACCGACCCCTGGGGGGTATCAATCCCACCAATGATCATGTGGATGATGTGTTGTGGCTCTTCTTGTTCGTTTTGTCTACTGAAACCCTGTTTTTGAAATGATTTTTGTCCCGGTCACTTAAATATTCTCGAAGGTGCCCTTTATTGAATAACCGGGCTACCTCCTCTCTCAGTTGCCTGTAATCTTCTGTTCTGTGGCCATGAGTGCCATGATATTCACACATTTGATTGGGATTCCTCTAGGCAGGATCGGTCTGCAGAGGTTGAGGCCATTTAGTATCTTTGATGCGTCCGATAGCCGACACGATGGCAGATACATCGATGTTGAAGTTATATTCCGATAATCGTAGTGCTTCCTTAGGTCCGGTATGCCTGTCGAACCCGTTCCTGTTCATCAGCCCCCGAGACCCTTGGCCTCGATCACCTCTTTTATCGCCTTCTACAGTGTTACATCTTGGTTCGATACCCCTATGATCTCCACTATACGGTCGGTATCGGTCCCTGATCGGTCTTTGTTCTCAGTTGATATCCCTTTTAATAACGGACCCAAAACCCAACTGGTCATCTTCAACTCTGATCTTCAATTGATACCGATTGTGTATATCGGCCTAGGTAACAGCTGGGTACTCGATCAGGTTCTGCTTCAACCGTCGTGAATCTATCGAGCTTCATTCGTTCAGACCTTGAGTGAAAGCTTGAACAGCCCAATCGTCTGTGACAGGTGGTAGGTCCATTCGTTCCATTTGGAAACGAGATACGAATTCTCTTAGTATCTCGTTATCTTTTTGTCTTACCTTGAAATGTTTCGACTTCCTGGTCTCGACCTTTATGGCTCCAGCATGTGCTTTTACGAAAGAATCTGCAAGCATAGCAAAAGAATCGATAGAGTGAGACAGTAAATTATGATACCATATCATTGCTCCCTTTGACAGGGTTTCACCAAAGTTTTTCAATAATACAGATTCGATCTCGTCATCCTCTAGGTCATTCCCTTTAATGAAACATGTGTAAGAGGTGACGTGTTCGTTGGGGTCGGTCATTCCATTATATTTAGGAATTTCGGGCATGCGAAACTTCTTGGGGATTGGTTTCGGAGCTGCGCTCGGGGGGAAAGGCTTATGTACAATTTTTTTGGAATCCAAGCCTTTCAATATCGGTGGTGCCCCCGGGATCTGATCAACCCTGGAGTTATACGTTTCCACCTTTTTGTCATTTGCCTCAATCCTCCTTTCTCCTGATTCTATTCGTTTTGTCAGTTCCTCGAACATCTTAACAATTTCGGGATTAGTCCACGATTTTTGCTCGTTTGACCTTACTATAGCTGACCCCGTTTTGTGAGTGACTTCTTGGGGTGGACTGGGCTCGAGCCTGGTCGGTGCCTGGGTTTGGCTCTGCAATTGGGCTATTGTTACTTTTTGAGCTTGCAACATTTCGAAAATCATACGCAAGCTGATTTTGTTTTCCTCAGCATTTTGGGTATTTCGAGCTACAGATCGAGTTCCACCATGAATGCTATTTTCAAGGTCGGAACGTTGGCTTGCCTCGATGGCCACATGTGAATTAACGTCTATTGTTTCTTCGACCCGAGCTCCAACGGGGTCGACAACTGGCCTTTCACCCCCGGGCGTTAAGTTGTTTTCTCATCTTGAAGGCTAGCTTCGTTGTCGATAGGTAGGGCCATTAATTGTGAATTCATCGTTTTCAGCCTGAAATCAAAGATATTTCCAAGAGCAAGTGTAAAATAGTGTGTTTCACAGAGATTCGTACCAAATAATCACTATTATCCTTAGCCCCACGGTGGGCGCCAAAACTGTTTACCCGAAAAACGGATAGAGTTGAATTTATACATAGTTCTAAGGATACATGGTATAGCTTAGTACAAATCAAAAAAGTATGTAGAAAAATATCAAATATTGACTGTAAAAAAGGAATGAAATACAAACCAAACTAAGTAGAAAATGATTTACAGATAAGCAAGATGAACCAATGTACAAGGCTCACAAAAGGATAATTTCTCCTATATCTATATGTGAATATCAATAATCTTTTCAATAAGGGAGTGTGTAGATGCCTTAATGTTCGATCTTTTTACAGAAATGATAGCCACTCTTTTATAGTGAAAGGATCCTACTTTGGATATAATAAAAAATACATAGTGGGAATCCCATGATAAATTAGTTAATTTAGTTTTTCCTCAATTCCTACCAAGATTCTCTCCCCAAGTGCGGCTACAATGGCTCTTGTCTCTTAGCTAGATCTTGGTTGGACTTGATATTGGTCGATCTCTAGATTTCAAGCTCGATACTGACTCGAGCTCGATGTTGACTCGGGCTCGGTATTGACTCGAGCTCAGGTCTTGAGTTCGATGACGCCACTTCACATCATAGTTCGATTTGGACTCGAGCTCGATAATGACTTCGAGCTCGGTATTGATCGGTCCCTGAATCTTGAGCTTGGTAACCTGGCTTCGGATCTCATCTCGATATTATAAAAATGACCATCGGTCCATCATGTTCCAATCTTGACTAATCACATGGAGGGCAAAATCGATTTTGACCGTATATAAATATAATATTGTAAATCACATAGAAATTAGTGTTACGAAATTAAACCCGAGGGAAGATCTCTGAAATTACTCCAAAGAATAAAGGCGAGGATTTTTATGAACAACCAATTGAAAAAAAAGTAGAGAAACTATCATTTGCATTAATTAGCTTAAGAAAACCAAGTTGCCGTATTCGAAAAATATCGCTAACATTTTGCCTCATAAGATGAATTGCTGTGATTTTTGGCATAAAATGCACAAGCGTGAGGTCAAGGAACTTCATATCGTCTCTAGATAAATTACTTTTTTTTGTCAACAGTTAACTGTTCTTGTAGTGGGCTGTTGTGTTGCCATGCCCATATCTTCAAATAAAGAGTAGTCTACTACTACATTAACAATTTTACATACTTTAATGTTTCTTTCAAAAATAATTCCTAGGGTGTCTACCTATAGTATTTCATTGACTAACACCGGAGGAACTACCAAAAGTTGATTCCTGCTTCCAACTATTTTCCTGTTTCCTTCGCCAGTTTGTCCGCCACCCTATTTGCCTCCCTGAACGTATGGTTTATTGGTGGATGCCCTATAATTGCTAGGAGATACCTGCATTCACAGACCAACGAATCATATATCAGATGATCATTATTTATGCATTGCATTACCTAAGTTGAGTCCAGGTTGGCCTCCAAAGGTAATAGATTGTTTGATACTGCCATCTTTAGTCCATGCATGAAAGCTGTTAACTCATAATGAAGTGTATTTGTGCAATTTAGATTCCCCATGAATCCTATTACCCAATCCCCATTGTTGTTTCTAATTACACCTCCTATACTTCCTAGTATTTCCTTTTGGTAGTTAGCACCATCATTGTTTAGTTTGTACAACCCCCTGTTCAGTGGGCCAATGATTATGATTCTAAGGGGCTCCATGCTAGGGATCCATCTATCCCTATAGAGATTAATTCTATTCCCATTGTGGATTACCCACATAGTAGCCTTGCTACATATAGACCAACCATTCTTGGCATTTTGCCAAGTCTTAGAGGCTATGTGCCTAGAAGGGTTCGTGCTAGTACAATGTTTGTGAAACAGAACCCTTACCCACGTGCACTAGGGTTGTTGAACATTCTCCAAGCTAGGCTAGTGTGAATGGCAGTGTTTCTGCTTTCAATTGTATGCACTCCCAGACCACCTTCCTCCCTATGTCTTGGTCACCATTTTCTACCCTACTAGGTATATTTTTCTCTTAACTTCAGTGGTACCCCAAATAAAATTTCTCTGAATCTTGTCAATTTGGTTGCACACCTGGGCTGGGAGTTTTATGTATTGCATAACATGACTAGGAATGCATCCTAGAGAGGACTTAGCTAGAGTGGTTGTCCCAACCATGTTCAGGAAGTGGGTTTCCAGCCTGCAAGCTTAGTCTGCATACTATCAATGATAAATTGATAGTCTCTATTGGTGGGTCTTTTGTGAAAAATGGGAAAACCCATTTACATCCAAAGGATTGGCTAGGTTTGATGGCCAAGATCCTGACAGTCTATCTATTTCCTTCTTATGGCAATTTGTGGAGAAGACAACTTTGGACTTGAGGTTATTTATCCTCTGGCCAGACTTACAACTGAAAGCACGAAGAGTGTCCATTATGATGTTGCAGTTCCTAGAATTTGCTCTTGCAAAGAGGGTGAGGTCATCAGCAAAGAAAAGATGGGAGAATTTGGGTCATGTTTGGCTAATTTTGATAGGAAACCAACTATCAATCTGCACTTGTGCTTCTATGCTTCTGGAGAGTCTCTCCATACACATGATAAAGATGTAGGGAGACATAGGGTCTCCCTGTCTAATGCCCCTACTAGGCTTAAAGTACTTAGTCCTTCCCCCATTGACTAGTACAGAGATGGAAGAGGTACTGCATGAGAGAATCATCTTGGTAATATTGTCAGGAAACCTAAAGGATAACAAAGTGTCCTTGATGAAAGACCATTCCAACATATCAAAAGCCTTTTCCAAATAAATTTTTAGAATCATGTTGGCATTTTTGCCTTTTATTTTCTTAAAATGGCTAATGTACTCCTGCACAAGAACATGCTTAATTGTGTTAAAAATGATTTTGTTGATCAACTTGTACATTGTATTGCATAGGCCTATTGGTCTGAAATTCTTGAGAAGTGTGGCATTTGCACATTTAGGGATTAGGCACAAATAGGTTGTGTTTACAGCAAAGTTCATTTCTAGGGTGTGAAAAACCTATTTACAAAAGCTGGTTACCTTGTCCTCAAGGGAATTCCAATACTTTTGGTAGAACATTGGGTGAAGGGCATCAGGTCCAGGTGCTTTAGTAGGATCGAAAGAAAACAAGGCATTCTTTATTTCACTATTCCTCAGGGGCGCTTTTAGAGTGCTATGTTCCCTAGGTGAAAGGGTATGTGTATCAATGGTGATGACTAGTGTTCAGTGGTGAAAAGGGATAAATAGAATTAGTATATGGCATCTTAAATCCCCATATGGTCATCTATCCATTCCCCTGCCTCATTCTGAAGGGCCAAAATTCTATTCCTTCTTCTCCTATTGAGAGTAGATGTGTGGAAGAATTTAGTGTTAGCATACCCTTTTATTAGCCAATTTATCATGGATTTGGTCTTACAGAATTCCTCTTCACTTCTCTGAATGGTTGAATATTCTTCTAGGAGTTGGCTCTCTAGGTGTTGGAGATAAGGACTAAAGGGATAGGCATCAGACCTCTGAATGCCCCCTAGCCTAGCCAGTAAATGCTTCTTTTTATGGAAAATATTACCAAAAACCAACTTGTTCCATGTTGTGACTTGAGTTTGGAATCTGGTGTTTCCCTCCAGTAGGTTATAGTTACCTTTATAGGCCTGTTGGACCACATTGGTGAGGAAGGGGTGACTGCACCACATGGGCTCAAATCTAAAGGGCTTTGATATACTGCTAGGCTTGAACCATAAGTTGATCAACATTGGGGAATGATCAGAGTGAGTTCTAGGAAGGTGGCTAATAGTACTAAAGGGAAATTCTTGGACCCAATGATCATTAGCAAAGCACCTATCCAGTCTTTCAAGGATCAGTTGACTTCTATTCCTATATCTCATATTAGTCCAAGTAAACTTGCTGCCCTTACAAGCAAGGTCAATAAGCTTACAATCGTTTATGCACTACAAGAATAGATTGGCTCTTGGAGCAGAGATGCAATTCCCCCTTTCCTTGTCTCTTGTTCTTAGGACTTCATTAATGTCCCCACCTACTAGCCAGCTCCCATGGTAGTTTTTAGGGATAGTTCTGAGCTGCTGCCAGAGGTTTCTCCTTATTGCATACGTGTTACTAGCATACACAGTAGTAGAAAGCCAAAAGTTAGAAGACGGAGTTACCTTGACCATGACATTTATGCCCTGAAATGTGGTAGACATTTCATCAATCATGAGGAGGTCATCCTTCCACATAATGACAATGCCCCCAGACAGGCCAATTGCTAGAATCTGAAATTTGCCAGAGAACCCAAATTCATAGATCATGTACTTATACTCAGTCATCCTAGTTTCCGGGAGGACCGGCATAGCAGGCTTGTGCAGTTTGACCATCTCAGCACAATGCCTCCTAAACTTACTACTGTTTGCTCCCCTAACATTCCAGATGATGAAATTCATTAGCATTTTACGGTGTGGGGGAGACTTTCTCTTCAGGAATTTGGCCTTCCCTTTCATAGGTGTGGCTTCCTTGATCTCCATCACAGGGCAGTGCTGCTTGCCTTCCTGAGCCAGGACTGGACTTAGCCTTACAACTGAGTCTCCTAAGTCTGTATTTGAGGCTAGCCTTAGACTTACCCCGCACAGTTTCATACTCCTTGGGCATAATGCGATAAGCATTTCTCCCCCAGGACCTCTGAACTCTATTAGTTCCTCATGTTGTAGGAGTAATGCCTTTGTTTTGGGTATCACCAATTTTGCTATCAGTTCCTCCAACTCTATGTTGGAGGCTTTCACGTGCTCATGGACCTTTTCTGACTCTGCCATCTGAGTTTCATTTGATGGTAGAGTCATGGTCCATCCTGGTGTACATTGGGAGAAGGGTAGGCTTTCAATCTCCTCATCTGGTATGACTAGAGGAAAGAAGGGTAAGGATTAGCTTTCTCACGACCCAAATTTTTCCTCCGTAAGATGTCGTGACGGTACCTAGTCTCTACGACTAGGTAAGCTTAACAATTTGCGGAAAAATAGAAAATCAAAGTAAAATTAACAACTAAACTGCAACAGAATAATAAGATAGCTGATAAGATGCAGCTCGGCATGTACAAAAACCCAACACTCGAGCATACACAGTATTTCCCAAAACCCGGTAATCATAAGTCACAAGCTACAGAAGAAATACTAGTATCTCTATACACCAGAGTCTAAGAAAATATGGGAAGGTAAACGACATAGGAGGGAATAGAAGGGGACTCTGAGGTCTGCAGACGCAGCAGATGTACCTTGAAGTCTTCGTACAACAGCAAGCACTCTCAGCTAATAGCGGGGATGATAAGAAGCACCTGGATCTGTACACAAAATATATGTAGAAGAGTAGCATGAGTACACCACAACGGTACCTAGTAAGTGCCAAGCCTCGGTGGAGTAGTGACGAGGTGAGGTCCGGGCCCTACTGGGATATAATATTAAGACAGATGATATAATAAAATGAAGTAAAATGGAGAATTTAACAGAAAGAATTCACAGAGAAATAACAACACAGCCCAATGAGATAACAACAGGGGCGCTCCCGAGATACAGTCTAGTAGTCCCAAAAATAAATACTCAACAGGGGATCTCCCGAGATACTGTCTCGTAGTCTTAAAAGTAAATATGCGAGGAGATCTACTGAGGTACTGCCTCGTAGTCTCAAAAGTAAATGTGCAGTGGGATCTCTCGAGGTACCGCCTCATAGTCCCAAAAGTAAATATGCAGGGAGAACTTCCGAGGTACCGCCTCGTAATCTCAAAAGTAAACACACAGCTCAGCCCGATAAATAAATAGTTACAACAAGAATTCTACAATTTAGACTAATAAAGATCAAGGAAGGACATGAAATCAACTAGGCAAGTTGCACAGAGTTCAAATAAGCAGTTAAAGCACGTAGACATGTGATATTAGACTACACAGGATAACTACACATGCTGGTATAACTCAATTAAGATGAAAATAGTTTGCTACTCAGTAAAAGACGGGTTTTACAATAAAAGGCCCGTGTACGCACTCATCACCTCACGTACACGACGCTCACATGTCACAACAATACCAAATCCTAAAGGGGTTTCCCCCCCACAAGGTTAGGCAAGCCACTTACCTCGAACCAAGCTCAATCAATTCGTAAAAATGCCCTTTCCTCGATTATCCGACTCCGAATGGCCCAAATCTAGACAAACACAATTACATATCATAAATACGACTATAATAGTCTAATGTAATTAATGAAATCAAGACTTTAATAAGAAATTCAAAAATCGCCCTAAAAAGCCTCCCCGGGCCCACAACTCGGAATCGGGTAAAAGTGACAAAATATGAACACCCATTCACTCACGAGTTCACTCGTACCAAAATTATTCAAATCTGATATCAAAATCCCAATCAAAACTCAAAAACTTAGTTGAAAAACTTCTCTCATTTTCCCTCAAATTTCTCAATCAAATTCCTTAATTAGATGATGAAATCAACTATAGATTAATGGAATATAACCATAAACGAGTTAAGAATCATTATCCCAAAGTTCTCTCTGAAAAACCTTTGTATTATCGCCTTAGTACGACCTCTCAAAGTCCCAAAATTGAAAATGGGATAAAACCCTTGAACTTGGCCCTTTTTTGCCCAGCGATTTCGCTTATGCGGGCTTCTAGTCGCACCTGCGGAAATTCCATTGCAGGTGCGGAAATGACTTAATAGGGCAGGGTCTGCTTCTGCGACGAGGGGGCCTCACCTGCGCGTGCGCACCTGCGGACATTTGTCCGCTTCTGCGAACTCCCCACTCAGCTCGCCATCCGCTTCTGCGATCCCTTTTCCACAGTAGTGCTCCGCTTCTGAGGTCCTAGTCTCGCACCTGCGCCTACAGGCCAGGCCTCTCCAAACCGCACCTGCGCTCCTCCTTCCGCATATGCGGGTCTGCACCTACGATCACCCCACCGCAGGTGCGATTGCACCAGAAGCTTGAAAGCTTCAACAAATCACATAAGTCTAATTTCGATCCGTTAAGAATCCGAAACTCACCCGAGGCCACCGAAACCTCAACCAAATATACCAACCAGTACTAAAACATCACATGAACTTAGTCGAGCCTTTAAATCACATCAAACAACGCTAAAAAAATGATTTGCACATCGATTCAAGCCTAATAAACTTCAAAGTTTCAAACTTCTACATCCGATACCGAAACCTATCAAATCACGTCCGATTGACCTCAAATTTTGCACACAAATCATAATTGACATTATAGATCAAAAGGTCCACTCCCGATCAAACTTCTCAAAAATTATCCTTTTTCCAACTTTTGCCAATTAGCGCTAAAATGACCTACGGACCTCTAATTCAACATCCGAACACGCTCATAAGACCAAAATCATCCAACGGATCTAATAGAACCGACGAAACTCATTTTCGGAGTCGTCTTCATATAGTTACAACTACGGTCAAAATCCTAGAACTTAAGCTTCCATTTTAGGGACTAACTGTCGCAAATCACTCCGAAACCAAAAACAAAACTTTCCGGCAAGTCACATAGGCAGAAAAAGATACGGGGAAAGTAGTAAATAGGGGTTCAGGGCTAATACTCTCAAAATGACCGACCGGGGCGTTATATCCTCCCCTTCTTAAAATAATCGTCCGTACTCGAACGAGTATAGAGAGATAGCCAAAGTGGTGAAAAAATGAGGATAACGGTTGCGCATATCATGCCCGGTCTCCTAAGTCGCCTCCTCGACCGGCTGACCCCTCCACTAAACCTTCACGGAAGCAATGTTCTGTGACCTCATCTTTCGAACCTGCCTATCCAAAATAGCCACCGGCTCCTCAACATAAGATAAATCTTTGTCCAACTGGACTGAACTGAAATCCAACACATGAGACAGATCGCCGTGATACTTCCAGAGCATAGAAACATGGAGTATTGGGTGAATTCCTATTAGGTTGGGAGGCAAGGCAAGCTCATAACCAACCTCCCCAATACGCTGCAATACCTCGAATTGGCCAATAAACCTTGGGCTCAGCTTGCCCTTCTTTATGAACCTCATAACACCCTTCATGGGAGAAACCCGGAGCAAGACCTGCTCCTCAACCATGAATGCACATCGCGAACCTTCCGATCCGCATAACTCTTCTGTCTGGACTGGGCTGTGCGAAGTTGATCCTGAATTACCTTAACCTTCTCTAGAGCATCATGGACCAAGTCTGTACCCAATAACCTAGCCTCTCCCGGCTCGAACCAATCCACTAGGGACCGACACTGCCTACCATACAAAGCCTCATACGGTGCCATCTGAATGCTTGACTGATAACTGTTGTTGTAGGAAAACTCCGCAAGTGGCAAGAACTGATCCCAAGAACCTCCAAACTCCATCGCACACGCACAAAGCATATTCTCTAATATCTGAATAGTACGCTCGGACTGTCCATCCTTCTGAGGGTGAAATGATGTGCTCAACTCTACTCGAGTACCCAACTCCTGCTGTACGGCCCTTCAAAACCATGATGTATACTGTGTACCCCGGTCAGAGATAATAGATACCGGCACGCCATAAAGCCTGATAATCTCGCGGATATAAGCTCGAGCCAGCTGCTCGGAAGAATAAGTAGTCATCACAGGAATGAAATGAGCTGACTTGGTCAGCCTATCCACGATCATCCAAACTGCATCAAACTTCTGATGAGTCCGTGGAAGCCCAACAACAAAATCCATAGTGATCCGCTCCCATTTTCACTCCGGAATCTCTAACTTCTGAAACAATCCACCTGGCCGCTGATGCTCATATTTTACCTGCTGGCAATACCAAGCTACATACTCCACTATGTTCTTCTTCATTCTCCTCCACCGGTAATGATGCCTTAAGTTCTGATACATCTTCGTGACACCCGGATAAATGGCATACCGCGAACTGTGAGCCACCTAGAGAATCAACTCACGTAAACCATCTACATTGGGCACACATAGCCTGCCCTGCATCCTCAGTGCACCATCATCTCCAATATGGACCTCCTTAGTATCACCGTGCTGAACCGTGTCCTTAAGGACAAGCAAATGGGGGTCATCATACTGACGTTCCCTGATACGATCAAAACGAGAAGACCGAGAGACTACACAAGTCAACACTCGACTCGGCTCAAAAATATCCAATCTAAAAAACTGGTTGGCTAAGGCCTGAACATCCAACGCCAATGGCCTCTCTGTTGCTGGTAGATATGCAAAGCTCCCCAAAATCTCCGCCCGGCGACTCAAAGCATCGGCCACCACATTGGCCTTCCCAAGATGGTACAAAATGGTGATATCATAATCCTAAAGCAGCTCCAACCACCTATGCTGACGCAGGTTAAGATCCTTCTGTATGAACAGATGCTGCAAACTTCGGTGATCGGTATAGATCTCACAAAGGACACCGTACAAATAGAGCCGCCAAATCTTAAAGGCATGAACAATAGCTGCTAACTCAAGGTCGTAGACGGGATAGTTCTTTTCATGTACCTTCAGTTGTTTGGATGTGTAGGCAATCACCATACCGTCCTGCATCAACACCGCGTCGAGACCAATCCGCGACGCATCACAATATACTGTATAAGACCCCGAACTTGTAGGCAATACCAATACTGGGGTTGTAGTCAAAGCTGTCTTGAGCTTCTGAAAGCTCTCCTCACACTCCTATGTCCACCTTAATGGAGCACCCTTCTGGGTCAACCTGGTCATAGGTGCTGCAATAGATGAGAAACCCTCTACGAATCGACGGTAATATCCCGCCAAACCAAGAAAACTTTGGATCTCCATAGCTGAGGATGGTCTAGGCCATCTCTGCATTGCTTCCACCTTCTTCGGATCCACCTTGATCCCATTACCCGATACTACATGACCCAAGCATGCCACTGAGTCTAGCCAAAACTCACACTTTTAAAATTTTTCATATAACTTCTTTTCTCTCAAGGTCTGAATCACAGTCCTCAGGTGCTGCTCATGCTCCTCCCGAGTCCAGGAGTACACCAGAATGTCGTCAATAAACACAATAATGAATGAGTCAAGATAGGGTTGAAATATACTATACATTAAGTGCATAAATGATGCTGGGGCATTGGTCAGCCCAAATGACCTCACAAGGAACTCGTAGTGACCATACCGAGTCCTGAAAGTAGTCTTCAGGATATCTGGCTCCCGAATCTTCAACTGATGATAGCCTGAATGTAAGTCAATCTTGAAAAACACTCTGGCACCCTGTAACTGATCAAGTAAGTCATCGATACAAGGCAATGGATACCTTTTCTTCACTGTAACTTTGTTCATCTAGCGATAATCAATGTACATACGCATAGAACCATCCTTCTTCTTCACAAACAAGACCGGAAGACCCCAAGGTGACACACTGGGC
Organism: Nicotiana tomentosiformis; assembly: GCF_000390325.3. Classification (NCBI taxonomy): domain Eukaryota; kingdom Viridiplantae; phylum Streptophyta; class Magnoliopsida; order Solanales; family Solanaceae; genus Nicotiana; species Nicotiana tomentosiformis. The sequence continues at coordinate 104,613,826 of NC_090822.1, read as the reverse complement.
TGAATGAAGCTTTTATCAAGCAACTCCTGCAACTTCTCCTTCAACTCAGGAGGAGCCATATGATATGGAGGAATAGAGATGGGCTGAGTGCCCAACAACAAATCAATGCCAAAATCAATATCTCTGTCGGGCGGCATGCCTGGAAGATCAGCTGGAAATACATCTAGAAAATCCCTCACTACTAGGACTGACTCAACTATAGGGGTATCAATACTGAAATCTCTCACAAAATTTATATACGTATCACACCCCTTCTCAACCATTCATTGAGCTTTAAGAAATGAAATAACTCTGCTGGGAGTATACTCTAAGGTACCTCTCCACTCTAATCGCGGAAATTCTAGCATAGCCAACATCACGGTCTTAGCATGACAATCAAGAATAGCATAATGGGGTGACAACCAGTCCATGCCCAAAATAATATCAAAGTCTACCATGCTAAGCAATAATAAATTGGCTCTGGTCTGAAAACCACTAAGAACAACCAAACACGACCAATACATACGGTCCACAACAAGAGAATCTCCCGCAGGTGTAGATAAATAAATAGGAGAACTCAAAGAATCACGAGATACGCCTAAATACGGGGCAAAATAAGAAGACACATAGGAATAAGTGGAGCCTGGATCAAATAAAACTGACGCATCTCTATGACAGACCGGAACAATACCTGTAATGATAGAGTTGGAAGCCACTACCTATGTACGAGCAGGAAGAGCATAATATCTGGCTTGGCCTCCCCCTCTTGGGCAACCTCTACCTCCCCGACCTCCACCTCGAGCTGGTTGGGCAGGTGAGGCGGTAGCTGGTGCTATAATCATAGCCTGAGGATCCGGTGGAGCACGCGATGGCTAAGAAGTCCGTGGAGGTGCACCCCTCCTAAGTCTGGGGCAATCCCTCACCATATGGTGAGTGTTGCCACACTCAAAACAATCTCTCGGAGGGCCTGCTGTGACTGGCTGGGGCCAGGTCTGCTGGACTGACAGCTAAGAGCACCCCGTACAGGAGGTGCACTAGATACTAGCGGTGCATAATAAGGCTCCTGGGGCCTAGAAGGGGCCGGAATATCACTGGCGGCTGGAAGAGCTGAGTGAACGGGGCGACTCACGTAGCCCCTTCTATGACGACCAACAGCTGGGGCACGAGTACTACTGTAAGAGCCAGACTCCCGAGACCTCTTGGCCTCCCTCTCCTCTATCTCCCAAGCAATAATACCCTCCAATCTCCTATCAATACTCACAGCCTGCTGGTAAGAAATATCCATATCCAACTCTCGGGCCATGCTAAGCCTGATACTGGGGTAGAGTCCCTCAATTAATCGACGAACCCTCTCTCAAACTGTGGCAACCAAGGCTGGTGCATGTCGGGCCAAATCACTGAAGCGAACTGCTTACTCTGATACAGTCATAGCACCCTAGCGCAACTGCTCAAAATCCATGAGCCATACGTCTCTAAGACTATGAGGAACATACTCCCTCAAGAACATGTCCGAGAACTGAGTCCATGTAAGTGAAGCTGCCTCAGCCGGACTACCGAACTCATAAGCACGCCACTACAGATAGCTGCTCCTCTAAGCTGGAATATAGTAAAAGAAACCCCACTCGACTCTGCTATGCCCATAGTATGGAGAATACGGTGAAACTCCTCCAAAAAATCCTGGGCATCCTCTGACGCCAATCCATTGAAGGTAAGGGGTGGTACTTCTTGTACATCTCAGGTCTGAGCTGCGTCGCCTCAGAAATTGCTGCCCTAACCTCGGGCTGAGCTGGAGCTACCAGATGCATCGGTAAAGTCTCTGGAACTTGGTCGACCTGAACCCGCTGCTCTGGAGTACCCGTGATGGGAGTCTGTGCTCCTCCCCTGATATGAGATGTGGCAGGAGCAAGTGGAATCAACCCTGCCTGAGGTAGAGTGCCAAACATGCTCAGAAACTAAGCAAGAGTCTCCTGAAGTGTAGGGGTAGTAACAGGCGTCTCAGGTGCCTTCCCTACAGCCGGAGCTACTGGTGGCTCTGCTGCAGCAGCTCGTGCAGGTGCTCTGGCTGCACCACGTGGTCTTCCCCGGGATCTGGCACGGCCTCTGCTCCGACCTCTTACGGCTCCAACATGGGGCGTAGGTGTCTGATCATCAGATCTAGTTGTGTGTGTCCTCACCATCTGCGAGAGAATAGAAAGACAAGAGTTTAGAACTATGAAGTCAACAATGCGCACGATAAGAAATCAAAGAAGTGAACATTTTCCTAACAGTTCCATAACCTCCCGAAGATAAGTACAGACGTCTCTGTACCGATCCGCGAGACTCTACTAAACCTGCTTATGACTCATAACACATATGAACCTAGAGCTCTGATACCAACTTGTCACGACCCAAATTTTCCCTCTGTAAGACAACGTGATGGCACCTAGTCTTTACAACTAGGTAAGCCTAACAATTTGCGGAAAAATCAAAAATCAAAGTAAAATTAACAACTAAACTGCAACAGAATAATAAGATAGCTGATAAGATGCCACTCGGCATGTACAAAAACCCAACACTCGAGCATACATAGTATGTTTCCCAAAACCCGGTAATCATAAGTCAGAAGCTACAGAAGAAAGACTAGTATCTCTATACACCAGAGTCTAAGAAAATACGGGAAGGTAAACGACATTGGAGGGAATAGAGGGGGACTCCGAGGTCTGCGGACGCGGCAGATGTACCTTGAAGTCTCTGTATAGCAGCAAGCACTCTCAGCTAATAGCGGAGCTGATAAGAAGCACCTGGATCTACACACAAAATATGTACAGAAGAGTAGCATGAGTACACCACAACGGTACCCAGCAAGTGTTAAGCCTAACCTCGGTAGAGTAGTGACAAAGTCAGGTCCGGGATCTACTGGGATATAATATTAAGACAGATGATATAATAAAATAAAATAAAATGGAGAATTTAACAGAAAGAATTCACAGAGAAATAACAACACAGCCCAATGAGATAACAACAGGGGCGCTCCCAAGATACTGTCTCGTAGTCCCAAAAGTAAATACTCAACAGGGGATCTCCCTAGATACCGTCTCCTAGTCCCAAAAGTAAATATGCGAGGAGATCTCCCGAGGTACCGCCTCGTAGTCTTAAAAGTAAATGTGTAGTGGGATCTCCCGAGGTACCTCCTCATATTCCAAAAAGTAAATATGCAGGGAGAACTTTCGAGTTACCGCCTCGTAGTCTCAAAAGTAAACACACAGCTCAACCGATAAATACAACAGTTAAAAATAAGAATTCTACAATTTAAACTGATAAAGATCAAGGAAGGAAAGGAAATCAACTAGGCAGGTTGCATAGAGTTCAAATAAGCAGTTAAAGCACGTAGACATGCGATATTAGACTACACAGGATAACCACATATGCTGGTATAACTCAATTAAGATGAAAACAGGTTGCTACTCAGTAAAAGTCGGGTTTTACAGCAAAAGGCCCGTGTACGAACTCGTCACCTCACGTACACGGCGCTCACATATCACAACAGTACAAAATCCTAAAGGGGTTTCCCCCACATAATGTTAGGCAAGCCACTTATCTCGAACCAAGCTCAATCAATCCGTAAGAATGCCCTTTCCTCGATTATCCGACTTTGAATACCCCAAATCTAGCCAAACACAATTATATATCATAAATATAACTATAATAGTCTAATCTAATTAATAAAATCAAGATTTTAACAAGAAATTCGAAAATCACCCTAAAAAGCCTCCCCGGGCCCACGACTCGAAATTGGGTAAACGTCACAAAATATGAATACCCGTTCACTCACGAGTTCACTCGTACCAAAATTATCCAAAGCCGATATCAAAATCCCAATCAAAACTCAAAAACTTAGTTGAAGAACGTCTCCCATTTCCCCAAAATTTCTCAAATAAATTCCTTAATTAGATGATGAAATCAACTATAGTTTAGTGGAATATAACCACAAACGAGTTAAGAATCATTACCCCAAATTTCTCTCTGAAAAACCCTTGAATTATCACCTTAATTCGAGATCTCAAAGTCCCAAAATTGAAAATGGGATAAAACCCTCGAACTTGGCCCTTTTCTGCCAAGCAATTTCGCTTCTGCAGGCTTCCAGTCGCACCTGCAACGTCGTACCAGTGGAAATTCCATCGTAGGTGCGGAAATGACTTAAGAGGGTAGGGTCCGATTCTGCGATGAGGGGCCCACACCTGCGCGTGCGCACCTGCGGACATTTGTTTGCTTCTGCGAACTCCCCACTCAGCTCGCCTTTCGCTTCTGCGATCCCTTCTCGGCAGGTGCAGCTCCACTTCTGCGGTCCTAGTCTCGCACCTGTGCCTACAAGACAGGCCTCTCCAAACCGTTCCTACGCTCCTCCTTCCCCACATGCGAGTCCGCACCTACAGTCACCCCACCGCAGGTGCGATTACACCAAAAGCTTGAAAGCTCCAGCAACTCACACAAGTCCAATTTCGATCCGTTAAGCATTCGAAACTCACCCGAGGCCCCTCAGACCTAACAAAATATACGAACAAGTCCTAAAATATCACACGAACTTAGTCGAGCTTTTAAATCACATCAAACAATGGTTAAAATACGAATTGCACATCGATTCAAGCCTAATGAACTTCAAAGTTTCAAACTTCTACATCCGACACCGAAACCTATCAAATCAAGTCTGATTGACCTCACATTTTGCACACAAGTCATAATTGACATTATGGACCTATTTCAACTTCCGGAATCAAAATCTGACCCCAATATTAAAAAGTCCACTCCTGGTCAAACTTCTCAAAAATCATCATTTTTCCAACTTTCACCAATTAGCGCTAAAATGACCTACGGACCTCCAATTCAATATACGAGCACTCTCCTAAGACCAAAATCATCCAACGGAGCTAACGGAATCAACAAAACTTAGTTCCGGAGTCGTCTTCATATAGTTCCAACTACGGTTAAAATCCTAAAACTTAAGCTTCCATTTTAGAGACTAAGTGTCCTAAATTACTTCGAAACCAAAAACAAAACCTCCCGGCAAGTCACATAAGCAGAAAAAGATATGAAGAAAGCAGTAAATAGGGGATCGAGGTTAATACTCTCAAAACGACCGGCCAGGTCGTTACAATCTTATCTGATCCATTAAAGCATTCAGTTGGTTGGTTTGCATTGTTTTTTGGCTGAGTATTACTTGGGCTTGCAACAGTGTTGCCAGTTACAGTTGGTGCCCAAAGTTCAATATTGCATGATTGAGGCATTCAGTGACCACATTGGCCAGATAGTGTGGGTTCTGTATTAACACAGTGATGGGCAACGACCCTATTGTGAAGGTCAATGGGAAGGCTGAACCCTGCAGTGCCATTTCCATCCATGAGGTAGGGTAGTGGTCTGGTGGTAATGGGTTGTTATCACTAGTAACGGTAGGGGTTCCCCCTCCAGGTTCTGATTTTGTGTATTTGGCGGCATGTTGTTTGGGTTGTTCTCCATTATAGGGAATGGAGTCAGAAGGATGTTGAACTGTAGAAGGCATGCCACTATTTCGTTTTAAGGCATCCCTTTCCATAGTTAGATTTTGTGCGCTAAAATTTTCTATTGTTATAAATATTTCGGAGGCGATGAGGACTGTCAAGTCATCAGATGAGGGTTGAAGATGGTGGAAGGGGTGGGGGTAGGGCTTTGAGTGAGAGGTAACTCACTCAGAGAGATTGACTCTCTTTTCCCTTCACTAAACCTAAGGCTATCGTCTATGGACTTGGCCTCAGTTGTGGCCCCCACGATTTGACTATTAGAGAGAGTAGTTGGTATCATTTTTAGGTTAGAGACGGGTATATCAAACTTACACATATTAGCTGTTTTCCCCCTTAGTACTCGTACCTGCTCAGAGTGGTGTGTGTTGTTATTTGGTGTGTGTGCTTCATGTGGCTGTTCTCGGGATTGGGCTTAGTCACGTGCCTCATATGTGGGATACTATCCAGGTACCCACCAAAGGAGTTCTTAGGTCAGTTTAAACTTTGTTGATCAGCCCAATTTGAACCCAAATTAGTAGGCCCATTTGAACCCAAATCAGTTCACTCGTTAGGGTTTCAGCCCTAGTATCCCCTTCCCTATAGTTCCCTAGGATGGAAAACTTACCTATTTCCGGCGAAAATGTTCCGCTTTTCGTTCTGCTGGCCAGTGCTCCCGTGTGATTTTGCCTTAGGGGTTGTGTTACCCTTGCCTTCCTCTTAGCCCGCCTTGGAAATTTTACTGTTATCCAGTCATTACCCCCATTTGCTTTGAGCGTCGCCGTTGATGTTTTCGGTTTCTCCATTGCTCTCAATGTTGGTTGTATCAGGCATTTCTTGGTTAGAAGCCCAATTCTCCCACACCCTTTCCACATGATTCCTTCACCTTCATACTCGGTTTGTTACCTATGGTCCCGATTACCACGGATGTCCTAAGTAGTATGTCAATGGGTACTTGGTGCAGATCCTTGCATATCTACCTCTGAGGGCGGCAAAAGTGCAAGTATCAATTATTAACAATTTTTCCATGTTCCCCCCCACTCGTTCTAGAATTTCTTTGTCATAGAACTCGGTGGGTAGTTGGGGCAGCCGGATCCATATGGCAGTTGCTTGGATTTTAGAGTTCGCTGGAACAAAGTTTGGTTCTCAGTTCCTGACAGAGAGGAAATGGCCCATAACGAACCATGGGCCTCCGTGCAGTATTTTTTCCGTATTCTCTTCTTCAAAGAATTTCACTATGAAGTAGTCCTAGCCCAAATCTATAATAGCCCAAAGAATTTCACTATGAGCTTGAGTATGTGGTGCGAAATTTTCTTCCCAAAAACCTTAATAATCACCGAGAATCTCCAGGGTGATAGATTCTCATTTTTTGATCCTGGGTTAGGAAGATTTCCTCAATAGTGTCCTCTTGCAATGGCATCTTCAACGTTGCCTCCTCTTGGTGGTAATTTGGGTGGTAGAGTCAAATGATTATCCGCTAGAATTTCTTTGAAGGAATTCTTCTTCGAAGTTATTTCGACTTTCATTGGTGATACCGTAGGGTCCGGTGGGTTTGGCGGTTTTCGTAGTGTTGAGGGGAATGGGTCCTGTACAGGGGGTGTGGATGTGCAGGGAGGTATAATAATTGAAGTGAGATCAGCCGTATTTCTTGTTATTTCCCCTTCTAAAAATATGACCTCTTATTTTTTTTTTAGTATTTGTTATCTCTGTCGAAGGGACTTATTTCAATAATATTTTGGTAAATGTTTGCTCGCCATTTTATTTTTTATTTTTTATTATAGGAAATTTTCTTTCTTATTTTTAATATTTCACAGTATCTCGAGTTTCTCGACTCTATTAAACCACCCAGGTTGCTCCATCTCATTAACGTTAGACTTAATGGAAATTGTTGTGCAACTTTACCCATAAAAGAAAGTCCATAACGAACTTATGGACATGTGAGTGCATGAATTAGGTTTTAAGCCATGCATGTGCATCCCCGACCCTATTATCCCCGGACTCCACGTGTGAAAATATAGTGGGTATGTTGTTGTATATGCATCCCCGACACGTCCAGGCTGCTACCGCACACTTATACGTACACCTCTATATCCTAATTATTTGTAGTTTTTTGTTTTTTGAAATCTAAATTATATAATTTTTATTTATTATTTTAAAATATAATTTTCTTATATTAACATAAGAAGAATTGTTAAAAGAAAGAATCCAGAAAAAAATGTAAAAAATTGCAGCTTGTAATATTTTTCATGTAATTTTTGAATATATATATATTTTTTTAATTTTGTAGGTTAATTAAATTGACTCTAGGAAAAAGAAACATAACAATTAAAAGAGACAGAATAAGTATATAATAGTAGTATATTTATTGAAGAGCCAATTAAGTTGGCAGCCTCTCCATTAAAATATGGACAATGATAAACCTCTTCATGCACACCAAAAGCAAAGCCAATTGTATTTTTCATTTGCAAAAAGACAATGGAAACCCATGTCCTTTCTGTTTTAAAATAATCTTCTCAACCACTTCACACATTATGAACTAAACAACAATTAATCATACCAATTTTTGTCCTCAATCTTCTATCAACCCACCGCGAAAAACAACCCACACCCCTTGTCTCCTTTCTTTCTTTCTTTCCCAAAGAAGAAAGTGCTCAAAGATAAATAATCTTCATATATTTAACATTCTTTTTTGCTATTTTCAATATTATTTCATTACCCTAGTGATAAGCTTCCTTGTGCACAATAAAATTGATTTGTACATTTACAAGATCAAGAGTAATAATATAGAGATATCAAGAAACTACATCAAATAAATAAAAAAGAAAAACAAATCCTATCTTATCTCATCTAAAATCTAAATACGTAGCTCGCAGAACCATAATGCGACAACTTGATTATCATCAACAAATCTGTGCCCGTTCTCAACTTTCTTTCAATCCACATCATTGGGAATCATCAAATTAAAGGAGGAATGAACATTCTCTCGGGCTAAGAATGATGTGATCACATATTTGAGAAATGGTGTTGGGAGGCTTGTATCATCTGTAACTCTGTTGTTGTTTGACATGAGTTATCATCTACCATCATCGTCCTATAGTTAAAAAAAATGGTCATGAAATCATACTTTAAATTCTAAAAGTACTTTTGGTAAGTACGGAATGTAATTTTCTTTTTTGAACCGTGTGCCCAATCAAACATAGAATTATATACTCTGTCCGTTTCAATTCATGTGAACCTATTTGACTGGGCACAAAGTTTTAAAAAAAAAGAGAAGAATTTTGAACTTGTGGTGTAAAATGAGGCACATATATTTTGTGTGATTATAAATCATTGCATAAAGATAAATTGTTTCCAAATGGGGAAAGCTTGACACAGAATAAAAAGAAAATATATTCACATAAAATGAAACGGAAGGAATAATATATATGAAACAGAAGGAAGGAGTATGTTTTAAAATAATCTTGTCCCATAATTTCAAATTATAAGACTTTTAGTATATAGTATAAGGGTAACCATTTATTATTGGTTCTTTCTTGTTTTCTCTCTCTTTTCCTTTTTAGCTACTATTTTTGTATATAATTGTATGTAAGCATGGTTAACAAAAGAGACCATAAAAAGTTTTTTGCTTTCTCATTTTCATGTTAACTAATAAAGTTAGATAATAATAGTAATCTATATTGTTTGGGCTCTTTAAAAATAACAATAATATATTTGCATGTGTATTAATATTTTTGAAAAGTCGAAGAAACACAATTGAAAATATGTTTTTGAACTTACTCTCTAGGACGTGATGCCCATAGGGAACTTAAGGCTCGTAATCGACCATAATATTCCCCTATCACCAAGAAACACCTTGCTGCTTGTCTAACTGTCAATATTCTGTGCAATTGATGAAGAGTTTGTTGTCTCAAATTATCAGCCTGAAATTAATTCATGAACAAAAAAGAAGAAGTCAAAATCTTATATTCTCTAGGATATATAGCTAGAGACAAGAAAATATTATTAGTACAAACATCTTAATCAAACCAAAATAATCAATTAAAAGTTGGAGATGGACACCCTAAATATCAGACAAGGAGGCCCTAGTCTTTAAATAAAAGTTTCAAATTGGTTGAATTTTTGAAATCATATAAGATGTCTTTGTCTGAGATTTTTGAATTATTCTAATTACTGTATTTGGTTAGTAGAAATGTTTCTTTCCATTATTTGGACTAATTTGTTAACGTGATTATAAAATTTTGCTGATAGCTCTTGCAAGGGCATTTATTTGCACAGGCATCATTTTCAGATAGGAACATATCCAAATAAAATGTAATATGGAGTATTATTAATTAGGATAATAATAACTATGAGAAATCAAGTATGCTATATTATCATTATAATTAAAGTGGACCTAGAGAAAAATTAATGTATCTAAAAATAATCCGCACTCTTCCATTATTTGCTCACAATGTTAAAAATATGAGGGTATTCCCTTCGAAGTATATATGAAAAAACTAAGTAATAGCAAAACACCAAAGCCATAATCCAAGGGAGGGGTATCTCTAAAAGCATTAAATTACCAATTATTGCTATAGTGGGGACCAATGTATTAGGAATTTAATCAAGCACCTTTTAATGGAACTACAAGACATTGTTTTGATGACAACCAAATAGATCTTATACTAAGCAGAGGTCGTTTTCCATTGAGTTTAATTTTTTTAATCATCCTTTATATATTAAATATTATAGAATCAAGATTAAAAGGGCATTTGGATTCTACTTTTTTCAAATGAAATCCCAAATAAATGGTAAGTTTTTCAAAAGTGAGAAAACCTAATTATAGACGTTTTAGGGATAATACATAATTACATACCAAAGTTTCGATTGCACCCCTTAAAATTACGGGCGTCCTATGACCCCCTACATTTGTTAGAAGTGTAATCTTTTCAAGCCATCCCGAGTTTCAAAAGAAAAGTGCAAATTACACGCCAATCTTTGCCTGCCACATGTCAAATTTATTTTGTTTTAAATTTTTTTCAGGTTACCTTTTTATTTGTCTTTTTAATTTTATTTTATTCTTATTCTTTTGCATTTTCTTTAACTCTCTTTCTTCACCATTTCTCCCCTTTGTATCCATCACCTTCCGTCCCCCCCTCCCCCCCCCCCTTGCCTGCCCTACCTCACCCACCGGAAACTGTTACCTTAAAAGGTTGTCGGAGATAATAGACAAGATAAAATTTGTGAGGCCCTTTGAATAGTGTAAAAATGATTTTCTAAAATTTTGAGGAACAGGACAATAAATGACAGAGATAAATTGGCAGAAAGATGATGTCGCCGGAATCACCATTTTTTCCGGTGAGAAACATTGTAAAGAAAAAAAACGAGAAAAAGAAAGAAAAATATCGAAGGAAAAAAAAAGTAAAATGAAAAGAAAAAAAACATGATTGTAAAATAAAATTTGCTTCTCATCGGAATCATCAAACTTATCCGGCGAAATACTGCGAGAAAGAAGACAAATGTAAAAATAAAAAAGAAACGAAAAAAAAAAGATAAAAGTCAAGGCATTAATAAATAAAGGATAGAAAAAAAAAGTAAAAAAAAGAAAAAAAGAAAAGAAATGAAAAGGGAAAAAGCTAGGGGGAGGGGGTGTGAAAATTGTGGATGCAGTTTTAAGGGAGAAGTAAACCAGAAACAGAATACAAGAAAAGAAGAAAGAGAAAAGGAAAAAAAAATTAAAATTTTAGGACTTTCACGAGCAATTAGGGGTCATAGGACACCCATATTTTTTATTTTAAGGGGTGCAACTAAAATTTTGATTCAACCCCAATTAGTAATTATGTATTATCCCAACGTTTTATATATATATATATACCACAAATTGTTCATTGATATGACTGCCTACAAAGTACTTTTGGAATCTTTAGTCATTGTATGAAGGAAGTAAAGTGAAAAGATTTTAAAGTAATGATATCTATAACCCAAAAAGAGGATTAAAAGAGAAAACAATGTCTTGTCCTAGTCTTTTTCTTCATCTTAATTTCTTTTTTTCTTACCCACGCTGACAAAAGCATCTTCTTTTCCCCATCAAATCAGGCACAAAAATACCTCAATAAGAATGGACAATGGCATAACAAAATCTAAGTTATAAAGTTTAAACTTTCTAGTGGGAGACCAAGGTGATAAAAAGAGAGAAAGCTTACGATTTTATAAGAAAATTGCCTTTCATCTGTTTAATTAGGTGGATGGTTATTATTTCATACCACTTTTGTACATTGCTTTATAAATTGCTAAAAGGCTACAAAAAAGTGTATATTAGAATATTACCTTATCAGTTTTATACAAACTTTTGTAATGACAGTGAAACTAAAAGACCATATGACAGAGTGGATTATGGGCTTCATATTAGGACAGCACACTAACACAGCCAAGACAGTTTATACTTTTGATAATCCCATATTACTACGTTTGGTTTTATGTAATGGTGTTTAATTGAGCACAAAGTTTAAAAAAAAAAGACGTTTGTAATTTATGATCTATAAAATCATATAAATAATTTTACCTGGCGAACGAAGCCTTCGAGATTGGCAAGCTTGCCTAAGGCAACAGCCATATGATGCATACCATCATTGAGAGAACCAGTAGCAACAGTTTCAATTAAAGATTGTTGTAATTGTTCCAAACCCTGTGAAAGTGCTTCTTCTGCTTGTTGCGATGATTGCTGCAGACTATAAATTCCAACAACTTGCTGCTGCGTTAACGGGTCCAATTGTGTTATCAACATCTGATAAAAGATCATTTCTTTAGCTTGCAACAAATATCAGATCTAGCCGCAGCAGAGCAAATTTGGTTTTCCAAACTTCTATATACTTACGATACAATGTTTTTTGACACAATCAAGTCATTTATAAGATAATTATAAAAAATTATCATAATAAGTGAAATTAGTAATAGTCATAATTTTTTTTTATATATTATCAGAACATATGAGTTACACCGTTCCCGTAATTGAAAATGATAATTAACCCCATACACAAAGAGTATAATTTTAATATACTGACAGTTTGTAAGAATTTCTACACTATCAAGTTATTTATAATATAATTGCACGAAACAATTGTCATAAAAGACGAGTAGTAACCTTGAAGATAAGGCAAACTGTCTGCTACAATATAAAAAAAAGGGTAGCCCGGTACTCTAAGCTCCTATTATGCGCGTGGTCCGGGAGAAGGGTCGGATCACAAAGGTCTATTATACGTGGCATTACCTTGTATTTTTGCAAGAAACTGTTTTCACGGCTCGAACCCGTGAACTCCTCAGTAACTTTACCAGTTCTGCTACGATATACTCCTATGCAATTACACTAATAACGTATTTTTTTTAATACTTCCATCGTATATATATGTTCAATCGATATATAAAACTTCCTCCATCTTAAGCATTAAATACTGAAATCCTTACCTTGATCAACTCAGAAGGCCTAAAACCACCCATCCAAAGGAAGCAGCGTTCAGCTGGGGTAGTCCACATTCCAGTGATGAGATGAAATACATCAGATTTAGCTGCAACTCCTTTTAGTAGGAAAATTTCATCGTAATGAGCAATATATCCATCAACAATTATTCTAAGATCACCATCTCCTAAATGTGCTTGCAATGCAGTTCTAAGCTCAGAAATGTGCCTTTGATCATCATCTAACCATCTTGAATATTCCATGTCAAATATTGCAGCACCTGCTATATATAGATACTTCTTTGTCACTATAGTTATTTTAAGAAACAAAAATATTGTCCCGCGCATTGTATATTAGCATGCAAATACTAAGATGCCATCACACTCCGTATACGTTAGGAGTCCATTGATGAAAAGGGGCGGGGGAAAGCTTGAACCCAATTCCTACCGTGATGAATATGAGCGCAATTGAAATTCTTGGGGAGTTATACATTTGTGTATTGATAAGACCATTTACTATTTTTTGAAGCTCAATCTCTCCCCTGAATAAACCAGATTGCGGCCAATCTTCCTAACCGCGCGCGGACCGGGCTTAGAATGCGTGAAACTCATCAAACGAAAGCGTTGAGACCATAACATGTTACACGAAAGCGACGCTTTCTCTGTAGCGTCAAGTCTAATGTCAAATTTACCCTTATCATATAGTGCTAATTTATCTCATTTTATGTAATACTTTTCTTTATAGTTTGTCTTAAAAAATAACATTCTATTTCTAAAAATTATTTAATCTTAACATCCTCATTTTACGCTTAATTTATTAGGATCCAATAGAAATATTCATTCTTTTATAAAGAAAGAGAAATTTAAAAGGCATGTGTAACTCTCAACACATTCAATTTAAAATGATAATTTTGGTACTTTTCATATGTGTCTTGGTCATTTTAATGTTTTTAAAAAAAAATCCGTTTTGTTAGCATGTAACTATTGCAAAAGCATTGAAAAAGTAAGACCAACAAGCTCAGGATTGAAACTATGTTATTTTTGCAAAATTTAGCTGATATTGGGACATGTTTCGTCTGACGTTGAGGCTTTAACAATTTTGAAACAAATGTAGTAATAGATTTTGACACGTTATTATAACTTAAAACAGATAATTTGCTATGGTCAAATGCGGAGTACTTTTTTCTTCAGTCCAATTCAGAAACCAAGAATTACAAGCTTTGACCTGAAAAAATGGCTCTGTTGACTAAAGCTTACAGTTCTGAAAATTCAGATTTTGGGTGCTGCCTAATGCCTATTGTCAAAACTGTAAAAACTTTTATCTTAGACGTCACTATCAAGATTGACCAATTTCATCTCGTCGTTTTGTAGCATTAATAATAACACAATATCTACCGTATACTCACTCCACTCACCAAAAATTATAATATAGAAAAAAGAGTTAGTACCTTTCTTTTTTTAAAATGTTATTACATTTTTTTTATACTTTCCCCACCCCTAAATATAGCCCAAAAATAATTGGCCACCCCTTGAAAAAATATCGAACTTTACCAGAGCTGATGTTGGCACCAGCAGCAGCACCACCTCCCATGAAAAGCCCCTGGTTGACACAACCAATTAACACGAAAAATCTATTAATAAAAATCCCATTTGAATTTAGGATATGTTTAGTAAGACGAGAAAGTAATTTAATAAAATATTTTGATAATTTTTGTCATACATCCAAATAAAGTAAAGAAAAGAGTGAGTCATTTTCAACCTGAGATCTCGCCCTCTGAAGTTCTTGTTCTAGCTGAGCAAGTCTTATCCTACTTGTTTCTAGCTGTTGTACATAAGCCTGCACATACTCAAATTTAACTATGTAAAATATACAATAAAAAAAAACACAGAGGAGCTTCAGATTTCACAGCTGAAAGAAAAGAGTATTTTTTTTTTTATACCTTTTTTCTTAGTCTACTCTTCCTTGCTGCTTCTCTATTTTGAGCTAAACGTCTCAAAGTCTGCAGTGAACAATATTAACAAAACTTATTCTAAGAAATCTATTAAACAATTAGATTAAAATATTAAAATAAATTTTTTAATTATAACATAATAAAGGGCCCACTGAAGGAACAAGATAAATTAAAAATGGGGGCACCACCTTAGCGTCAACCACCCTATCTGAGGTTGAACCAGCACCCTTTCTCTGCAAAAATATAAGTTAAAAATATTATATTTAAATTAATGTAGTTGATTAACCTGAAAAGTAAACATCTTCAAAAAAAATTTGTAATTACGTGAAGTTAGAATTTTTCTCCTAATCTTCATTTTGTGTCACCTCTTTTATATTCTTAGAAATTAAATAAGAGGTATAACGTGTCAAAAATGACAGGTATCTTTTGGAAGACTTTATGATATTTGACTAAAATCAATTTGTAATTATATAAACACTGTTTAGACTGTAGGCATATATTATATTTTATTTCCGGAAAAGAATAAAATAGTGAGTATATATCTGATGATGTTAACATGAGCAAATCCATTAAATCACCTGGCATTCTTCTGGATTTGGTTTCTCTACTCCCAACAAAGATTAAAGGACAAGGAGTTAACTACAGTTTTGGGGGATAGAAGAAGAACATTATGAACTAAAACTTGAACTACAGTTCTAAAAGTTAGTCATTAAAAAACCATTTGTTTTTTTTTAAAAAAAGGATAAAGAACAAATAATATTGTTACTGTAAAGATACTCTTTTTCCCTTATCTCTTGTCAGAATATAAATTAGAAAATCAAATAAGAGACCAGAAAACTCAGCCTTTATTTTATTTTCTTGGCAGTTGGGATTTGTGATTGTTTTTTGTACCTATATAAAACAGTGAAAATGCCACCTATTTTCCTATTTCTCATTGTGAAGGAAAAAAGATAACCTTTTCATAGTTGGGTTTTGAAGCTGGCTCAATATGTGACACTATTGTTCTTGGACTATCACTTGCCATTTCTTGAAGTTGTTGTTGTGGTATCTGAATTTGCTGCTGATTCTGTTCAAGGGACTGGTAATCTGAAGATGGTTTTCCACTGACAGGAGATTCTGGTTCCAAATGAGGTTCACCTCTGCTTGAAAAAGTGTTTAGTGCTGAACCTGAATCACTACTCTCTTCTCCTGATTTTGAGCTTCCCTGTATGCAAAAACTAGTTTAAGTTTTATGCACCGGCAATTAAAAAAAAATTTCAAACAATCATGTCATTTATCAATATAATAAATGCTCATTAGTAACTTAATAAGAACTAATGAGTGGTGAAACTAGAATTTTTCAAGGGTGTTCAAATTTAAAAGAAGCAAAAGAAAAATTCGATAAAGGGTGTCAATATATGTATATATCTCTAAATTTTTTATTTATATACATAATATAATTTTTCGATAAAGTAGTCAATTGACCAGTAGCTTCGCCAAACTACACTAATATAGTAAAAACATATTACAGTTTGAGGCTGTATAACTTAAGCTAGCTTTGAAAATCTCAGAAGCTCCATTACCAACCTTCCAAAATCAACTAAAGTAAAAACTCAACAAGTTTATTGAGAAATACTGTAGAAGTTAAAAAAGAGTTTCCTATTATGGATAAAAGTTGAAGCTATAATAGTAGTAAAAATGGCCAAGAGGAATTAATTGTTTTTTTGGGGGGGGGGGTAGATGTACTCTTGGGGTGTGATGGAATCTCGTAGGCCAAGAAGGGAACATCTCCAGAGTTGCAGCAGGTCTGTTTGTGGCTGCATATAAAGCTGCACAAAATCACAAAAGCAAAATCTCTCAACATCAGCACAATGAAAAATAAAACAAATTAAAGAGAAAGTAACAAAAAGACTTCCTACACATTTAAGGCCTAAAAAAGGGACCTTTTTTTATTTCTTTTTCTTTTGGTAGCAGCAGTTATGGAGTCAGTAAATCATGCAAAGAGTTCAAGTTTCCTTGTATGTAACCCCACGCCATTCAACTATTTGACATATGAATGATTACTGTATTGGAAATAGTAAGCTTCTTACAGAGGACATATTCAAACAACACTACTCTTTCGTTGCTCTTTCTCTGCTTTTTTAGGATAAGGAGTTGGTTACACTTTGCAAACGTCAGAAAACAAAAGAAAGAGAGAAAAAAAGCATACATGCTTTAGCTGCTTCATCATTGCTCATCTTAACTCCTTGCAATACAATAGCTTCTTCCAACTCCCCAAAATCAAAAGCTGGCGGTTCTTGATTACTACACAGGAATTATCAAAAAAAAATAAAAATAAACCCCATATTACAAATTGCAGGAAAAATCCTCATATACAAAGAGGCAACAATAACAAATATACACGTGCTTTACCCTGTCTAAAAAAGGTACTGAGTCAGTTTTCGACAGACTCTCAGCTTAAGAAAGATATAAGAAGCCAAAAAAAAATCCTTACTTTGGAGTGGAATGATACATGAAACTTGTATTAGGAGGATTTAGGCCACGAAAAAGTGCATAAGACATATTGTGATGGTGGTGTGAAGGTCCTGATTCAGCTGATAAACTACCACTCTCTCCTATTCTTTGACTCTCCATGCAAAAAACTTTTTTTTCAGACCATTCTTCAGCTTCCTGATCAAAAGAAAAAAAACTACAATATGTCATTTGATAATACAAAATTTTTCAAGATTAGATGATAGCATAGAAAAAATGAAAAAAAAAAACAACAAGAAAACTACCTGTTTCACCTCAGTTTTAAGGAGCAACTCTTCTTCAGAAACAAGAGGCTAAAGGGGGTAAAGAAAGAAGCTAAAAAGATCAAAGCTTTCTTGTCAAAGCATATATATGTAGCTATATGAAGCCACACCAAAAGAGGGTCTAAAGTATATTTCTCAAAACATGTCTTTTTCTTTACTAAGTTTGTGTTGCTATTGTATCTGTCTTGTTGTGGACATGGCAAAGCTAAACAATCAGCTTTCTTTTTCTCTACTTCTCCAAGAAGAAAACTATCTGATTATTCTGTTTGATGGTAGGGGTGTTGCCTTTTTATGATGTTGTTATCACACAAGTAATTATTGTATCAAATTTTGAAACTCACCTATTGGTACAATAATATCTCTTGTACTTGCTGCTGCAAACCTCTCTCTCTCAGGCCTTTTGTGGGGTTAGAAAAAAAAACATAAATAATAAGAATATTTTATTTCATATAAAAAATTAATATTTTGTACATGAAGAAAAAAAAAACAAGAAAATGGGGGTGGGGACTTTGGCAGGAACCCACTAGAATCAGTGACTCCAACTCCACTCTCTCTCTCTAACCGCCTGTGTTTTCTTATTGGCCCCTTTTGTTAGAACCCTTCAGAGTTGCAAGTACTAGCCACAGAAAAAAGAATAAAATATTTTCTACTACCAAAACCTGTTTGTATTATTTTGAATAAGAATGAGACAAAGTTTTCTTTCAATAAAAGTATGATAATAAAGCTGGAGAAGAAGGTTTACAGTTGTTCCCTTGCTTTAAATGTAGTTCATATTGACTTCCAATATAACATAAGGCCAATGTGAATTTAAGTGAAAAGTTATAAATAAAAAAAAGTGAAAAGTTTGAGCCTGTAAAAAACTGATTTTCTTTTAACATTTGATTAAAAATTATTTTTTACAAAAACATAACGGTTGGGAATAAGGCCAGTAACTTATTGTTCGTAACTTGGTGGATAATTGTTCAGTGCATCCCTCTACCTTCTTCACAAAATGGTGGGGAAATTTTAATTTTTGGTTTTAGCTAATCAAACCAAATCTTGTTAAATGAAGAAGGCACTGCAACTTGTGTTCTATAATTAATTAATCAAGGGTTTGAAATGGATTTGTTTGGTATTATCCTTTTTGTTGATAGGTCAACATCTAAACCCTGTCATCACCTAAAACCATGCCACACCAAGATTCTTTTCCCTTATTAGAAATTTGTTTCATCAACCTTCCCTTGATCAAAAGTCCATAGCAGAGTGGACTTTACCATTTTTAGTATTATTGATAATTGATAATTAGGGCCCCTTGTGTGGACTACAATGCGTTTGCCCTCCAAAAAATGAATATACAAGAGATAGATATTAGATATTAAATCTAAGGCTGGTTTATTGGAGAATATTATTTCTCATGATTCCAGGTAAATTTTGTGTCAACACTAGATAATGGCTCATAATATTTACCATATTCATTAATAAGGACACATAAGCATTTGGGATTGCAGCCTAAGATCGACATAAGGCAAGGATCAAGTAAGATCTCGTTGTTGCATAGTTCAGGTCGGAGCAAGATATAATCAGACGTTCAACAAGTAGTCTAACGATCTTTTTCATTATGTAAGTTCTTTGAGAACTAGTTATTCTTTTCTCTTCTTTTTTTTGAGTTTTGACCTTCAAATAGGTGCAACTTTGATCATTACTTTTTGTGAATTTATATAACATTATTGCTAGTCATCTAAATTTAAATTCAAGAAAAAATTATGATACTATAAAAGTTCGATATTTTTGAAAATTCTTGATTCTATAGATTGGCATAAATGGCATGACATGACCAATGAGAATTCATATAACCGAACTCAATTTGTTTGAAGTTAAAGCGTACTTATTGTATTTTTTTATGAATTTTTAAATTATGCAGGTACTCAATATTGAAGATAGAGAGAGGGGATTGTTGTAATAAGTTCATTTGGTGGGGATAGGTGTTGGAATATACAAATATATAAAATGTTTTATTCATCAACCACCTTTTGTAGCTAGCTATTGTGCCCCTACCAATAATTCCTTCTTAAAAACCAATCATTGGACATACAAAAAAAGGTTTGGGTCCAAAAAGGGAGAGAATTTCCAATGGATTAGGTATGCATGCAATTGAGTGCTAATAACTTTTTTGTTCTAACTCCATGAAACTCAAAGGGAAATGTTCCTCGTGGAAAATTCTCAAAATTCCTTTTGAGAAATATGAGAGTTTCCCTTGGGATAATATCTAAACATTCCCTTTGAAAATATACGCTACTTGTTTATACTTAGCTTGCTTCTCTGTCTTTGGAAGTTGATTGGTTTGGATTATATCTTTATGACATTATTCTATGGCTTCACAAATCTTGTAATATTAGATTAAGGCTTTGCTTGTCACTTAAGCATGGAACTTAGTTACTAAATATTTATTAGTTGCTTCTTTTGTTAGGTATAATCAAAAAAACATCCTTGCTTAATCTCTATTATTTTCTCACTAATTTCAATATTGCATCTAAACTTATCCTACCTAATGGATAATCCAAACATAGACGCCTCCTACTCCAACAATTCTCCAGCCTCAATCCTGACCGTAACAACAACAATAATAACTACGTCTCAATCCCAATCTAATTGGAACTGTTAACTTTGCCTGTGTGAGTTTGATTACATTTTCAGTCCCAAACCATCACTGTAAAAAAACTGAAATTTGCTACGAACTTCGTCGCTAAATCGCTTGTAGCTAAAAAATTCTTGATAATCCGTCGCTAATCAGTTACTAAATAGGATTAGCAATAGATTTTACTGTTTAACTACAAAATTTGTTTGTCACTAATTTCTATCTTTTTAGTTGTGCATGGTGCAGTAGGTTGAGAATCATTGTAGAACTTTTCGGGCCCGTTTTGGCATTAAAAAGATTCATTTTTTTTGAATTTTTTCGCATTTTTTCGAAATTAGTATTTGGCCATGAAAATTTCAACTTTCACTTGAAGTTGAATTTCAGAATTTTTTTCGGAATTTGAAAAACTACAAAAAGTTATTTATTAAAATTTTCACTTCAAAACACTAATAAAAATTCAAAAATAGCTCCAAATTGTATTCATGTCGAAACACAACTCTAATTTTTAAATATCATTTTTAACTTTAAAAAAAAATATTTTTTTTCCGAAAAATCATACTAGTTTTTATGTCCAAACGTCCACTTCATTCCATAGTGAGTCCTCAATCCAGAAACAAGAAAAAATCCTTGCTCTCCTAATTGGAAAGAAAAAAAGAAATTATAAGTGTGCTCTTTTGTAGTGAAAATAACAAGCTCTTTCCAATTATAGGAAAATGGATATTTCTTTTTACTTTAAATGTCAAGAAGAAAATCGTAATGAACATCATTGCAATAAGAAGTGAGAAAATGGCCATATATCTGTTGAATGTCTAGTCATATAAAATTTTTGAATCATAACACTTCTCCAAGAAAGTTTCCACATAACTTTGATGAGTGCTTTCTTGACTCTCAAATTAGTTCAAAAATTTTCAAAATGTTACTCATTCAAATCTCGTACTAGTTTCATGGTCAGAATATTACAAATATAAATCTCTACATCAAAATGGTACGTGAAAAGTGGATTTTTTTTAGTGATTCTTCTTTACTCTTTGAACAAGTCTTCAAAGCAGTTGAAATTGCAGGAATTTCTGACAATTGAAAATCTCAGTACAAACTAATTTATGGATTTTAAGATTTGCAGGCCATGGTTCATGCATATGGAGTTTGACTATTTAGGAAACTAATTAATCTCCTAAACTAATCAAAATTGTGAGGCAACCCCTGTTAAAAATTCCTCTCAATATGACTTGGGCATTGTTGTTATTTAAAAAAAAGATTATTTACAGTTTATTCGTTCATCAAGAAAATTAGGAGGATTAAATTAAATTTCTCAATAATATTGGAGTTGAAAATTTCAATCTTCAATCATCACTATTTGATGTTTCCCTGTGTGTAAATAATAAGAAAGCAAAATACTTGCAACACAATTTGATCATATCTGTGAGTTTAAAGTAGCAGGAATTTATACTAAAGTATCCCCTAAGAAGGTCTTAATTTGCGTCACTATCAGAATTTGCCACCACTTAATAATTAAAGTAATATGCGCTAATTAATAAATAGACTGAATGATTGATTATAAGTTATTTGAACTATTATAATTATATGAGAAGGAAGCAAACTAAAGTCGCTAAAGAAAATTTTAAATTTTAGTTACCTTATTTGAATTAGTGGCTAGGCCTTATTCATACAATATATACATAAACAAAGTTGTTTTGAAAAAAAAAAAACATTTATAATTATTAAGTACAACAAAACAAACAACAAAGAACTTAGTTTTATTTCCAATTACAAGAGATAATATTATCAGATTATAGTATTTGAAACTTCAACTTGTCATTGAATATACTTAATTTGGAAATAATGAATATCATATAAAATCTAACTACAATTCTTGAGCACACCAGCCACAACTACATTAACAGATAAAAAAATGGTTAAACAGCTTTGCCAAAAAAGGCAAGATAGAGGCATCCAAAAGGAAAATTAGAGAAAGAAAGTCTAACGCCATA
The DNA here is from genome assembly GCF_000390325.3 of Nicotiana tomentosiformis. NCBI lineage: Eukaryota > Viridiplantae > Streptophyta > Magnoliopsida > Solanales > Solanaceae > Nicotiana > Nicotiana tomentosiformis. The sequence continues at coordinate 104,591,581 of NC_090822.1, read as the reverse complement.
TAAGATAAGGAAACCAAATACCTAAAATGGTATTAAAAAAAAATCAAACCATTTAAAGTATTTTCAGAACCCCCTTCCACAGCTTTCGATACATTATCCAGATAAAAGTACAAATAATTAATAAACCAGGAAAAAATAAAAAGCATAATCACTTTCATAAAGACTACAAAAGAGAAATACTTAATTAATTTGGCAGTTATCCAAAGGTGTGGGCTAGCGGTCAATAAAGTAGATCAAAACTGTGGGAGACTAGGATTCAAATACAAATAGAGGAAAAAAACACTAGACAATCTCTCTTCACCTGCGTAAGCCTTAGTGAGTAGAGTTACCCTTATGCCGATACTGGTAGGAGGTACCAAGCTGGTATTCGGCAGAACTCAAGGTCAAAGGCGGATGTAACATATTAGTACTGGGTTCAATCGAACCCAATACTTTTGACGCGGAGCACAAGTTTATATGTAAAATCTAATAAAATTACAATAAATAGTAGCTCCGAACTCATAACCTTAAAAATACAATGAGTTCAACGCTAAAAACCTTAAAGATTGAACTCATAAAGTTTAAATTCTGAATCCGCCACTGCTCAAGGTGCACGCACGCTGGTGTAAACGCCACCATCATAAAAAAAATGAAGTCAAACTTGTATTCAATCATAGCATGATAAAAATACACTATGCTAAATAATGTCTTGAAATGTTTGAATGTGTGGTCAGACCAGATGATAGGTATCTATCCAGATTGGAGGAAGTCAATTGTTCAAATTTTGTAAAATGCTGAACAGTCCCATTTAAGCTTTTGAGAGAAAGATATGATGTTCAAAAACTAAGTTTGCTGAATGAGCATGCTATTCAACAGAACCATAAAACAATGTATTCAGTAATTTGGTTTTATGAGTCCCAGCATATATTCTGAGTTCTGAGACAAAAGACACAACGCTTCTATGCATCAATGTACTCCAGAACAATTGCTTAACAGACATTAAAACTAACAAGTGCACATTTGACATAGCCAAGCTGCTTCACAAAAGGCTCAGATTGACAAAAAAAGACACTGTTTCTCGGTGTGCGTATGAGAGAGGAAGAGAAAGATCTTGAAAGTAAGGCAATTGGCTACATCTCATTCTGACCAAAGGACAAGGAGACACTCTTCACCCTTAGAAATGGAGATAAAAATGGATTCTTAATAGAACGTCTCAACATGAAAGGTCAACTACACAGCATATATTATGTTCTAAAGTATAAAAATCATAATAAATCATCAATCAAATTCCAAGGCTGAACGTCTAAAAGATCAGACAGATTTGCATTGAGCAATATTCTGAGGAAGCATAACTACAATTTGAATGAAATACATAGAAGAAAGTCTAAAATATTCAGCACATCTGATACTAAACTGCAAGAAAACTGGAATCATCCGAAAAGCGGCAACTAAAATGATGCAGGTCGAAGATACAGTCCTGTAGATGCAGAGTAGACCAAGTGTTCATACAAATTCAATTAACAAATCATCACAACAATAAACAGTGAACAAGCATACAAAGGAAATTCATTCTAGATGGATGAAAGAAACAAAAATTTCAATTTTCTATAATAAAAATAGTGAAATAAATCTATCCAAGACAATATTGATCAAAACTGCTTGTTGCAGATTATTACTATGACATTTCATTCCACCACCACAGCCAGTGGACTAACATACAAGAGATATAAGTCCTGTCAATGAAGCTTAAATCTATTTGTAGAAACAAGTCAAACAACAAATGAGCTAAATCTTAGTTATGAAAGTAGTTCTCATTTCTTTCAATGCATTTTAGTGGTTGATATCTTCTCATATATAATTTTAAAAAAAGGTGAACTAATATCTGTCCTCTCATTGCTGCCACTCCAGTCTTCTAGAAGAAAAGAGTAAAAAACAATCTAAGTCGTCAATTGATTAGGTGATTAACTTTCATCATAATTAAATGAAAAGAACAAGACCGTGGTGTGGTAGACTTCTACTTGTCCGTTTTTAGACATGACCTGTTGGGATGTGAAAAATATCCAACTTAAAGAGAAGATATTTGGAATTTTGACACATTATAGCATACTAGCCCATTTCCTCCATCGATGGTGGGTTTTAAGTCTCCTGTGAAAGAGATAAGAGATTCAATTTGAGATCCAGATTACTTGCTCAAGAAAAGAATTGTAATAAATTTACATCAGCATGCATTCACGCAAGGATATAAAATGTATATGTACACCACGAATTCAAACTCCAGAAAACTGAGAAGACAACTTACCAAACAGTTAACCAAACGGAACTGTTTTTGTTTAAGCATATCCATTATCCACAAGATTGAAGAAAATACAATAAAATAGTAAAATTACCCAAACACACCTAATCAAATAACATCCACCATTAGGGCCAACGACAACAATCATACAGTTTTTTTTTACTGTTTGCTTAGTCAAGTTGGTAAGCTTACTTCAGGTCCAATCTTCATTAGAAGTATTTTAATCATATAAGAGATTTGTATTAGAAAATGTAGAGATTTTCTAGGGTTAGAGAACCTAAATTATTGAATATCAGTTGAGAAGAGTCTAAAAAGAACGACACTGATTGTGAAGATCCATATAGCCAACACCGACTAGTTTGGCATTGATAGTGAGTATTCATATAACCGACAGTCCGACACTAATGTTATAGTAGTAATTGTTGTTGTTGTGCTTCTTTTGGGGGGGAAGGGAGGAGGTGTTGCTAAGAGGAGCTCGACCATGACTCTATAACATGTACACATGTATGATATATCGCTTTTATCCTTATAGAATATACATTAGCTATTGTCCATCAAATTTCTATTCTCCTCTTCAATTTCTTACTTTTTCATTAACAGAGGTTTAACTTTTCGCGCACGGATTTGTCATGTAGTACCTGATAGCAATCAAGACTCAAAATAAATGATATTTCATATTGAGTGAATACTGAAATCTAATCTCCTAGACAACGCATTCCATCGAATTGTTAAGGGTTTCATACATGGATTTGTCATGTAGGAAAACTAATCTTTCACTTTGATGTAAAATGAAATGAATTCCTAGAGGATGCTCTCATGTCAATTGTTAAATTTGAATCACCAGTGTTATAGCAATAGCAAGTAACAGAAACAATTCTCAAAAGGTTAATCTAGTGGAAAGGATCAACAAGGATACTAGTCTATCAACTACCTTTTCCTTTTTTTTAAAGAATCAATTGAAGTGAAGTCGCAACATCATATAAGAAATGTTACTAGGAAACAATTCCACAATCTGAACCAGTTCATTAAGATGATCGATATAAATAGAGAGAACAAGAGGAAGCAAAGGCTTCAAGTTCAATTGAATACCTTTTTCTACCTGCCTTTGCTATTGTTGATTGAGGCCAATATTCCACATTCACGTATGTTTCTGATCTACTCAAATTCAAACTGCACATCTACGTGCATGTATCTCCTCATCAGCTGAACAATAGATGAGGTAAAGCTGGCCAACATTTGGCATTCTTCATGTGTTTTAGTCTCTGAAATCACTCCATGAATAACTAATTTACTGAGATTAGGGCATCTTTGCAGTAAACCAGCAACCCAATGAGTAAAGACGTCATTAATTAGCGCCGATCCCAGCTCCAACACATTGACATTCTCTAATAGAGATAACCCTTGTAAACCATAGTGAAGAATTCCCTCCCTTAAGTCATCTCTTAAATCGTAACTAAGTGCAAGATGGTTTAGTTGTGGGAAGCAAAGTGCAATTGTTTCCACATCCACAATCTCGTCCTCTTCATCAAATACAACATCCCATAACCGGAGGCTTCTCAATGTGGACGATTTCGAAATCATCTGATAAAACTTGGACCAATTTATCGTGAAATTACTAACATTTACAATTTCAAGATTATCAACAGCATCACCAACATCAAGATGTATAATACTAACATCATCAATCTTGAAATACTTCAAAGTTCCTTTTCCAATGAGCTCAAAAAGCTCAAGCGCACAGTCTTTTAAGTGCAGATTCTCAAGGCTATCAGTTTCCAATATAAACTTGTCCAAACTTATTGCTTCAACGTAGATACTCTTTAGCGTACTGCTGTTCAGCTCAACAGTTACCTGTGCATCTGACATTGCAATCTCTGGATTCACAAGTGCTAAAGTTTCAATCTTTGGACAAGCTGTCAGTAATAAATTCAGATCCAATGCCGAAATACTGACATAACTTAATGAAAGGGATTTTAGACAAAGGAACCTCTGATAATTCGGTTCAACCCCTGATACAGAATTATGAGCAAGCACCAACATTTCCAGCTTCTGTCGCCCGCATATATCAAGAATATTGATCTTTGGAGAAGTACGAACGTTGTAAAACAACCATCGCAACGATTCTCTTGTATACATGAGCCAAGCAACCACAATGGAAGCTGAGAACTCGTCCACATCATCCATCAATATGGATAAACATTGTAAGCCTGTTGTTTGAAACAATGTTTGAGTAATCAGTATCTCTAGCCTAATAGTACTTAGGTCTCGATAGAGTGGCCAATCGTGAGAATTGAACGAAAGCGTATGGAGGTGTTTACGACAAGCTTCCCGCCACTTTCTACACGTTGCAGACGCTACAATCACATCCCTCGCTGCCCCTAGTTGGGAGAGGATATTCCCAATGACGTCAACAGGAAGGTAATCCATATCACTAAAAACAAGTAAATCAAATATCAGAATTTAAACTCCAAAATGGATTTTCTCACAAGAAACTTAAAATCAAATCAAATAAAAGGCCAAGAATTTGCAACCTCTCAAGCCATTACTATTATCCTAGTAAGCCCACAATGTGGCATTACCACATTATTAAAGATTTGATTTTTTTCCCAATACTTGCATGAAATTTAAAATTTAACCATCAAATATAAAACTAAATAAACTAAATGCCATAGATTCACCAAATGTACAGACCTAGCCAAAGCAAAAATGCATAAAATGGGAACCTCTGGAACACAAGAAATTCACAATTTCCTAAAATGTGCAATTTGTAACAGAAAAAAAAAGAAGACCAACCCAAGAACTATAACAATTTTCTGATTGTACTTGAAAAGATTACATTTTGTTACATACCCAATTGAGAAAACTGCCAAAAAAATTGAATGATTGATGCCATCCCACAGGTTCACCAAAAACTGAGAAGGAGAAATTTTGAGGTATCATTATTGTGCCCATGTGGATGTAGTATGAGAAGCAAAGAGGAAAGACTATTGGTTGAATGGGACAGACGAAGAGTGAATCAAGGAAACTGAGAATTGGAGATCCGCCAACTGCGATAGGGGAGATAATGAGAGATAAGGGAAATGGGAAAAAACAACTGGGGAGCGACCCACCAAAATTAAGTGGGCGTTTGGACATAAAAATTGTGAAATTTCAAAAATAAAAAGTGAATTATTTTGAGTCAATTGTGTTTGGAGGTGAACACAATTTGAATTTTTTTTTGAATTTTTGTGCTTCTGAAAAATAATTTTTTGGAGTTTTTAAATTTTGTTAAAAATTTTAATATTCAATAAGTGAAATATAAAATTTTCATGACCAAACGTTGATTCCCAAAAAAAGAAAAAAGATTTCAAAAAAGTAAAAAAGAAAAATTTATGGCCAAAAGGCCCCTTTAAAAGAGCGGAAATGAAAAAATAGAGCGGAAAGTTATGAAATGTTTTATTTTCATTCTCTTTCTTCAGCATATATACATATCAATATACACGGTCGTTGAAAATATTGTTACTAGAATAGTCTAAGTTCGTCCAAACAATCAATGATAATAAGAGCATTCAAGTAACTATAAATTAAGCAAAATCCGCTGCTACTGTTCCACCTTTCCTGCCAGATGGATGCCAGATATTCATGGTGTTGTAAATATGTTATTGCATCCACAACTTTGGTAGACACTAATGTCAAAACACAGGTATGTGAATAGATATGGTTACATATCTAATGCTAATATTAAAACCTTCGAGAAAAATACACCTCAATGCAAGAGAAGAGTTGGAATAAATGATAATCTCGCTAAGTCAAAATTAAATTTGACTAAAACGGATAATATAATTGTTGCGGTCATGTTCCAAATAAATAATGTGGCCAATATGAGAGATTGACTGATAGACTATGGTGCTACTAGGCACATTTGTGCAAACAAAAATGAATTTTTGTCTTACACCCAAATTGAGGAAAGAGAAGAAACAATTTATCTTGGTGACTCAAGGACAACTCACGTTCTTGGGAAAGGAAAAATTCTTCTCAAGCTCACATTTGGTAAAACTCTAGCATTGAGTGATGTATTGTGTGTTCCTAATATACAAACCAATTTGGTTTATGTGGGATTATTAGAAAAAGTTGGAGCGAAGGTTTCTTTCGAGAATGATGAGGTCGTATTGACCAAAAATAATTTTTTTGTAGGCAATAGATGTTGTAACCATGGTTTATTTATGCTTAATATTTCTGATACTAGCAATGAAAATGCATCTTCTTCTGCTTATATGGTTGAGTCTGTTTCTTTATGGCATGCTAGACTAGGACATGTTAATGTCGTGTATATAAAGAAAACGAAGTCACTAGGATTAATATCTGGTTTAGACTCAAATAATATTAACAAGTGTGAAATATGTTAAATAGAGAAACTGAATTGTTATCCTTGATTCACATCGATTTAAGCGATTTAAAGCAGACTATGACTAGAGGTGGTAAAAGATATTATGCGACTTTTATTGATGATTTTTCTAGATATACTAAGTTGTATTTGCTTAGAAATAAAGATGATGCTTTTAATGCTTTTATTTCTTATAAAATTGAGGTTGAAAAATAATTTGGTAGAAAAATCAAGAGAAATAGATCTGACAGAAGTGGAGAATATTTGTCCTTGAATGATTTTTGTGGAAAAAAAAGGAATAATTCATGAAGTAACTCCGCCTTATTCACCTGAGTCAAATGGAGTAGCTGAAAGAAAAAATAGAACATTGAAAGAGATGATGAATTCTATGTTAGTTGGTTCTAATGCTCCTGATAATTTGTGGAGTGAAACTATTTTATCTGCATGTCACTTACAAAAATAGAATACCATATAGAAGAACTGGAAAAACTCCTTATGAATTGTGGAAGGGTTATAAACCTAACTTGAAATATTTAAAAGTGTTGGGGTGCCTTGCTAAAGTTCTGTTGCCTGAACCCAAAAAGAGAAAAATAAGTTCTAAAACAGCTGATTGTATGCTTATTGGATATGCTGAACATAGTGCTGCATATAAATTTCTTGTTTTAAAAAGTGATGTGCTTGATTGCAATACTATAATTGAAACAAAGAATGCTGAGTTCTTTGAATATATTTATCCACTATCTGATAAAATTTTCCATACACCTGTTGAAACAAATAATGAGATTACATCTAACGAGGAGCTGAGAATGAGCAAAAGGTCTAGGAAAGAATATTTTTCTTATGTAAATGATTTTCAGACTTTTTTTGTTGATAATGAACCATCAAATTATTTTGAAGCTATATCTTCTTCAGAAGCTAATTATTGGAAATAGGCAACAAAAGTTGAAATCGATTCTATTTTGAAAAATAATACATGGATTTTAATTGACTTACCTCATGGTGCAAAACCTATTAGTTGTAAATGGATTTTCAAAATAAAATTTAATCCTGATGGATCTTTAGATAAATATAAAGCTCGATTAGTAGTAGAAGGATTTTCTAAAAAATAAAATATAGATTATTTTGACACATTTGCACCAGTGACTAGAATTTCTTCTATTCGTGTTCTAATTGTCTTAGCTTCAATCCATAAGCTTTTTATCCATCAAATAGATGTCAATACAGCTTTTTTAAATGGTGATTTAGAAGAAGAAATTTATATGGTTCAACCTGAAGGTTGTGTCATTCCTGGATAAGAAAATAAAGTTTATAAATTAATTAAATCTCTTTATGACCTTAAACAAGCTCCTAAGCAGTGGTATGAGAAATTCGAACAAGTCTTACTGAGAGACATTTTTTTTCCAGTTGAGGTTGATAAATGTGTTTATACTAAAGTGATAGACAATGATTATGTGATAATATGTTTATATGTTGATGACATGCTTATATTTAGTACAAGTTTAAATATTGTGCAAAGTACTAAATTATTTCTGTCTGCGAATTTTGATATGAAAGATTTGGGTGAAGTAAATACAATATTAGGAATTAAAGTTATAAGGAGTGAAGATAGCATAATATTATCACAAGAATATTATGTTGAGAGACTTCTAAAGAAGTTTGAATATTTTAATATCACACCTGTAAGCACTCCTTTTGACGCTAATTCTCAGCTGAAAAAGAATAATGGTGACCCAGTTGCTCAGTCTAAATATGCTCAGATTATTGGGAGTATGATGTATTTAATGAATTTTACAAGGCCGTATATAGCCTATGTTGTGTGTAGACTGGGTAGATATACTCATAATCCCAATAGAGAGCATTGGTCTGCATTAGTTAGACTAATGAAATATTTGAGAGGAACCATGAATTATGATATCCTATATAGTAGATTTTCTTCTATTTTATAAGGGTACAGTGATGCAAACTGGATCTCTGATTCAAATGATACCAAATCCATTGGTGGCTATGTATTCACCCTTGGTGGTGGTGCAATATCATGAAAATCAACTAAACAGATGATCATAGCTAAATCGACTATGGAATCAGAGTTTATAGCTCTGGAGTTAGCTGGTTCTGATGCTGAGTGTCTAAGAAACTTCTTGGCTAATATCCCTTTAATAAATGACGTATTGCCTCCTGTGTTTATACATTGTGATTGCCAAGCGGCAATAGCTATAACAAAGAATAAATATTATAATTGTAAAAGTAGACACATGAAATTGAGACATGATGTCATAAAGTAGCTGCTGAGAGATGGAATAATTTTCATTGATTATGTGAAGTTAGAAGTAAATTTGGCCGATCCTCTAACTAAACCTGTGGGAAGAAAATTAATTCTTCAAATCTCAAAAGATATGGGGTTAAGGCCGACATGTTGTCAATAGAGATGGTAACCCAACCTATGTGATTGGAGATCCCATGAAGTAGGTTCATATGGGTAATAACAAGTCAATATTGACATTGAAGCATTAAAAGAGAGTGCTTGACTGCTAGTAATTGAGGGGTTGAGCTATAACTCTTAATGAATTCATATTTCTTATGGATGGTGTATTTAAAAGCAGTATACACTTGATGAATTCACCTATATGAGAGTGGAGTGAGGCCGCTCCTATGAGATTTTGGCCTAGTCTTTAGAGCTCACATGAATAACCAGGCACACGCATGGTCTAGTGGCGCAAAACTGCGTTGAACAGCAAAATCGTGAGGGTCGAAATGTGATTGATAAAATCTCTGACTTACAATAAGAATTATTGATTCATAGAAATATTATATTTCACCAGTGATTTTGTGGGTCAAGCTTTATCGATCTAAATTTGGTTCATAGTCCAAAAGACACCAAACCCATTACATTTAGACCATACAAATCCAGCAAGTTTATTTCAAAAAGTCTTTGAAATAATGGGGGATTGTGGCTATATTTCAAAGCCTAAATGACAAATGTCTTAGCTATTCTAGAAGCCTATGATAAGTGGCAATTGCATGAAAAATTCAATGTCATGCTTCAAACCTCTCTTAAAGCCTATAAATAGGCATTCAACTTAGGCAAAAATTATCAGCAACTTTCCTTGCTTTTTCATTCTTCACTAGCTTCCCCTCGTTGTCTTTCCTTCTCAAAATTATTAGTCTATTTTCTTTTGTTCCCCTCTTTTAAATAGCTGGGTTTGTAATGTAATATTTTGCTGATTCCTGTATCCTCTTAAGTAGAGGTAAGCTTGTTTAATCCTAGGGAAACATTTCACATTGCTGAAATAGTTCCTTAGGACAGTTCCCAGCACGACTCAAGCCAATTCGTGTATTTCTGCTCACAAATAATATTATTATAGTATTGTTGTCATTTTTCGGGTGTCATTTTCCTACACAGTTATACATATATTATGCATGAATTATACGTATAATATATACTACCGGCTATTTTTCTAGTCGGTATATATAGATTATACACAGTTAGACATATATTATGCATGAATTATACGTATAATATATACCACCGGCTATTTTTAGTTTAAGAGATTAGGTTGGCGCGCATTTGGGTTAATTCCTTTTTTGCTTTATTAATTATCAAAGAGATTAAGAAAACTCGTAGCGTCTTTTGCACAACTATAACTTGTTTATCGTAATTGTTGGTTATCTAAGCGTAATTGGATTCGACTTTGGTTCATTTACTAAATCATCTATGGATTTCGTTAAGATAAAGTCATAGGATACTTTTGCCAACATTTACATTTCATCACGATAATGCCAGAACAACAAAACTCAATTAATCATCAACATATAGAAAACTTAGTTTTCGGCTATATTTTCAAGCAATCATACGCTCTTGAGATTTTGTCCTCAATCTTCCTTATCTATAAAATCCAAGCCAATTTAAAACCCCACACGTAGCTCATCTCTTATAATTACTCATTCTTCCCTCACATAAAAAAGGAAAAAAAAAATGTAGACACAGAGTGTTTTCCTAGATTTCATGGATTCAGAAATTAGTAGTTTGAGGGTATTAATGTTTCCATGGTTAGGTTATGGACACATTTCTGGTTACTTAAACGTGGCCAAAAACTTGCAAATAGAGGATTTTATGTCTTCCTTTGTTCTACACCTATTAATCTCAATTTAATCAAGAAAATAATCCCTGAAAAATACTCTCTTTCAATTCAGCTGGTTGAACTCCATTTACTAGAATTGCCTGAGCTTCCTCCTAGTTACCATACAACTAATGGTCTCCCACCCCATCTCAACTCTACCCTCAAAAAAGCCCTCAAAATGTCAATCTTTGAAACCTGATTTGTTAATCTATGATGCATTTCAGCTATGGGCTGAGGATGTTGCACATTCACATAACATACCGGCAGTCAAGCTCCTAACTGCTACTGCAACTTTTATATCATACTTTTTCCATTCGTACATAAAACAAGAAGTAGAACTCCCATTTCCAACGATTTATTTGAGCGAAATTGAGCATAAAAAATCGATAAAATGATGAATATGCTCGAAAGCAATAGAGGCTAAATACATCGATTACCTACGGACTATAAATTGTTACATGAAGGTTATTCCAGTTGGCTCTCTAGTCCAAGACCGAGAAATAAATGAAGACGACGAAGATGTGGAACTTATTGATTGGCTAGGAAAGAAAAATGAGCATTCAACTGTATTTGTTTCCTTTGGAAGTGATGAGTATTTTTTGAGTGAGGAAGAGTTGGAAGAGATAGCTTTTGGATTGGAGTATAGCAATGTTAATTTTATATGGGTTGTAAGGTTTCCAAAGGGAGGATAATTAGTAGTTAATAATCTTGAAGAAGCGTTACCACAAGGTTTTCTTGAAAGAATTGGAGAAAGGGGAAGGGTTGTGTGGATGGATGGGCACCACAACAAAGAATTCTCAGCCATTCGAGTATTGGCGGATTTGTAAGTCATTGTGGATTTAATTCTGTAATGGAAAGTATTGATTTTGGCGTTCCGATTATAGCCATGCCCATGCACCTTGATCAGACAATAAATGCTAGGTTGATGGTTGAACTTGGTGTGGCGGTGGAGATTGTTAGAGATGACGAAGGGAAAGTTCACAGAGAAGAAGTAGCACAAGTTGTTAAAAGTGTAATTGGTAATGAAAGAGGGGACATTTTGAGAATGAGAGTAAGAGACATCAGTGACAAGTCCAAGGCCGTAGGTGAGGAAGAGATAGATGCAACAATTTAAGAGCTAATACAGTTTTGCAAGAATAGTTAGTTATAACTGCAATAGTGTGATGTTGTAACTCAAACTAACCATAAATGCTTTGTTTATGTCCATAATAAACATTAGGGGGTTCTCTAATATAATCTAGTGGTGATATCACTAATATAAGATTCTTCTAGTAAACACCGGTGTTTTAGTTAGTATTACCTACACGAATTTTCAATTTTTATTGTTTTTATCTTTTACTAGATCTGCTTAGATATCAAGATATTGTAAATCATTCGATATAAATTTATTTCCATGTGATTTTAAGCCAACCTCTTTCTCTTTTAACACATTCAAAAGTTATGTTGTCACATCTGTCTAAGAACTAGTGTATTTAGTGGTGTACATAATACAACGACATTCTTTCATCTATATGATGCTTGCTACTTGCATCTTCTGAGAGATGTGATACTTATTTTTTATCCTATCTAATTTTGAATGAACACATCCACTTTAACATTGACTTCCATACAACATTGTTGGTCTTATGGTTATTCTATAGAACTTGTTTTTTTTATTTTGGTGGGTATCTTCCTATTACATAATATTCTTATTCCTCCATTTCAACCGTCTTACTTTAATTAGTCTTATACGTAATATCTTTATCCATCATTTTATCCTCCTAGAACATTGACCTAGATATCCTAAGCTTGTGTATCGCTCCATTTTTAAAAAAAATTGAACAAAGTTTAGAAGGCAATTAGTTGTCCTTCCCACCCAGCTCAACAAGCGACTGTTAGAATATGTGCAGCGGAAGCAAGCATAATAAACAGGTATCACATACATGTAAGCTAGACAATGAATTAATAACCGAGATTAGAAGCACTAACCTCTCAAAGCTTTTGCACAATTCGTTCACAAGGTAGGGATCCAAGACAACGATCTTTTGCTATGATCCTAGTTAACTTCACAGGGAATACTCGTGTGAGCAAGTTTTGTTTCTCTGAAAAGTCAGTTTTTGGGTGAAACTTGTGCTCTATATGTAGCACACAAGCAAAAAATGTGTACAAGTCTACTAGGGTTGTAGAATCCTAGTCCAACTCCAAGTAGAGAACTTTTCTCCCAAGTAACTTGCTTCCCAAGTCTGTTAAGTTTACTAGGTATAGAAGTGTCACGACCCCCATTTCCCTTCGTAAGATGTCGTGACGACACCTAGTCTCTAAGACTAGGTAAGCCTAACACTTACTGAATTAATAGCAAAATTCAACCAACAACTGTTAAATATGAAATAGAAATATCTATACAAAACTTACAATCCCAAATCCGGTAGTACAAGTCATAAGCTCTACTGAGTTTGCTAAAAAATCCCTAAATACAACTGTTTCGGAATAGAAATAAATAGTACAAGTACAATATCAGAAGGTGACTCCGAGGCCTGCGAACGCGATAACAGGTTTACCTTGAGTCTCCACAACAAAACCCGAACAACTAGCTATTGATCAACCAACTCTGAAATATCTGGATCTGCACAAAAATATTTAGAAAGCGTAGCACGAGTACACCACAGCGATACCCAGTAAGTATCAAGACTAACCTCGGTGGAGTAGTGGCGAGTGACAGTCAAGACACCTATTAGACTAAACAACCTGAACAAGTATAAATGTAGAACTAACAAGGGACAATATCAATATAAAGCTAGGCATGTTGACAATAATAAAACAATGCTTGTAATAGGAAACTAAAGAAACAATTCGCAATGAGGCACCTAGGTAACAACAATGTAGAGTAAGCTGAACACAGTCTAAGTCCAGTGAGACCAAATAAAGAAAAATAAGTAACAACTCAATAAGAACCACGGCTTTCACACCAGATTTATTCAAGGATTTCCACGAGGTACCAAACCTCATAATCACAAATCACGGGTCCCAATTCATGAACCCTAATCACTTAGCATCTTGTGCCCACATTACAATTCATAATCGCATGGATGACTCACGTGCCAAGAGAGTGATAATATCTAATATCTGCATGGACCACTCACGTGCCAACAACAGCAATGACTCATGACTGCACGGATAACTCATGTGCCAACAGAATAACTCTCACACCGAAGGCAAGTACACGGGAGTACATGTAAATGGTCAATAATATTAGGATTTATCTTCTTAAACCGATATGGGTGATTTGTTTACGTGTATGCTTGTGCAAGTGTTCTATCACAATTCAAGTTAATAAGTAAAAGTAGAGACAATGAATGGCACATAAGAAACGATCGCCCAAAAATGTACACGGTATAACTCACACAAGGTAGGCACACACCACTACACATATATCAACAATAACAATGCCCACAAGCCATCACAAGTCATCACAAATCATTCCCCTATACAACCCACCTTGTCTCGCCATGTGCATAATAATAAAGTAAATGCCCGCCTTGCCTTGCCGCACACACAAAATAATATTCCCACCTTGTCTCGCCACATACGCAAACCCACATATATAGCGTGTCTTATCACGCTGCATGTGCAAATATAATTAATAACAACAACACGGACAACTCACGTGCGAACATCCCGACAATCCTCATAACAATACCACATGTGCCAAAATATAACAACACAATAAAATGACTTTTACAACATCTTCCCATATGCCATAATATTTTCTCGAAACAATTTCAATACCACAACCACGCATAGCCCTCAGTTCAACAATATTGAGTACAACAACAACAACCATAACACGAGAATACGACAAGTAAATCAACACAAGAACTTCAGAACATAAAGAAACGTAAGAACGAGCTCACAAAGAAAGACACAACAGGGAATAATGGTCCCAACAAGGGAGAGATAATGTGTAACAATGATTCCATAAAAGTACAATTCGACGATAAGAGAGATAACATGAATCAATGACCCCAAATAAGAATACGCCAACAATGAAAGGGATAATAAACTTTAATTAAGGCTAAGTAATTACGGAAGAAATAATAATAATTTCAATTAAGGTTAAGCAATTACGAAAGATATAATGATAACTTCAATTAGGGTTAAGCAATTACGGAAGAGATAATATGACAATAAAAGAGGCAACATTATATAGTGCAGGACAAAAGCTTAAGCATGTTTAGTCTGAAGTTTTAACAAATGAACTAAAAAACTTCAGCATACTACAATAATTGAGCATGTTTTAGTATGAAATTTTAGCAAATGAACTAAATAACTTCAGCATGCATTAGCATGGATTTTTAGCTTGAACGTGAAACAACTTCTCGCTACATTAGTATGAAGTGTTTAGCTTGTATTTGATTGAAAATTCATAATTCAACGTGAAACAACTTTATTCTATATCCATATGCAAAGTTTTTTGAAGATCTATAAGTGAAAGCTTCATGTTTCATCCGTTAAACAACTTCATGCAAGTGTGACTAAATGAGCATTAGTGAAAATATCTATAGGCGTTAATTGAATTTTGATTTTGTTTTTTAAGTTTAAAACTTAAACAACATGATGAATTACGAAAATAATTGCAGATCAATCAGTTTCAAAAAACTAATTTGACTTTGAAAATGAATTGCAATACTTACAATGTAATTTGAATTCGGAATTTGAATCTGGTTCAACACTTTTTGATTTTTTTATAAAGCTGCTCAGAGGAGAGGAGATCTGAGGAGGGACGGAGTGATGGAGGAGAACGGTAACGTAATTAATGCGTGATGCATCTTTTATATCTTTTATCAGGGGTATAATTGTCTTTTTATGATGGATTTTTTGTAAGCTGGCTACCAAATCAATAATTTTTAAAAATAGGGTACATGTTAAAAGGTGACACAAATATATGGTACGACTGCAAATGACCCATAAATAAGCAAACACAAACCAACCCCAAACCCATTCTTATTTCCTACTTCCAGCCAACAACTCCCCAAGCCTAAAGAAAACGGGCTAAGTACACAAATAGTAGATTTTAGGACCTTTATTTAATAAATAGCCAAAATTATAAATTAAAGTCTAGCCTCAGAAATACGGATCGCGGGTTTGTGATGTCTAAATTTGGATCTACAGATTTGAAGTTGGGTGCTGCCAAAGTCTTTTTAGATCTCACATTCAAAATTTAATGAAGTTCAAATTCAAACTTGACTCATAGACTTGAATTTAAATTTCAAGTCAAACTTCAGACCTTCGGATTTGAAGTTAGCATTAAATAGTTTTTAAGAACTGAATATATTTTATTTTGAATTAAAACTAGATATAACTGGTGTCATTTCTAATTACAATTGCACCGCTCTTGGCACTCGCACTCACACTCGCACTCGACACTCGCACCCAGTAGGTACCTACACTCACTGCTAGTAAGTAAGACTCCGGAGGGGCGGATCTTGCCCAAGCGCTAATATAAGCCAATCATGGCATGAATCAATAAAGCATGTTGCAGCGTGCAGCCCGATCCCATAAACATCCTCACAATCAAGCCCTCGGCCTCACTTAGTCATCAATCTCTCCAGTGTCTCGGCCTCACAAATCTCATGCCAATCAGCCCAAACAATAATACTATGCTATGAGACAAATGATATCAGAGACTGAGATATGATATGTAATGAATGAGTATGTAATTGCAATTTAAGCAAAATAACTCAACAATAGAAATGTTCTCAGTGGGTCTCAACAGGATAAATATATAGCCGAAACATGATTTCTCACATGAGTCACAACTCAGTTTCTTTAACACATGAAAATACATTGATAATAACATAGTTATTTGACTATACAGTTCCACGGAATCGATTGAGTCACAATTTCTACGGTGCACGCCCACACGCCCGTCACCTAGCATGTGCGTCACCTCAACACCAAACACATAACATGTATATTCAAGGGTTCATACCCCCAGCACCAAGTTTAGAAGAGTTACTTACATCGAACAAGGCGAGTCCAATGTCGAGCAAGCCAAACAATACTCCTAGAAATGCCATTCCACGCGTATCAACCTCCGAACGGCTGAAGACTAGCCAAAAGCAACTCAAATTCATCAATTAATGCCTAAGGAAACAATTCCAAATGATAAAGGTCAAATTTCTAAACAAAATTTTGAAGTCAACCAAAAGTCAAACACAAGACCGCACCTTAGAACCCAACGAAACCCATAAAATCCGACAACCCATTCAATTATGAGTCCAACCATACTTATTTCACTCAAATCCGACTCCAAATCGATGTTCAAAACTAGAAAATTTATTTTATGAAATTATAGACAATTCCTCCGATTTCTCTTTAAAAATCAATAATCATACACCAAAAACAAATATTAATTCATGAAATATAATCACAAGTGAGTCAAGAATGCTTACCCTAATCCATGTGGTGAAATTCCTCTCCGAAGTCGCCTAAACCGAGCTCCAAAATCCAAAAATGCGATAAAAGAACCAAGATCTCGATATATAGGTTCTGCCTACCACTGTTCGCCTCTGCTATCACGCCCCAAACCTGGGGGGGGGGGGGGCGAAACCGATACCCGGTGCCTCACCTATCCTTGCGTACCAACTTGCAACTAAGGGACTCTGAACATATAATATCATATATTAGCCATGGGCCATATTTCAAGGCAATTTGCGAATGCGGACTAAATATCAATATAAAGTTGGGCCGACAAGGCCGTCATAACTACTACAGCTGGCAAACCAACAAAATATACATACAAGGCTTACAAGCCCAACATACTGCACTAACTGATAGGATATGTCTATAAGCCTCTATTGATGGATGTATTGTGTTCGGAACAGGGCCCCGACCTATCCATAACATATATATACATATATACACAAGATGTACGTAAAACTCTAGACCCGTCAACTCCGAAAGACGCGGAGCTTACCGATCAAGCTGAACTCGGGCAATACCTACTGAGGAGGTCTACCCGTCTGTCTATCTGAACCGGCATGCATTAAATGCAGCATCCCCAGAAAAAGGGACGTCAGTACGAAATAACGTACCGAGTATGTAAGGCAACAGAATAACTGAAACCTGAAACTTAACTGATAATATAATAACAGAAAGTAACTAGGAGTCAAAGATAATATGAAGATATGCTTACCTGTTGATACTGATTCACCTCTCTCAATATAGTAAGTAAAATAGTTGTCTGGCCTTATAGGGCTCGGTATATATAACTGCTCTATAGTAGTAGTCTATCTCATAGGCACTCGGGCATACTAGGCTCTGTATCTCCGCCATTCTGGGCTCGCTCACACGCGCTCAGCCACAGTAGGCTCGGTATATAACTTACCATCTGATCAGAGGTTGCCCAATAGTGGCCTGCCCATCGATTATAGCTCGATGGTAATGAAAATACTATAATACTGTACATATAGGCTCTCTGCTCTCTTGACTAGAAGAAGACAATACTCAATTAAATATGATGTCCCGATAAGGAAAATACTGTAATTTATGAGACTAGGATAATGTATATAAATTCGGGAGTATGAACTTCTCTTTATGCCTCGTTATCAAACACATGTAATTACGAGATCATGCCAAAATGAAGGAAGGTCTTAGCCTTAACATACATGGGGTAGGGAAATCCATATGATATTCTTGAGAAAGATTGCACCGTACTCTCTTAGAATTGCAAACTCCCGTTGCCATAACATTACGTAGTCTTGTATGAAGTTTTTATTGAAGAACTCACTTTACATGTATATACATGTTCTTATATGAACTTGCTGAAGCAAACTCACGTTAATCTATCTTACTCTGTAAAAGAGTCATATGAATCTTGTTTGAGATTGTCCATCCATAAGTGTCTGACTTAAAGATATATGAAAGTCCTTTACATTTACGATTTATGGGCCCCATTTGCATAATGACTAAGCCACCCAAAATTCACCTATCTTTGCCATTTTGCAACATAATTCATGAATCACTAATTATAGTGATGGGCTGCCACGTTGGGAAAGTATCTAATCTTATCTAATTTCTCTAATTAATCACCCAACAATTCCTTAATTAACTTGGTAATCCCCATTGTCCAATAATTAACTAATTACCCACATAGTTAAGAATTATCTCAACTTACTTAAAATACTACTTACTTTTAACATACCTTATACACCATACTATCATGGTCATGTAGTTCCTTGTATGGCACTAGTCCATAAGTACCAAGTATTATAGCTCGGACTGTATTTTATCCCCAAATTTCCAAACTTCGACGAAACTCATTTTCTTCGATTCGCTTAATCTCTCTCCTTCACGAATTTACTTATCACTTGTTTGAAATAACTTAATACTTATAATCTCAAAATAATCTCATTCCCGAGCTTACGTCGATTAATTTACGATGAAACTTTAACGTACGAAAATGCGGGATTTAACATCTCATTTCCGAGCTTCCATCAATATATTTATGGCGTACTTTCACGTACTCAAACATGGGGTGTAACATCATTCACCCCTTTGAAACATTTGTCCTCGAATGTTGAATGATGCACTTATCATTTTCATAACTTATGTCTTCCGAATACTTTAATATTTTCCTTGCCATTTAGGCAACTATTTTTGAATAAATCTAAAGGCTTGGGCATTCCCCCCTTAAGCCTCTTTCTCATACCATGACATGTAGTCGGAATCCTTTTAATCTCGTAACTGTTGCTACCTTCTATCATGCAGCCTGTATGACTCTAACTTTGTATGTGCGCCTATGCGACTCTTCTCTTCTCTTTCCTCCAGCTTTTAGCCAATCTCTAGGCTTCACTTTGTGTTCATATATAAAATTATGTCAAGTTGTCCCTCTGGATGTCATCAGCTTTACTTCATCTAAGTAGTCCATACTATACCATAATTCTTACTTCGATTTATCGTTACTGAGGTCTGCCACCAAACTCCAAGTTACTCTCGTTGCTTATCCTATATGTATAAATCTAAGTCTTTTAATGCTTCTTCATTACTGTTCATCTTAAGAATGATGGTCTAATCCCATCTCGTACTTTGCAGCTTTTACCCATCCATTGTTGATTTACCTCAATGTTGATCTACAATCTTCCATTGATAACTTGAAACTTCATACGTAATATATTGCCACTAGGGCTTACGCTGCATCGTGGAGCATTTGAAGTGATTTTCCTGATCCACATGGTGGCGATACTACACTTTCATAACCATATTTCATAGCATCCCAGTGTGATTTTCCTCATGTGAGTATTTTAATCCTGTACAATTCATGAAATCATTACTTAATCGAAGGCCCAAACGTCATCCTTCATTTATCACAATTACACCCTCATTCTACTACCAGGGCATCATTCCATCTCTTCTAAATGCTACTAGTCTTAGACTCCTTTGAGTTCACTCAGGCTATACTGAGCTTTCTATAACTTAGAGAGACCATTAGCTCCCATGTTTTCATGGGCTTAATCCTGAGGACTTATCCATTCTCGTCACCTTCTCACTCGCCCTTTCTTATCCTTACTGCTGCCTTCCTAAAACCTTGTCGTTTTTCCATAGTTTAGCTTGCAACCTACACATATCTATTTATACTACTCGCAATCTTCCTTCAACTTGCTTGTACAATAGATTTCCTCGTGTTATTCTGGAACATCAAGCTAGACATCACATCGTCTCTAACTCTTCTTTACTCTTTTAACTAGACCTCTCGATACATAGAAACCATAGGCTGGAAGGTATGCCACTAACGACACTGCTATCATTCCTGGATACTGAATCCCAGCGCTTCTAGCCTCCTATCTGAAGTATGGACTATTATCACATCTTTTATCTCTTTCATAACCTTCCTTCCACATAGGTATAATTCACATCCACAACTTGAAGCTCTATTATAATACTTGCGTACACAATCCGGTGAGAGCTTCATACTAACTTCTTATGAGGCTGGTACTTCTTCTAACTGGCTTTATCATAAAGCCGTTATAGAATATGGTTGTTATACTATCTCTTTTGTACCTCTGATATTAGAGAAATTCTGCAATGTTCTTAATAACAATTTCTATAATTTTCTGGGTCTAATAATCAGACTCCTGATTTATTTGGTTGATGTAACTCTTTAGTTTCCATTTTCTTTCTGATCAGCCTTTATGTAGGTTTGAGCTATCTTCCGATCTGTGGCTCCTGGTATTAGTTATTACTTTAGCCTTCCATGGGCACTATAGAATATCCATGATACAATCTTCTAACAATTCAATCCTTTGTTTATACCCTGGGCTCAATTTTTTCTTTTAACTTATACCAGAGTCTTCTACGACTCTATGAATGTCAATATATATGTTGCATGGATAATATTCCGAAATCGTAAGTGCGTTCATGATGTAACTAACTCTGGATCACTGTTCGAATAATTCCTTTCGTTCCTTCTCATATTTCTTTAAACATAGGCAATTACTTTTCCTGGTCTTTCTGCCCCCTTGTTGCGTGCATACTTAACTTATCTTAGTGCCCATACATATTGGAATTCCATACCACTCATATGATCTTGAATATCACTTCTGATTTTTACTTTCTGTTCGTTAGCCACGGTAGGTGCCACTTTTTTATGGAGTGCATACAATGTTGTTGTGAGACTATTGTTATAAGATCATTTCCTCTATAGGTCACTGAGCTTAGGTCGAGCCCTCTTCCTTACTTCGTCAGCTAGTCTTTTATTGTAGTATTTAGGGAGGACCCTCTGATTCTCGCAAGGCTGCGAGCTTATTACATCGTTTATGTGGCGGAATTTTTGATATTCTTTCTTACTTGTAATTATCCTTACATACTTACCTTCATGCCCTTGTGCTCGTACGGTTGCTTTTGAGCTGATATTTTGATTGTCTTCCCAGTGGCACTCTCTTTTTCCTCTGTAACACTCATACGGTACCTTTAACTACCCCAACTCCTATCTTAATATTTCTCAAGGTTACGATGTCATATCTGCGAGACTGAATTCACTATATTGGGTTTTACTATGTTTATCTTGCACGATTTGCTGATTCGTCTGTAACCACTTGTCTAGCCATAATAGGCTCTTCCTGAGTCAGTTGCTAACTACTCTTTGGCCCATTTTCATATCAATATTCCACGTAATCTTTCTTGGGTTATTCCTTTTGTCTTAACTCACCTCTCGTACTGGCTCCTTATTTATCAAAAGCATCCCGAGCCGGAACCCTTACTTCCTCTCCTTGACATCGTGCTTGCATAATGTTCTGGAATCGTAGCATATCTGTAGGATTTGAATAAGTGCAATCTCATCCCTTTCTCATTTTTATCGCATTCTTCCTTTACCATTCCATAGTTACTAGAACCACTTAATTATGACTTAATGCCACATCACTCCATATTCCCCCCTTTTGGGGAGTACTATGATTTAGTACTACGATAATATTTATATAGATGTTTTACCTCTTCATCTTTGGTGTCTTTTCACATCATCGATGACCCTTACTCACCTCGCGGTAATCCTTTTGTACCAAGGATAATATATTTCCTTACTCGCGAGGGTGACACTTGGTATAACTGGCACATACAGTCCCTTAAGCTGAACTTTTCTCACATTGCTTGCTTTAGGGAAACGCCTTCCTGAATGACCATTCTCTGAATTTCTCATGAATCTTCTTCTGTTGTCCATTCTATTATCGCCGGAATGAAATCTAAAATTCTCATGACGTCGACCATTATCAAATCATTCAGTCCCTAATTCATGTTTAGTTTATCGTGTTCACCAGCCCATACTGATTTCTATTACTCTGGGTCTAACTTGTCCTTCTGGTAGTCGCGTTGGAGTCACAAACTTATTTCTCGAAATGAGGATATGACTTTATGGCCTATACTTTTTTGTTGTCTCAAGGCCTGTCACCTCTCGTCTTTTCCTTCACTTGACTATAGACTATGTAATACTGTTATCTTTTGATCTATCGTTGTCATCCATGTATCATATCTTACTCATAATGCTTCATTAACTCTTTTCTTATTTCCCGCTAACATTTATGTCTATCACTTTATTCTGAAAACGCGAACAAGACATTATTTTGCTTTTAGCTCCCCTTTGCTCCATTCAGTGGCTCTTCGGGTTGCTTAAAGTTCTCGCTCTACTAGGGACGTGAGCCACACTAAGGTAATATTTATCCCTTCCAGGCTTACAGTGCCTATCTTTTGAATTTTCTTTTTTGATCATGCTAATATTCAAATCTAATTGTAATATTCTAGAGTGCACCATCTGGGTGCCTCGCAAGGAGATCTATTAGCACCTTTGCAATATCCTTCAGAAATGTCAACTAACACAAACAATCCATTTACCATTTTGGGTTACTCTAACCCCATCCGGATCCTAATATCCCGTCCTTTTCTTAAACTACACCGGTTAGCCCCCAATAGGGTATAACTTAGATGGGTGGGGCCAGTTATACATACCTCTATTACTGTTGAAGGTAACTCACAATGCTTATATTTTTCTGCCGGATTTGAAAATACTGATAATCTTCATTAACTGGGTACCTCGTACCCTTCTTATCTTGCTCCTTTTACTTGTTGAAGCTTGTATCTATCTTCTGAATCTCTCATTGCCTTTCACCATAGGGGTGTATAGATATTCTTTGCCTTAAGGCTCCTTATGAAGAGGCTTACACATCTTAGTAGACACATGATCTACTGAAGACATTACATTTACTCATCATAAGCATCATGCAAAATCAAGTTTCTCTGACTCAACTCTTTCACAGCCACCTGCAATCTCTTACCAACTGTCTTTCTAGATGTAGGCATCATCGTATTATGAATAAGATAGAGTTTAGGAAATTGAGTTCTTACAACTGAGCTCTACCACACGATCTAGAGTAAGAAGAAAGAGTGACAGTCCTAAATGCCATGTAGCCTCCTGCTTAAAAGGGTGGTGCATAACACACCCATAAACAAGACTCTACTAGACACGGCTTGTAGACTCCCTAGGACAGAACTACTTTGATACCACTTCTGTAATGCCCCGAACCTGGGGGGGCGAGACCGGAACCCGGTGCCTCACCTATCCTTGCGTACCAACTTGCGACTAAGAGACTCTGAACATATAATGTCATACTTTGGCCATGGGCCATATTGCAAGGCAATTTGTTAACGCTGACTAAACATCAATATAAAGCTGGGCCGACAAGGCCGTCATAACTGCTACAGCTGGCAAACCAACAAAATAAACATACAAGGTTTACAAGCCCAACATACTGCACTAACTGATAGGATATGTCTACAAGCCGCTACTGATGGATGTACTGTGATCGGAACAGGGCCCCGACCTATTCATAACATATATATACATATATACACAAAATATACGTAAAACGCTAGACCCGGCAAATCTGAAGGACGGAGAGCTTACCGATCAAGTTGAACTCGGGCAACACTTACTTAGGAGGTCTACTCGTCTGTCTGTATGAACATGCACGCATGAAATGCAGCGTCCCCAGAAAAAGGGACGTCAGTACGAAATAATGTACAGAGTATGTAAGGCAACAGAATAACTGAAATCTAAAACTGAACTGATAATAAAATCGCTGAAAGTACCTGGGAGTCAAAGATAATTTGAAGATATGCTTACCTGCTGATACTGACTCACCTCTCTCAATATAGTAAGTAAAATAGTTGTCCAGCCTTATAGGGCTCGGTATATATAGCTGCTCTTCCGTAGTAGTCTATCTCATAGGCGCTCGGCCATACTAGGTTCTGTATCTCGGCCATTCTAGGCTCGCTCATAGGCGCTCGGCCACAGTAGGCTCGGTATATAACTTACCATCTGATCAGAGGTTGCCCAATAGGGGCCTGCCCATCGATTATAGCTCGATGGTAATAAAAATACTGTAATACTGTATATATAGGCTCTCTGCTCTCTTGACTGGTAGAAGACAATACTCAATTAAATATGAAGTCCCGATAAGGAGAATATTATAATTTATGAGACTAGGATAATGTATATAAATTCGGGAGTATGAACTTCTCTTTATGCCTCGTTATCAAACACATGTAATTACAAGATCATGCCAAAATGAAGGAAGAGCTTAGCCTTAACATACCTGGGGTAGGGAAAATAAGTATGATATTCTTGAGAAAGATTGCACCGTACTCCTTTAGAATCGCAAAATCCCATTACCATAACATTACATAGTCTTGTATGAATTTTTTATTGAAGAACTCACGTTACATGTATATACATGTTCTTGTATGAACCTGCTGAAGCAAACTCACATTAATCTATCTTTCTCTTTAAAAGAGTCATATTAATCTTGTTTGAGATTTTCCATCTGTAAGTGTCTCCCTTAAAGATATATGAAAGTCCTTTACATTTAAGATTTGTAGGCCCCATTTGCATAATGACTAAGCCAGCCAAAATTCACCTATCTTTGCCATTTTGCAACATAATTCATGAGTCACTAATTATAGTGATGGGCTGCCACGTTGGGAAAGTATCTTATCTTATCCAATTTCTCTAATTAATCACCCAACAATTTCTTAATTAACTTGGTAATCCCCATTATCCAATAATTAACTAATTACTCACATAGTTAAGAATTATCTCAACTTACTTAAAATACTACTTACTTTTAACATACCTTATACACCATACTATCATGGTCATGTAATTCCTTGTATAACACTAGTCTATAAGTACCGGGTATTATAGCTCGGACCGTATTTTATCCCCAAATTACCAAATTTCGACGAAACTCATTTTCTTCGATTCGCTTACCCTCTCTCCTTCACGAATTTACTTATCACTTGTTTGAAATAGCATAATACTTATAATCTCAAAATAATTTCATTCCGGAGCTTACGTCGATTAACTTACGACGAAACTTTAACTTACGAAAATGCGGGATGTAACATCTCATTGCTGAGCTTCCATCAATTTATTTATGGCGTACTTTCACGTACTCAAACATGGGGTGTAACATCTGCGATCAAATGAGCCACTTATGCATTGTCGCTTTTGCGACCAAAATTCCGCTTCTATGGAGAAGCACTGGAACACGCCCATCGCACCTACGGAACAGGCTCCGCTCCTGCGCAAACGCAGGTGCGAACCAAAATCTCGCTTCTGCGCCCACTCGCACCGCATATGTGACTTCACAGATGCAAAGAAAACTCCGCATTTGCGGACTCTTTCCCCAGCACACTCTCATATTTTGCAATGTCACTGCCTCTTTTGCAGCTCCGCACCTGCGCCCATAGCTCCCTAGGTGCGGTCACACCACCCCTATCAAACCAGCCTTAGCCAATATAATCCATAATGATCTGAACCTCGTCCGAAACGCATCCGAGCTACTCGAGACCCCGTCCGAATATACCAACAAGTCCCATAACATAACATGGACCTACTCGTCTCCTCAAATCACACATAATAACATCAAAATGACGAATCACACCTCAATTCAAATTTTGCACACAAGTCCCAAATGACATAACGAAGCTATTTCAAATTCCCGGAACCACAATTCGAACCCGATATCATCAAAGTCAACTCCCGATCAAACTTATGAACTTTCCAAATCTTCAAATTCTCAACTTTTGCCAATTAGTGCCGAAACCTTCTAGAATTATCCAAATGCAATTTCGGGCATACGCCCGAGTCCAAAATCACCATCCGGACCTAACGGAACCATCAAAACTTCAATACGAGGTCAAATACTAAAAATTTAAATTTGATCAACTCTTCCAACTTAAAGCTTCTTAGTTGAGAACCATTCTTCCAAATAAATTCCGAATAATTTCAAAGCCAAAATCGATAATTCGCACAAGGCATAATACATCATACAAAGTTACTCATGCCCTCAAACCACCGAGTGAAGTGTAAATGCTCAAAACGACCAACTGGGTCTTTACAACAACCCTATCCCATAAATAGCTAATAAGGCTACTGCGACGTGCAACCCGATCCCAAAAATAGCCAATAAGGTCTGCTGCGACGTGCAGCCCGATCCCATAAATAGCCAATAAGGAATGCCACGGCGTGCAACCCAATCCCATAATTATCACTCACAATCTGGCTCTAAGGCCCCACCCCAGTCATCAATCTCTCAAGTCTTAAGGGCTCACAATCTCATACCACTCAGCCCAAACAATAATAACATATGATGTAATAATGAATGATGAATAGAGAATGATATATGAGATGCAAATGAAGAATCATGACTGAGTATATAATTATAGTTAGAGAAGATAACTCAAAACAACAGAGATAGCTTCATTAGGTCTCAACCGAATAAGCGCATAGCCTAAACATGATTTCTAACATGATTCACAGCTCATATAATCACACAAGTAGGGAGAACATGTATGTAACTAGATATAACAACAAGACAAGTCCGATCATAGTTTAATAGTCAACTAGAATCTTGATTTTCCCGGTGCACGCCCACACGCTCATCACCTAGCATGTGCGTCACTTCAATACATCTCTAATAACATAGTTCCCAGGGTTAAATACCCTCAAACCCAGATTTAGATATATTACTTAGCTCGAACAAGCCAAATACAATATCGAGTAAGCCAAACAACACTTTAGAAATGCCATCCCACGCGTATCAAGCTCCGAACGGCTCGAAACTAGCCAAATATAACTCAAATACATCGAATAATGCCTAACAACACAATTCCAAATGATAAAGGCCGAATCTTTACACATTTACTCAAAAGTCAAATTCGGGCCCATACCTCGAAACCCAAATAAACTCACAAAATCTAACAACCCATTCGATTACGAGTCTAACCATACTAATTTCATTCAAATCCGACTCCGAATCAATATTCAAAACTCAAAAATTCAATTTAGAAAGGTTTAAACAAAAATCCCCAATTTCTCTTTATAATTCATAATCCAAATTCCAAAATCGAAGATATATTCATGTAATATAATCAAAATCGAGTAGAATACACTTATCCCAATCCATGTGGTGAAAATCACCTCTAAAATTACCCAAATCTGAGCTTCATAGCTCAAATATGATAAAAGACCAAGACCTTTGAAATAGAGTACTTGAAACACTGCTCAAGAGGTACCATTTGCGATCACGATTCAAAACTTTTCCAGCACAGATTTTATCCTTCGTGATCGCGATGAACAAATTCCCATTACCCTTCCCAAACTCTTCTCAGATAGCCTGTTGTGTATCAGCAATAACTTTTTGTATATACCGGTTTGATTTTCTGAAGACTAGACACAAAGAGCTAAAACTTTCATGTTTGGATCATCTCCAAATTCCTTATAGATTGCAAGATATAAGGCTTTCAAAGCCAGCCTAGTGAAAACAGAATTTCTTCTTCGCGAACGCGAAGAACCCTCCGCGAACACGATTCAAAGGTCCCATTTTCCCATTTTGCTATTCGCAAACATGACCCAAAGTTCTCGATCGCGATGCACACCCCTGTAGCGAAAGACCATCAACTAAAAATGGCCTAGAAATAGTCCGAAACCACCCCAAAACTTATCCGAGGCCCTCGTGACCCCGTTCGAACACACCAATTAAGTCCCAAAACATAACACGGACCTATTCGAGGCCTCAAATCACACATAAAAACGTCAAAATCACAAATTGTCGATCAAGATTAATCTCTTAAGTTCATAAACTTGAAACTTCAAACCAAGCGTCTGATTCAAGCCTAACCAATACGGAATGAACCCAAATTTTGCATACAAGTTCCAAATGACATAACGAATCTATTCCAACTCCCGAAACCATAATCCGAACCCGATATCATCAAAGTCAACTCCCGGTCAAACTTATAAATATTTCAAACCTTCAAATTGCCAACTTTCGCCAATTAGTGTCAAAACCTTCTAGAAATATCCAAATGCAAATCCGGGCATACACCCAAGTCCAAAATCACCACGTGGACCTAACGGAACCATCAAAACTCCGATCCGAGGTCAAATACTCGAAAGTCTGACTTAGTCTAATCTTCCAACCTAGTTGAGAATCATTCTTCCATATCAATCCCAAAACACCTGAAAACAAAAACCGACGACTCACACAAGTCATAATACATTATATGAAGCTACTCAAGACTTCAAAAAACTGAACAAAATGCAAATGCTCAAAACGATCGGTGGGGTAGGTATATTCTCCCACCACTTAACCTTACTATGCACATACCCGGGGGTGATCCCATGTCACCCCAATCCATATAAGTCCCCGAACTTAACCTAACCGAAGATTCTTCCTCCAACCTTAGCCCATAAATCTTGGAACCCCATTTGAAACATTTGGAATTCCTTACAAGACCCGAATCTTGAATCTACACACTGTATAGGTCTGAACAAGCTGTATCAAGACATAACCATAAACTAATATATAATCACATGATATACCACATAACTCGCATACTTATAGCAATAATTTCCTATCACTGTATCTTCTCAAAACAAACCGCGTACCGGTAATGAACCTCATATCAAATAAACATTCATTCAAAACCTTTCTATATTGCTGATGATGATAGAAACACGCAAAAACTCATAACCACTCATCAGATCAACAATTCATGGAGCTCTCTCTCATCCGACAAGAGCCAAAACCAAATTCTAAGCTGACTTCTAAAATTATTTTTCCAAATATACCCTAATCAAATCCGATAGTACCCATTCTAGGTTCAATGACCTCATCTCATCAAACACAACCATTCTATTGACATGCCACACCAATACAACCTAAAACAAGAAACTGTGCAATTCGTGCACCAAAAAGTAATAATTCAAATGTACTCAACATGGAAAATGACTCAAATGAGAGAACCGTCCCGCAAGCTCAACAAGTACCATAACAAGCACAATGCTATGAACCCATCACACATGGTAGAACCAAGACTACGAATCTACCACAAAGTATCATATCTAAACATAACCCCGTTGCAAAGCATGACCCCATCTAAACACCGGTCCGTATGAAATACCTAGAGCCATAATGCTCAAAATCAACAAACACATACAATTTGACATCAAGTACATGAAGTGCATGGCCATAACTATGGAGGAGCAATTAACACAATATACCACAGCTCGAAAAGACCATAACCAAGACGCGATCAACCATTCAACACCCTACTAACCATTTCGTTCAAATTTTGCTACGAGGCCCAAACAGAACTGAATCATGTGTGCATATAACCAACAAATCACAACCCCTTGTAGCATAGAAGAGTAATACATAGATCGCCCTCCAAAAGTCCACAATGATCTAACCATAACACGTACCACCATCTGGCTAACTTTGTCCACATCTTCACAGTCTGCAACTCCGAAACAGTCTGCTTTTGAGAACTTCTAGTCTCCAGATCCACAGAACACATGAACCACCATAGCCGATCCCAACTCCACCACTCGAATGACTGACACATCTCTCATACACAATCATTCCACGAGAAATACTTCTATAATTCTCCCACACCACATAGCAAAATTTGAATATCAACCATCGATCAACTAGGCGAGTACCGCAATATCAATGAAGTATGCGTAAGTTAAGACATAGTATGCCTTCTGAAATGCGTGCTCTTCTCAAGTAATACCAAGTAGTACTAGAATTCATCTAAACATTTGGAACCGTCCATGTTGTCTAAGAATTCATGACCTTCCCTCCAAAGCTGAACCACAAACTTGCACATGCAAATCTCAATCCTACACAACGTGCCGCATCTATCATGCTATTATATGAAAACACGAGAACCACATTATCGACCCTGAGTCACAAGAAGATTACATACTCAAATAGCTATATACCTTCCACCTGATCCTATTCAGGAGAAAATCACAACACACAACAAACTCGCTATGCCTGTAGAAAATATCCATTCCAAGCCATGGTAGATATCATCGAGAACACTTCAAAATCCATTTGCACATAACCAAGCTATCAGCATTGAATTACTCTAACTCGGCCAAGTCACGCAGGTAGCCAAAACTCAAGAATATTGCCATAACACTGGTAAAGCCTCACCAGATCATAAGAACAAAAGAACCGACCTTCCCATCACCATGCCAATCTAAACCACTACCAAGCTGATCTATTTCTTCGAGTTCCGTCCGAACAACCTTCAAATTAACACTTCTCCTTGCCATAAAACCATGATCCATAACCAAAGCTCACCACAAGAGATCCTAGCATGAAACCAAGCCATTGTAAAGTCAATAAGCTATTGTATTCCCTTTTAAGCACTCAAAATACCACATCCGAGATACCCACTCTGAAGAGACTTCACATGAATTTAAAGTTGTTCCTTTTACCTTTCTGATACTAAAATGTAGGATCAATAATGATATAGAAATACCGCGAGTCTCGACACCATCCAATGCAAATTTCATATCATAGCCTTTTATAATTCTCAAAATTCCTCAAATGCCACATATGAATCTTGAATCCATTAGAACCTCCTCGAGGGTCCTCTACCCTATCCAATATCAAATGATCAGCCCAAATGAGCCAAATGACCTGTGCTCTATTAGCACACTAGCACCCAAAGAAGTAATCCACACCTCTAAGCAACCGAGTGAATCCTTTTTTTAGTACATTACATCCATCACGAACAACAAACCTAAACCATTCCAAGACCTCCGTATATCCATAAGGTGTAATGCATCATGCATCCAGAAATTTCCTTACTTAAGTCATCCTCAAAACCAACCTCTGCAAGTCATAACCGATCCACAAGTATGCCTCCAACCGAAACCAATACAACACATAATTATGCAATCAAATTGTCGATAGCAGACTCCCACACTTGACTCACAGTCATAGAACAAAGCATCTGTTAACTCATAATACCCATACTCTATTACTTCCATAAT
Organism: Nicotiana tomentosiformis; assembly: GCF_000390325.3. Taxonomy (NCBI): domain Eukaryota; kingdom Viridiplantae; phylum Streptophyta; class Magnoliopsida; order Solanales; family Solanaceae; genus Nicotiana; species Nicotiana tomentosiformis. The sequence goes on along the minus strand of NC_090822.1, from coordinate 104,559,944 downwards.
ACCACACTGAGGTTCAACTAAATCTATCATTGGCTCATGCTACACAAACCATAAAATGCCTCAAATCATCTGCTAAGATCGTATCATGACAGTCAGGTCAACTTTCTCAACCGACCTAAACTCAAATCGCAACACATATAACCCACTGGTAGAAAGAAACTCTCCACATAATATCACAAGAATCGCATATCCGTAGACCACCTCACAGGAGATAACTTACCTGCTTAGCCTCAAATTAGCATTTCACTACGTCCTACCATGGCCACAACCATCATGCAATCACTTAACCTTCCCGAGTCTAAGCTCATCAACAAGACATAAGAATCTACTGCGTCCCATAAATAGACAACAGGAAAGATCCCTAAACACAATCATAACCCGAGGTTGTACAATACAGAAAGACAGAAAGCAAGCATCCAATAGTCCTTTTCACATCCCAAGCAACCCTTCTTGTCATATCAAGCCATCTGATCACATCACGTAATCACCTCACATTCATCATATATCTATGCAACCACTCACCAAGCCATAAATCCTACTTCTAGGAACACTACCGGACGTATGGGTCCAAAATCACACACTCACACAACCGAAACCACTGAGCTCAAGCTACGGTCTGAACCTAGCCTCAAGTTCTCTATATTGACCCATCACCCAAATGCAAAAAAACACATCCCGCACCTCATCCATGGAATCACAAGTCGTCGATGCACAACTGATACTGGGCGCTCACACACGCATACGAGTGAGTGGAAGGAATTCAAAGAGATACACTTCAATCTGAATCAATGCCGCATAATGAGGAATGAAAGATGGGAAGTTTATCTTAGATGCCCTGTAACCTCTCAAAAATAGGTATGGACGTCATCATACCGATTCGCAAGACTCTACTAGACATTTGCTCATGACTCGTAGAACCTATGAACCTAGAGCTCTGATACTAACTTGTCATGAACCAAAACCCACTAGTCGTGATGGCACCTAACCCAACCCGCTAGGTAAGCCAACTAACAGTCAACATATTCCAAATGCGATTAATGAGAAATAAATGATGAAATAACTGAATTTTTACACAATAACCCGAGAACAGGTAGTACAAATCATGAGCCATTAAGACTTTTGATTTACAAAGTTGTTATGAAATAATATTTACAACATCTATTTGAAATATACATAAACAAAACTCATATCTAAACTACCAAGAACAAGTGGTAGCTATGTCCGGAAGTCAGGTACGTCTTCAACATCAGCTCCCGCCATAATTAGCAGCATCAACTCCAAGATCTACACGCAAGGTGCAGAAATATAGTATGAGTACAACCGACCCTATGTGCTCAATAAGTAAGAAACCTAACCTTAGGTTAAAGTAGTGACGAGCTTAAAAAAATGATCAGAGTTCAACACCAATAGCAGAAAATAACTCGTAATAATATAATGAAAGCAGTACATGTAATAACTCAAAAGATCATGCTCAACTCGTTCACAGTGACAGAGGAATAGACATGCTTTTCAGGTATAACAATAAAATCCAAATCTTTCACCAAAATCACCAAAATATGAGGGTATATCAGAAAAACTATGATTTTTCTCAAACTTTCAATAACAGATAAGATTTTTCATTTTCAGATAACATGAGGAAAGTACATCGCTATGCTTACATGTCAATATGCATGTTAAGTCATCAATTATCCTATACCGTCTAGCATGAGAAATGTACATCTCAATGCCTACATGTTAAATGTACATGTCATATCATAAATGTCACAAGACAGTATAGCATGAGGAAAATGTATCTCTATGCCTACATACCAAGTATGCATGTCAAATGTAATGCATCATAGTGATAATCCCAGGTACTCTCACTCTTAGAGTACTTAATCTGCCTGTCTCAGTGTAACGACTCGGCCGGTCGTTTTGAGAGTTATAGCCCCGAACCCATGTTTACTTCTTTCCCCATATCTTTTTCTTCTTATGTGACTTGCCGGGAGGCTTTGCTTGTGTTTTCGTAGTGTTTTGAGACACTTAGTCCCTAAACAAAAGCTTAAGTTCTAAGATTTTGACTGTAATTGAAACTGTGTGAAGACGACTTCGGAATAGAGTTTCGTCGGTTCTGTTAGCTTAGTTGGGTGATTCTGGACTTAGAAGTGTGTCCGGATTGTGAATTGGAGGTCCGTAGCTGATTTAGGCTTGAATTGTCGAAAGTCGAACTTTTGGAGATTTTGACCGGTAGTGGACTTTTTGATATCCGGGTCGGATTCCAATTCCGGAAGTTAGAGTAGGTCCGTAAGGATGAATATGACTTGCGTGAAAAATTTGACATCAATCAGACGTGGGATGATAGGTTTCGGCATCGGGTTTAGAAGTTTGAAGTTTCAAGTTCATTAAGTTTGATTCAGAGGGTGATTCGTGTTTTTAGCGTTGTTTGATGTGATTCGAGGGCTCGACTAAGTTCGTATGGTGTTTTTGCACCTGCGGCGGGGAGACCACAGGTGCAGGATCGCACGTGCGGAAGGAGAAGCGCAGGTGCAGTTTGGTCAAGCTTGGTCTGTGAGCGCAGCTGCGAAATGGGAGCCGCATCTGCGCATCCGTAGATGCGAAGGATTGACCGCATGAGCGAAAAGGGGCGGCCTGGGCAGATTCCCAGGTGCGGAAGGTCATCCGCATAAGCGGGCCCGCAAGTGCGTGCCCTGGTCCGCAGAAGCAGATCTTTGGACCTTAATCCATCTTCGCACCTGCAATGGAAATTCTTCAGGTGCGGTGTCACAGGTGCGACTGGTAGACTGTAGATGCGGAATGGCTGGGTAGAAAATGTCAATTTCGACGGTTTGATCTCATTTTCTTTTTGGGTACTTGAGAGCTCGGATTGAGGTGATAATTCAAGGATGTTTCAGAGAGAACTTTGGGGTAATGATTCTTAACTCGTTTATGGTTATATTCCACTAATCTATAGTTGATTCTTAACTTTGAGGAATTTGGTTAAGAAATTTGGGAAAGATGGGAGAAGTTCTTCAACTAAGTTTTTGAGTTTTGATTGGGATTTTGATATCGGATTTGGACAATTTTGGTACGAATGAACTTGTGAGTGAATGGGTGTTCATATTTTGTGATTTTTATCCCATTCCGAGATGTGGGCCCGAGGAGGCTTTTTGGGGCGATTTTCTAATTTCTTGCTTTAGCTTTGATTTCATTAATTAGATTAGTTTCTTATTGTTGTATTTATGGTATGTAATTGATTTTGGATAGATTTGAGCTATTCGAAGTCAGATATTCATGGAAAATGCATTATTACTGATTGATTGATCGGGGTTCGAGGTAAGTGGCTTGCCTCTTGTGTGGGGAAAATCCCCTTGGGATTTGGTATTGTTGTGATATGTGAGCGTCGTGTGATATTTTACTGAGTAGCAACCTGTTTTTCCTTTAATTTGAGTTATACCATTTAAATGAGTATTAGTCTATTTTCATTCTTAATTGAGCTATTCCAATATGTATAGTTATCATGTTGACTCAAATATCACATGTCTACGTGCTTTAACTGCTTATTTGAACTCTGTGAAGCATGCCTAGTTGATTTACTGCTTTTTCCTTGTTCTTTATCAGTATAACTGTAGAAGTCTTGTTGTTAACTGTTGTATTTATCGGTTTAAGTTGCATGTTTACTTTTGAGTCTACGAGGCAGTTCCTCGGGAGTTCTCCCTGTACATTTACTTTTGAGACTACGAGGTGGTTCCTCGGGAGTTCTCCCTGCACATTCACTTTTGAGACTACGAGGCGGTACCTCAGGAGTTCTCCCTATATATTTACTTTTCAGAAAACGAGGCGGTACCTCGGGAGTTCTCCCTGTATATTTACTTTTCAGACTACGAGGCGGTACCTCGGGAGTTCTCCTTGTATATTTACTTTTGAGACTACGAGGCGGTACCTCGGGAGTTCTCCATGTATATTTACTATTGAGACTTTGAGGCGGTATCTCGGGAGTTCTCTCTGTATATTTATTTTAGGACTACGAGATAGTATCTCGGGAAATCCCCTGCTGTTTAGCCATGTGTGTTGTACCGTTGCTTTGCTGTGTTTCCTTTTGTTAAATTCTAGTCTCTTATTATGCTGTATAATCTCCTGCTTTATTTATTATATACCAGTGGGCCTAACCTGACCTCGTCACTACTCGACCAAGGTTAGGCTTGGCACTTACTGGGTACCATTGTGGTGTACTCATGCTAATCTTCTGCACATGTTTTGTGTGCAGATCCAGGTATTTCTTATCAGCCCCGCAATTAGCTGAGAGTGTTTGCTGCTGTACGAAGACTTCAAGGTACATCTGCCGCGTCCGCAGACCTCGGAGTCCCCTTTTATTCTCCCCTATGTCAATTACCTTATGTACTTCTTTTATTAGATTCTGGTGTATAGAGATACTAGTTTACTAGCCAATTTATTAGAGTCACAAGCCGGTTTATTAGAGTCTCGCGGATCGGTATGGAGACATCTGTACTTATCTTCTAGAGGCTATGGAACTGTTAGGAAAAAAATATTTTCACTTTTTTTATTCTTTGTCGTGCGAAAACAATTGTTGACTTCAAAATTCTAAACTTCTGTATTCTATTCTCTCATAGATGGTGAGGAAACGTACAGGTAGATCTGATAACCAGGCACCCATGCCCCCTGCTAGAGCCGCGAGAGGTCAGGGTCGGGGCCGGGGTAGAGGTCGAGGACGTCCACGTGGTCCAGCTAGAGCACCCGCACGAGCTACCACAGAGGAGCCCCCAGTAGCTCCAGCCGGAGGGCAGACACCTGAGATACCTGTTGCTGCACCAGCCCTCCAGGAGACTCTAGCCTAGTTTCTGAGCATGTTCAGCACCTTAGCTTAGGCTAGATTCATTCCACTTGATCCTGCCATATCTCAGGCAGGGAGAGGAGCACAGACTCCCGTCGCCGGTACTCCAGAGCAGCAGGTTCAGGTCTACCAGGTTCCAGAGATTTTTTCGATGCAGCCGGTAGCTCCAGCTCAGCTCAAGCTTAGGGCAGCAGTTTCTGAGACGGAGCAGCTCAGACTTGAGAGGTACAAGAAGTACCACCCTCCTACCTTCAGTGGATTGGCATCAGAGGATGCCCAGGGTTTTCTGGAGGAGTGTCACCATATTCTCCATACTATGGGTGTAGCGGAGTCGAGTGGGGTTTCCTTTACTACTTTCTTGCTTAGGGGAGCAGCCTATCAGTGGTGGCATGCTTATGAGTTGAGTAGTCCAGCTGAGGCGGCTTCACTTACATGGACTCAGTTCTCAGACATGTTTTTTAGAGAGTATGTCCCTCAGAGCCTCAGGGACGCATGGCGCACGGAGTTTGAGCAGTTGCGCTAGGGTGCTATGACTGTATCAGAGTATGTAGTTCGCTTAAGTGATTTGGCCTGACATGCATCAGCCTTGGTTGCCATAGTTCGAGAGAGGGCGGTTTATTGAGTGACTCCACCCCAGTATCAGGCTTAGCATGGCCCGGGAGTTGGAGATGGATATTTCTTACCAGCAGGTTGTGCGTATTGCTAGGAGATTAGAGAGTATGCTTGCTAGGGAGAGAGAGGAGAGGGAGTCCAAGTGGTCTCGAGAGTATGGCACTTATAGTAGTACTCGTGCCCTAGCTGCAGTTCGCCATGGTAGGGGCTATGGGAGTCACCCTGTTCATTTAGCTCTTCCAACAGCCAGTGGTATTCCGGTCCCTTCTAGGCCCCAAGAGCCTTATTATGCACCGCCAGTGTCTAGTGTGCCTCCTGCACGGCGTGCTTTTAGCGCTCAGTCCAGCAGATTTGGCCCGAGATAGTCACATCAGCCACGCCCTCCGAGGGCTTGTTTTGAGTGCGGCGACACCTGCCATATGGTGAGGGATTACCCCAGACTTAGGAGGGTGCACCTCCACAGACTTCTCAGCCACTGCGTGCTCCACCGGGTCCTCAGGCTATGATTCCAGCACCAGCTACCACCCCACCTGCTTAGCCAGCTCGAGGTGGAGGTCGGGAAGGTCGAGGTCGCCCTAGAGGGGGAGGCCAGGCCAGGTATTATGCTCTTTCGGCTCATACAGAGGCAGTTGATTCTGAATCTGTCATTACAGGTATTGTTCCAGTCTATCATAGAGATGCGTCGGTCTTATTTGACCCAGGCTCTACATATTCCTATGTGTCCTCTTATTTTGCCCTGTATTTGGGCGTATCTTGGGATTCCTTGAGTTCTCCTATTTATGTGTCTACTCCTGTGGGAGATTCTCTTGTTGTGGACCGCGTGTATCGGTCATGTTTGATTGCTCTTAGTGGTTTTGAGACCAGAGCTGATTTATTATTGCTCTGTATGGTAGACTTTGATGTTATCTTGGGCATGGACTAGTTGTCGCCACATTATGCTATTCTTGATTGTCACGCTAAGACCGTAACGCTGGCTATGATAGGATTACCGCGATTAGAGTGGAGAGGTACCTTAGAGTATACTCCTAGCAGAGTTATTTCATTTCTTAAAGCTCAACGAATGGTTGAGAAGGGGTGTGACACATATCTAGCTTATGTGAAAGATGTCAGTATTGATGCCCCTACAGTTGAGTAAGTCCCAGTAGTGAGGGACTTTCTAGATGTGTTTCCAGCTGATCTTCCGGGCATGCCGCCCTACAGAGATATTGATTTTGACATTGATTTATTGTCGGGCACTCAGCCCATCTCTATTCCTCCATATCGTATGGCTCCTCCTGAGTTGAAGGAATTGAAAGAGCAGTTACAGGAGTTTCTTGATAAGGGCTTCATTCGGCCCAGTGTGTCACCTTGGAGTGCTCCGATCTTATTTGTGAAGAAAAAGGATGGTTCTATGCATATGTGCATTGATTATCGCCAGCTGAACAAAGTTACAGTGAAGAACATGTATCCATTGCCTAGTATTGATGGCTTATTTGATAAGTTATAGGGTGCCAGAGTGTTTTCCAAGATTGACTTATGTTCAGGCTATCATCAGTTGAAGATTCGGGAGCCAGATATCCCGAAGACTGCTTTTAGGACTCGGTATGGTTAGTACGAGTTCCTTGTGATGTCCTTTGGGCTAACCAATACCCCAACAGCTTTTATGCACTTGATACACAGTGTGTTCCAGACCTATCTTGACTCATTCATCATTGTGTTTATTGACGACATTCTGGTGTACTCTCGGACTCGGGAGGATCATGAGCAGCACCTGAGGACTGTGCTTCAGACCTTGAGAGAAAAGAAGTTATATGAAAAATTTTCAAAGTGTGAGTTTTAAATAGACCAAGTGGCTTTCTTGGGTCATGTAGTATCGAGTGATGGGATCAAGGTGGATTCGAAGAAGGTGGAAGCAGTGCAAAGTTGGCCTAGACCATCATCAGCTACGAAGATCCGTAGTTTTCTTGGTTTGGTGGGGTATTACCGTCATTTTGTTGAGGGATTCTCATCTATCGCAGCACCTATGACCAGGTTGACCCAGAAGGGTGCTCCGTTCAGGTAGACAGAGGAGTGTGAGGAGAGCTTTCAGAAGCTCAAGACAACTTTGATTACAGCCCCAGTATTGGTATTGCCTACAGGTTCGGGGTAGTACTTGTTATCCATTTTTTAAAATGTAGATACACTTTACAAATATCTTCTCTGATTTTATTTCATTATCTTCATTGGCCCCCGGAAATATCAACTAAAAACTGGTTGCAACGTCAGCAAATAAGCTAGAGAGACATGGACTATAATGGCGATTATATGTATACGACTCAATAAGCTTAGAACTTGTCAACAGAACACATGCAATAGCAACTTAATGATGAAATTAATGATGGACACTCAGTGTTCACATACCCTGGTGTTTTCCCTTGCAGGAATAGCAACGATCTTTGTTTGTGTTGTATTATACATCATTTTCTCAGAGATATCCAAACAAATCCTATCCACTATTTGGTTACACATTATCATTGATTAAGAACAGACACAGGGCGCCTATGCTATGGACAGCAGAAATGCTACAAATAACACCAACCATCAGTCTTTCAGTTCCCTTTGGTCGAAACCTTATATTAACAACAATTCCAACGTTAAGCATATCCTCAAGACTCACTTCAACGTCTACAATAAAGATTCCATTCTGCGGTCTTGTTTCCTGGAACTGTTAGGAAACGGTCTGTTCCTTGTGGATGGCACCAAATGGAAAATTCAAAGACAACTCTATAGCCACACCTTGAAAGCTGATACATTCCATCAACTAGTCGAGTCTGAGACAATGAAAGAGATTTCTGATCGTCTTCTTCCTCTATTCTCATCGGCCATAGCAACGTCTCACGTTCTTGACCTTCAGGATATTTTTCACAGGCTCAGCTTTGACTTAGTTTGTCAAGAAGCTTTTGGTTATGATCCTCAGTATTTGTTACCATCTCTACCAAAGACACCTTTAATAGACGCTTATAGCACTGCAGTCAGTATCTGTATGAAAAGGTATACTTGCCCTCCCCTTTTATGGAAAGTTAAGCAAGCTGCTAATTTTGGATCCGAAAAGACTCTCCGTCTTGCAATTAATGAACTTCGTGAATTTATCTATCACGACCCAAAACCCACTATAGGCCGTGATGGCGCCCAATGTCGCCGTTGGACAAGCCAACGCTGAACTATCACATTAATTGTTCATTTTATTACTTTTGAAATCATAAATTTTATTAAGGAAGGAAATTTACACTTTTAAATCCACGGGACCGTACAAAAGTAGTAGTTTATAAAAGAAATGAAATGCGATAATGATATATAAATCCGTAAGCAACAACTAGCATATCCCAAAACCCGGTATTACAAGTGTATGCGCATTTACTAAAAAATAAAATAATAATACAACATCTGTCCAGAATGTAAATAAGACAAGATAAAGTAAATAGTACGATGAAGACTCTGTGGGCTGCGTTGCGTAGCCTGGAATGTAGCTCACCATAAAGTCTCCTCATCAGTTGCGCCTACGCGCCAAGATGACCACCAGATGAAGATGTCAGTTCTTGCATATTTAGTGCAGAAGTGCAGCATGAATACGTAAATCAACGCATACCCAGTAAGTATCTAGCCTAACACCAAAGAAGTAGTGACGAGGGGTCGATATCGACACTTACTAGAGGTCCAATACAGCAATAAAATAAATTATAAGCAGATATGAAGCACACAACAATAATGGGGTAAATCTGTAAGTTACATAATCTCCCAAAAATTCCTTTTAAAGGTATAAATTTTGCAGTCTTGTATTCTACCTCAACAACTCAGATGTATCAAGTGCCAGTATCAAACGGATAAGGAATACCATATAAAATGCCAAGCATCCGTGGAAGGATAATCTCGTGAGTATTCGACTGCCAGCAATATAACGCACGATTGTGCCGGGGTCGTTCGGCCCGATCCAGAATAATATGTACAATGTCGAGGGTCGAGCGGCACAAACCATAGATGCATCTATCACACTGCCGAGACGTTCGACCCACTCCACAACAAAGGAAGGAATTTATCGAATCACGAGACACGTGCTTACAATACAGTACATGAGCACAAAGTGAATATAATCTTTACCGTTTCTCAAATAACTTGCCAGCAACTCAAGATGATAAGGCTCGACATATATATATATATATATAATCTTTAGCCACATATGGACTCTCGTCACCTTGTACGTACGTAGCACCCAACACTAGTAACACATAATAATTACATCACCTTGGGGGTAGTTCCCCCCTCACAAGGTTAGATATGAGACTTACCTCGCTCCGAAGTTCCATAACCGGCTCCAACGCCTCTCTAACACGTCAACTCAAAGCCAAACGTCCCAAAACTAGTCAAACAACGAGTAAACCAATCAAAATATACTCCAATGCTTACAATTTAACAATTTATAATGATTCCCAACTCCGCTCGAAAAGTCAATAAAGTCAACCCTCAGCCCCACGCGCCCGGATTCCGAATATTTTCGAAGATAAACTTTACCCATAATACCACGAACTCAAATATACAATTTATTCCTAATCCATTTCCAAAATCATGGTGAAAATCCAAAATTATCAATTCTAGGCCTTCCTATTAAAATCCCATAATTATTTTCATGTAACAATACGTATATAATCCAAGTATTTAACTTGTAATTGGTGGGAATCACTTACCTCGTAGTTGATGATGAAAATGGTGCTCCAAAATCGCTCCCAAAGTTGGCTTCCATGAAAAAATGGAGTGAAAATGAGCCAAAACCCGATTTGGCCAACATATATAATTCTGCCCAGGCGATCTTCGCACCTGCGAAGCAAATGGCCGCTTCTGCGGAAAGCACTGGAGCCGTCCTCCTCGCACCTGCGGGCAAGGAGCCGTACCTACGCCATCGCAGGTGCAAGAATTGACCTTCGCTTCTGCGATCCATTGCACTTCTGCGGAGAGAGCCCACCTCGACGAAGTCGCTCCTGTGACCAAATATTATGCACCTGCGACGCTCGCCTCGCTGGCCCCTGTCCGTTTCTGCTATGACACCACCGCTTCTGCATGTCCACACCTGCGGCCAAACCCACCACAAGTGCGATGACACCAGAACTTCAGCAGTTCCAGCAATCACCTAAATCCAACATTGATCCAATTTCAATCCGATTCAAACCCGGGTCCCCCGAGACCCCGTCCAAGCACACCAACACATCCCAAAACACGATACGAACTTGGTCGAAGCGTCAAATCACGTCTAACAACAACAAAATCACGAATCGACGGCCAAAATCTTTCTTTCAACTTTCCAACCTTCAATTTCGCCGAACACGTCCGAATAATACTTAAACATCCCGGTATGACGCCAAACTTTATGTGCAAGTCACAAATCACGATACGAAGCTATTCCAAGGCTCGAAACTCCAAACCAACATCAATAACACCAAAATTTATTTCAAATCAATCTTAAGAAATTCTTAAACTTCCAAAATGCCAACCTTCCATAATAGACGTCGAAATGCTCCCAGACCACCCGATACTCAACCCAAACATCGCCAAAGTCCGAAATTATCATACAAACCTATTGGATCCTTCAAATCCCGATTCCGAGGTCGTTTACTCAAAAGTCAAACCTTAGTCAACTCTTCCAACCTAAAGCTTCCGAATTTAGAAGTTTCCTTCCGAAACCACTCCGAACTTCCTGAAATTCAATTTCGACCACGCCTATAAGTCATAAAAAATTAAGTGAAGCTACTCGAGGCCTCAAACCGCCGAACGACGTGCTAGAGCTTGAAACGACCGGTCGAGTCGTTATATTTTCCCCTACTTAAACATACGTTCGTCCTCGAACATGCTAAGAACTGCTCCGGAGCTGTCCTAAAATCACTGTTCAATTTCTTGTGAACCTACTCGTGCCACCACAACCTAGTTGAGCACATTAGCTCGAGCCAGACTGAAGATACTCCCTTTTATTTAGTCAATAAGTCTTAAAACCAAATTCCAACCTCTGAATTTCTCTACAAGACATGATTCAACCCTACGAACACCGTATCAATCACTACACATTGTACCAAAACATAATCATGCACCTTTGCTGAAATCACACCATGCACCGCATAATTCACATGCCCATAATAATATCCTACGACCGCAATAGCTAAAATTTTACGAATTCGATTCCCATAATATGCCTCATAGTAGATGTAATCCCTATTCCAACTCTCGAAATACCGCCATGACGAAAGATATGTGTAGAAACTCATAACCACCTTCCAAAACAATAAATCATGGGATTTCTTGTCATGACCTGGAATTTCCACCTACGGGGCCGTGATGACGCCTAACATTTCACTTGCTAGGCAAGCCAACGTTAGAGAATCATTAAGCCACTTCTTATACATTTCAGTAAATAACAACAAATAAGCTAAAACAAGTTTAAAAATGAGTGCGAAAATATATAATAACCTCAATATATATATATATATATATATATACTACTACTACTACTACTACTACTACTACTCGGATCTAGAGTCACAATTCACGAACTTCTAAGATTTTTCTACAAGTAACTGTCTGAAAGAAATACAACTATTTTTGAAAAGAAATAAACAGTAAAATACAATGTCTAGAAGGGGACTCCAGGGTCTGCGAACGCCGACAGATCTACCTTGGGTCTCCTGTCGGATGAATCCAGTAGCTAACCTTACGATCAGCTCGGACCAGCACCAAAATTTGTACAGGAAGTACAGAGTGTAGTATCAGTACAACCGACCCCATGTACTGGTAAGTGCCGAGCCTAACCTCGACGAAGTAGTGACGAGGCTAAGGCGGGTCACTCACACTACAACCTATACGCAGTATATATAATAAAAGCATAATAGGAAATGCAACATAGAAGAAAGCAGTAAATTGCAAGAAATATAACAAATCCCGGAGATATAACAACAGTGTTCAGAAATTACCAATCCTAAAGTGCAAAAGAGAATACCGTAAGGCTAACACAGCTCAGGGAAACATAAACACATAGGTTGTTGCGGCGCGCAACCCGATCCCACTGTATCATAATAACACAATCATAGTTCACCCTTATTCCACCAAACAATCCACCCTTATTACACCTGTTGTGGCGTGCAACCCGTTCCCACCGTATCACAATAACACAGTCATAGTTCACCCTTATTCCACCAAACAATCCTCCCTTATTACACCTATTGTGGCGTGCAACCCGTTCCCACCGTACAGTATAAATTCACCCTTATTCCACCTTAATATATCACTCTTATTCCTCCTGTTGTGGCGTGCAACCCGATCCCACCATATCAATATTAATTACTCAGTATATATAGAAATTTCACAATTTAAATCACAGAAACTCTTCATAATACTTAAACTCCAATCCGAAGCAAATAGGAAACTTGTACACCATGAAAATCCACATAAATAATACTACATAGCGAGACCAATTCAGGACCTCCTACAATAGAAAGGTACCGGTAAACTAGCTTAAGCAAATAATAGGAGATAATGAAACTATAGAAGAACTAATATCATTAACTAGAGGAAACAATGTCTGACACGTAGCAATTAGGCATGGGAACACAAGTACAGTACGTAACAATTAAGACAGGGAAAGAGACAATATGAGAAAAATGGGAGAAATAGGGAAAACAGATAAATTGGCGGCGCATAAATACTTGTCACCTCACATATACACCGCTTACATGAATTTTACATAGCAAATAGTCCAAGGGTTCCTAATTCCCTCAAGTCAAGGTTAGACACAACACTTACCTCCCTCCAAAGACCACTCAAAGCTCAACCACAACTTTGTCTTTCAAACAAGCCTCCGAACAAACAATATCTAGCAAATTACCAACCAAAAAATTCTAAATAAGCCTTAGGAATCACCAACGATTGCAAAAGATTCAATTTAGGTCATTATTGAAAAAATCAACAAAAGTCAACTCCCGAACCTCTTGGTCCAAACCCAAAATTCGGACCAAAACCCGATTATCCATTCACCCTCGAGCCCGGTTACGTAATTGGTTTTGGAATCCGACCCCAATTTAAGGTCTAAATCTCAATTTCTCAAAAATCCCTAACTCTACCCAAACCCCCAAATTTCCACCATGAAAACACTAGATTTTAGGTTAAAACCTTGTGAAATGTAATGTAAGATTAAAAGAAAATGGGTTAGAATCACTTACCAATGATTTGGGGAAGAAAGAGTCTTGGAAAAATCGCCCCTAGGGTTTTCTTGTTTTGAAAATTTGAAGAATGAGTGAAAATCCCGTTTTTTCTAACTATTTGGTCAGTTGCAGGTATCGCATTTGTGACCTGGGGTTTGCAAATGCGAACCCCGCAAATGCGAACAAGCCTTCGCAAATGCGAAGAATGGCTATGTCTGTTGCCTTCGCAAATGCGAACCAGTGTTCGCAAATGCAGACTGCCAGGATCGCAAATGCAATCAAAACTTTGCAAATGCGAAGGTCTTCCCCCCCTGCCCACTGCTCGCAAATGCGAGGCTCGCATTTGCGAGCCAGACCTCGCAAATGCAAAGTCTGCAGATCAGTTGCAGCAACTGCTATGTTTTCTAAGTTCAAAACACTCAGTAGCCTATCCGAAACTCACCCGAGCCCTCGGGGCTCCAAACCAAACATGCAAACAAGTCGTAAAACATCATACGAACTTGCTCGCATGATCAAATCGCCAAAATAAAACTTAGAACTATGAATCGAACACCAAATTAAAGGAAATTTTCAAGAAGACTTTAAAACTTCTATTTTCACAACCGAACGTCCGAATCACATCAAATCAACTTTGTTTCTCACCAAATTCGACAGACAAGTCATAAATATTATAGTGGACTTGTACCGGGCTTCGAAAACAAAATACGGATCTGGTATCGGTAAATCCAAACATCAGTTATTTCTGAAAAACCATTAAACTTTCAGATTTTCATTTTTCAATACAGACCCACCGGAACCGTCAAAACACAGATCCGGGTCAGTTTACTCAAAACGTTGATCGAAGTCAACTCAAATTAGTTTTTAAGGAAAAATTCTTATTTTTATCATTTTTAACATATAAGCCTTCTAGAAGAACACCCAGATTGTACCCAACAACCGAGCCTCCCCCGACTCGAACCACCCAACTGTCGACCGGATTGTACCATATAATGCCTCATAGGGAGCCATCTGAATGCTCGACTGGTAGCTGTTGTTGTAGGCGAACTATGTAAGGGGCAAGAACTGATCCCACGATCCCCCGAAATCTATAACACATGCGCAGAGCATATCCTCCAAGATCTGAATAGTGCGCTCAGACTGTCCGTCTGTCTGAGAATGAAATGCTTAACTCAACTCCACCTACGTGCCCAACTCACACTGTACTGCCCTCCATAAATGCGAGGTGAACTGTGTACCTCGATCAGAAATGATAGACATGGGCACACCGTGAAGGCAAACGATCTCGCGGATATAAATCTCTGCCAACCGCTTTGAAGAATAAGTAATGCCACAGGAATGAAGTGCGCTGACTTGGTCAGCCTGTCCACAATGACCCAAACTATATCGAACTTTCTCTAAGTCCGTGGGAGTCCAACAACGAAGTCCATAGTGATACACTCCCACTTCCACTCAGGAATCTCTATCTGCTGAAGCAAACCACCGGGTATCTGATGCTCATACTTCACTTACTGATAATTCAGGCACCGAGCTACATAAGCAACTATATCCTTCTTCATCCTCCTCCACCAATAATGTTACCGCAAGTCCTGATACATCTTGGCGGCGCCCGGGTGAATAGAATACCGGGAACTGTGGGCCTCCTCAAGAATCAACTCACGAAGTCCATCCACACGAGGCACACAAACACGACCCTGTATCCTCAAGACTTCATCATCTCCAACAGTAACCTGTTTGGCACCACCGTGCCGCACTGTGTCTCTAAGGACCAACAAATGAGGGCCGTCATACTGCCGATCTCTGATACGCTCAAACAAGGAAGACCGAACGACTGTACAAATTAGAACACGGCTGGGCTCTGAAATATCCAACCTCACATACTGGTTTTCCAAAGTCTGAACATCTGATGCAAGCGGTCTCTCACCAACTGGAATGAATGCAAAGCTGCCCATACACGCTGCCTTTCTACTCAAGGCGTCGGCCACCACATTGGCCTTCCCGAGGTGGTACAAAATAGTGATATCATAGTCTTTCAATAGCTCCAACCAACTCCTCTGCCTCATATTGATATCCTTTTGCTTGAACAAATACTGAAAGCTCCGATGATCCGTGAAGATCTCACACGACACGCCGTAAAGATAGTGCCTCCCAATCTTCAGTGCATGAACAATGGCTACCAACTCTAAGTCATGGACAGGGTAATTCTTTTCATGAACCTTCAACTGCCGTGATGCATATGCAATCACCCTGGCCTCCTGCATCAATATCGCACCGAGCCCAACACGGGACGCATCACAATATACCGTATAAGATCCTGAACCTGTGAGAAACACCAACATTGGCACTGTAGTCAAAGCAGTCTTGAGCTTGTGAAAGATCGCCTCACACTCGTCTGACCATCTGAACGAGGCACCCTTCTGGGTCAACGAGACTGCTATAGATGAAAACCCCTCCACAAATCGATGGTAATAGCCCGCCAAACCCAAGAAACTCCTGATCTCCATAGCTAAAGTGGGTCTAGGTCAGTTCTGAACTGTCTCAATCTTCTTAGGATCTACCTGAATGCACTCTGATGATACAATGTGCCCCAAGAAAGCGACTGAATCCAACCAAAACCCGCACTTTGAAAATTTAGCATACAACTGGCTGGCTCTCAGAGTCTGAAGTACAATTCTGAGATGCTACTCATGCTCCTCTCGACTGTGGGAGTAGATCAAGATATCATCAATAAACATGATCACAAAGGAGTCCAAATAAGGTTTGAACACTCGGTTCATAAAATCCATGAATGCTGCTAGGGCATTTTCAACCCAAAGGACATCACCAGAAACTTATAATGCACATACCAAGTCCGGAAAGCTGTCTTAGGGACATCAGATTCTCTAATCCTCAACTGATGGTAGCCAGATCTCAAATCAATCTTCAAAAACACCTTGGCACCCTGAAGCTGATCAAATAAATCATCAATCCTCGGTAATGGATACTTCTTCTTGATGGTGACCTTGTTCAACTGTCGATAATCTATACACATCCTCATCGATCCATCTTTCTTCTTCACAAACAACACAGGTGCACCCCAGGGCGAGACACTAGGTCTAATGAAGCCCTTATCAAGCAAATCTTGCAAATGTTCCTTCAATTCTTTCAACTCTGGCGGGGCCATAAGGTATGGCAGAATGGAAATGGGCTGGGTGCCCGGAGCCAAGTCAATATAGAAATCGATATTCCTGTCGGGTGGCATCCCCGGCAGGTCTGTAAGAAAAACCTCTAGAAACTCACAAACAACTTGCACTGAATCCATGGAAGGAACCTCCGTACTAGAATCGCGGACATAAGCCAAATACGCTAGATACACCTTCTCGACCATACACCGAGCCTTCATATAAGAGATAACCCTGCTAGTAGAATGGCCAAAAGTCCCTCTCCACTCTAATCAAGGCAACACCGGCAAGGCTAAGGTCACCGTTTTGGCATGACAATCCAATATAGCATGATAAGGTGATAGCCAATCCATACCTAAAATGATATCAAAATCAACCATATCGAGAAGTAGAAGATCTACACGAGTCTCAAGACTCCCAATGGTGACCACACAAGAACGATAAACACGATCTACTGCAATAGCATCTCCCATAGGTGTGGACACATACACAGGAGCCTCAAAGAAGCATGAGGCACAACCAAATATGAAGCAAAATAGGATGACACATAGGAGTAAGAAGATCCCGGATCAAATAGAACTGAAGCATCTCTACTGCAAACTTAAACAGTACCTGTAATAACAACATTGGATGACTCAACCTCAGGCCTGGCTGGAAAAGCATAGCATCGGGGCTGGGCCCCACCACTCTAAACTACATCCCTAGGATGTCCTTTAGCTGGCTGGCCTCCACCTATAACGGCCTGATCTCTACCTCTAACAGTCTAGCCTCAACCTCTGGTTGCCTGACCCTTGCCTCTGGCTGGATGAGCAGATGGTGCAGCAATTGGTGCTGGAACCATGGCACGAGAACCCTGATGCTGTGGCGGGATGCCCAATAATCTCGGACAGGTCCTCCTGATATGCCCATAACCACCACACTCGAAATATCCTTCCTGATACTGTGGCTATAGAAACTGAGACTGACCCGAACGGGCCGGATGACCACGGTAATAACTCTGAATAGGAGGTGCATTGATAGGAGCTCGTGGTGCACTGTAGGCTGGCTGTCCAGAATGAGGCACATAAGGACCATGACTCCCTGAAGCACTCAATGAAATGGCCTGGGAGGATGGCCCCTACCAAAAGTACCCCTACCTCCAGATGAGGCACCGCTGAACCCACCAGAATGACGAGGTCTCTTGTCAGACCCCTGACCTCCATGTACAAGAACCATCTTGACTCGCTTGGCGACATTGGCAGCCGCCTGAAAAGAAATCTCACTCCCAGTCTCCTTAGCTATCTACAATATGATAGGCTGAGCAATTCCATCAATAAACCTTCTCACCATCTCTCTCTCTCGGTGGGAAGCAAAAGAAGAGCATGACGGGCCAAATCCACAAAACGGGTCTCATACTGAGTAACAGTCATATTGCCCTGCTGGAGACGCTCGAACTAACAGTGATGCTCCTCTCTCAATGTGATGGGCAGAAACTTCTCTAGGAAGAGTTGAGAGAACTAGTCCCAAGTAAGAGTAGGCGACCCAGCGGGTCTGGTCAACAAATAATTCCTCCACCATTTCATGGCGGAACCAGTCATCTGGAATACAGCAAAGTCGACCCCATTGGTCTCCACTAGACCTATGTTTCGTAGCACCTCATGACAGCTGTCAAGATACTCCTGGGGATCCACTAAAGTAGCACCACAAAAGTGAACTGGGAAGAGCTTAGTAAACCTATCTAATCTCCACAAAGCCTTAGAAGACATAGTTGACCCATCACCGGTCTTTGCCGCAACAATCGGCTGAACTACTCTGACTGGATGAGCGGCTGGAGTCTGATAATGGGGAGCCATCTGCTCCGGAGTGTGAGTAGCAGGAGGCTGGACTCCTCTTTCAGCCTGAGAGATGGCTGGTGCCATGGAAAATGCGCCAGTCTAGGCCACACTCTCCATAAGTCCTACCAAACAGACCAAAGTGTCCTGAAGCACTTGGGTGGCAATGAAACCCTCTGGGACCTAAGCTGGTCCGCCAGGCATAGCCTGGGCTAGAACATCCTAATCAAACACTACCTGAGGCTCCACCGCTGGCGCTGCTGCTCGAGCTCTGGGCTGAGCTCTGCCCCTGCCTCTGGAACGACCTCGGCCTCGACCTCTGCCCCTCGTATGAGCTGCCACTGGGGGCTCTGGTTGCTGCTCAGCTGAAGATGCGGTACGCGTTCTCGCCATCTGTGAGAGAATAAGAGTAAAAGAGTTCAATCAGTATTGAGGAAACAAAATCACACGACAGAGAAGAATAGAAGTGAAATTTGTTCCTAAACTTCATAGCCTCTGGGAGATAAGTACAGACGTCTTCGTAACGATCCCCCAGACTCTACTAAGCTCGCTCGTGAATTGCGAGACCTAGGAAACCTAGTGCTCTAATACCAACTTGTCACGGCCTAGAATTTCCATCGTCGGGGCCGTGATGGCGCCTAATATTTCACTTGCTAGGCAAGCCAACGTTAAAGAATCATTAAGCCACTTCTTATACATTTCAGTAAATAACATCAAATACGCTAAAACGAGAATAAAAATGAGTGCGAAAATATATAATAGCCTCAATATATATATATATATATATATATATATATATATATATATATATATATATACACACACATACACACACACACTACTACTACCCAGATATAGAGTCACAATTCACGAACTTCTAAGATTTTTCTACAAGTAAATGTCTGAAAGAAATACAACTGTTTTCGAAAGGAAAGAAACTGTAAAATTCAATGGCTAGAAGGGGACTCCAGGGTCTATGAATGCCGGCAGATCTACCTTGGGTCTCCTGTCGGATGAATCCAGTAGCTAACCTCACCATCAGCTCGGACCAGCACCAAAATCTGCAGAGGAAGTGCAGAGTGCAATATCAGTACAACCGACCACATGTGCTGGTAAGTGCCGACCACAGGTCACTCACACTACAACCTGTATGCAGTATATATAATAAAAGCAGAATAGGAAATGCAGTATAGAAGAAAGTAATAAATTACAAGAAATACAAACCGGAGATATATCAACAATGTTCAGAAATTACCGATCCTAAAGTGCAAAAGAGAATACCGTAAGGCTAACACAGCTTAGGGAAACATAAACACATAGGTTGTTGCGGCACGCAACCCGATCCCACCGTATCACAATAACACAATCATAGTTCAACCTTATTCCACCAAACAATCCACCCTTATTACACCTGTTGCGGCGTACAACCCATTCCCACCGTATCACATTAACACAATCATAGTTCACTCTTATTCTACCAAACAATCCACCCATATTACACATGTTGTGGCGTGCAACCTGTTCCCACCGTACAGTATAAATTCACCCTTATTCCACCTCAATATATCACTCTTATTCCTCTTGTTGCGGCGTGCAACCCGATCCCACCGTATCAATATTAATTACTCAGTATGTATAAAAATTTCACAATTTAAATCACAGAAACTCTTCACAATACTTAAACTCCAAACCGAAGAAAATAGATAACTTGTACACCATGAAAATCCACATAAATAATACTACACAACGAGACCAATTCAGAACCTACAACAGAAAGGTACCGGTAAACCAGCTTAAGCAAATAACAGGAGATAATGAAACTATGGAAGAAATAATATCATTAACCGGAGGAAACAATGTCTGACACGTAGCAATTAGGCATGGGAACACAAGTAGAGTATGTAACAATTAAGACAGGGAAAAAGACAGTATGAGAAAAATGGGAGAAACAGGGAAAACAGATAAATTGGCGGCGCATAAGTACTCATCACCTCACATATACGCCACTCACATGAATTTCACATAGCAAACAGTCTGAGGGTTCCTAATTCCCTCAAGTCAAGGTTAGACACAACACTTACCTCCCTCTAAAGACCACTCAAAGCTCAATCACAACATTTCCTTTCAAACAAGCCTCCAAACCAATAATATCTAGCAAATTACCAACCAAATGATTCAAAAGAAGCCTTAGGAATCACCCACGATTGCAAAAGATTCAAGTTAGGTCATTATTGAAAAAGTTAACAAAAATCAACTCCCGAACCCGCATTGTCCAATCCCGAAATTCTGACCGAAACCCGATTACACATTCACCCCCGAGCCCGGTTACATAATTTGTTTCGGAATTCGACCCCAATTTGAGGTCTAATTCCCAATTTCTTTAAAATCCCTAGCTCTACCCAAATCCCCAAATTTCCACCATGAAAACACTAGATTTTAGATTAAAACCTTATGAAATGTAATGAAAGATTTAAAGAAAATGGGTTAGAATCACATACCAATGATTTGGGGAAGAAAGAGTCTTGGAAAAATCGCCCCTAGGGTTTTCTGGTTTTGAAAATTTGAAGAATGAGTGAAAATCCCATTTTTCTAACTATTGGTGAGTTGCAAGTATCGCATTTGCAACATGGGCTTCGCAAATGCGAACCCCACAAATGCGAACAAGCCTTCGCAAATGCGAAGAATGGCTATGTCTGTTGCCTTCGCAAATGCGAACTAGTGTTCGCAAATGCAGACTGCCAGGATTGCAAATGCGATCAAAACTTCACAAATGCGAAGGTCTTCCCCCCCAGCCCACTGCTCGCAAATGTGATGGTCTCTTTGCAAATGTGAGGCTCGCATTTGCAAGCCAGACCTCGCAAATGCGAAGTCCGCAGATCAGTTGCAGCAGCTTCTATATTTTCTAAGTTCAAAACACTGTAGCCTATCCGAAACTCACCCGAGCCCTCGGGGCTCCAATCCAAACATGCACACAAGTCCTAAAACATCATACAAAATTGCTCGCGTGATCGAATCGCCAAAATAACACCTAGAACTACGAATCGGATACCCAATCAAAGGAAATTTTCAAGAACTTTAAAACTTCTATTTTCACAATCGAAACATCCGAATCATGTCAAATCAACTCTGTTTCTCGCCAAATTCGACAAATAAGTCATAAATATTATAGTGGACCTGTACCAATCTCCGGAACCAAAATACGGACTCGTTATCAGTAAATCCAAACATCAGTTAATTCTTAAAAACCATTATACTTTCAGATTTTCAATTTTCAACAAAAATTCATAACTCGAGCTAGGGACCTTCGAATTCGATTCCTGACATACGCCTAGGTCCTATATTTTGATACGGACCCACCGGGACCGTCAAAACATGGATCCGGGTCCGTTTACTCAAAATATTGACCAAAGTCAACTCAAATTAGGTTTTAAGGCAAAATTCTTATTTTTATCAGTTTTAACATATAAGCCTTCTGGAAGAACACCCGAACTGCGCACGCAAATTGAGGAAGGCTAAAATGAGGTTTTTGAGACCTCAAAACACAGAATTAGGTTCTAAAATATAAGATGACCTATCGGGTCATCATATCTCTTCACCTAACAAGAACCATTACTTCATTCTGAACTGAATAACGATATTTTTCCTTTAATGTATCCTACTTAAATCCGATCGCACCGATATCAAGTCCAACAACCTCGTCTCTGTAACACCCCGGAAAATTTCAAAGTACTTAAGTGTAAAGCCCAGTAAAATTTGCAAAGAAAATAATGTTTCATGGTGCCGGACTAGGCTTACGTATTTGAGGATTGTAGAAATTCTTTGCGGCGAGCTTGCGAGCAGCTACTCGAACTTTTTGGGTTGAACAATGCATCGGAAAGCAAAGGAAAATTTTTGGCGGAAAAGTGCATTTCTGTGATCCATTATGCGACCGCAAAATCACTCTGCAGACCGCATAATGGCCGCAGAGTGAGACAGTTATTTGTGCCAGTTGGAAGCAATTATGCGGTCGATTATGCGACCGCATAGCTGTTATGCGGTGTACTATACAACCGTAAAACGATAATGCGGACCGCATAGTGACCGCATACACCGACAGTTCTTTTGGCTATTTTGTAACCAATTATGCGACCGATATGCGGTCCGCATATCGGTTATGCGATCGCATACCTTGTTCCGGAGCTCCATTTTTGGGTTTTTAAAATCCGACCCTACTTCGTTAAATACACTCTTTTGGCCATTTATGAGCTATAATATGACATTTTTGAGTTGGAGAGAGTGCCCTAGAGTGAGAAGGCGTTCTTCAATAATTGTTCTTCAATTCTTGCTCAAGTTTTGGAAGATTAAGAAGGGAAACTCACTAGGTCTTCATCCTAGAGGTAAGATTCTTGGGCATGAGAGTTGATTATTTTAACATGCATGTGATATGAAGGGGTGTAGGAAGATTGTTGAACTAAGCATGGTAAAGATTGGGTTGTGGGATGCTGGAATTCTCCATAAAAAGACATTGAAACCTTGTGCACACCTAGTGTTTGATAAAATGTTTAAATGAGCTAGAACCATGATCATCTTCCTAATTTTGGTTCAATTTGTTATATTTCTAAAATAGATTGAAATTGCTAAGAATTCTGGAACATTTTGAGCGTAAGGAAGCTCAAGTGAGCAATTGAATCACACGATATTCATGAAAAATATGTAAGTCTCGAGTGGTTCATTATAAAAATTGGCTATTTCGAGTAAGATTGGGTTGAAAGATATAGATATTCGACAAGTGTTTCAAATGCTTTATTCATGTTATGTTATCAATCGAGGATGTGTTAAAATATGGATTGTGCATTAATAATATTTCGACTTCAAGTCAAGTTCAAATGAAGGATATTATGCCAAATTTTATGAAATATCTCTATGTGCATTTGACTCTAAATTGCTCTCATGTGTACTACACACTTTGAATTGAATTGTATTTGTTGTTTATGATGATGATGATATTTGAAATTGAAAAGGGTGAGCATGAAATACTGAATATGGCCAACGTGCCAAGATTGATCTTATAATTATGGCCATTAGTGCCAATGAAATGAAAAGATATGAAAGTAATATGAAATGTGATGATTGATATAAAAAGGTTGAAATCTCTAATAAGACAGCCTAGTCGGTCGGGTCGTGATCGGACACCATGCTGCACACATGGTGGTGATTGTGCTGGAAATTTTATTTGAAATTGTGATTGTGGTCGATGTCCCTAATGGATAGCCTCGCCGATCGGGTCATGATCGGACACTGTGTTAAAGACCGTGGTATTGATATTGAGAGTAATTGTGGTTGATGTCTCTAATGAGATAACCTAGCCGATCGGGTCGTGATCGGACTCCGTACTGAGAGTACGGTGGTACTAGTATTGTGAATAATAGTATTGTGAATAATGGTATTGTGAATAATGGTATTGTGAATAATGATATTGTGGACAATGGAATATCGATACTAAAAATCTCCCAAAGTGAGATGTGAAAATTAATTTGAACACTGTCTTGATCCTAAATTTAGGTTTGATGTTGATTAAGGCTTTCATTGATATTATGATAACCTTGTTTGTATTATTTATCATTCTATTGAGAGGGTGTTTAGTTATACATACTAGTGCTATTCGATAGCACTAACGTCCCTTTTGCCGGGGGTGCTACATCTTTAAATGGATGCAGGTGGTTCCACAGCAGGAGATATTGATCAGTGATAGCAGTACACCTTCTTCCCAGCTGACTTGGTGAGCCCCACTTCCTTCCGGGGTCATGTATCTTTTGTTCTTTGTGTATTCTGTTTGAGGTATAGTCGGGGCCTTGTTGCCGGCATTATCATGGTACTCTCCATTATTTATAGAGGCTCCGTAGACATAGTGTGGGTTGTTTATTGGTGTTGGGAAAGTCAAAATATGTTATGTTATGGTTGTATTATTTGTCCATTTGAGACTTTAAAAATGATGAAACTATTGGAAATAAATTGGTATTGTAGACATGAACACCTTTTTGTCTAATTAATGAAAATATGTATTATCTCCATTCGTGGATGTGTTTGGGTAGAATGAAATCTAACAGGCTTGCTCGGTCGGGTTCACTCGGTTGAGCACCGGTCATGCTCCTCGGTTTTGGGGCGTGACATTATCACCCAATACAAGCTGCTAAGGCAATAAGCCACCCCAAACACCGTCTAAAATCTCATACATCACCAACAAGCTACATCTCGAATATGACTCATAAAAAGGAACGAACTCCGATAAGGAACTACCCAGCCCGCATAACGAATAAAACGGCCTAACCGATGTTATGGTTCCATCTCAGAGATAAGAAACAAGGCACACAAATAAGTATAGGGAACCGTACTTAAAATCTCATTGTTGCGGCGTGCCACCCGATCCGAACAACATCACTGTTTCGGCATGCAACCCGATTCGAATAACATGCCCGTGGCAGCGTTCCACCTGATACAACAATATACCCGTGGCGGCGCGCCAGTCGATCCACGCAACAATAAATAAGGAAACACCCATCAAGTCGTAATGCTTATACTTACGAATGCTCGAATATCGACCTCAATCATGCCAAGTGCATAATACAAGCCCTGGGGAGACTGATAGTGCCATACGCTAGAAAACCCAAGTACGACTAAGGTGCAATAAATGACCTGCATCTCGAGAGCCATCCTACTCATATAACACCACAACCTGCACGAGATCACCACACATGTGTGAATAATCAAGCCGTCTCATAACCCACCTGGTAAAATAGAGTATTACATAGAATAGCTGACGATGGGAATAACATCCAATGCCCAAAGATTCCTCCCTAATCAATGCTATGACGAATGAACACATCCAACCTGACGTAGAGCACACATTCACATTAGACCCACCAACGAAGCTCAAACCGATTCTGATCATACCATATTGGGCCAACAACCTTTCAAGGATCCACAATGGCCCTATTCATGACACACACGAGCAACCGTCCAATATGTAACAACTCCCCCAGTCCACAACTAAAAGAATAGAGCACCTTCCAGGCATAAACTCTCACATTAGCTATAGTACCATAATCTCCATACTTGGTTTCAATCTTTAATAATCAAGTGACTAACATGTCACACTTATACAATTTTCCCGTGGGATATGCTCCCATGACCTTCCGCACCAGGTAGCAAAGTCTGCACCTCCCCACCACCAACCGTACTAATCATATAAAGCAAATCAAGAATTCGCAATTCAATACACATTGCTTCCTACATAGGACATCGTTCTCAGGCGACACTAAGATAATGCCAGCTTACTCTGAACTTCTGAATCCTTTCCCCCGCTCCTCCGAGCTCGGGACATCCCTAACAAAATTGAACCGTAACCTTGATCCTCAACTTCCAATTTCCATATTGCTCACTGCACTGTCATGCCGCTACGCGAGAGTGCAGGAACTTCATCATGACCCCTGAACCCCCAGTAGAACAAATACCTCCTTGGCTAGAAACCTTTCACTTTACTCATTTCAGAAGAACTATTGCAACACACACCTCAATTCCCATAATTGCAGAAAATACAAACCTCAAGTCGTAGTCTAAACCGCCTTAACTTTTCCGGAATCCATTTATACAACAAGGCCATTTGATTCAAATACCTCACAAATCAATCAAATTATGGTGGTTGTCAAGCCCGCACGTACAACTACAAACCACATATATAACTTAACACGCCGAAGGACTAGACCACATAGTCTCAATGCCCACGAACCATCTCACAACCTCCTCAAGCGCACAATAGCATCTCCAATTGGTAAACCCATTCTGCAAGACCTTTTGCAAATCCGAAGCTATTTCTCCCTTTCCTCCAATACTACTCGCAGACCTGATGATAACATAGAAAATTTCCCAAGTATTCTTCACATTGTACCGCAAAATTTCGATCTTCAGCCACACAACGAACCCAAAATCCTTAGACACCATGCTTACATCCTTGAACCCATTAGAACCATTATTGAGAGTCACCCACTCTAACCTGGTCCCGAACATAATCAAACTCCGACGCTCTGTTAGCACATGAACACTCCCAAAGAAGCAACCGCATAAACTCATTTCCTTGTACATCACATCCACAAGAAGCATAAACTCTGAGTCTTCCCAAAACCTGTACCAGAGTCGATAAGGAGAAATATATCACACATTCATCAAGTTCTTTGCTCGAATTACCTTTGATGATTTCTTTTTTAGTCATAAATAATCCACCAATGAACCGATAACAAAAAATCGCACAAGCAGACAACCACGTGATCCAATCATAGACGGTGGGCTCCCCCACTTAGCTTTAATCTACCATCACATAATGTAGAACCCACAAAGATTCCTCCTTCGCAATCACTATGATCTCGCACCGTTAACCCACCAAATTTCTCTAAATCTCTTGTTAAAATTTTCATGAACATTCCAAATTATCAGTCACAATCGCATATTCGACCTTCTGTCAGGTAGTAAGTAGAACTCTTTGTAGAAACTTAATCAAAATCACGCAATAGCTAACCTGCTCAATGGAGATAGCCCACCTGTGGAATTCCATACCAACATCTCCCAACGACGTTGCACTGGGTACTACTACCACAAAATAAATAAACACTCCTAAGCCTGTGCTTGTCTACCAGTTGTACAAGTCTGTTCATTCCCCATTGACATCAATCGAAAGTCCGACAATACATTCTAAAATCGAAGTCACGTTGTATCCAAAAACGATAATCAAGCTTCCCTACCCCTCTTCACTTCAAGCAAACTCCTCTCTGCCAGATTCAATCTTCCTCAGTACAGTAGCCACCGTCCCAATGAAATTTACAGACTTAGCCATTGCCCACCATGATCCCCAAGTCGTTCTAAACTTTATCAAGACATGTGTCTATCCTACCGCAAAATCCATATGCTACTCTGTCACTCCCACATTGGTTAAACCATATCCTTTAAGCAACTTCTCGACCTCTGCTTATCGTACTTGGCCTACTAGCGATTCAATCACCGCGACGCACTTCCCACCATGTCCTTCCTTATCCTTCATTGACCATTATACTACCTTAAATACAAATCCATCTTTGTAGCACCTGAACTGATAAATTGCTACCAACCCTAAGCCTCCTTGAAGATCATCTTTCTCGAGCCATCAATATTAGAAACACCAATTCGATTCTGAAACCTCTACACATAGCCATCTCTGACAACCACTTCTTTGGAACCATTTCACAATACCCTGCTCCGGAGGCAAATCAAAGAAGACCACAACACCGGCGAACCTTAATAAATTCAAACAAGGATGACGCCACCATATCATAAATGAGAATTCCTCCACACTCAAAAATATCAAGTCTCGTTACTCCATCAAATATAGCCTGAACACCCATAGCCCAATTGCCTTTCCTCCGTTGGAATTAAATGCCAAACCTCAAAACCATGAACTGAGAAATCCTCCTTTCGAGTAATTCATTATTGTGATCCATAAATAAGCACCCTACTATCACACCAACACTGTGCGATAACAATGCATGAACATCATAATAATATGTGCATAGCCTCGAAGCCATTAGAAATACAGATGCTGGGCTGAAACGATAGAACACCCTTCCGCAAGGCGACGATAATATCCTGCCCGAATACGTAGGGAGAAACATCATGCTCCACGCCTGCATAAAATTGAGTAGGAAGTGAATGAAGGCATAAGCTCCAATGGAATAAAATTGCACGAAGAGGAATCAAGAAGGGAAGTGCTCCTAACATCCCTGTAACCTTTTGAAGATTAGTATAGACGTCTCCGTACCGATCCGCAAGACTCTACTAGACTTACTCATGACTCATGAGACCTAAGTGAACTTAAGCCTCTTCTAGAGGATAGTTTTAAAACCCTAAGGGAATTACTTGGCATTATTACCTTTTCCAAATAAGGCTTTAATTTTTGTTCTTAATTTTTGATTTAATTGAAAGATTGTTTATCAAATTAGCTTTTGGTAAAAACTCTTTTGTTACTTTGTTACTTTATTATGACTACGTGTTGCATTAATTATGCGCCTCCGTTTTTGGCTTTTCTTTCCGTCTTTTTAGCTTATCAATATGGAAACTGAATCAATCAGTCATGTCTCTTGCCTTTCTCTGCCCCGTCAGTCATGTCAATTTAGTCTCGTCGCTTTACTCCTCTCTCCACCTCTATGAGTCTGCCTCTCTCTTGAAAAGTTCTCTGCATACTTCCTTTAATCATCCTCTCCAATGGCTAAAGCCTCAAGAAATCCCTCTGTTTCTACCCGAAAAAGCACCCGGTCCAAAGCAGAAACCCCTTCTCAACTATCAGAACCAGTCACTATGGGCTCTGACCACTCCGAGGGTTTTTTGTCTTCTTAAGAGATCATGTTTGATAATGCTAGAGCAGCAAAGGCACTAGGGAAATGACCCATGGAAGAATGAATAGCAGCGTACACTCCGAAGAAGGTGAAGATCGACCTGGACAATGCACTGGAGTCCAAACTAATCTATTTGGATTCTCCCAATAGAGATAAGTTTGTCTCCTTCAAAGGGAAGACAATCGCTCATGGAAGGATTATCAATTTGGAAGAGATGGAAGCCCTAAACTGCAAGATAAAAAACTTTTTCACTTTTCAAGATTGGGAAAATTTCTTTGCCCTAACCCCTCCAAAAGTCTATGAAGACTTAGTTCACATGTTCTATGCAAATCTCCACTTTCAGAAATTCGATAAAATTGAGTCTCTTGTGTTAGGTCAGCGCATTATTCTAGACTGCTCTACTTTTGATACCCTCTTTAAGTGTAAGAGTTCTGGTTACTCTGCTTTGTTTAAGAACTCTTGGCCTGATGATTTTTAAGTGTCTTTTGAACAAGACAAGGAATGTCTTGCTGATTCCATGTCTGATCCCCTGCCAAATAAATTAGGGCCCAGTGACATTAATTTTGAAACCCGTATTCTTGCCCACATTGTTTACACCACTATTCTCCCCAGAACTGGTTCCTACTCTACTCTGTCTCAAAGGGACACCTTTCTGGTCTACTGTCTTCTTACCAAGCACAAGGTGAAACTATCCTCCTATATAATAAATTTCATGATTGAATGTGCTGAAGATCCCTCAAGCCTACCCTACGGGGTGGTCATTACTCACCTCCTCGAGGCATTCAATATCTCTCTTTCCAACTATCCCTATGTATATGTTTCTAAGTGCTATAACAACAGGGCATTTGTTAGTATGGATATGTCGCAGTGGATGGTACTTGGGTAAAGAAGCAGGAAGTTGAAGCAAAAGTGATTCCCTCCAGTTCCAAGGTAAAGGTTGATACCTCTCAGAATGTCATCAATAATCTAGAGCTGCTTGAAAAGATAACAGCACTTGATGACAAGCTGACTACCGTCAAAGAACTATTGCTGGCCACTCAGACTTCAGTTACAGATGTCTATGCAATTGCAAAGGAAATAGGTTCTGACGTGTCCAAGTTAAGAGTTATGGTACTGAAAACAACAGAAAAGGCAGTGAAACCTTTCAAGGAGGTTCATGATCGAGTGGATGGAGTCTCAGCCACTTTGAACGTTAGCTTTGATCGCCTCAAAGAAGCTATCTGCAACACCCTTACTTATTTCCTCCGTCGTTAAATCTGTGTTGGCTTTTTAGACAATTTCTTTTGGTCTCTATGGATAATTTTTCTTTTACATGTTCTTTTGGATACCCTGTGGGTGACTGTTAGTAGACTGTCTGCTAATCTTATCTGCTGGTAGTTAATCCTACTTAAGCCCTCTTTTTGATTAATGCCAAAGTGGGAGAAGTAGAATACATTTTTCACTAACTGTGCAAGATGCAGGATATATAGTCGACTGGTAGAATACATTTATACTAACCTGCAGGATACGGCTCAGTCTACTGAGTAAAGACAACTACTGGCATCCAAATGAGGGGGAGCCAACTCCAAGTACTCAATTTACCCCACACCAAGTTGAGGGGGAGCTGACTAGAACATGAAAGTTAAATGAATTAAGTTTTTTTTGTCATCATCAAAAGGGGGGAGATTATTAGATTTGCATTTTTAATAATAGACAATAACTTAATTCTACTTGCAGGAAACCAATCCCAAAGGATGTCATAAAAATGGAAAAGACTCTAACATAAGATCTGGAAGCACAAATCAAGGAGGCAAGAATCAAGTTGTAACCGCGCATTCTATGGAAACTGGATATTCGAATCAACCATTTACGGAAGGCATAAATCAATCATCATAAGATGATCAATCAATCAATATAGAAGCTCAATCATGTGGATATTCGAATGGGTCATTTATGGAAGGCATCAATCAATTAGTATAGAAGATCCTCTGAAAATATTCTCTCCGACGGCTCACAAGGAAAAGAAAATCAAGGAAGCAACGAAAGGAAAAGTCCATTCTATTTCTGGAATGAAATCATCTTGATTGATTCCGAAAATCAACTCCCTTGGGTTGCTGTTCAATCATTTTACTATCACGTCGTGAAGAATGGGAACCAACTCACCATATATATTTTACAGAAGACGCCAAGGATTCATATACTTTGATCAAACCAAAATTAATCTCTTTGTTCTACTTCAAACAAGCACTGTAGTGTGTCATAGATTTCTTGTGTAACTAAGAAGAGAAGAGAGAGAGGAAAGAATACTGGTGAGGCATTATATCAACCATAAGAGACAAGAACAAAGTGATCAAAAGGCTGTTAGTGTATAACAACATCAACCCATCTGCACTAAGTCACTTCATATTTGAAAGAGATCACCCTTCCAATCCAAGGGGACTGGATGTAGGATTCACTCTGAATCTAAACCAATATAAAAATTTCATGTGTCATTTGCTTTATGTAATTTCCTTTCTTATACTTAGTTTCAAAAATATCAATCGACTAGAACGCAAGTTAGTCGACTACCTCGCAAAAGAAAGAATAAATTTCAATTCACCCCCCCTCTTTCACTTTTAGAGTTTAGTTGCGTTGCTAATTAAGTTCAGCACTCATATATATTTACACGTTTGAATTTTATTTTTACCATGCTTCCTTCCTTTTATTGTTCTATCTTGTGAAATTAAATTCCCATGTACTTCTTTTTGTTTTTTTCTTTTCTTTTATACTTCTGTTTTATTTCATATTAAGGTTTTTTTTTCTTTTTTTTGTTCGAAATAAATTACTTCTACTATCCCGTTTTATGTCAACGCATTTGTAGGGGCATGAAATTTATGAAATTTATGAAATTAAAATTCAATTTGACATATAATTAAGCCAATGTGAAACACCCAAAAATCATTTTAAATGAGTGTTTCATGTATCGTTTTAGTTTTCTCTCTTCTTTGTTGAATACTTTTATATCAAGTGAGTCCCAAACTGGTCATGCCATTAAAGGTAAAATGCAAAATGCAAGAATAAATAGTTTTCAGAAAAATAACACTACTAGAATTATGGAATCTTCGAAGGACAAGGATCTATTAAAATTTCGACAACACTTTCCGACAACTGACCACTGATAGGGGAAAACACTAAGTAGACATCGAAAAGTTGTCGGTGTCCATCGGAAGAGTATTAGTGCCAAATCGAGGCAACAGTCTACGACTACTATTTTGGGCTGTGACAAGTGAGCGATTTACTCATAGGTTTGTCGCCTTGGAGGCCAAGATGTATGATCTTGGACAAACTCTTCAGTCAATGGCTTCCTCCATGTCATATCTTCTAGTGGTACTGACTAGTTGATCCTCGAGGAAGAGAAGACAAATGTTATGAGCGCCCAGATCTCCACCTTGGCGTCTGAGGCCAGAATGATCGGTGATATGCAGACAAAGATGAGAGACGTTGTGCAAGCTATCAAATCCAGAGAGACATCACCACTCTTACTGGGAGGTGCAATGGACCTTGGGGCTTTGAACACCAAAAGTTAGTTCATGAGGTGAGAATTGCCTAAGCCATGTTAGAACAAGGATTACAACAATATTAGAAAATAAAAATAAACTTGCTTGGCTTAGAGTCACGTAGAGAAAATATTTCTTGAAGTGTAACGACTCGACCGGTCATTTTGAGTATTGTAGCCATGTTCCCCCATTTACTTCTTATTCTATGTTAAATTGTTGTTATGTGACTTGCCGGGGTAGTTGGTTCAAATTCGGGGATGTTTCGGAACGAGTTGAGATACTTCATATCAAGGTTAGAAGCTTAAGATGAAAAGGTTGGCTGGATGTTTACTTATGTGTAAACAACTTTGGAATGGGGTTTCGACGGGAGTTACACAGGCAGTTCGAGCAGCTATGTCAGGAGGGATTATTTGTGACCCAATATGAGATGAGATTTTCAGAGTTGGCTCGTCACGTAGTTTGGTTGGTTCCCACTGAGAGAGAGAGGATTAGGAGGTTCATTGATGGCCTCCACTATCAGTTGCATTTTGTTATGACTCGGGAGAGTGTATCATGTGCTAGGTTCGATGAGGTGGTTGATATTGCTCGGCGGCTAGAGTTGGTTTGTAGCCAGGAGCGTGAGGAGAGAGAGGCCAAGAGGCCTCGTGGTTTGGGCAGTTTCAATGGTGTTCCTTCTGTGGGCTATCCTACCACAGCAGGGGGTCGTCCTTATAGGCCCGCTCAGATGGCTCGTCCAGTTCATCATGGTGCATCAGCTAGCCATGGTTTGTATAGTGCTTATCCAGTTCGGTCATCTCTCAATGCTCTACCAGCTCACAGTTCATCCCGTGCGCCATCGGTTGAGGGTTCATCTATGCCAAGTCCTTCTAGAAGTTACTCTGGTACTCGGGGCTCGATTTAGTCCCCACCACCACCACCAGTGGGGAGTTGCTTCGAGTGCAGGGAGTTTGGGCATATGTGGAGACAATGTCCTTATCGCCCGAGAGGTCTAATTCAGCAGAGAGGTAAGGCTATGACTTTCGCACCAGTTATTTCACCACCCGCCCAGCCATCTCGGGTGAGGCCCAGGCAGCTAGGTGTCGCCCTAGAGAGGGAGGCCGATCAGGTGGTAGTGAGGGCCGATTCTATGCTATTCCTTCCAGGCCAGATGTTGTTGCTTTGGATGCAGTGATCACAGGTATTGTCGCAGTGTGCCACAAAGATGCTTCCACATTATTTGACCCTAGTTATACTTATTCTTATGTATCATCCTAGTTTACTCGTTATTGGGATATTCCCGTGAGTCCTTAGTTTCACCCGTTCATGTATCTACGCCGGTGGGCGACACTATTGCTGTGGACCGTGTATATCGGTCGTGTGTAGTGACTATTGGGGGATTTGAGACTATCATTGATCTCTTATTGCTTAGTATGTTTCATTTTGGCGTGATCTTAGGTATGGATTGGTTTTTTCCATGTCATGCTATTCTGTATTGTCACGCTAAGACCGTGACGTTGGTGATGGCGAGGTTGCCAAGGATCGAGTAGAGGGGCTCTCTAGAGTATATTTTGTTGCACCCTATTTTGTGCTAGTCAAGAGAGGATTCAACTTGTGATTCCTCTATTTTTGATAAAAGAGTGTCGCCACCTAATATTTAAATATATACTAGGGTACCTATTTAATTACTAAGTCATGTTGTTTATTAGTCTGCTAACCGGTGAGATTATGGGTAAGGGTTCTTGTTCTTCTAAGGGAAAGGTGTTAGGCACCCCTTAAATCTACCTGAGGTAGCTCCATATGACTTAGACTAAGTTTGGGATCAATTATTTATAAAATGCTTTGACTAGTGATAAGGAATGTTGCTTACTGTATCCTTAAGTATGATATTAATAGAAAGAATGTGGAGTCCTAAAGGGATATGAGTTTATGAAGAGGTTCATAAGATATATTGAAAGAGTGTTGAAATTGGTATAGAAGTGGTCTAGAATATATAAGTTTATAAAAGAGATTGAGTTATGAAAATACTTTGATTTGGGGAATGGTTATTTACATAACTCTAAAAGGATGTTTTGCAAGAAAGGGAGCCTAAAATTACCTCAGATTCGGAGGGTTTTCAAAGAAGAGCGTTCTTGAAGTTCTGATTATTCTTTTGAAAATGAAGCTGAGATCTGATTTCCCCTTTTGTAATAGAGCTGTTATTTTGCTAAGTTCTGGATTTTAAAAATCTTTAAAGGAGAGAAAGGTTAGCGAAAAACATAATAATTTGCGAGCAGATTGTAATTAGTGAGTTAAGGATCTACTTCTAACTAATTTCCCTTTTAAATCCTATATTGCTTAAAGCTTGCTTGAGTTTATATGATACTAAAGCATAAAAGAAAGGCATGTGATCTAATATATGAGTGTTATATATATGAGAAATAAAACAACAATAAAGACATAACAAATACAATTAATATTAATTTTTAAACTAACAGAAACAATGAACTGCACCAACGAAATAGTAAATAACGATAAAGAGTTGACGGAAAGAGGGCTGGACTCTGTGATTGGGCCTCAAGAAGGTAGGCCTAACAGTAAAGAAACACGAATACAGCTGACTTTGGGCTCCTCGACGAAATGCAATAAGGCTGGAACAAGGCCTAAGTTCATCAGGAACTTAGAGTCCCAAACAGATGTACATGTTAAAAGAATAAGAAAGTCATTTCACATAGTCAATATATTTAGCAGATTCTAACTACAGATCATACTTTGATGTACATGACAAATACATAAACAGATAACTAAAGCAAGAATAAGATTTATATGGTAGAGAATATTATATATTAATGTGATGGCCTTACTTAGAAAATAATTCACATTGGAAACCTTTCGTTGTCATTAAATACTAAACCCTTAAAGATCTAGATGCGCCAACGAATTAAGAGCTAAGGAGGGAGCCCCACTTAAGGTCGATCTCCCTTTGGATCCCCCGACACTTCAAAATTTCCAAGGGACTTAAGGCTCAGGGCAATGCTTGTGCGAGGAGGGCAGCCCAACCTAAAGTCGAATTTCGCTCCCAAATACCCTTAATCACTGACGACATATTTTCCTTACGGGTTTAAGTGCCAATGAGGCTCTTCCAATGCAAACTAAATACTAAAGTATTACTTACCACAAAATATATACTTTCATCTTAATGAAAATAATACAAGGGAATACAGATTACTTTGATATTTAATAAGGAACACATATAAAGTAAACCTAAAGGGGGGCTGACTTCTGAATACATATAGATAAAAAGAAGTTTCATAATCATACTGTTGCAAGAATGAATCATTAAGGCATAACATATTCAAACAGGTAATAATAGCATTACTTGGCACCTTAAATATCATCAATGCAGATTCAAACCAACAGTCATGGTCAGCCATTGTTACAAAAAGGTTATCAAGGTCATCAGGAATGGGATTAAACTCTCATCATGACTACAAATTCACAGGTTCAAACCTGGCACCCCTAAGGTCTCAATAGGGTCATGCTTCTAACAGTATTAGCAAGTCAATGTGTTCAAATAATATCATCAAATGGACTTCATAAGATTTGAGAGTAAAGTTCAACTTCAGGTTAACAATAAAGAGGAGGACTGAGCATAACTCAAGATAGAACATGGTATTACAAAGTTAAGCAAAGATGCTTATAACATTTAATCAACTACACATAGGTAGGGTGAGTGAGAAAGTGACCTCATATAAGAAGGGGAACTTTCCACATTACAGAACAAAATCAACATGTTGGTAAATATAGGAGATTGAAAACATCGCATCAAAACAAGTTCAAACTCAAACATAAATCTAGTTCAGCATATAGGTAAGAAGTGATCATGCTTCAACTCTTGAAAGGGTCACTTGATTATAACATAGTGTCTAAGTCCTTTCTTCATGGCAAATAAGTTAATAATACATGCATGCAAACTTTAAAAAATCAACAGGGGATCAAAAGATTAATGACAGGGATGTACTGCACAAGTTTTGAATTACACATATATATGCGGATCTCAACTAATCATGGGGGCAAACAAACTTAGTTATGTAGCAATTACCAGTTGACTTTATCCAAACAAGATCATGACTTGCATGTGAAGAGGAAGATAGCTTAACCTTAACAGAATATATATACAACAGAGATTCATGAGAATAGAACAGTTTGATGCAAATAAGATAGTTTCCTACAAATTCATACAACAATTGAGTATGATCATGAAAAGGTTATAGTGATAGCCTAGAAATTACCCTGAGAGTTAGTAGATACAGATATAGAGAAGAAGAGCATCTAAACACTTGGATTCTTTCAACTTAGTTAAGTGATATAGACTCGTTAAACTTTCAGATGTATACCAGTGAAGATTACCAAATAATGAACTCGGTCATAAAGCAAATAGGATGCAGGGAGTGATATGCAGAAGTGAAGATCACAACAGTATCATTAGTGAAGGGAAAACATGAACATGATTGGTTTAACAATGATAATAATGAAACAAAGTAAAGAATATAGTGGTAACTCAGAAACAGTTTAACAAACACAGGGAGAAAGGGAAATATTTTGACATTTTAAGTTCAAACTTAAGGTTAAGAAGCAGGGGAATATAAGTCATCTTAGTTCAGGTTTCATTTCATTCATAACTATCAGGTAGTAAACTCAGCTTCCAAAACTCACAAAAATACAGAAGTGCAATAAGATAGAGATGAGTTTACTGCAAGTCACTGAGAACTATGAAGTTTGTATTGAACTTAAACATATAAGAATTTAGGCATGGAGACTGTAGGAAAACTCAGAACAAAGATCAACAATTATCAATGAACTCATACAGAACAAGCTGACCATAAAAGTTCGTCAAACTAACAAAGCATAAATATCAAACATGTCAAACACATACAGAATAGTTATAATCTCCAAAACTTAACTTGACATATCTAAATCATTCAGAGAGATGAACAAAAAGAAAATAGGAGAGAAAGATGCTGACCTTTTTAAGGGCAGCAGACCAAACAAATTCTTTTTGTTGCTCAGGATCCCAAAACCTTCGAGCTTCAACCAGCAAAAGAACTCGGCAAAAGAGAGGGAAAATAGTA
The DNA here is from genome assembly GCF_000390325.3 of Nicotiana tomentosiformis. Taxonomy (NCBI): domain Eukaryota; kingdom Viridiplantae; phylum Streptophyta; class Magnoliopsida; order Solanales; family Solanaceae; genus Nicotiana; species Nicotiana tomentosiformis. The sequence continues at coordinate 104,522,347 of NC_090822.1, read as the reverse complement.
AGAGAACTAAGAATAGAAACCCTAATTTTCTAAGTGTTTTCTTTTTGTATGCTTAGTGTGTTCGTATCTATGTATGTCCATTCGTGTTAGGTTATTGTAGATGAGAACATTAAAGGCCATATATATAGTGCCATTTAAGGCTCTAAGGTTTCATAGATTCAAAATTGTGAGTGGAACGTGACGAATGGTAGATGATGTGAGCATAATCGGGTAAAATCAGAGAGAACAGAGAGGAAATCAGTGTTGATTTTACCTGAGTGTGAGAGATATGAGAGGCTAAACGTTGAAGAATAAGAAACCATCGATCAGAACTCTAATACCCAGAGGTTATTGCATTTGACCTATGGGTGTCGGATATCAATGATTAAGCTTGCTAACATCTCACGCTTGCTTCGATTTGAAAGGACGAAAGAAGAAACCTGGCGAGTTGAAGTTTCATCTTTTAGTTGGACTTCTTTGATTAGGGATTTTGAAATTGAATGGTGAAAGTGGAAAGAATGACGAGATCAGGAGTACATGAACAAAATGAACAACCATGCATGCCATGGATTTGAAAGGTCAATGGCAATTTGAGGTTTCATCTCAGGGTTAGGGGTTGGATTTGGGAGATTTGAATTTTGATGATGAAACAGGCAAAGATTCAGTGAGAATCATGGATATGGGAGACAAATGAGATGATTTGAAGTTAATTTCATGAACTTGCACTAACTTGTGCAAGGTCTGTTGATAGATGGAGCTGGGGCACACGAGAGAAAAGAGAAAGGAATGGGAAAGAAGGGCGGTTGGGCAGCTGACAAATGATTTAGGGTTTTTGGGGTATTGGGGCATCTCTAAGGTTAAAGTCAAGGGAAGGAATCTGGGCTGTTGGATCGTTTGATCAACAACCCTGATAAATCGAGGTGTTACGCATTTAAGAAAATTAATTCCGGGAAAATATGGGGACTATTGAACCTGTGTGATCCAACGGCTGAGATAATGTCTAATACTGGGTCGAGATTAAACGAAAAATATGGATAATTTGTGACCGCTGATGATTTGAATCAACGACTCAGATTGCTTGTGTTTGTTTTGTGAGTGGGAATAGAAAGAGGAGTGGCGCGACCTGGTTGGTTCTCAAGGAGTGGCATGGATTTCCATCTTGGAATGAAATGAGGCATTTGGACTGGGTCAGGTCCGGATTGGGCTCGGTATTTGGTCTGGTTTTGATTTAATGAATAGCCACTTCATTTTTAATGAAGGAACTACAATTGTAGCCTTTTAGTTTTTAACCCTCTTAAAATTAATTTAAATAAGCTTAACAATTCAGTAAAATGTGGTAAAATTATAATTACTATATTTTACTAATTATTTTAATTAATTATCTATAAATAACACATATTTTGAATTATAGCACTAATTTCAAAATATTAACATAGTAACCTAATTCACTGGAAATTAACGTGTAATTTTGTCAAATTATAAAACCTATGTAATGTATATACAAAAGTTATTTTTATAATAGTAAATACATTTGTAATTACACAATATTAGTACTACATGATTAATTTTAAAACTAATACTTAATTAATTTATAAAATAGATATTCATTAATAGAAAATACTTTTAAAGTATTTATCATAAATTGTTAAGCTTGAATAATTTAATTTTTAAGGGAGGGTCAAAATTGGCCGTCAACAGCTGCCCCTCTTTGACCGGGGACGATGAAAGAGTTTTCGGGCAAAGAAATTGAACCAAAGCCAATTTTGTCCCGACTTTAGGAATGATTTGCAAGAATGACATGAAAATTATGAGTTGCGGAATTAAGTTGAGGAAGAAACTAGGAACGTTTTGGAAAATTGTGTCGAATTCCGGCTTTGAATTACTTACATTCCTCGGGCTTAATGAGGATCATGCCTCATGTAGTTCTGGATTATGGATTTTGAGTTAGCGACACTCGCAAGAATTGCCCCAGTATCGTATTGTGACGATACGTCGAGACAGAAGATTGGTCACTCATGATAGCTTGAATTTTGCGGCCTTATTTGAATGATTCGAGATTTTGAGCTCGCTAGTCATCTTGAGCTGGGATCTTGGACCCTCTACTAGGTTGGTTGTCCCCATAGCATTGTAGTTTAGTCTGCTGCTAAGAAATAGTTCCTCGATGCGGTGTTTGTCCCTACAAAACAAAATGAAATACACGCATACCAATATATTATAATGCAAAATATATTAAGATGCGATGTAAATGATGTAGGAATGACAATTCCTGGCTGCCGGCGAGCCATTATTTGGGATTGGGATGATGGGATACTTGATCTTGACTCAATTTGTTAGTCGGCCTGTGTACAGTTCCGCAGCTGTCGGAGCATTTGAAAATTGTCTCAGCTTGTTGGGAGAGCTTGATTGGTAAAGTGCGTCTCCGCTTGCTGGGAGAGCTTTTCACTGAGAAATTACTCCGCTTGTTGGGAGAGCTTGTTAAAGTGCATCTCCGCTTGTTGAAAGAGCTTTGCACTGAAATGTAAAGTATTCCCACTCGGGAGCGATCAAAATCATGCCTAAAGTTGCACGAACAAAACGTTAAAACATTCAAAGTAATAGCGAAATGAAATATAAGCATGCCCAAGAGATACTCTTGACTACGAATCTAGGTAGCAGCCATTAACTGGCAGAACATTGGTGACGAGGTTTGCGATTGTCTATTCCGGCATCCGTGATTGATGGAGCGGTATTGTGGATTGCTTTTCGTTGGCGAAGTTTGCAGTTTTCTATATACATTGCTCCAGTTGGCGAAACCGACGTTCGATTTGTACAAAACGCTCTGATTGATTGAGATGACGGTTTGCTATATACAGGACTTTGATTGGTGAAGCCGACGTGCGATTTGTATAGGGTGCTCCGGTTGGTTGAGCCGAAAGTTTGCTATTTACAGGACTTCAATGATCGAAGCCGTCGTGCGATTTGTACAGGGTGCTCTGATTGATTGAGCAGACGGTTTGCTATTTACAGATTTTTGCGCCAGCTGTTTGATTCTGAAACACCTACAAAGGATTCAAGAGTTAGCCTTAGTTGTTCTAGAAAATTTAAAGTCAAATAAGGAGAGATAATCTTAGGCAAGTGGTGGGTCCATCATTTGCCCCAGTGTTGTCCCGGTGATTCTTTACTCCCTATACCCTACACTCAAAGAAAACTTCTTAGTGGGGGGGGGGGGAGAGTTGGTTTTCGTCGACCGTGATGTTGATTTTCCCCATCCTTTGACATGGTTGCACCACGAAGTTTGGTAGATGGAATAGATTACTTTATATATAATTTTAGTAAACATATTTTGAAAATACTTGTTTCTTTTAAGGCAAATGTCGTCATTCCGGATTATGACATGTTACGAAGGATTCTCCACACGTGAACGTATCTCTTCGAGAACTTTGTCCCGTTGATGTTGATCTTCCATGGTGTCTCTGAAAATGCGGCTACTTGCCATTGCGATTACGTCCTAATAAAGGCTAATGCATTATAGAGGTTTCCTAAGGTTATGACTGAACCCTTTCAGGTTGCCTATATATCCAAAATGGAATCACATCTGAACGTAGTTCGTGGGATAATGATAAAATGTAACGAAATAACCGAGCCTGACTTAGGCAACCTACGTATCCAAAACGGAATCAGGTCGGAATGTAGTTCAATTACAACAGATGCAAAATGATGAGATTAAGAAATGCAAATGGCCGAGTCTGACTAAGACAACCTACGTATCCAAGTGAAATCAAGCTTGAACGTAGTTCAATTACAAAAGACAACTGAATCCAATGAGGATTGACTATATATTCCTTTCTGAGGAAATAAAGTTGGCGTAGTTCCTTAACAACATAAAAAAATGATATTTGGTTTTTCTATTACAAGAGAAAGGGGTAGAGAAACCGAACTCTATTTGTCTTCAGGTATAATATCTCTTGATTGCGTCCGAGATGATCGGCTTCGTGCTGACTCTTTCATCCATTTCTACTAAGATTAGAGCTCCACCAGACAGTGCTCTGTGGAACACGTAAGGACCTTGCCAGTTCGGTGGAAACTTCCCTTTAGCTTCTTCTTGATGGGGAAAGATTTTATTCAGAACAAACTGCCCGGTGAGAATTGGAGAGGCTTCACTCTTTTGTTAAATTCACTAGCCATCCTGTTTTGGTATAGCTGGCCATGCCATACTGCATCCATTATTTTCTCATCAATGAGCATGAGCTATTCTTGCCTGACGCGTATCCACTCTGCATCGTCCAAATTTGCTTCATGAATAACTCTTAAGGACAGTATTTTGACTTCTACAGGTATCACTGCTTCAGTGTCGTATACCAACATATATGGCGTTGCCCTAGTAGATATTCTCATGGTAGTCTGGTAACCTAATAAAGCGAAAGGTAATTTCTCGTGCCATTGTTTGTGATTGTCCACTATCTTTCGCAGAATCCTCTTGATATTCTTGTTAGGTGCCTCGACTGCCCCATTTATTTGTGGTCTGTAAGCTGTGGAATTATGGTGAACGATTATGAACTTCTCGTAGATTTCCCTTATGAGGTTGCTATTGAGGTTAGCGGCATTCACATTGATGATAGATTCTGGTATTCCAAATCTGCAAACGATGTTGTTACGGACAAAATCTACTACTACATTCTTTGTGATAACCTTGTAAGTAGATGCTTCGACACATTTGGTGAAATAATCGATGGCTACCAAGATGAAACGATGTCTATTTGACATTGCAGTCTCTATGGGTCCTATCACGTCCATGCCCCATGCGATGAAAGGCCAGGGTGAGCCCATTACATTTAACTCATTTGGTGGAACCCGAATGAAATCTCCGTGAATCTGGCACTTGTGACACTTCTGCACATAGTGGATGTTGTCATTTTCTATTGTCATCCAAAAGTGTCTAGCTCTCAAAATCTTTTTGGATAATGTGAACCCGTTCATGTGGGGTTCGCATGTCCCTGCATGTATTTCTTCCAACAGTTCGGTTACTTCTGTAGCATCTACACATCTCAACAAACCTATGTCTGGGGTCCTCCTGTATAAGACTTCCGCATTGAGGAAAAAGTGGTTTACCAACCTCCTGAGGGCTCGCTTCTGACCATTAGTAGCATTTTCTGGGTACTCCTGGGTCACAAGGAACTTCTTGATGTCGTGATACCAAGGTTTACCATCTGGTTCTTCATTCCCATGGAAGCAATAGGCATGTTGAATCATGGATGATAAGGTCGCAAGGGCGTCGGCGAACTCGTTCTTAATTCTGGGGACGTGTTTGAACTCAATCTTTGTGAACTTCTTGCACAGCTCCTTCATGCAGTGCAGGTACGACAGTATTTTGACATTCTTAGTTGACCATTCTCCTTGGACTTTGTGTATCAGCAATAGGAATCTCCTATGACCAAACGTTCTTTGATGTTCATCTCGACTGCCATTTTGATTCCAATGATGCATGCCTCGTACTCAGCCATATTATTGGTACAAGGCAATCTTATCTTTGCCGATGCTGGATAGTTTTATCTAGATTCTGAAATCAGGACTACCCCAATCTCAACTCCTTTGAAGTTTGCTGCTCCATCGAAAAACATCCTCCACCCAGGGTATAATTCTACAATATCTTCCCCGGCAAATAGTACTTCTTCATCGGGGAAATACATGGTAAGTGGTTTGTAATCCCCATCCACTGGATTCTCAGCAAGGTGGTCGTCTAAAGCTTGTCCTTTGGTAGCCTTCTGAGCTATGTACACAATGTCAAATTCGCTTAGGAGAATTTGCCATTTAGCTAACTTTTCGGTAGGCATTAGCTTCTGAAATATGTACTTGAGCGGGTCGAGACGAGATATCAAATGTGTGGTGTATGCCGACATGTAATTCCTTAGATTTTGAGCAATCCAAGTCAGAGCACAACAAGTGCATTCTATCAAAGTGTCCTGGGCCTCGCATGCTGTCAACTTCTTGTTTAAGTAGTAGATGGTCTGCTCCTGTCTCCCAGTTTTGCCATGCAGTCTCAACACACAACCGAAGGCGTTGTCCAAGACTGACAAATATATCAACAATGGTTTCCCTGGTTCTGGGGGAACCAGCGCTGGCGAGTTTGAAAGATACTCTTTGATTATGTCAAACGCTTTCTGGAACTACATTGTCCATTTCATGGCGGCATCCTTCTTTAGTAGCTTAAAAATGGGTTCACAGATTACCATGGACTGGGCTATGAAGTGACTGATATAATTCATTCTTCCCAAGAAACTCATAACATCTTTCTTGCTCTTTGGTGGTGGTAAGTCCTGGATGGCCTTGATTTTTGATGGGTCCAACTCTATCCCCTTCATGCTTACAATAAAACCTAATACGGGGAATCCAAACGCGCACTTTGCTGGATTCAACTTCAAACTGTATCTTCGCAGACATTCAGAAAATTTCCTCAAGTCTTCCAACTGCTCTAAACTCTTTCGAGATTTTATGATGACATCTTCCACATACTGTTCAATCTCCTTATGAATCATGTCGTGAAAAAGGGTTGTCATGACCCTCATGTAGGTGGCACCGGCATTCTTGAGACCGAACGGCATAACCCTGTAACAGTAGACTCCCAAAGGTGTGGTGAAAGTTGTCTTCTCTCCGTCTTCCTCGTGCATTAAGATTTGGTGGTATCCAGCAAAACAATGCATAAATGGCTGCAGTTCGTGCTTCGCACAGTTGTCGATGAGAATGTGGATATTTGGCAAGGGAAAATCGTCCTTTGTACTAGCTTTGTTAAGATCCCAGTAATCCACACATATTTGGATCTTTCTGTCCTTTTTGGGCACTGGGACGATGTTTGCCAACCAGCTTGGATAGTTGGTGACCCTTACTATATTTGCTTCTATTTGTTTGGTCACCTCTTCCTTTATCCTTAGACTTAAATGAGGTTTGAACTTCCTGGGCTTCTGCTTGACCGGCGGTCTGGTAGGGTCAGTGGGTAGTCGATGCTAGACAATGTCGGTGCTTAATCCTGACATGTCATCATAGGACCGTGCGAACACGTCGATGTACTATCGGAGGAGCTCAATCATTTTTTCCTTATGCTCGGCTTCTAGCTTAATGTTGATTCTGGTTTCTTTCACGTCTTGTTTGCTTCCAAGATTGACTACTTCCTTTTCTTCGAGGTTGGGCTTCTTCTGACTCTCCAGCTGTTCAATCTCCTGCAGGAGATTGTCTGTAATCATACTCACGTCATATTCCTCATAATCCGGATCATTGCGCTCAGCGGTTTCGTTATATGTCATAATCGCGGAACGTGGTTTTTTATTGGTTTGATTACTGAAAAGAAAAGCTAGGTATAAATAAAGCAGTAAAATAAATAGCTATATTTAGGAAAAAGATTCTTGTTATTTCATCAAAAGGGGAACGTCTTAAGCGTTCACAAAAGGCAAATGACAAAATGGTACATATACGGTACATGCCTCAATTGACTATGCTCTTTCAAAATAAAAGTTTAACAGTTCCATTCTACCAAAACTCGCGGTGAACCAAAGATGGAGTGGCTATCCAATTCTGTAGATCTTTCCCTGGTTCGGCATCCTTGACGGCCGGTGTCTTGATGTCAGCTCCTTCAGAGTATTCTTCAATCATATTCACGAACAACATTCCCATCCAAACGATGATATCATCTTCGGGTGTTGAACTCTGTCCCGGACTTACAACATGCTCTGGCGCAAAAACCTTTTTCCCGAGGCTAACAGTGCGAGTTTTCCCTTTCAGAGGTTGATATCGTATGCCAGCCCTTCCTTTATTCCCATTGTGTTCAATTGGCTCTATAATCCCATCTAACTTGGCTCCCAACCCTGTTCTTGGCCTATATCCATATTTCATCATCTCCCTCATGGCCATCTTAGATCTGTACGACGATTGCATTCCCAAATGCTGTTCAGTCTTCTCTTCCTCAGTAGTTTGCATGATTTTACAGCGTGGAAGGCGACTCCGTCTAGCCTCTCAATGAATGGGATAGCATACTCCAAATAGGCGGAGTGACCCTACTCGCCGTGGACCATGATCTCCTGGCATCCCCACTCGAATTTTATACATTGGTGCAAGGTAGATGGCACGACCCCTGCCATATGTGTCCAGGGCCTGCCTAGCAGCAAATTATAAGAAGAGGAGATGTCCATCACTTGAAATAGCACTGGAAAGTCGACCGGCCTGATTTACAATGTTAGATGAATTTCCCCAAAAATATCCTTTTGCGAACCGTCAAAGGCCCTCACCCTTACGTGGCTTTCCTTGACCTCCCTCTAATGAATTCCCAACTCCCGCATGGTGGAGAGCGGGGAAATGTTGACTCTTGATCCTCCATCTACCAGCACTCAAGATACCAACTTGTCCCCACATTTGACAGTGATGTGAAGAGCCTTGTTGTGACTTGCGCCTTCCACATGAAGTTCGTCTCCTCTGAAAGTGATCATGTTTGCTTCTACCATTTTCCCAATTATCGTGGACAATGCCTCGCTGGTGGTATTACTTGGTACACTTACCCTACTTAGAACTTTTAACAAAGCGTTCTCATGGCTATCAAAACTCATTAATAGATCCATGATGGATATCTGTGCTAGAGTTTTCTTTAACTGCTCTTCCACGGAATACTTTTTACTCGACATCCTTTTCCAAAACTCCGTGGCTTCTAGGTCTGTTATTTTTCTCATTGGAATTTTTTCTCTCCATTTATTTTCTCGATTGACCTCATCAGGGTCATAGCATCTTCCAGACCTAGTCATACCATGGGCTGCGGCAGAGTCTATCATTTTATCTTTTCCCTTTAGCTGATAGGTCCATGGGACAGTTTTGTATTCCCGATCTTCTTCACCCCGAGTAGCATTGGCAGGTTCATGCGGATAAGTTTGAACGGTCATTGTAGGCTTTAGTTGTACTATAATGATGGGGGCCTTTTAAGGAGGGATCCTTGCGGCTTCTGCATTCCCTATAGTGACAATAGTTCCCTTCAGGTCGTATTCTTTGTCTAATGTGACAATGTTGACTCCCTGGTTTCAATGATTTGGCAATGGGTTGTAGTTTACATTAGGTGGTGCTGGAGTGCACAAGATGGCTCCGCTCTTGATAAGGGTTTCAATTTCATTTTTCATATTGAAACAGTCTTCAGTACCGTGCCCCGGTACATTGGAATGATACACCCATCTCTTAGTGGCATCAAAATATTTTGAGGGATGTTTAGGAACCCTTCCTTCGATTGGGTGTATCAATCTTGCTCTTCTCAACCTTTCAAACAATTAGGCTAGAGGCTCAGCATTCAGGGCATAGGATCTGGGACCCCTTTCTTCAATTTGGGATGAGGACGTGGTGCATACACATGTCGGTTTTGGTGAGTAGTGGTTTGGATAAGAGCATATGGTCGTTGTGGGTTTTGGTTGTTGTTGGCTTGAGGAGGGTTGTATTGTGGTTGAGGGTGGTAGTATGGTTGGATATTATAGACTGGAAGTAAGTGGGTAGTGGTGAGTGGTTGGTTGGGGAGTACGAGTTGCTTCCATGAGATGGGTTAGTTTGATAGTAGGGGACGATTGTTGAGACCTCTTCTTTCTTTTTCTTCCCGCTACCGATTGATCCTGACTGGATGGCCTTGCTAGCCGCTTGCAGTTCTGCAATAGATTGCACTTTACCAGATTTTATGCCCTCTTCTAAGGAATCCCTATCTTAACCAGCTCGGAGAACTTTTGACCCATCATCCCCATCATCTTTTCAAAGTATATTCCCTCTTAGGCTCAGATGAAGTACTTGGTTAGTTCACTATCGTCCAGCGGTGGTTATGTCCTGGCACCCTCTGTCCTCCACCATCGTACATATTCTTGAAACGACTCAGATGTTTTTTTCTACAGGTTCACCAGCGCGAACTGATCAGGAGTGATCTCTATATTGAATCGAAAATGGTTCATGAAGTCCTCCACCATATCTTGCCAAGTTCTCCAATTTTGCGAGTACTGTCGGGTATACCAGATGAGTGATTCTCCAGTTAGACTCCTTATAAATAATTTCATCCTCAGTTTCTTACTCCTCCCCACTCCAACCAACTTGTCGCAATATGCCCTCAGATATGCATGAGGGTCCCCTGTCCCATCGAATTTTGGAGGTTTGAACCCTATTGGCATATACACATCTGGGTAAATACACAGGTCATCATACTCTAGGCTTTCACTTCCTCAGGCAACTTGGAGACTCTTCATTTGCTTTCTCAACATTTGCAACTGCTCAGATACCGACTCTTCTTCCTTACGACTGGCTTCTCTTTCCATCTTGGCGCATTTATTGATCTCATATGGCTCCTTCATCGTGACGGGTGCTGTAAAGGTAGGTTCGGTAATGGCATATACAGGGGAAATGTACCGCTCGTGAGTAGCAACATGTGCCACAGGTATGCTAATAGGTAGGTTCTATGATGTCTGAGGGTATTATGGTATGTAAGGAGTGTGAATAGGGGGATTTGGTGGGTTTGCGGGGGTTACTGGAAGTATGACTTGAGTAGTGGGGTTTGAGGTTGGAGTGTTGTTGTTTTGGTGTGATATTGAAGGAAAATGATCTGGGAGTGAATCCAAAGAAGGGAATCTGGGTGGTTCAGGAAGTGTTGTCATGACTAGGTACGCAAATTCTCTGATATGTTGTACCTCCTCCCTCAAGGATTCCATTTCTTGTGCCATCCTGGCCACATGCTCATCATTCCTAGTACTATCATTTTCCCCTGATCGCCCCGGGCTGTCGGCTACGACCAGAGCATGTTCAGTTGGGTCTTCTGCATCTGACATATTTCCCTTAGAATTGTATGGTGGCTCCGCCAGTTTTAGTCAACGCAAATCAACTTTCTTTTTGGGGGATTAATAATAAAGCAAAAGAAAATAAGAAAAAAGAAAATAAAAAGAGCAAGAGTGAGTCTCTTCATTTTTATATGGGCAAAAAATAACATAGAGCAGGCAATTCGTGCATTATAAACTAGCGTGTTCCTAAATTCGCAGGGACCTCTCATTTCCAGAGGTAGGCCTAATTCGCAGATGTTTGACAGACATTTAGACTTGGCACATTTAGATCTGAAGCAATTTGTTTTCATTGATAATTTAGACTGATACAAGCAGGAACAAGGATTACATCATAGAGTTGTATGGGCTTAGACAACTTGCCCTTTGGAAAGTAAAAGAGAGAACTGGGGATAAAGGTACAAAGTAGGGAAATGAGGGGAAATCAACCAATTCTAATAACCATCCCCTGGGTCACTTCCTGTACCCTTCTCTTCTTCTGGCTCCTCTTCCTGATCCTCCTCCAGGTCTTCCTCAAACTCTTCTTCATCATCGTTGAATTCAGACTCCACTTATAGATATTCTTCTGGTTCTGTGCTTGACTTTATTTGGATGCATTCTACTACCCGATCATCCTCTTCAGTCGGTGGTAACATATGGTCAATGGATCTCGGGACCACCTGACGATGCATTGATGTGGTCACAAGATAATGTGGCAGGATCTCATGGTAAATCTACAAAGCAACCACCACATCCTCTAACCAAGCTATACCCTCTCTGCTCGGGTGGGCCAGTTCTTCTTCTTCGTTAATCCAGATGTAGTACTCGGGGGTACACCCATGAATTTTGACCCTTAGGCATTGTTACCTAGTCCTTCCACTCTTTTTGCAGTTTCCTTATCTTGGGAATTGGAATCTGGCCGTTGTAGTCATCCTCGTATAGCGTCGTCCTTGTCCATAGAGGCACATCTTGGATCATCACAAATTGTCTGAGGACCCGCAGAGGTGAGTATGGTTGAATGCCTTCTAATCTGATTACCTCAATGAAGTACTTTTGGGGAGTCCACAAGATTTCCCTTCCACCTAACCAAGAGAGTTTCCAGTTGATCCATTCTCATGTCAGATTGGTCAATGTTTACCTCCATTCTTCTTGCCTATATGGAGAGATCCAGTGTCTCAGTCTTTCATTATGGTTGCGGATCATATTGCTGACATCCACGAAGTAGTCGATAGTAGCCTCCCGTTGGACGAAGTGTTCAGTAGCCCAAATCTAAAGCAGCAAGTTGCATCCTTTGAAAATATTGTATCCCCGTGCACATACGGATAAGGCTCTCAACATCTCGGCTAACACCATCGGCATCAAAGTAGCTTGAAGATTGCCACGGAAGGTTGCCAGGACCACTAGTAATAGGTTGATATTGATACGACCCCTTCTCTGTGGGAAGACCAATAATCCCAATAGTGCCATTGCAAAAGTGATAGGCCTGAGACTCTCTCGCGTCGCCTGGTCTCATTGAAACTCCCTTGAATACCATTTGTAGCTTTCAATGTGCCCAAACTTGTCGAACATTTGGTCGAGGCTCACCCATCCATCCTCGATACTTTTGAGACTTCTGCTATTGGTAAGACCTAGAGCATCTAAGAACCGATAACCGAGCATAGTAACTGGCAGCACTGGCTTTCTTCCGTTGAATGGAAGCTCCGTAAAACTTGTGACTTCCTCCAATGTCGGTTCCAGCTCACAGTCGGCAAATTTGAACACCACTTTAGCTGGATCCCAAAATTCTATCAATAAGCGAGTGAGCACCCTGTCTGCTCGGATGTTCATCAATGCAGTTAATGCCCCTAGGTGCATCCGAACTTCGTTTCCGTGCTCCCGACGAATATTCTTCCACCATTGTTTTAGCTTATGTGGTGCTCCCATTACCATGCTAATTTCAGGGATGTTCTGGTTGATTTCCATTTTCTGAGGTGGGTAGAAATAAATATTTGGGTAAGTGTTTGCTTCAGATCTATAAGTGTCTTGTCAAGTTTGTTTGTCTTTCCACAGAAATTATGTCGTTGGGTGCATGACCCGTTGACATCAGGGTGGCTTTCCTAATTGTGTGTTGGTTCCAGGGACCAACTCACCTAAGGTTTATGCAGTATGACCTATACTTTTGAATTGGACCGAGGACTGCGAGAAGTTATGTCAGTTGACCTGACAAATCCATTCTCTGAAACTAGAGAGTTTTAAAAAAAAAGTTCGAAGGGGTGTAAAAGACAAACCTCACTTTCCATTATGTGTGATAGTATAAGGCCAAGACTTGATTGGAAGAGATGTGATGACAATATATATAGAACAGTAACAAACAAGGGTGTAGCAGCAATATAGCAAAGTAAGAAGATAATTGTAAGGAGCACATAAGGCATGTAAGTATGTAATTGCAATTTAGATCATAATCAAAGCAATGTACAAATAAATCTAGAAGCCAAATTAGTCTAAATCTACTAAGGTCAGAACCTAAGTGTGTATCCCCAGCAGAGTCGCCATGTTGTTGCACCCTATTTTGCGCTAGTCAAGATAAACTTCAACTTGTGGTTCCTCTGTTGTTGATAAAAGAGAGTCTCCACCTAATATTTAAAGGTATACTAGGGTACCTATTTAATTACTAAGTCATGGTATTTATTAGTCTACTAACCGGTGAGATTATGGGTAAGGGGTCTTGTTCTTCTAAGGGGAAGGTATTATGCACTCCTTAAAATCTACCTGAGGTAGCTCCATAGGTCTTAGACTAAGTTTGGGATCAAATATTTATAAAATACTTTGACCAGTGATAAGGAATGTTGCTTACAGTATACCTAACCTAAGTATGATATTGATAGAAAGAATGCGGGGTCCTAAAGGGATATGAGTTTATGAAGAGGTTCATAAGATATTTTAAAAGAGTCTTGAAATTGGTAAATAAGTGATCTAGATTTTATAAGTTTATAAAAGAGATTGAGTTATGAAAATACTTTTATTTGGAGGATTGATATTTACATAACTCTAAAAGGATGTTATCCAAGAAAGTGAGCCTAAAATTACCTCAGATTCGGAGGGTTTTCAAAAAAGATGTTATTTTACCGAAAATTCCTTAAGGGAGACAGTTCTTGAAGTTCTGATTTTTTTTTGAAAATGAAGCTGAGATCTGATTTTTCCTTTTGAAATAGAGTTGTTGTTTTGCTAAGTTCTGGATTTTAAAAATCTTTAAAGGAGAGAAAGGTGAGCGAAAAACATAATAATGTGCGAGCAGATTATAATTAGTGAGTTAAGGATCTACTTCTAACTAATTTCCCTTTTAAATCCTATATTGTTTAAGGCTTGCCTAAGTTTATATGATACTAAAGCATAAAAGAAAAGCATGTGATCTAATATATGAGTGTTATATACATGAGAAATACAACAACAATAAAGACATAACAAATACAACTAACATTAATTTTAAACTAACAGAAACAGTGAATTGCACTAACGAGATAGTAAATAACGATAAAGAGTTGAGGGAAAGAGGACTGTATTCTGTGATTGTGCCTCAAGAAGGTAGGCCTAGCAGTAAGGAAACGCGAATACAGTTGACTTTCGGCTCCTCGACGAAATGCAATAAGGCTGGAGCTGGGCCTGAGTTCATCAGGAACTCAGAGGCCCAAACAGATGTACATGTTAAAAGAATAAGAAAGTCATTAGACACATATTCAATATATTTAGCATATTCTAACTATAGATCATACTTTGATGTACATGACAAATACACAAACAGATAATTGAAGCAAGAATAAGATTAATATGGTAGAGGAAATTATATATTAATGTGATAGCTTTACTTAGAAAATAATTTACATTGGAAACCTTTCGTTGTTATTAAACACTAAACCCTTAAAGAACTGGATGCGTCAACGAATTAAGAGCTAAGGAGGGAGTCCCACTTAAGGTCGATGCTCCCTTTGGATCCCCCGACACTTCAAAGTTCTCAAGGGACTCAAGGCCCAGGAAAATGCTTGTGCCGAGGAGGACAGCCCAACCTAAAGTTGAATTCCGCTCCCAAATACCCTTAATCACTGACGACATATTTTTCTTACGGGTTTAAGTGCCAATGAGCCCCTTCCAATACAAACTAAATACTAAAATATTACTTACCACAAAATATATACTTTCCTCTTAATGAAAATAATACAAGGGAATACATATTACTTTGATACTTAATAAGGAACACATATAAAGTTAACCTAATGGGGGGGCTGACTTCAGAATACATATAGATAAAAAGAAGTTTCATAATCATACTATTGCAGGAATGAATCATTAAGGCACAACATATTCAAACAGGTAATAATAGCATTACTTGGAACCTTAAAGATCATCAATGAAGATTCAAACCAACATTCATGGTCAGCCTTTGTTACAGAGAGGTTATCAAGGTCATCAGGAATGGGATTAAACTCTCATCATGTTCAAAAATGGCACCCCTAAGGTCTCAACAGGGTCATGCTTCTAACAGTATTAGCAAGTCAATATGTTCAGATAATATCAACAAATGGACTTTATAAGGTTTGAGAGTCAAGTTCAACTTTAGGTTAACGATAAAGAGGAGGACTGAGCATAACTCAAGATAGAACATGGTGTTACAGAGTTAAGCAAAGATGCTTATAATATTTAATCAACTACACAAAGGTAGGGTGAGTGAGACAGTGACCTCATATAAGCAGGGGAACTTTGCACATTACATAACCAATTACAGAACCAAATCAACACGTTGGTAAAAAAGGAGATGGAAAACATTGCATCAAAACAAGTTCAAACTCAAACATAAATCTAGTTCAGCATATAGGTATGAAGGGATCATGCTTCAACACCTAAAATGGCCACTTGATTATAACATAGTGTCTAAGTCCTTTCTTCATGGCAGATAAATTAATAATAGATCCATGCAAACTTAACAAAATCAACAAGGGCTTAAAAGATTAATGACAGGGGTGTACTGCACATGTTTTGAATTACACGTGTATATAAAGATCTCAACTAATCATGGGGTCAAACAAACTTAGTTATGCAGCAATTACCAGTTGACTTTATCCAAACAAGATCATGACTTTCATGTGAAGAGGAAGATAGCTTAACTTTAGGAGAATATATATACAACAAAGATTCATGAGAATAGGACAGTTTGATGAAAATAAGATAATTTCCTACAAATGCATACAACAGTTGAGTGTGATCATGAAAAAGTAATAGTGACAACCTAGATATTACCCTTAAAGTTAGTAGATACAAATACAGAGAAGAAGAGCATCTAAACAATTGGATTCTTTCAACTTAGTTAAGTAATATAGACTCGTTAAACTTTTACATGTATACCAGTTAATATTACCAAATAATGAACACGATCATAAAAAAAATAGGATGTAGGGAATGACATGCAGAAGTGAAGATCACATCAGTATCATTAGTGAAGGGAAAACATGAACATATATGATTGGTTTAACAATGATAATAATGAAACAAAGTAAAGACTATAGTGGTAACTCAGAAACAGTTTAACAAACACAGGGAGAAAGGGAAGTATTTTGACATCTTAAGTTCAAACTTAAGGTTAAGAAGCAAGGGAATATAAGTCATCTTAGTTCAGGTTTCATTTCAGTCATAACTATCACGTGGTAAACTCAGCTTCCAAAACTCAAAACAATATAGAAGTGCAATAAGACATAGATGAGTTTATTGCAAGTCACTAAGAACTATGAAGTTTGTATTGAACATAAACATATAAGAATTTAGGCATGGAGACTGTAAATCAGAACAAAGATCAACAATTATCAAGGACTTAATCGATTATCACTTTAAAGAATCATAACAGAACAAGTTGACCATAAAAGGTCGTCAAACTAACAAAGCATAAATATCAAACATGTCAAACACATACAGAATAATTATAATCTACAGAACTTAACTTGACATATCTAAATCATTTAGATAGATGAACAAAAAGAAAAAGGGAGAGAAATATGCTGACCTTCTTAAGGGCATCAGACCAAACAAATTCTTTTTGTTCCTCAAGATCCCACAATCTTAGAGCTTGAACTAGCAAAAAAACTCGACAAAAGAGAGGGAAAACAGTAAGAGAACTACGACTAGAAATCCTAATTTTCTTAGTATTTTCTTTTTGTGTGCTTAGTGTGTTCGTATCTATGTATGTCTTTTCGTGTTAGGTTGTTGTAGATGAGAACATTAAAGGTCCTATTAATAGTACTATTTAAGGCTCTAAGGTTTAACAGATTCAAAATCGTGACTGGAATGCGACAAATGGTAGATGATGTGAGCATAATTGGGTAAAATCAGAGAGAACAAAGGGGAAATCAGTGTCGATTTTACCTGAGTGTGAGAGATATGAGAGGCTGAACGTTGAAGCATAAGAAACCATCGGTCAGAACCCCAATACCCAGAGGTTATTGCATTTGACCTCTAGGTGTCGAATATCAATGATGAAGCCAGCTAACGTCTCATTCTTGCTTCAATTTGAAAGGACGAAAGAAGAAATATAGCGAGTTGAAGTTTCAACTTTTAGTCTGACTTCATCGATTAAGGATTTTGAAATTAAATGGTGAAAATGAAAAGAATGACGAGATCAGGAGTACATGAACAAAATGAACAACCATGCATGCCATGGATTTGAAATGTCAATTGTGATTTGAGGTTTCATTTCTAGGGTTTGGGTTTGGATTTGGGAGATTTGAATTTTGATAATGAAACATGCAAATATTAAGCGAGAATCGTGGATATGGGAGACAAATGAGATGATTTGAAGTTACTTTCACGACTTTACACTAATTTGTTCAAGGTCTGTTGATTGATAGTGTTGGGGCAGACGAGAGAAAAGAGAGAAGAATGGGAAAGAAGGGCGGTTGGGCAGGTGACAAATGATTTAGGGTTTCTGGGGTATTGGGGCGTCTCTAAGGATAAAGTCAAGGGAAGGGATCTGGGCCATTGGATTGTTTGATCAATGACCCTGATAAATTGAGGTGTTACGTATTTAAGAAAATCAATTTTGGGAAAATACGGGGACCGTTGGACCTGTGTGATCCAACGGCTAAGATAATGTCTAATACTAGGTCGAGATTAAATGGAAAATAGGGATAATTTGTGGCCGTTGATAATTTGAATCAACAGTTCAGATTGCTTGTGTTTGTTTTGTGAATGGGAATAGAGAGTGACGTGGCGTGACCTGGTTGGTTCGTAAGGAGAGGCATGGATTGCCAACTTGGATTGAGATGGGGCCTTTGGACTGGGTCAGGTCCGGATTGGGCTTGGTATTTGGGCTGGTTTTGATTTAATGAATAGCCACTTCATTTTTAATGAAGAAAGTGCAATTGTAACCTTTTAGTTTTTAACCCTCTTAAAATTAATTTAAATAAGCTTAACAATTTCAATAAAATATGGTAAAATTATAATTACTATATGTTACTAATTATTTTAATTAATTATCTATAAATAACATATATTTTGAATTATAGCACTAATTTTAAAATATTAACATAGTAACCTAATTCATTGAAAATTAAGGAGTAATTTTTTCAAATTATAAAACCTATGTAATGTATATACAAAAGATATTTTAAAGTAGTAAATACATTTGTAATTACACAATATCAGTACTACATGATTAATTTTAAAATTATTACTTAATTAATTTATAAAATAGATATTCATTAATAGAAAATACTTCAAAAGTATTTATCGTAAATTGTTAAGCGTGAATAAATTAATTTTAAAAGGGAGGGTCAAAATTGGCCGTCAACATGTTCCCAGCAGAGTGATTTCATATTTGAAGGCCCAACGGATGGTTGGGATGGGGTGTTTGTCTTATTTGGCCTTTGTGAGGGATATTAGTGCTGATACTCCTACTATTGATTATTTTCCGGTAGTGGAAGACTTTCCGGATTTATTTCCTGCACACCTGCCGGGCATGCCTCCCAACAGGGTTATTGATTTTGGTATTGACTTGGTGTCAGGCACTCAACCCATTTCTATCCCTCCATATTGCATGGCACCAACAGAGTTGAAGGAACTGAAAGAGCAGCTTCAGGAACTTCTTCATAAGGGGTTTATTAGGCCTAGTGTGTCGTCTTTGGGTTCACCGGTTCTGTTTTTTAAAGACGAAGGATGGTAGTATGCGGATGCGCATCGACTATAGGCAGTTGAACAAAGTTACAATCAAGAACAAGTATCCTTTGCCGCGTATTGATGATCTATTTGACCAGCTTCTGGGAGCAAGGGTGTTCTCTAAGATCGATTTGAAGTCTCGGTATCACCAGTTGAAGATTCGGGACTCGGATATTTTGAAGACGGGGTATCACCAGTTGAAGATTCGGGACTCGGATATTCTGAAGACGGCATTCAGAACACTCTATGGTCACTATGAGTTCCTTGTGATGTCTTACGGGCTAACCAACGCCCCAGCATCATTCATGCATCTAATGAACAGTGTATTTCAGCCATATCTCAACTCGTTCGTCATAGTATTTATTGATGATATCCTGGTGTACTCACGTAGCCAGGAGGAGCATGCACAACATTTGAGGTTTATACTACAACGGCTGAGGGAGGAGAATCTTTATGCCAAGTTCTCCAAGTGCGAGTTTTGGCTTAGTTTGGTGCCGTTCTTGGGGCACGTGGTGTCCACTGAGGGAATTAAGGTGGATCCAGACAAGATAGAAGATTCGGATCTTTCTCAGCTTGGCCGGATATTATTTTGTGGAGGGTTTCTCATCTATTGCAGCGCCTTTGAACAAATTGACCCAGAAGGGTGCTCTATTCAGGTGGTCAGATGAGTGAGAGGAGAGCTTTTAGAAGCTCAAGACTGCCTTGACCACAGCTCCAGTTCTAGTGTTGCCTTCAGCTTCTGGCTCTTATACATTGTATTGTGATGCTTCTCGGATTAGTATTGGGTGTGTCTTGATGTAGGAGGGTAGAGTGATTGCTTATGATTCACGTCAATTGAAGCCTCACGAGAAGAACTAACATGTTCATGATTTGGAGTTCGCAGACATCGTTCGTGCATTGAAGATTTGCAGGCATTATATCTATGGTCTGTCTTGTGAGGTATTTACAGATCATCAGAGTCCCAAGCACGTGTTCAAAGAAAAGATCTAAATTTGAGATAGCGGAGATGATTGAAGTTGCTAAAGGACTATGATATTTCTATTATGTATCATTCCGTGAAGGCCAATGTGGTGGCAGATGCCTTGAGTAGGAAGGCAGTGAGTATGGGTAGCCTTGCATTTATTCATGCTGGTGAGAGACCGCTTGCAGCTGATGTTCAAACCTTGGCCAACCAGTTCGTAAGATTAGATGTTTCGGAGCCTAGTCGGGTTCTAGCTTGTGTGGTTTATCGGTCATCCTTATATGATTGCATCAGAGAGTGCGAGTATGATTATTCCCATTTTCTTGTCCTGAAGGAAATGGTTCAGCATGGTGATGCCAAGGATGTTACTATTGGGGATGATGGGGTGTTGAGGATGCAGGGTCGGATTTGTGTGCCTAATGTTGATGGGCTACGTGAGTTGATTCTTGAGGAGGCCCACAGTTCGTGGTATTCCATTCATCTAGGTGTCGCGATGTAACAACCCGGCCGGTCGTGTCGAGAGTCATAGCCCCGTTTCCTCCATTTCTGTTTCTTTATGTGTTATTTAGCCATATTGTGTTGTATCGGGTTGGTTGGCTCGGGTCTGAAGTGGTTTCGGAGTGGAATGAGACACGTAGTCTCTTATTTAGAACCTTAAGTTGAAAAAGTCAACTGGATATTGACTTATGTGTAAAAAATCTCGGATTTGAATTCTGATGGTTACATTAGCTCCGTTAGGTGATTTTGGACTTAGGAGTGTGTCCGGGATGTGATTTGGAGGCCCATAGTAGAATTAGGCTTGAATTGGCGAAAGTTCAAAATTTGGCAATTTTGGTCGGCAGTGGAAAATTTGATATCGGGGTCAGAATGGAATTCCAAAAGTTAGAGTAGGTTTGCAGTGTCATTTGTGACGTGTGTGAAAAGTTTGAGGTCATTCGAACGTGGTTTGGTTGGTTTCGGCATCGGTTGTCGAATTTGGAAGTTTAGAAGTTCTTAGGCTTGAATTCGAGGATAATTTGGTGATTTGATATTGTTTTGAGTGATTCGAAGGTTCGACTAAGTTTGTATGTTGATATATGACCTTTTGGTTTTTTTGGTTTAGGTCCTGAGGGCCTCGGGGTGATTCTGGGTGGTTAACGGAATTGTTGAAGTTGGAAAATACAGCTGAAACTGCTGCTACTGATATTTTCGCACCTGCGGAAGGAGGAGTCGCAGGTGCGAGGTCGTAGGTGCGTTTGGGGTAGCCGCAGATGCGAAAATGGAAGGCCAAGGCTGCGAATGCAGGTGCGAAGGATTTGCCGCATCTGCGAGCCCGTAGGTGCGAGGCCTTGAGTGCAGATGCGAAAAGGAAGATTCTAGCCGGTTCCGCAGAAGCGGAAGTGTTGCACAGGTGCGCGCCCGCAGGTGTGGAACCTGGGGCGCAGGTACAAAATTTGGGGACTTAAGTGGTTCTCGTAGGTGCGAGGATTCGACCGCAGGTGCGGTTCCGCAGGAGCGGACATTTGGCCTCAGGTGCGAATGTGCTGGGCAGAAAAGCCCCAGCTCGTGGTTTTGTCTTCATTTTTTCAATTTTTGGATTTGAGAAACTCGGGAGAGAGGCGATATTTTGAAGGTTTTCAAGGAGAAACATTGGTGTAAGTGATCCTAACCCATAATGGTATAAATTTCGTGAATCTATAGTTTTGTTCATCATTAATTAGTAGGATTTTAGAGTGAAAATGAGGGGTTAGGGCTTGGGATTTTTGAAGAGTAATTTAAGGATTTGATGGACTAAATGATGTCGGATTTTGATAAATTTCATATGTATGGACTCGTGAGTGAATGGGCTTTCTAGTTTTGTAAATGTTGTCGGATTTCGAGACGTGGGCCCGGGGAGCCGGGTTTGAGCCAATTTCGTGTTTTGGGCTAATTTGATAGTTTTTCTTGTGGAATTCATTCCATTAGCATATATTGATGGTATTGTACTGATTGTGAATAGATTCAGAGCATTTAGAGGCCGAGTCGAGAGGAAAGAGCATTGCGGGGTTGATATTTGACCGGTTTGAGGTAAGTAACGATTGTAAATATAGTCCTGAGGGTATGAGACACTGATTTTCGTATTATTTTACTATTTTGAAGTGACACACATGCTAGGTGATGGGCATGTGGGCGTGCACTATTGGCGATTGTGACTTGGTCTGTCCCGTAGCAACTGTGAAGTTGCATATTTTGTTGAGACTATATGATACTTACATGATTTAGAAAGAGTTTCTATAAATTGGGTTGAATGCCATATTTTGGGCCTTGTGCTGGTGTTGTTTGGACCCTTAGGGGCCTTTTCTTACTATCCTCTCACTACTTTCGATTGAAAATCTATACTCAGTCATGGTTATACTTGTTTACTGCATAACTCAGTTTTATGACTCTATTTTGATGCATATAAATGTTGTTTTGGGCCGAATGCCCTGTTTTTACTGGAATGCCCGAGTGGCTTGAGAGGTCTATAACTGATTGAGGCCGAGGGCCTGATTTGTGAGGATATTTATAGGATCGGGCTGCACGCCGTAGCATGTTCGATAAAGGTCGAGGGCCTGAGTGATTTATGCCATGATTTGGCTTGATATAGCGCTTGGGCTGAAGGAGCCCCTCCGGGGTCTGTACACACCCCCAGTGAGCGCAGGTACCTACTGAGTGCGAGTGCCAAGTGCCGAGTGCTGAGTGACTGTGAGGCATGAGTGATTGTGAGGTATGCTCGAGTGGTAAGAGTGATTGTGAGGTATGCCCGAGAGGTAAGAGTGATTGTGAGGTATGCCCGAGTGGTAAGAGTGATTGTGAGGTTTGCCCGAGGGGTTGTATATGAGTGATGCTTTGCCCGAGGCTGTTTATGATTTCATCATTTTTGCTCACTTGTGCATTTTTTCTTTGTTTGAAAACTGTTGAAAAATATCTTTAAATAAATTTTACTGGAACTGGGTTTAAACGAGATGATTTGATTCAAAACCTGATTTTTAAAGCATGTGTTATTTTACTGATTTCATAATATGAATGTTATATGCCTTATTGCTCGTCACTACTGCTCAGTTTTTATTTATTGTTGTTACTTACTAAGTTGGCATACTCACGTTACTCCCTGCACCTTGTGTGCAGATCCAGGTGTAGCTGGACACGGTAGTGGTTGTTGATTATTCTGGTTGCAGATTTTCTCGGGGATAGCAAGGTAGGTGCTTGGCGATCGCAGCCCCTGCTCTTCTCCCTCTTATCTTCCTTTAGTTGTATTTTGCTATTTTCCAGGTTGAGTTAGCTTTGATATTGTTAGGCAGATTGTAGTAGATGCTCATGACTAGTGACACCCCGATGTCGGGCTTTTCTTTTACGCACTTTTGTTTTGATTTGAACTCCTTTACGAAGGTTTTTACGCTAAATAGCCTTGAAATTTATCTTTGAAATAAAAATATCGGTTTGTTTAGAAATGAGTCGGCTTGCCTAGTCCCACGATAGGCGCCATCACGACAGGGTTAATTTGGGTCGTGATAGATTGGTATCAGAGCCTAGGTTACATAGTGTCATGACCCAACTGGAGGGTCATGACTAGCACTCGGGCCATACTTGCCGAGCACCAACGTACATTTTATCTAACCTTCCTTATTATCTTTAAGGGCCGACAAGATCAATATAAATAGTAGACATGGATCATGAACATCCAACAATGAAAGATAATGTCATGAACATACATAACATGGGACGACAAGACTGTCAAGAAACTATATATAAGGTACGAGCTACCATGATGCCATGAAAGACTATACAACAAAAATCAGCCGACAAGGCATTCTAAACCATACATAAGTCGACACCTGTCTATGAGCCTCTAAAGGAACATAAGTGCTACAACATTGCCGGAACAGGGCCCCGACATACCCATAATGTCTATAACAAAAATGCATACCAAGACCACGGCAAGTCCGGAGAAGGGATCTCGCCAATAACCGCTGAACTGGACAGCCTACTGTGGTGGGGGAGCTACGTCTACCTGTCTATCAGGACCTGCAGCACGACATGCAGCGTCCACAAATAAAAAGGACGTCAGTACAAATAAAGTACTGAGTATGTGAGGCAAGAAAGCATAAGTAAGAACAGTAATGTAAACAGGGATAGAGAATATACAACCTGTGACATCTGGGTACCTCTGAGGGCTACTGACATGAAATACATGATACATACATATATATACATAAACTTTTAAAACATACGCCTTTGTGGGCATCACCATCATCATATCGTACCCGGCCATAATAGGCTCGTAAAACGTACCCGGCCATCATAGGGCTCGGTAGAATCATACCCGGCCACGTGGAGCTCGGTAAAACCCAACTGATCAGTGGTTGCACAATAGGTGCCGTACCCGGCCGACTATAGCGCGGCTCGGTAGAGTAAAATAGATACATATATATGATGCATGCTGGACTCATTGGAATCACATTTTGAACCTTTCGGAGTGACATAAGGTTGGTATCCTTCGTACACGTTATTAGGATTAACTCTTCATCAAGAATCTTATAAGAATCAGGAACTACCAACAACATTGATAATATAAGAATAAGAGAAGTAACATCAATATCAATCGTTTCATAAGAAGGGCAGCAATGTAAGTACTGCTAGCTTCTAAGAGTAGAGTATCTTTGGGAGCTCGTTCATTACATTATGTACAATCGGAGTCGTGCAAAAGAATGAAGGGGATAGCCTCACATACCTTGTATATACTGCCCAACCTCAAGCTATGCAAATGTCACGACTCCTTAGTCTACAATAAGACAAATGACACTATCATTATCGTTTAAGCGTCGTAACTATTATGTATCGACCGCAACCTATTTTACGATGAAACGGACAGCACCTCCCCTATTTATATGACTTCCCACAAGTCAATACAATCACCAAACAGCCCAAACAACATCATTAATAATCATATTGAGCCTCCAAAACAGTCCACCAACCAACAACATTACTACCAAGCCTTTCGATATATATTTCACAAGTTCTAGCTTCAACGACTTAGCTGCAACTTGGATAATCTTAAATATATATAGAGTAAGAGGTTCCTTACCTTTAAACAGAAAGAACAACTCCAATTTGACCTTAATTTTCCACGAAATATCCCTTCAATTCTGCCACAAGAACAAGGAAGCGAAACTAGCAATTAATTCGGGTTTTTCGGCACTAGAATTACTTTAGAAGACTTGAAATCACCTAGGGTTGATATTAAAAACTTGAAGGTGTATTTACAGGACATAAAACACTTAAAACAACCTCCCACACGAGCTGGAACAACACAAAAATCAGCAACAACAAGAAGAACAAGAAACTTACTAGCGCCACGGGATTCCCGACATTTGATTTGTGTTGTTTGCCCTTTGTTTGGGTCTTGGATCATGAGAGAACCTTGAGAGACTGTTTTTAGGGTTATAAGGTCTGAATATACTGAAAAATAATGACTTAAAACGGGGTTGAGGTATCTTATATATGTCCATATGTCTTAAACCGCCTTTGTGGGCCCCATAGAGAGCAGCTTGGCGCACTCTCGCGAAAACACGAATATCTCTCTATTCCGAGATCGTATCGACGAACGGTTTAATGCGTTGGAAACTAGACTCATAGATATTCAATTTGATAGGTAGATCACCCCATAATTCCAAGCACATTGGGAGAAAAATGCAGTAACATTTGACCTAAAGTTTAAGTAAAATTATAAACCTAGGTTGCGACAACTTTTATCGACTTTTGTTTCATAACTCGCTTGACTTCAAGACTTATGATGCGGATATTATATGATTCAAATACATTAAAACAAGACCTCTTGGGACAATTAATCACCTCTAGTGTTACCCGAAAATACGGGTTATAACATCCTTGATTCGTTTAACTTCAAATACTTGTTAACCACTCTTATACACCCTTGTATCGTTTAAGACCAATAGGATTAACTTCTTATCATCTCAAAGATAATCTCTTCTTGGATTTACGTCGACTAACTTACGGTGTGATCTATGGTATGCGAATTTGGGTTGTAACACCCTCTCCCCTTAGGAACATTCGTCCTCGAATGTAAGGGTTTATGGGGTGTCTAACTCATCGTGGATTCCGACGGAGATTTCCGGCTGAGTTTCCCCTATAAAATGGACACTAGCCAAACTTGCAAGCAGTTAAACCCAACCTATGGCCTTACAAGACTATACAAAGCATTATGGATATGTACATTATCTGCATATCACCATTTTGTATTTAAAAAAAGAGTATTCACAAGCTATTGCTTACCTCATAGAGCCGTTTCACCTTATAATGCGTCCTTCTTTCCCCCGGCATCCTCGTTATCTTCACTCTGGAATAGGTAAGGGTATTTAGACTTCATCTCCTCTTCTGCTTCCCATGTCATTTCTTCTATATTCTTGTTCCTCCATAATACTTTCACGGAAGCTACATCCTTTGTTCTCAGCTTGCGGACTTGTCGATCTAATATAGCCACTGGCACTTCATCATATGATAGATCCTTTGTAACTTGTACATCTTTGATAGGGACGACCCGAGAAGGGTCTCCAATACATTTCCTCAACATAGATACATGGAATACCGGGTGGACAAATTCCAATTCAGATGGCAATTCTAACTCGTAAGCAACCTGTCCAATTCGTCGAAGAATTTTGTACGGCCCAATATACCGCGGACTCAACTTACCCTTCTTCCCA
Source organism: Nicotiana tomentosiformis (assembly GCF_000390325.3). Taxonomy (NCBI): domain Eukaryota; kingdom Viridiplantae; phylum Streptophyta; class Magnoliopsida; order Solanales; family Solanaceae; genus Nicotiana; species Nicotiana tomentosiformis. The sequence continues at coordinate 104,495,738 of NC_090822.1, read as the reverse complement.
AAACGCATAACACCCTTCATCGGCGAGATCTTCAGGAAAACCCAATCACCAACCTCAAATTCTAGATCACGACGCCGGACATCAGAATAAGACTTTTGCCTGCTTTGTGCCGTCCTCAGTCGCTCTTGTATCACTTTCACCTTCTCAATGGCTTGGTGAATCAAATCTGGCCCATATAATTCTATCTCACCGACTTCGAACCATCCAACTGGTGATCTACATCTCCTCCCGTACAGTGCCTCATACGGGGCCATTTTAATACTGGAATGGTAGCTATTATTGTAGGCAAATTCTATAAGTGCCAGATGGTCATCCCAATTCCCTTGAAATCTAGAACACATGCTCGTAGCATATCTTCAAGCGTCTGGATGGTACGTTCAGCTTGTCCGTCAGTCTGCGGATGGAATGCAGTGCTGAGATTTACTTGTGTGCCTAAACCCTTCTGAAAAGACCTCCAAAAGTTAGCCGTAAATTGAGCTCCTCGGTCTGATATAATAGATACCGGCACACCATGAAGCCTAACAATCTCCTTGATATACAACTTTGCATAATCTTCAGCCGTGTAAGTTGTCTTAACTGGCAGAAAATGGGCAGATTTTGTAAGTCGATCAACTATCACCCAGATGGAGTCAAACTTATGATAAGAGCGAGGTAATCCAATAATGAAGTCCATATTAATCACCTCCCATTTCCAGGTCGGAATCTCTATATTCTGAATCAATCCACTAGGTTTCTGATGCTCGATCTTTACTTGTTGACAATTAGGACACTGGGCTACAAATTCTGCAATAGACTTCTTCATGTTATCCCACCAATACTGCTCCTTAACGTCATGATACATCTTTGTCGAGCCAGGATGGATAGAATATCGGGACTGGTGAATCTCAATCATAATCTTCTCTCGCAACCCTGCCACACTAGGTACACATAATCGGCCCTGGTATCTCAGTGTCCCATCTCCTCCGATCTTGAAAGCTGTAATCTTACACTGCTGAATTCCCTCTCTCAATCTTACTAAGGTAGGATCTTCATATTGCCGTGCTTTTACCTCGGCTACCAAAGATGATTCTGCTGTATTCTGTACAGTAACACCTCCGTCATCAGAGTCCAACAATCTGATTCTCATATTGGCCAGCTGGTGAAGCTCTTTGGTCAACCCTTGTCTACCTGCCTCAATATGTATTAAGCTTCCCATTGACTTACGGCTGAGAGCGTCTGCCACAACATTAGCTTTACCGGGATGGTACAATATCTCGACATCGTAGTCTTTCAGTAATTCAAGCCACCTACGCTGCCTCAAATTCAACTCCTTCTGCTTGAAGATGTATTGTAAACTCTTGTGATCTGTGTAGATGTCAACATGGACGCCGTATAAGTAGTGCCGCCATATCTTCAAAGCATATATTACTGCAGCCAATTCCAAATCATGAGTCGGGTAATTCTTTTCATGCTTCTTCAATTGTCTTGATGCATAAGCAATCACCTTCCCACGTTGCATCAATACGCACCCCAAACCTATACCTGAGGCATCACAATATACCACATAACCTTCTGTTCCTTCTGGGAGAGTGAGCACTGGCGCGGATGTCAATCGATTCTTTAGCTCCTGAAAACTATGTTCACAAGCATCAGACCACTGGAACTTGGTAGCTTTCTGTGTTAACTTAGTCAATGGTGCTGATATAGAGGAAAACCCTTCTACAAACTGCCTATAATATCCTGCTAGCCCCAGGAAGCTGCGGACTTCTGACGGTGTTGTAGGTCTCGGCCAATTCTTCACTGCATCGATCTTCTGAGTGTCGACACTAATACCCTCATCAGATATCACATGGCCAAGGAATGCTACTGAGTTCAGCCAGAATTCACATTTAGAGAGCTTAGCATATAACTTATGATCCTGAAGGGTCTGTAATACTATCTGCAAGTGGCCCGCATGTTCCGCCTCCGAACGAGAATACACCAGAATGTCATCAATGAATACGATCACGAACACATCAAGATAGGGCCTGAATACACTATTCATGAGATCCATAAAAGCTGCTGGGGCATTTGTTAGCCCGAACGACATCACCAAGAACTCAAAATGCCCATATCTTGTCCGGAAGGCCGTCTTTGGAATATCCTTCTCCTTAACCCTCACCTGATGATACCCTGAACGCAAGTCAATCTTGGAGAAATACTTGGCACCCTGGAGTTGGTCAAACAGGTCATCAATTCTTGGAAGTGGATACTTGTTCTTTATTGTAAACTTATTCAACTGTCGATAATCGATACACATCCTTAACGACCCATCTTTCTTCCGCACGAACAAGACTGGTGCACCCCAAGGTGAAGTGCTAGGCCTAATGAAACCCTTATCCAGCAAGTCCTTCAACTGCGCCTTCAACTCTCGCAACTCTGCCGGGGCCATCCTGTATGGAGGGATAGAGATCGGTTGAGTGTCAGGCAATGCATCAATGCTAAACTCAATCTCCCTTTCAGGAGGAAGGCCTGGGAGTTCATCTGGGAAAACATCTGGAAATTCATTGACCACGGGGATTAATTGTAGAGTAGGCGGCTTCGCCTCCGCATCCCTAACGCGAACAAGATGATAAATGTAACCTTTTGAGATCATCTTCCTTGCCTTAAGATAGGAAATAAACCTACCTTTCGGCGTAGCAATGTTCCCCTTCCATTCAATGGCGGGTTCACAAGGAAACTGAAACCTAACCATCTTCGTACGACAGTCAACATTTGCATAGCATGAGGCCAACCAGTCCATTCCCATTATCACATCGAAATCAACCATTTCTAACTCAAATAAATTTGCCGAGGTTTGACGACTACAAATCATCACAGTGCAACCTTTATATACCCTTCTAGCAATCACAGAATCTCCTATCGGAGTGGATACCGCAAGTGGTTTACTTATCAATTCAGGTTCAATGCCAAACTTATTAGCCACAAAGGGTGTAACATATGATAAGGTAGATCCTGGATCAATTAGCGCATATACATCATAAGAAAACATAGACAATATACCTGTAACAACATCCGGAGATGACTCGAGATCTTGTCGACCTATTAGAGCATAGGTTCGATTTTGAGCACCACTCGAACTCGGCACTGAACCTCTACCTCTACCACGACCTGTCGACTGTTGAAAACCTTGTGCTGGAGGTCGAACTGATGAGGAAGAACCAGACACAGATCCAGTCGGTTGAGCCATACCACCACCTCCTCTGTTAGGACAATCCCGCATCATATGGCCACGCTGTCTGCAAGAATAGCACGCATCGGAACCTCGACGGCACAGTCCAAAGTGGGCCTTGCCGCACTGATCACAATGAGGTGTTGGGGGTCTCGTCTGACTAGTATCTCTATGAAATTGTGAGCCTGATGCCCTCGAACTCTGACCTGAACCAGAATAGGTAAATCGATCATACCGAGGCCTCTGAAACTTTGGAGGAGCACTAGCTACAGGTGGCGCCGAACTCCTCAAAGATTGGGGCCTAATACTGCCTCTGAACTCATCAGAATACCCTGCAAATCTCGCCTCTTATGCTGGCCCCTATCCTGCTCCCTATCTGCCCTTTGCTGGCGCTTACGATCCTCTAGGGTCTGAGCATAAGCCTGAATACGGGAAATATCCATGCCCTCTACCAAGGAGGCTATTGTGCACTCATTTATCAGATGTGGTCCCAACCCGTTCACGAACACCCTATCACTCATCTCGGCCACCATATGGGGAGCATACCTTGCTAAAGAATCAAACTGTATACTATACTCTCGTACACTCATATTACCCTGTCGAAGGTTCAAGAACTTATCAGCTCTAGCTCGTCGTATCTCAACTGGCAAGTAGTGACGAAGAAAGGCCTCAGAAAATTCCTTCCACACGGCTGGAGGAGCGTTCGGACCCCTAGATCTCTCCCAACTATCATACCAGAAAACCGCTAAATCCCGTAACCGATAAGAAGCCAACTCTACTGCCTCCGTATCACTAGCATGCATAACCCGTAATGTACGATGAACCTGATCAATAAATAGTTTGTCATGACCCAACTGGAGGGTCATGACTAGCACTCGGGCCATACTTGCCGAGCACCAACGTACATTTTATCTAACCTTCCTTATTATCTTTAAGGGCCGACAAGATCAATATAAATAGTAGACATGGATCATGAACATCCAACAATGAAAGATAATGTCATGAACATACATAACATGGCACGACAAGACTGTCAAGAAACTATATATAAGGTACGAGCTACCATGATGCCATGAAAGACTATACAACAAAAATCAGCCGACAAGGCATTCTAAACTATACATGAGTCGACACCTATCTATGAGCCTCTAAAGGAACATAAGTGCTACAACATTGCCGGAACAGGGCCCCGACATACCCATAATGTCTATAACAAAAATGCATACCAAGACCACGGCAAGTCCGGAGAAGGGATCTCGCCAATAACCGCTGAACTGGACAGCCTACTGTGGTGGGGGAGCTACGTCTACCTGTCTATCAGGACCTGCAGCACGACATGCAGCATCCACAAATAAAAAGGACGTCAGTACGAATAAAGTACTGAGTATGTGAGGCAAGAAAGCATAAGTAAGAACAGTAATGTAAACAGTGATAGAGAATATACAACCTGTGACATCTGGGTACCTCTGAGGGCTACTGACATGAAATACATGATACATACATATATATATACATAAACTTTTAAAACATACGCCTTTGTGGGCATCACCATCATCATATCGTACCCGGCCATAATAGGCTACGTAAAACGTACCCGGCCATCATAGGGCTCGGTAGAATCATACCCGGCCACGTGGAGCTCGGTAAAACCCAACTGATCAGTGGTTGCACAATAGGTGCCGTACCCGGCCGACTATAGCGCGGCTCGGTAGAGTAAAATAGATACATATATATGATGCATGCTGGACTCATTGGAATCACATTTTGAACCTTTCGGAGTGACATAAGGTTGGTATCCTTCGTACACGTTATTAGGATTAACTTCTTCATCAAGAATATTATAAGAATCAGGAACTACCAACAACATTGATAATATAAGAATAAGAGAAGTAACATCAATATCAATCGTTTCATAAGAAGGGCAGCAATGTAAGTACTGCTAGCTTCTAAGAGTAGAGTATCTTTGGGAGCTCGTTCATTACATTATGTACAATCGGAGTCGTGCAAAAGAATGAAGGGGATAGCCTCACATACCTTGTATATACTGCCCAACCTCAAGCTATGCAAATGTCACGACTCCTTAGTCTACAATAAGACAAATGACACTATCATTATCGTTTAAGCGTCGTAACTATTATGTATCGACCACAACCTATTTTACGATGAAACGGACAGCACCTCCCCTATTTATATGACTTCCCACAAGTCAATACAATCACCAAACAGCCCAAACAACATCATTAATAATCATATTGAGCCTCCAAAACAGTCCACCAACCAACAACATTACTACCAAGCCTTTCGATATATATTTCACAAGTTCTAGCTTCAACGACTTAGCTGCAACTTGGATAATCTTAAATATATATAGAGTAAGAGGTTCCTTACCTTTAAACAGAAAGAACAACTCCAATTTGACCTTAATTTTCCACGAAATATCCCTTCAATTCTGCCACAAGAACAAGGAAGCGAAACTAGCAATTAATTCGGGTTTTTCGGCACTAGAATTACTTTAGAAGACTTGAAATCACCTAGGGTTGATATTAAAAACTTGAAGGTGTATTTACAGGACATAAAACACTTAAAACAACCTCCCACACGAGCTGGAACAACACAAAAATCAGCAACAACAAGAAGAACAAGAAACTTACTAGCGCCACGGGATTCCCGACATTTGATTTGTGTTGTTTGCCCTTTGTTTGGGTCTTGGATCATGAGAGAACCTTGAGAGACTGTTTTTAGGGTTATAAGGTCTGAATATACTGAAAAATAATGACTTAAAACGGGGTTGAGGTATCTTATATATGTCCATATGTCTTAAACCGCCTTTGTGGGCCCCATAGAGAGCAGCTTGGCGCACTCTCGCGAAAACACGAATATCTCTCTATTCCGAGATCGTATCGACGAACGGTTTAATGCGTTGGAAACTAGACTCATAGATATTCAATTTTATAGCTAGATCACCCCATAATTCCAAGCACATTGGGAGAAAAATGCAGTAACATTTGACCTAAAGTTTAAGTAAAATTATAAACCTAAGTTGCGACAACTTTTATCGACTTTTGTTTCATAACTCGCTTGACTTCAAGACTTATGATGCGGATATTATATGATTCAAATACATTAAAACAAGACCTCTTGGGACAATTAATCACCTCTAGTGTTACCCGAAAATACGGGTTACAACATCCTTGATTCGTTTAACTTCAAATACTTGTTAACCACTCTTATACACCCTTGTATCGTTTAAGACCAAAAGGATTAACTTCTTATCATCTCAAAGATAATCTCTTCTTGGATTTACGTCAACTAACTTACGGCGTGATCTATGGTATGCGAATTTGGGTTGTAACACATAGGTCTCGCGAGTCATAAGCGGGTTTAGTAGAGTCTTGCGGATCGGTACGGAGACGTTTGTACTTATCTTCGAGAGGCTACAGAACCTTTAGAAAATTCCACATTCTTGAATTTTGTCGTGCGAATCTATTGATTCTAGTAACTAAACATTTGTTGTTTCATTCTCTCACAGATGGTGAGGACTCGTACTACCGGGCAGGAGGGCCAGCCACCAGTACCACCAGCCAGGGTTACGAGAGGCCGAGGCCGTGGTAGGGGCATAGTTGCAGCCCGTACAGCAGCTAGGGCAATACCTGCAGATCCACCGGTTGTCCCAGATCAGGACCAGGTTCCAGTTGTTGATGCACCAGCTCAGGCGCCACCTGTGCCTATTGTGATTCCAGGCCTTCAGGAGGCCCTAGCTTAGATTCTGACAGCGTGTACCAGCCTTGCTCAGGCGGTCTCTATCTCGATGGAAGCAGCCACTTCTCAGGCCGGAGAGGCACTCAAACTCCCGTCGCTCGCACACCCGAGCAGGTTGTTCAGTGACTTCAGACACCAAAGGCACCACCACCCCAGCCGGTTGCAGCTGCACAGGATTATGTAGTTCCTGCTTTGCCTGAGGATGATCAGCATAGGTTGGAGAGGTTTGGGAGACTCCAGCCACCACCTTTCAGTGGCACAGAGAGGGAGGATGCCCAGGACTTCTTTGACAGATGTCATAGGATACTCCGTACTGCTGGTATTCTTGAGACTTGTGGGGTCTCACTCACTATCTTTCAATTTTCTGGGGCTGCACTCAAATGGTGGGAGACTTACGAGAGGCATAGGCCTGTTGGCGCAGCACCCCTTACTTGGCAGCAGTTCTCCGTGGTCTTTATAGAGAAGTTCGTGCCTCGATCCTGCAAACAAGAGCTGCGCAGATAGTTTGAGCGGCTTCACCAGGGTAATATTTCTGTGACGCAGTATGAGATGCGGTTCTCCGAGTTGGCCCATCATGCGATCTGGTTGGTTCCCACGGACAGGAAGAGGATCATGAGGTTTATTGATGGTCTCACTTTTCAACTACAGTTGCTTATGACCAGAGAGAGGGTGTATGGTGCTACCTTTGATAAGTTTGTCAACATTGCTCGATAAATTGAGATGGTTCACAGTCATGAGAGGGTATGGAGGCCAAGAGGCCTCGTGGTCAGGGTGGATTCTGCGGTGCTCCTTTTGGGGTCAGTTTTAGCACGGTAGAGGTCGTCATTTCAGACAGGCTCAGTCAGCTCGGCCATTTCACCATGGTGCATCATCTGGTCATGGTTCTCACAGTTCTCATCAGGGCCACTCATCACTTAGTGCCCTTCCAGCTCAGAGTTCGTCCCGTGCTCCACCAGTTCAGGGCTCCTCTATGCCAGGTTCTTCTACTGGTTATCCTGGTGCTAGGGGTTCCCTTCAGTTCCCGTCACCAGCACCAGGGAGTTGTTTTGAATGTGGGGAGTATGGGCATATGTGGAGGCATTATCCTTGTTGTCATGGAGGTCTATCTCAGCAGAGGAGTTAGCCTCCGACTTCAGCACCAGTTACCTCACCACCCGCCCAGTCAGCTCGGGGTGGAGGTCAGTCAGCTAGGGGTTGCCCTAGAGGGGCAGGCAGATCAGGGGGTGGCCAGGCCCGTTTCTATGCCCCCCCTATTGCTTTAGATGCTGTGATTACAGGTATTGTCTTAGTTTGTCACAGAGATGCCTCAGTATTATTTGACCCTGGTTCCACGTATTCATATGTTTCCTCATATTTTGCCCATTTTTTGGATTTGCCTCGTGAGTCTTTAGTTTCATTTGTTCATGTGTCTACTCTTGTTGGCGATACTATTGTTGTGGACCGCGTATATCGGTCATATGTGGTGACTATTGGGGGTCTGGAGACCCAAGTGGACCTTTTAAGGCTCAGTATGGTTGACTTTGATGTGATATTAGGTATAGATTGGTTATCTCCATGTCATGTTGTTCTAGATTATCACACTAAGATGGTGACGTTGGCTATGCCGGGATTTCCGAGGGTTGAGTGGAGCTGTTCTATAGATTATGTACCAAGTAGGGTGATTTCATATTTGAAGGCGCAGCGCATGGTTGAGAAGGGTTGCCTATCTTATTTGGCTTTTGTGAGGGATGTTAGTGCAGAGACTCCTGTCATTGATTCTGTTCTGGTGGTACGTGATTTTCCGGATGTGTTTCCTGCAGACCTGCCGGGCATGTCACCTGACAAGGATATTGACTTCGGTATTGATTTGGTACCGGGCACTCAGCCCATTTCTATTCCACCATATCGTATGGCAGCGGCAGAGTTGAAGGAATTGAAAGAACATCTTCAGGAACTCCTTAATAAGGGGTTTATTCGGCCTAGTGTGTCCCCTTGGAGTGCACCGGTTCTATTTGTGAAGAAGAAGGATGGTTCCATGAGGATGTGCATTGATTATAGGCAGTTGAACAAGGTCACAGTCAAGAACAAGTATCCTTTGCCTCGTATTGATAATTTATTTGACCATCTTCAGGAAGCGAGGGTGTTCTCCAAGATTGATTTGAGGTCCCGTTATCACCAGATGAAGATTCGGGATTTAGATATTCTTAAGACAGCTCTCAGGACCCTATATGGCCATTATGAGTTCTTAGTGATGTCTTTTGGGCTGACCAATGCCCTAGCAGCGTTCATGCATTCGATGAACAGTGTATTCCAGCCCTATTTGGACTCATTCGTTGTTGTATTCATTGATGACATCCTGGTGTACTCTCGTAGCCAGGAGGCGCATGCTCAGCATTTGAGGATTGTATTACAGAGATTGAGGGAAGAGAAGATTTATGCAAAGTTCTCCAAGTGTGAGCTTTGGCTCAGTGCAGTAGCATTCTTGGGACACGTGGTGTCCAGTGAGGGTATTCAGGTGGACCCGAAGAAAATAGAGGCGGTGCAGAGTTGGCCCAGACTGTCTTCAGCCATGGAGATTAGGAGCTTTCTTGGTTTGGCGGGTTACTACCGTTGCTTTGTGGAGGGATTTTCATCTATTGCATCACCCTTGACCAAATTGACCCAAAAGGGTGCTCCATTCAGGTAGTCGGATGAGTGTGAGGAGAGCTTTCAGAAGCTCAAGACTGGTTTGACCACACTCCAGTATTAGTTCTACCATCAGCTTCAGGTTCTTACACCGTGTATTGTGATGCCTCGAGGATAGGCATTGGTTGTATTTTGATGTAGGAGGGTAGGGTGATTTCCTATGCCTCGCGCCAGTTGAAGACCCATAAGAAGAACTGTCTTGTCCATGATCTTGATTTACCAGCCATTGTTCACGCCTTGAAGATTTGGCGTCATTATTTATATGGGGTTCATTGTGAGATCTATACCGATCACCGGAGTCTGCAGCATCTATTTAAGCAGAAAGATCTTAATTTGCGTCAGTGGAGATGGTTGGAGCTTCTTAAGGACTGTGATATCACTATTTTGTACCATCCGGGGAAGGCCAATGTGGTGGCTGATGCTTTGAGTCGCCGGGCAGAGAGTTTGGGGAGTTTAGCATATCTTCCGGCAGCAGAGAGACCTTTGGCATTGGATGTTTAGGCCTTAGCGGGCCAGCTTGTCAGATTGGAAATTTTGGATCCTAGTTCGGTATTGACTTGCGTGGTCTCCAGGTCTTCTCTTTATGACCATATCAAGGAGTGTCAGTACGATGACCACCACTTGCTCGTTCTTCAGGACAGGGTTCAGAGAGGTGATGCTAGGGATGTGACTATTGGTGATGACGGCATGTTGAGGATGCAAGGCCGGATATGTGTGCCTAATGTAGATGGGCTTCGAGAGTTGATTCTTGAGGAGGCCCACAGCTCGCGGTATTCCATCCATCCGGGTGCCGTGAATATGTACTAGGATTTGAGGCAGCACTATTGGTGAAGGCGGATAAAGAAGGATATAGTTGGGTTTGTAGCTCGGTGTCTCAACTGTCAGCAGGTTAAGTATGAGCATCAGAGATCGGATAGCTTGCTTCAGAGATTAGACATTCCGGAGTGGAAGTGGGATCGGATCACCATGGACTTTGTAGTTGGGCTCCCATGGACTTTGAGGAAGTTTGATGCTATTTGGGTTATTGTGGATCGGCTGACCAAGTCCGCGCACTTCATTCCAGTTGATACTACTTACACTTCAGAGCGGTTGGTTGAGATTTACATCCAAGAGATTGTTCGCCTGCATGGTGTCCCAGTTTCCATCATTTCAGATAGGGGTACTCAGTTCACATCACAGTTTTGGAGGGTCGTGCAGTGAGAGTTGGGTACTCAGGTTGAGTTGAGCACAGCTTTTCACCCTCAGACGGACGGGCATTCCGAGCGCACTATTCAGATATTGGAGGACATGTTGCGCGCTTGTGTCATTGACTTTGGGGATTCATGGGACCAGTTTCTGTCACTCACGGAGTTTGCATATAACAACAGTTATCAGTCGAGTATTCAGATAGCTCTGTACGAGGCTTTATATGGGAGGAGGTGTAGATCTTCGGTTGGATGGTTTGAGCCAGGTGAGGCTAGGATCTTGGGTATAGACTTGGTCCAGGATGTATTAGATAAGGTGAAATTGATTTAGGAGCGGCTTCGCACGACGCAGTCTAGGCAGAAAAGCTATGCGGACAGGAAGGTCTGTGATGTATCCTTCATGGTTGGGGAGAAGGTTTTGCTGAAGGTATCACCCATGAAGGGTGTTATTAGGTTTAGGAAGAGGGGCAAGTTGAGCCCCCGGTTTATTGGGCCTTTTAAGGTGCTTCAGAGGATTGGGGAGGTGGCTTATAAGCTTGCCTTGCCACCCAGCTTGTCGAGTATGCACCCAGTGTTTCATGTTTCCATACTCCGGAAGTATATTGGAGATTTGTCCCATGTTTTGGATTTCAGCACGGTTCAGTTGGAGGGTGATATGACTTATGATGTGGAGCCGGTGACTATTTAGGATCGACAGGTTTGAAGGTTAAGGTCAAAGGATATAGCTTCAGTGAAGGTGCAGTGGAGAGGTCAGCCTATTGAGGAAGCCACCTGAGAGACCGAGTAGGAGATGCGGAGCAGATACCCATGCCTATTCAAGACTCCAGGTATATTTCTAGACCCGTTCGAGTATGAACGGTTGTTTAAGAGGGGGAGGATGTAACGACCCGACCGGTCATTTCAAGAGTCATAGCCCCGTTTCCCCCATTTGTATTTCTTTATGTGTTATTTAGCCGTATTTTGTTGTATCGGGTTAGTTGGTTTGGGTCTAGAGTGGTTTCGGAGTGGAATGAGACATGTAGTCTCTTATTTAGAACCTTAAGTTGGAAAAGTCAACTAGATGTTGACTTATGTGTAAACAATCTCGGATTTGAATTTTGATGGTTCTGTTAGCTTTGTTAGGTATTTTGGACTTAGGAGTGCGTCTGGAATGTGATTTGGAGGTCCGTAGTAGAATTAGGCTTGAATTGGCGAATGTTCAAAATTTGGCGATTTTGGTTGGCAGTGAAAAATTTGATATCGGGGTCGGAATGGAATTCCGAAAGTTGGACTAGGTTCGTAGTGTCCTTTGTGACGTGTGTGCAAAATTTGAGGTCATTCGAACGTGGTTTGGTTGGTTTCGGCATCGGTTGTCGAATTTGGAAGTTTAGAAGTTCTTAGGCTTGAATCCGAGAGTAATTTGGTGATTTGATGTTATTTTGAGTGATTCGAAGGTTCGACTAAGTTTGTATATTGATATATGACTTGTTGATATTTTTGTTTGAGGTCTCGAAGGCCTCAGGGTGATTCCGGGTGGTTAACGGAATTGTTGAAGTTGGAAAATGCAGAAGGAGGAGTCGCAGGTGCGTTTGGGGTAACCGCAGATGTGGAAATGGAAGGCCAAGGCTGCGAACGCAGGTGCAAAGGATTTGCTGCATCTGCGAGCCCGCAGGTGCGAGGCCTTGAGCGCAGATGCGGAAAGGAAGAGTTGTGCCGGTTCCGCAGAAGCGGAAGTGTTGCGCAGGTGCACGCCTGCAGGTTCGGCACCTGGGGCGCATGTGCAGAATTTAGGGACTTAAGTGGTTCTCGCAGGTGCGAGGATTCGACCGCAGGTGCGGTTTCGCAGGAGAGAACATTTGGCCGCAGGTGCGAATATGCTGGGCAAAAAAGCCGCAGCTCGTGGTTTTGTCTTCATTTTTTCAATTTTTGGATTTGAGAAACTCGTGAGAGAGGCGATATTTTGAAGGTTTTCAAGGAGCAACGTTGTGGTATGTGATCCTAACCCATAATGGTATAAATTTCGTGAATATATGGCATTGTTCATCATTAATTAGTAGGATTTTTGAGTGAAAATGAGGGGTTAGGGCTTGAGATTTTTGGAGAGCAATTTAAGGATTTGAAGGATCAAATGATGTCGGATTTTGATAAATTTCATATGTATGGACTCGTGAGTGAATGGGCTTTCTAGTTTTGTAAATTTTGTCAGATTTCGAGACGTGGGCCGGGGGGCGGGTTTGAGCCAATTTCGGGTTTTGGGCTAATTTGATAGTTTTTCTTGTGGAATTCATTCCATTAGTGTATATTGATTGTATTGTACTGATTGTGAATAGATTCGGAGCATTTGGAGGTCGAGAGGCAAGAGCATTGCGGGGTAGAGATTTGACCGGTTTGAGGTAAGTAACAATTGTAAATCTAGTCCTGAGGGTATGAGACCCCGGATTTTCGTATCATTTTACTATTTTGAAGTGACGCACATGCTAGGTGACGGGCGTGTGGGCGTGCACTGTTGGGGATTGTGACATGGTCCGTCCAGTAGCAACTGTGAAGTTGCATATTTTGTTGATACTATATGATACTTAAATGTTTTAAAAAGAGTTTCTGTAAATTGGGCTGAATGCCATATTTTGGGCCTTGTGCCGGTGTTGTTTGGACCCTTAGGGGCCTTTCCTTACTATCCTCTCACTGTTTTCGATTGAAAATCTATACTCAGTCATGGTTATACTTGTTTACTGCATAACTCAGTTTTATGACTCTATTTTGATGCATATAAATGTTGTTTTGGGCCGAATGCCCTGTTTTTACTGAAATGCCCGAGTGGCTTGAGAGGTTTATGACTGGTTGAGGCTGAGGGCCTGATTTATAAGGATATTTATGGGATCGGGCTGCACGCCGCAGCATGTTCGATATAGGTCGAGGGCCTGAGTGATTTATGCCATGATTTGTCTTGATATAGCTCTTGGGATGAAGGAGCCCCTCCGAAGTCTGTACACACCCCCAATGAGCGCAGGTACATACTGAGTGCGAGTGCTGAGTGACTGTGAGGCATGAGTGCTTGTAAGGTATGACCGAGTGGCAAGAGTGATTGTGAGGTATGCCCGAGTGGCAAGAGTGATTGTGAGGTATGCCCGAGTGGCACGAGTGACTGTGAGGTTTGCCCGAGGGGCTGTATATGACTGATGCTTTGCCCGAGGGGCTGTTTATGAATTCATCATTTTTTCTCACATGTGCATATTTCCTCTGTTTGAAAACTGTTGAAAAATATCTTTAAATGATTTTTACTGGAACTGGGTTTAAACGAGATGGTTTGATTCAAATCCTGATTTTTAAAGCATGTGTTATTTTACTGAGATTTCATGTTATGAACGTTATATGCCTTATTGCTCGTCACTACTGCTCAGTCTTTATTTATTGTTGTTACTTACTGAGTTGGCGTACTCACGTTACTCCCTGCACCTAGTGTGCAGATCCAGGTGTAGCTGGACACGGTAGCGGTTGTTGATTATTCTGGTTGCAGATTTTTTTCTCGGAGATAGCAAGGTAGGTGCTTGGCGATCGCAGCCCCTGCTCTTCTCCCTCTTATCTTCCTTTAGTTATATTTAGCTATTTTCTAGGTTGACTTAGCCTTGATATTGTTAGACAGATTGTAGTAGATTCTCATGCCTAGTGACACCCCGATGTCGGGCTTTTCTTTTTTGCACTTTTGTTTTGATTTGAACTCCTTTACGAAGGTTTTTACGCTAAATAGCTTTGAAATTTATCTTTGAAATAAACATATCGGTTTGTTTGGAAATGAGTCAGGTTGCCTAGTTCCACGATAGACGTTATCACGACAGGGTTAATTTGGGTCGTGACACGCGAAAATGTATCAGGACTTGAGGCAGCACTATTGGTGGAGGAGGATGAATATGTATATAGTGAGGTATGTAGCTCAGTGCCTAAACTATCAGCAAGTGAAGTATGAGAATCAGAGATCGGCCGGATTGCTTCAGAGGCTTGAGATTCCAGAGTGCAAATGGGAGTGTATCACCATGGATTTTGTAGTTGGGCTTCCATGGATTTCGAGGAAGTTTGATGATATTTGGGTGATTGTGGATCAGTTGACCAAGTTCATGCATTTCATTCCAGTTGGGACTACTTATTCTTCAGAGTGGTTGGCTGAGATCTACATCTGCGAGATTGTTTGCCTTCATAGTGTGCCGGTGTCCATTATTTCAAATTGGGACATGCAGTTTACATCGCAATTTTGGGAAGCAGTGCAGCGAGAGTTAGGCACCCGGTTTGAGTTGAGTACAGCATTCCACCCTCAGACACACGGACAGTCCGAGAGCACTATTCATATATTGGAGGATATGCTACGTGCTTGTGTCATACATTTCGGGGGTTCTTAGGATCCATTTCTACCACTTGTAGAGTTTGCCTACAATAACAACTACCAATCGAATATTCATATGGCTCCATATGAGGCTTTGTATGGGAGATGGTGTCGATCTCCGGTAGGATGGTTTGAGTTGAGGCTAGGTTGTTGGGTACTGACTTGGTTCAGGAGGCTATGGATAAGGTTAAGTTGATTCAGGATCGTCTTTGCATGGCGCAGTCTAGACAGAAGAGCTACACCGATCGAAAGGTTCGTGATGTTACTTACATGGTTGGGGAGAAGGTACTGCTCAAGGTTTCAACCATGAAGGGTGTTATGAGGTTTGGGAAGAAGTGCAAGTTGAGCCCTCGGTATATTGGGTCATTTGAGGTACTTCAGATGATTGGAGAGCAGGCTTACAAGCTTGCCTTGCCGCCTAGTCTGTCGAATGTTCATCCAGTATTTCATGTTTCTATGCTCTGGAAGTATGTCGGAGATCCATCTCATGTTTTGGATTTCAGCACAGTTTAGTTGGATAGTGATTTGACTTATGATGTGGAACCGGTGGCCAGTTTGGATCGGCAGGTTCGAAAGTTAAGGTCAAAGAACATAGCTTCAATGAAGGTGCAGTGGAGAGGCCATCCATTTGAGGAGGCTACTTGGGAGACCGAGCGGGATATGCGGAACAGATATCCACACCTATTTGAGACTCCAGGTATGTTTCTAGACCCATTCGAGAACGAACATTTGTTTAAGAGGGGGAGAATATAATGACCCGGCCGATTGTTTTGATTGTGGTAGCCCCGTTCCCCCATTTATTGCTTATTCTATGCTAAATTGTTGTTATTTGACTTGACAAATTTGTTGGTTCAGTTCCGGGGATATTTCGGAACAAGTTGAGACACTTAGTCTCAAGGTTAGAAGCTTAAGTTGAAAAGGTTGATCGGATGTTGACTTATGTGTAAACAATTCCGGAATGGAGTTTCGACGATTCTGATAGCTTCGTAGGATGATTTTGGACTTAGGAGTGTGTCTGGATAGTGATTTGGAGGTCCATAGTTGATTTAGGCTTAAAATGGCGAAAGTTGGAAAATTAGAAGTTTTGGAAATTGAGGAGTTTGATCGAGAGTTGACTTTATTTTTACCGAGCTCAGATTTTGGTTTCGGGAGTTTGAATAGGTCCGTTGTGTCGATCATGACTTGTGTGCAAAATTTGAGGTCAATCGGACGTGATTTGATAGGTTTCGGCATCGATTGTAGAAGTTGGAATTTCTTAGTTTTTGTTTGGCTTGATTTGAGGTGCGATTAGTGTTTTTGATGTTGGTTGATATGATTTGAGGCCTCGACTAAGTTTGTATCGTGTTTTAGGACTTGTTTCTATGTTTGGTTAAGGTCCGGAGAGCTTCGGGTGTAGTTTGGATGGTTAACGGATCGAAGTTTGGAATTGAAGGATTGCTGAAGTACACCAGGTCTGGTGCGATCGCACCTGTGGAGTTTTGGTCGCAGGTGCGTGGCCGCAGAAGTGAAGGATTGGTTACAGATGCGGTTTGGACGAAGCTGGGCAGTGGTCGCAAGTGCGAGGGTTTGTCCGCACCTGCGTGGTCTCAGATGCGGAGAGGGGTCGCAGGTGCAAGGTCTGGAAAGGGAGCCTGGGGACGTAGGCGCAAAATGTTATCCGCAGATGTGTATGCATATCTGCGCATGGGCGATCGCATATGTGGAAGTGGACTAGATTCTTTGGATCGCAGAAGCAATGGGAAATCCGCAAAAGCAAAACCGCAGGTGCGGTCAAGTTGAGCGCAGGTGCGAAAGCACTGGCAGATTATATTTCAAAGGGCTTCCGAGATTTTATCATTTTTGGACTTTTAAAACTCGTACTAAGGCAATTTTTTAGCTGGATTTCGAGGGGTTTCTTGAGGTAAGTCACTTGTCATCATTTTCATTTAATAATATTGCTTCTCCATTGAATTTCCCACATAGTTTGTATGTTTTTGAGGTGAAATTTTGAGAGTTTTAGGCTAGGGATTGGAGAGTTAAATTTGGGGATTTGAGTGACGATTTGGTGTTAGAAATTGATAAATTTGATATGGTTGGACTCGTGGTTGAATGGGCTTTCAGATTTTATCACTTTTATTGAATTCCGAGATGTAGCCTAGGGGATTGACTTTTGAGTTGACTTTTTGACTTTTTAATAAAAGCTTAGCATTTTCATATGGAATTGATTCCTGTAACTCGTGTTGATTGTATCGAATTTTTTGTGGCTAGATTCGAGGCGTTCGGAGGCTGATTGGCAAGGCAAGGGCTTGTTGGAGTAGAGGTTTGTATGGTTTGAGGTAAGTAACACTTATAAACTTGATTCTGAGGGTATGAAACCCTGAATTGTGTGTTATGTGATTGGTGTTGGGGTGACGTACATGCTAGGTGACAGGCGTGTGGGCGTGCACCATAGAAATTGTGATTTAGTCGATTCCGTGGAACTATATAGTTGAATAATCTTGTTGTGTTAGAGTAATTGAGCTGCAAGTCATGTTAGAAATCATGCTTAGGCTACATGCTGGTACTGTTGGGACCCATAGAGGTCATGTTGCATGTTGAATTGTTTGCTTAAATTGCAACTATGTACTCAGTCATATCTATTATTTGCATATCATATCTCAGTCTCTATTTCCATTATTGATACATCATATCATCATTGTTTGATCCCGAGAGACTGGAGAGATAGATGATTGAGTGAGGCCGAGGGCCTGATTGTGAGGATATTTATGGGATCGGGTTGCACGCTGCAGCATGCATTATTGATTCATGCCATGATTGTCTTATTATAGCGCTTGGGCTGGATCTGTCCTTCCGAAGTCTGCATACCCACAGTGAGCGCAGGTACCTACTAAGTGCGAGTACCAGTACCAAGCGCGATGTAAGGCCCCATAAAATTTTGTAAAAGAAAATAATGTTTCATGGTGCTGAATGGTTTTTACGTGTTGAGGATTATAGAAATTCTGCGGGCCGCATAATCACTCTGCGGGCCGCATAATGGCCGCAGAAGTAAGCAGGAAAGGGGCCATTCTGGCAGCAGCTATGCAGTCGACTATGCGACCGCATAACTGTTATGCTGTGCATTATGCGACCGCATAACAGTTATGCGGACAGCATAGTGACCGCATACACAAACAGTTCTTTTGGATATTTTGTAACCAATTATGCGACCGATATGCAGTTCGCATATCGGTTATGCGATCGCATACCTTATTCCGGAGCTCTATTTTTGTGTTTTTAAAACCTGACCCTACTTCGTTAAATACACTCTTTGGGTCATTTTTGAACTATAATCTGATATTTTAGAGTGAGAGAGAGAGTACCCTAGAGTGAAAAGGTATTCTTCAATAATTGTTCTTCAATTCATGCCCAAGCTTTGGAAGATTAAGAAGGGAAACTCACTAGGTCTTCATCCTAGAGGTAAGATTCTACACCCTAACCCTCACTTTCGAATTTTATGTAGAAATGGACAATTAGCAAGATAATTTCCGGGCAGGAGGGTTGTTTATTTACATGCATGTGTTATAAAAGGGTGTAGGAAGATTGTTGAGCTAAAAATGGTAAAGATTGGGTTGTGGGATGATGGAATTCTCCATAAAAGTACCTTGGAATCTTATTGCACACTTAGTGTTTGATAAAATGCTCAAATGAGCTAGGACCATGATCATCTTCCTAATTTTAATTCAATTTGTTATATTTCTACAATAGATTGAAGTTGCTAAGAATTTCGGAACATTTAGAGTGTAAGGAAGCTCAAGTGAGGTATGTAGGCTAAACTTTCTCTCTTGGAATAGATATCCATAATGTCTCCGTAAGATCAAGTATGATTGGTTCAAGATTCCTAACTTCTATATTCCGGGTTATTCCCTATAAACTTATTTATTCCGAATGAGCCTTATGTCGAAAGATAGATGTTCAAAGTATTGTTTGTGTATTAAAATGGTGTGGCTTTGAGTCGTGTTTTAAATGAAAACTAGTATACCAATTGGGAGAGAAAAACTCGATATGCTTAAGACTCATAATTTCTCCAATGTGTACCTAAACTCTCGATTGGAAATGTATTATTGTTGATAACCTATAAAGGTGGTTGGAAATGAAATAATTGAATTGGGGTATATAGTGTGTGGCCAATGTGTCAAGAATTTAAGTTACGACTTTGGCTAGTAGTGCAAATGATTTGAGAGAATGAAATAAGGAATATGAAATGAATCTCGACTCAATTTTTTAAAAACGATTTCGAAATTAGAATTGCCTAAAAGCTTTTGTACTCAATTCACGCCCATAAGTGGCTGCTTTAACTAATGCTTCGCTTTATAAATATATACAGTGTGATTCGAGTTCTATATACTCATGTATTGAAGTTGTACATTGTCATTTCTGGGAAGAGTATTGCAAGAGTAAATGGTGTATTGATTGTTTATGATTTTTCATGTGTGTTTCTATTGTTGGTTGGTAAGCCTCATTCTTTGGAAAGAAACCGTTTGTGTTTAAAGTTGCCATTACAAAATGGATTTGAAGTATATGATTTCTGAAATGTTCTATAAGTTGGTATTTGATGGTGATCTTTGAAATTGAAAGAGTTGAAAGTGTGGAATATCAAATACGGTCATCGTGCCAGGAATAAAGAATCTTGTGAATGGCCCAATGTGCCAAGGAAATATTGTCGTTGTGAATGACTGGAAATACTAATGAGAATTTATACAATGTGAAAACGTTGAGGTGAGTAAAAATTGTATTTATGTTACCTTTGTGTGCAAATCAAATCAAAAATATTTTTGGGAGCATCATTAGCAAAACTGAGGAAGGGTGGGCCATAAGGCCCACACCTGAAACTACACGTGCTGGTGTAGGGGTGGATTGTGATTATTCCCCTTATTTGGGATGAAATTGGAACCTTTGGGAAATTATGATATTATTCCCCTTTATTGGGATAAAACTGGAACCTTTGTGGATTGGAAAAAGTCAACCCACACGGCATATGTGGGAAGGTGGCCTAGTTGATCGGGTGGAGATCAGACGCCATGTTGCGCACATGGTGGTACTACTCTTGGTAACAACTTTCTTTCACATCACCTGTCAAACCACATTGTCCGTGGGGAGATGGCCTAGCCGATCGGGCGTGATCGTACTCCGTGCTAACAAAGACGGTGGTATATCGGTGTTAATGATCTCCCAACCAAAAATTATATATGAAGTTCGTATTTTGAAAATTATTATATTTTAACTGGACATTCGGACATTGTTGATTGTGACTTGTTGTTTCTATGTGTTGCCTTTTCTTATAAGGGCATTCTATTTTGAAAGAGGATTTTTAGTTATACATACTAGTACTATTCGACAGTACTAATGTCACTTTTGCCGGGGGCGCTGCATCTTTAATGGATGCAGGTGGTTCTTCAGTAGGCGACATTGATCTGTGATAGCAGTACAACACTCTTTTCAGCTGATTTGGTGAGCCCTACTTCATTTCGGGGTCATGTATCTTTTGTTTCTCATGTACTGTGTTTTGAGGTATAGTTGGGGCCTTGTTGCCGGCATTTTCATATTACTCTTCTATTATACTTAGAGGCTCCGTAGACAGGTTGTGGGTTATGGTTGATGTTGGGAATTGAACTAGAAATGTTGGTACTTGAAAATCATATTTTTCATTAATTCTATAAACTTGTAATGTTTTGTAAATTATGAATGAAGCTGCTAATGGGAATGAAAAGGAAGTTGTTAATAAAAATCTTTTCAGTGAATGATTAATGGAGTACATCTCCTCTTTATTCATGGATGAGTTTGGGTAGAAGGAAATCTAACAGGTTTGCTCGGCCGGGTTCTCTCAGTTGAGTGCCGGTCGCGCTCCCCGAGTTTGGGGCGTGATACGCGAGTGCTGAGTGCGAGTGCCGAGAGCGAGTGCCGAGCGGTTGGGAAGATTGAGTGACTATGAGGATGGAGTGACTGTGAGGATGGAGTGGATGGGAGGACTGAGTGATTGATACTCTGAGAATATGCATATGATTTCATCACTGCTTTGTATTATAGTTGACATACATAACTGACATGTAGACATCGAGATGTATCATTTCTTATTTCAGTTACACTTGACATATCCTACCTGTATAAGCTTTAACTGTTGAACTTGAAAGCATGCCTATATTTCTGCATTGTATTTTTGTAATTAGACTGTACTTGTGAAGCTCGTCACTCCTTTCAGCCCAAAAGTTAGACTTGTTACTTACTGAGTTGGTTGTACTCACGCTACACCCTGCACTTTGTGTGCAGATCTAGGTATTTTTAGGTACGGTGATTGCTGACTTTGGAGCTATTGTTCAGTTCGGAGATCCTCGAGGTAGCTGCTTTGGCATCTGCAGTCCTTGACTCTCCTTCTTTATCATTTAGTTCTATTGTACTATTTTTCCTCTTCTAGACAGTGTTTCAGACTATGTTACTGTATAGATACTTATGTACTCAATGATACCTGGGTTTTGAGAATTTTTGTATTGAGTTGTGACGTTTTCATCCAGTTTTTATGAGATTTTCACTTATTTAAACCTGTTTTAGTACAATATGAATTTGAAAGTGTCAACATGTATAAGTTGTCGGCTGGCCTAGTATCATGATAGGCGTCATCACGACGGGTTGTGATTTGGGTCGTGACATGAAGATAGTTGGAGTCTCTTCCACGAGCAAACGGAAGAATAAATGATAAGCATATCTCCGGGATTCAACTAAGACACACAACAAGTAGCATTCAAAAATGTTGCTCTTCAATTCTTGAATCTATGATTTCACCATTTGAGCAATATTGTCTCTTATAATATTTTAAGAGAAAAGTAGTTTGTGAATTGCTTGTATTTTTTCAAAGAAAATCAGCCATATTTATAGGTTAAAGACTCTTGAAAGATGAGTTTTTTTAATTTAATAAAGATCATGAATATGTTCATGAATTTGGGAGATCAAGATATATGTGCTAATAAAAGAAGCGATGTAGTAAAACAAGAATGAATTCACATTCATTCACTTTGAAAAATAAGAGCCTTTTGATCAAATACATTGTTTCAATTTATTGAAACACTTATTCCAACAAGCCATACTAAAGAAACCACATATCTCTCCTAAACAGCCAATGTGGGAGTCTTCACACACACAACACCCCATCCCCATGCCTAGGGTTGGACATTTGAAGCGTGTGCAATATAATACGAGGGCCCAACATTGGGGAATCAAGAACTGGAATGGGTCCTGCTCTAATATCATTTTGAAGAATGGATCTTGGGTTTTAGTGAACCTCAAAAGCTAGTTCAAGAGGTAAGGATTGCCCTAGCCATATTAAAAAGATTACCTATTTCTTAAACCACCGATGTGGGACCCTTCATACAATGCGAGTACCAAGAGGGGCAGATCTTTCACATTGTTGCTACCACTGTTGTTCCTATGACGCATACTTCTCCGACTATTCCACTGTCTAGAGGAGGACTATATATATATACACTCCCTCCGTATTATTTTATGTGGCAAAGTTTGAATCAGTGCGAAATTTAAGGGGAAAAAATACTTTTGATTTGAAACATGTAGTCTAAAATAAGTCCTAGATATTTGTGTTGCTATAAAATTTTCTCGTTAACGGTAAAATAAAAAAAAAACTAAATTAATTTATTTCCAAATTTCAAAAGCTATCATTCTTAATTTTTTGGACGGAATTAAAAAAAATGTTAGCCAATTTAATTGGAACATACAGAGTATTACTTATCAAAATATAAAAATAATAGGGTCAAATATTACATTTCAACCTTAGTTATGTATAAATTTCACGCCCTAAGCCGGAAACACACAATGAAAAGACAGAAAGGTAGATATTTTTCGAAATTTAAGCAAAAGCGACAAACTCACAAGGCAGTAATTTGGTTATTCACACCAATAGACACGAAAATACTTGTAACATAAAAAGAAAAATAAAGTCGTAACTAAAAAAAAAAAAAAATATGAAGGGGTTGGAACAATTAATCATTTGTCAAAGCACCCATTTGGTAGATGGAAATGATACTTGTTTACTAGCAACACCTGGGGGTGATGCGAGCTCTCAGTGGATATTTCATGGTAATAGTGAAATCAAACTCCTCTGATAGATCAACTTCATCTCCCTCCACAGGCATCCATTCGAAATGCCAAACTAGATTAGCAGCAAAGTACTGTAAATGGAGCAAAGCTAATTCATAGCCTGGGTATATTCTCCTCCCTACACCAAATGGCATCATTTTGATCCCCTTGTTCCCTGTTATATCAAAATCTTCATCCACCAAAAACACCTCTGGCTAAAATTTCATTGGATCTTCCCACACATTTGGGTCCAGACCCATTTCTCTCACCAAGAAGTTGATTGTAGCATTCTTGGGTACGGAGTAGCAGTTCAATTCCATTTCTTCTGTCACCCTATGCGATATCACAAAGTGAGTTGGTGGGAGCTGCCTAAGACCTTCCAAGACTACTGCTTTCAACAAGTATGACATTTTATGTAAATCCGCCTCTTTCACTTCCTCCACCGTATTATTATTATTGTTGTTATTATTGTTTTCTCCCATAACTTGGCGTATTTGTTGGAACAATTTTTCCTGAATGGAAGGGTACTTGATCAAGCATGCCATAATCGACTGCAAGGTGGTAAACGTGGTATCGCTGGCGGCTCCCAAGAACTCGCCGCAGAGGCTGACCATCTCTTCATAATTGAGTTTTCTCTTTTCTTCTGGCAATTCCAACTTCACCAGTGTATCAACATAAGCGATTGGTGTGTGATCTAGTTCTTTGTGGTCATGAACTAGTATTCCAGTTTTAGCCGCCCTTTCTAAATATTTTATTCGATCTTGGATCAAAGGGATGAAGACCCCATCAAACTCTTTTCGTAGTTCAGTGCTCTTTCCACAGATTTCTGAATATTATATTTCCTAATCTGGGAAAGAAATCGAGTATTCTAAATCGGTGAAAAGCTACAAGTACTCTATGTTGTACGTCTTTAATTTGCTTAATTTGATCCTCCTCGAGTTTATTCCCGAAACACATAAGGACAAGAAGACAGAAGATTGCATGCGTACAATGATCAAGTAACATCACTTCATTAGTACTACTGGAACCTTCAGAATATTCATATTTGAGCCTTTGAATGAGAATTCCAAGAACCCAAGCTCGGTTCTTGGAATGGGACTTGATATGAGAGGGATGAAGCAATTCTGCGATAAGGTTTCGACGAAGGAGCCGCCACGTTGGGCCATAAGAGATTGATGTGATAGTCTTCTGGTTGCAGTTGAAAACATTACTTGTTGAAGCAATTGGCCTATCGGGGCAAATGGCACCATTTTGAACTAAAGCTTGGTATGCTAAGAAATGGCTGCTGATAAATACGGAGGTAGAAGACCATATTTTAATGGAAATGATATGACCCAATTTTCGTTTGAGGTCTCGGAATATGACTTCAAAATCGCCTGGGGTTTTTCTTAGCCATGGTAAGATCCCAATTACTGGGAATATAAAGGGGCCTGGTGGCAGCTTCTTCTTATTAATTTTCTGCTTGCGTTTATTATGAAAGAAAAATATGAGGAAATAAGATGTACATAATATTGTGACAATTATGAAGAACCAACTTCCCATTAATGTCTTCTTTAATAGCTTGAAGAGTAGAATTTGATATATCTGTCTTATGGAATTTTGTATTATGAGTCCCCTCCCCTTTTATAATGAAAGAATTTGAACAAGATCTACTAATTAATCAAGGGACTAAATATACTGACGAAGTCCCTATGAATATTTATGTTTTTGTGAATCATATTTAACTTTAAAATTTTTATTGCACTTGAATCACTAATATCATATCTTTTGAAGCAATTAAAAAAGGACAATGATCTAGCGTATGGCTGGATTGATTGAAATATTCTTGCACTACCTTTTATTAACTCTTTATCTTCTACATTTCACACTATGTCACACCTCTTTTTTTTTTTTACGGGGAAATGAATTTTTTTAATTTAAGTGACATTATTTGAAATGAGATTTATTTAATTTTATTTTTTATAGTCGTCCCTCGAAATAATTTAATTACGGTATTCCGAGTCACCATTTATTTTAAAATCTCAAATCAAGAAAATTTGACTCTATTTATGGTCCGCGAACACATAAGACCGGGTAATGAATTCTGCTGAACCGGGAGAAGGTGTGAGGCACTCCCGGATTCCGTGGTTTTAACATGATCGCTTTACCTTTACACGTGGCTTAATTATCCGAATATTACATGTTTTAAACCTATTGTGCATTTTTACCCTTTACCGCTTTTAATTAGATATCTACACCGCTTTTAGTATTTATGAAATTATTTAAAATAAGGTACGATGTCGTACACTTGTTTGCTTTATACACATCGCAAATCACGCCGCATGAAACGCACCAGCAATTCACATGTTTATTTTAGAATTACTTTGATGTTGGTTCAAGTCGCACAAGCGTGCGCTCGAGTTTGGATTTACGTATCATGACTATGCCACGGGAACCCTACCCATAGTCACGATAATTTATCATTTAATCACGCCTAACATAAACTATGAATGTTCATAATTTGTTTATTTTTCTAAGGTTTGTGATTGAGTGTGAAGGTCGGGATGTTATTGTAAGGTCCCTTAAAAAAAATTCGTAAATGAATTTAAGATTTCATAGTGCCGAGGTAGGCTTACGTGTTGGATTAGTGCGTTGGGGAGTTGAAGCAAATCTTCGAAAGTATAGGGCATTTCTGTGGTTCATTCTGCGACCGCAGAATCACTCTGCGGGCCGCATAACTACCGCAGAGTGAGGCAGAAACTTGAGATAAATTTTAGGACCATTGTGCGGTCCATAATGCGACCACATAAACCGTTTTGCGGGCCGCAGATCCCATCGCAGAACCAGCATGAGTAATTTTTGCAGTGTTGCCCAGTTCCGAAGGGCCATTATACGCCCCATCTGTGTCGGGGCGTCATTTTTCTGATTTTTATAACCCGATCCCATTTTTATAAAAAGGCTTTGGGGGTCATTTTTAAGGGTTTCATCTCATATTTTTAGAGAGCAGTGAGAGTATCTTTGAAAGAGAAAGAGAAGACCTAGCCATTTTATTTATCAATTCTTGCTCAAGGCTTGAAGATTTCACAAGGATCTTGCTAGGGTTTCAAAGACCTAAGAATTTCTTTCCCTAATTCTTTAATTTTGAGTTTGGGGTAAAAGATAGGTGATTGGGAGTATGATTCTTGGGTGTGAGAGTATTATGTATGCATGCATGTACCAATAAGGTTTATGGAAAGATTGTTGAGCTCAATATGTAAAGATTGGGTAGTGGAATGAAGAAAATCTTGCAGAAGAAAATTGTAGCAAAATCTGCACACCTAGTATTTGATAAAATGCTCAAATGAGATGAGACCATGAATAACTTCCTAATTTGTGTTCAATTTTGTTATGTCTCAAAATAGATTGGGATTTCTAGGATTTTTGAAACGTTGTAGTAATTTAAGAAAAGCTCAAAGCGAGGTATGTTAGCTAAACTCCTCTCTTAGAATTGAATCCCACGGTATTCATATAATTTATGTAAGTCCCGAATTGTTCATTATAAAATTGGCTATTCCGAATAAGCTTGTGTTGAAAGATATATGTTCAATGTGTATCCCAAATGCTTTTATCATGCTATATTATCATTTGAGAATGTGTTCAAAGTATGGGTTGTGCATTAAAAATGTTCCGACTTCAAGTCAAATTCAAACGAAGGCTATTATGCCAAATTTTGTGAAAAATCTCTATGTGCCTAACACTCTTAATTGCTTACATGTGTACTAAAAATCCTGATTTGAAATGTCTTGTTGTTGTTGATGATGATGATGCTTGAAAGTGAATAAGGTGAGCATGAAATACTAAATATTGCAGACGTGCCAAGAATGATTTTGTAATTATGGCCATTAGTGCCAATGAAATGAAAAGATGTGAAAAAAGTATGAAACGAGATAATTGGTAGAAAAGGATGATGTCGATCCACACATAATTGTGGTGAGATGGCCTAGACGATCGGGTCGTGATTGGACGCCATGCCGCACACATGGTGGTGATTGTGCTGGAAATTGTAATTGAAATTATGATTGTGGTTGATGTCTCGCATGAGGCGTCCTAGCCGATCGGGTCGTGATCGGACTCCGTGCTAAAAGTACGATGGTAATGGTATTGTGAATAGTGACATATTGGTACTAAATATCTCCCAACTTAAAATATAAAAATTTATTTGAACATTGTCTTGGTCCTAACTTAAGGTTTGATATTGTTTGAGGCTTCCACTAATATTATGATTGTTCTTGCTTGTATTATTAATCGTTCTATTAAAAGGGTGTTTTGTCATTCATACTACTACTATTCGATATGTACTAACGTCCCTTTTTGCCGGGGGCGCTGCATCTTCAATGGATGCAGGTGGTTCTATAGTAGGAGACATTGATCAGTGATAGCGGTACACCTTCTTCCCAACTGACTTGGTGAGCGCGACTTCATTTCGGGGTCATGTATCTTTTGTTCCTTGTGTATTGTGTTTGAGGTATAGCCGGGGCCTTATTGCCGGCAATATTATAGTACTCTTTTGTATCTATTAGAGGTTCCGTAGACATGGTGTGAGTTGTATTGGTATTGGGAAGGTCAGGATAATATTATTGTATGTGTGGTACATCTTCCGCTTCAAACTATGAAAGTGTGCGTAATTTGAAACTTTAAAATGAAATAACTACTGGTAATGAATTGGTATTGTATACATGATCTCTTTTTGGTCTAAATAACGAAAATATGTATTATCTTTATTCATAAGTGAGTTTGGGTAGAAAGTATCTAACAGGCTTGCTTGACCGGGTTCACTCGGTTGAGCGCCGGTCGCGCTCCCGAGTTCGGGGCGTGACAGTTATGGAGGTTGATTTTGGAACAAGTCTTACAAAGTAATGTACATGGGTTTTTACGGGACTTGAAGATTTATTTGGCACTAATTACCACAAGGCAAGAAAGGACGAACATCTTAGTTAAAAAGCAATGACAGATGTTTAGCTTGTAAATTAGAAGTTTGTTTCATGCTTTATCCATACTTGGCTTAATACTACATTAGTTAATGGGTAATTTAGTGATATTACAAGTTACATGCGATTAACAACCCACATTAAAAACTCCAATAAGTCTGAGTGAGTCAAAATTGGGCTTAAGGTGAAGCCCAACGCTTCAAAGCCTGTCCGAAATGGCAGACCCCCTTTTGCACATGAGGTTACAAACCTCTAATTGGACCTGGAATTGTGACCCGACCTGTATTGTGGTCCAAAGTCCTCAAGACTTCAAGCTGATGGTGCAACCTCGCATGGGCCAATTATTCAGGCCTAAGAATTTTGGAGTACAAAGGGCCAATGGATATCCAATTGTTTTTCCAGACATCTTTCATACTTTATCACATAAATGACAATAATAACAAGCTGCCCTAAGTATCATTACATGATTATCTGAATTCCAAATTACGGTAATCGTACAGTTCATATATTCAGAGGCATTCGTATAGTTGACATAAATGAAGGCTGGCCCAAATTGATTTTAAAACATTTCAGACATAGCCATAAATTGCTACCAAATTGATTTTGGAAAATTTAATATTACTTGAAACAATCACTATTACATGCCCAAATCCAAATAAATTATCATACAACTTGTCAATTTACAAAAGAATCTCAAATTCTAGGCTAGTCAACTAGGATTAATTGTTATACAGATAACCATTTCATGCTTGTTTAGCATTCCAAATCTATTCAAAATTGATTGAACTCATGACTTGAGGCTAATACTTTCCTAATCTCAAATCGACCTGGAAATTATAAACTTCAAATATGATTTCAAGTAGACAAACAATACTCGTATTTTAACACATCCAAATACACGAGTCTATATCACAATTATGCATTAGGATAGTTTATCGAAATAGCAATTGTACTACTCGAAATCAGAAGTCACACCTTCGTAGCATGTAAACAGACTTCAAAAAAACTCAATAAAAGAAGAATAGGAGATGGATTCAACATATAAAATAATAGCACATCTAGACTTCATGGAGAAAACAAAGGAAGTAAGTCATTTCTTCCAAAAGCAGTACTCAGGTTCGTAAACAAGTACCTGATTGCACAGTAGTCACTTTTGAACTGCCAAAAAAAGGCCGAAGAAAAAGAGTGTGAATAAGTTGGATCTACTTCTTCGAGGCACATAACTTGTGTAATGTTTTTCATATGTATTTACTTCTCATTTGTAAAAGTTGGCATCTGCTGTCATACAAGGGTGATCTAGGGAATTAGCTAGTTTATCTATACTCCCTCATCTCAATGTATCTTTGTTGGAGATGAATAAAATGCGCAGCTCATTTAATAATAATAATAATAATAATAATAATAATAATAATAATAATAATAATAATAATAATAAATAAAAAATAACAGCAGAAAACAACAGCTTATTCTACTCAAACAGCTTTCCAAGATTCAGAAAATATACAACAGCCAAATGAAATTAGTAACAACTTCTGAATCTTTTTTTTTATTGTTTTTGTTTTGTTTTGGGAATTTTAGCTTTTTCACATCTATATTTCAAATTTCAGGCTGCTTCTAAACCGTGCAAGTGAGTGTGGAGTTTTTTGAATGACCTAATGCATATGATTGAGGTACTGTCTTATAGAAGCCTTCTAGGGCTTCTTTCAGATTTTTCCTTTTCTTTTAGATCCCTCTCTTTTCTGTTTTTTCTCATTAAATCCCTCACATTTGGCCATTGTTTTTACTTTCCAATGCTAGTCAGTTCTTTTACCCTCTTCTAGAAGCTCCTAATTACTGGTTTCACCTCTACCTGCTTTAATTAGAGTTAATTGCTTCATGATCCACTCTTGTAGTTTATTTAATTCATCTGTGCCTTAACTGAAATTGTTATCTCTTCTATTGTCATGTTATCTTTCCCCTAACTGCTTGTCATTATTTGAAGTTATAATTTATCTCTTCTGTAATTGTTCATCCTTAATTGAGACCGTGATTATCTTTCCGTTGCTTATCCTTAATTAAATTTGTTGTGTCTCTTTCATAATTGCCCGACCTTAAAAGAAGTTTAGATATCCTATATCTTAGTTGACTTGCCCTTATTTGGAATCATTCGACTTGTGTTAGCTCCCTTGTTTTTTGAACTGTACATTGCGGGATGTTGTTACATATTATTTCTTTCCTTGTTGAGTTGTTCTTATTATGACTAGCATTCTCTATTGTGACTACTCCTTGTGAATTAGTTCCTCCGTTTCTTTGAGTTCTGAAATTTCTGAGTTGACTTATTTGTCGTACCCTTGTGCTATTGTCATTATTGTTGTTGTACTTGTTATTGTGATGTACGAGGTTTCTGTCGTGCGGTTGTGATTATTGTGATGCACGAGGTTTCTGTCGTGCGGTTGTTGTTATGGGGTTACACGAGGTTTATGTCGTGCCATTGCTACTATTGATATTTGCACATGCGGCGTGACAAGGCGGGATATATATATATATATATAAGGTGGGATATATATATATATATATGGGTTGCGCATGTGGCGAGACAAGGTGGGAACATTGTTATGCACGTGTGGCGAGACAAGGCGGGCACTTACTTTATTATTGCACACATAGAGAGACAAGGTGGGTTGTGTCAGGGATTGATTTGTGATAATTTGTGATGGCCTAGGGGCATTCTTGTTGTTGATATTGTGTAGTGGTATACTTACCTGTGTGAGCTTTATCTTGTAAAAGCTGTGAGAAAATATTCTACTTGATGTCCGTTACTTTTCCTTATGTGTATTTGATGGTATGGACTATTTTAAGACACTTGCACAAGCATACACGTAGTTAAGCACTCTTATCGGATAAGAGGTGTTCTTAATATTGGTGAGCATAGATGCTCACCCTTGTTTACTTTCCTTCTATGTGAGAATGGCTCTATTGGCACGTGAGTAGTTAGTGTAGTTATGAGGGCACATGATGCCAAGTGTTAGGGTTCAGGCATTGAGTCCCGTGAGTTGTGATTTGTCCAAGGTTCGGTACCTCGTGTAGTTTGTTGAATAAAACCTAATGTAAAAACGGTTGTAGTTGTTGAGTTATTACTTGTCCTTGCTATATTTGTGATTCCGGATTTAGGTTGTGTTCCATTCATTTTTTTCTGTGTCATTTCTATGGTATTTCGCTGATACTTGTTGTGTCCTTTCTTATTTCCATTACTGTATTGTGAGGCATATTGCATAATATTTATGTAGATGTCATATTTCTGTTATTCATATACTTATACTTGTTCAGTTTATTAGACCAGTGGGTGTCTTGACTATTTCTCGTCACTACTCCACCGAGGTTAGTCTTGATACCTACTGGGCACCGTTGTGGTGTGCTCATTCTACACTTCTACAAATTTTTATGCAAATTCAGGTATTTGTTTGTTAGTAGCTATGCGGGTCATTGCTGTGGAGACTCGAGGTAAACCTGTTACTGCATTCACAGGCTTCGAAGTCACCTTCAAGTTTTTATTTTGCACTGTTTATTTTTATTTCTGGAAAGTTGTATTTAGAAGTTTTCTAGCAAACACTCTATAGAGATTATAACTTGTACTACCAATTTTGAGAGTTGTAAATTTTATAGAGATTTCTTTTTTCAAAAGTTGTTAGATGTTATTTCTTATTGTTGTTATTCAGTAAATGTTAGGATTACTTAGTCCCTAAGACTATGTGCCATCACGATACCCAACGGAGAGGAAATTGGGTCGTGACAAGTTGGCATCAGAGTTCTAGGTTCATAGGTGCTACGAGTCATAAGCGAGTTTAGTAGAGTTTTGCGGATCGATGCAGAGACGTCTGTACTTATCTTCGAGAGGCTACGAAACTATTATGACAATTTCACTTCCTTCATTCCTATCGTGTGAGTTCATTAATCTCGAAGTTTGAACTTTTATCATTCCATTCTCTCACAGATGGTGAGGACACGAGCTGCAGTTACTGATGACGTTATCCCCGAAAAAGATGTCGCTAGGGGCAGAGGCAGAGGCCGAAGAGGAGCACGTGCCGCAGCTAGGGCACCTACCAGAGAAGCAGTTGAGGAGGCATCAGTAGTTCCAGTTGGGGGGCAGGTACCGGAGGTGCCTACTATTACCCTCGGACTTCAGGAGACCTTAGCACAGTTCCTGAGCATGTTTGGTACATTGGCTCAGCCAGGGTTAATTCCGGTTGCACTAGCTACTTCACAGACCGGGGGAGGAACCCATACTCCTGCCGCCCACACCCCAGAGTAGCGAGTTCATATTGGTCAGGTTCCTGGTGTCATGGAGACACAACCTATGGTTCCAATTCAGCCCGTGGTCAGGGCAGCAACATCTGAGGAAGAACAACTTAGACTTGCAAGGTTCAAGAAATATGACCCTCCTACATTTAGTGGTTTGGCTTCAGAGAGTGCACAAGGTTTACTGGAGGAGTGCCATCGCATTCTCTGCACTATAGGTATTGTTGAGATGAGTGGGTTGCTTTTACTATGTTCCAACTTAAGGGAGCGGCTTATCAGTAGTGGCGGACGTATGAGTTGGGTAGTACGACCGAGTCATCTTCACTTACTTGGGTTCAGTTTTCAGAGATGTTCTTGAGAGATTTTGTACCTCAGTCCCTTCGAGATGCATGGCACGCAGAGTTTGAGCAGCTGTGCCAGGGAACTATGTCAGTGTCAGAGTATGCCGTGAGATTCAGTGATTTGGCCAGGCATGCACCTGATTTGGTCGCTACAGTTAGAGAGCGTGTCCGTAGATTTCTTTAAGGGACTCATGCATAATATTCGGTGCAGCATGGCTCGGGAGTTAGAGTCAAATGATTTGTTTCAGCAAGTGGTAGGGATTGTTTGCTGCCTAGAGGGCATGTGGGATCAGGAGAGAGAGGACAGACGGGGCCATGAGAGTGAGTATATGCGAGATCAAGAGAGAAAGGACAGGGAGGCGAGGAGGCCTCGTATATTGGAGAGATTTACTGGTCCTTATTTTGGAGGCAGGGTACGACATGGTAGAGGTTTTGTGGGTCAGATAGTTCAGTTTGCACTTCAGGCTTTGCACAGTGTTTCAGGTGATCATGGTTCTCAGAGTACCCGTACGGCACAGTGCCCACAACCACATCAGCAGAGAGGTTGCTTCGAGTGTGGAGATACCATCCACAGGGTGAGGGATTTTCCTAGACTCCGGACAGGTGTGTCATAGCAGAGTATTCAGGCGGATAGAGGGCGCCCAATGTACAGTACATGACTTAGTATTCTATATATGTGTTTGCCCTGTTGGGAGATTCTATGAGTGATAGCCGTGTCTATCATTGTTTTAATTCATTATTGAAAATAATGAGACTAGAAGTGAATTCATGTTGTCTATTATGGCAGGTTTGATGTGATTCCTGAGTAATTTGGTTACGATTTGTGATTTGATACTCTACAGGGGTGAGAGTTCAGTAAGTGTTGTGATTTTATTGGCAGAATTGAGTTAGTGGAAGATTTCCATTGGTATGATGTGTATTCGACTTGTGATTCAGAGTTGAGGGTGAGACCCTCGTGACTCCATGTGATTTGATATATTTGAGCTGGGCTGCGTGCCGCGGTGGAAGTTATATCAGGATGAGATTCTTGTGATTTGTTTTTATACTTTGATTTTTCCTATTTAAATTGATTCGTAGTATGGTACTGTTAGAGAGTTGTGCCTGTCATGCTTGTTTGATATTTCTCTTATGTGTTTCTCTTTACATATTCTGTCATTTTCATTCTGTGCTTCTTGAGTTTTAGCTTGCGGGGTGTATGTCCGGTGGTGTTAGTTGTGACTTGTTGATTCGGGTGTGTAATGAAAGGGTCTTCATGTTTCTTTCATCGTTGTTAGTGTTGTGGATGTTTGAATCGGGTTCCTATCGGATATGAGGTTAATTGTCGGTGCTGGTTTTGCTTGCGGGCAACTATTGTGATCAGAAATGTCATTTTGGGCCTATGTGTGGCGTGTCATGTTGAGTGGTCGTACCTTGTGGGTGTAGGCATGAGTTGTTACAGCTGGTTGAGACTGATACCGGGTATGAATTTATAATCAGGTCTTTTGGAGATGAATGGAAGGTGAGGTAATATTTTTTCTTCGTGTTCGCATTCCTCATTGCGTGATCGCGGAAGCCAACCTTTTCCTTCATCGCGTTCGCGTACTACTTCACGCGTTCGCGAAGAGCAGTCATTGGGCCAGAAGATTTTTCCTCTCCGCGTTCGCGGTCGTGTTGTCTCATTCGAGAAGCACAACTGGGCAGCTTTCATTTTTCTTCTTCGCGAACGCGAATACTCCTCCGCGTTCGCGATGCACAAACACCTGGGTAGAATAAATAGTACTCTATTCCGAGGGTTTTTCCATTTTCACTATTTTGGAGTTCTAGAGTGCGGTTTTAAGCGATTCCTTGTGGGTTTTTCAAGCAAAATGATTGGGTAAGTTTCTTCACCTAGAATTTATTATATTCCATGATTTTTATATTTATTTTTATCATTTAATTTGTGTTTTGAATGGGGGGAAATTGTGATTTTTGAAGAAAATTTTTCAAAATGAAAAATCATGATTTGAGGGACGAATTGGTATCGTAAATTGATAATTTTAGTATGGTTGAACTCCTATCGGAATGAGTGTTCGGGTTTTGTAAAAAAATTCGGGTTCCGATGTGCGGGCCCGGGGTCGACTTTTGGACCGATTTTTAGATTTTAATAAAGATTGAAGCTTTATGATCCGGAATAGTCTCTTATTAGTTTTATTTGTGCTTTGAAGTTATTTTGATTAGATTTGAGCCGTCTAGAGGTCATTTCACCCGATAAGTTCATTTTAGAGTAACGATTTATCTTCTTTAAGGTAAGTATCTTGCCTAACCTTATGGGGGGAACTACCCCTTAGGATTTGAGTCTTCTATGCTAATTGTAGTCCGTGTACGCGAGGTGACGAGTATGTGCTCGGACTTATTTGTGGAAATTTGGACTTTTAGGGTTCTTGTATTTACTGAATATGCAGTTGCTTTGTTATGAATACGTTTCTTAACTACTGGTTTCACCTCTACCTGCTTTAATTAGTGTTAATTGCTTCATGATCCACTCTTGTTGTTTATTTGATTCATCTGTGTCTTAACTGAAATTGTTATCTCTTTTATTGTCATGTTATCTTTCCCCTAACTGCTTGTCTTTATTTGAAGTTATAATTTATCTCTTCTGTAATTTTTCATTCTTAATTGAGACTATGATTATCTTTCCGCTGCTTATCCTTAATTGAATTTGTTGTGTCTCTTTCGTAATTGCCCAACCTTAAAAGAAGTTTAGATATCCTATATCTTAGTTGACTTGTCCTTATTTGGAATCATTCGACTTGTGTTAGCTCCCTTGTTGTTAAACAGTACATTGCGGGCCGTTGTTACATATTATTTCTTTCCTTGTTGAGTTATTCTTATTATGACTTGCATTCTCTATTGTGACTACTCCTTGTGAATTAGTTCCTCCATTTCTTTGAGTTCTGAAATTTCTAAGTTGACTTATTTCTCGTACCCTTGAGCTATTGTCATTGTTGTTGTTGTACTTGTTATTGTAATGCACGAGGTATCTGTCGTGCGGTTGTGGTTATTGTGATGCACGAGGTTTCTGTCATGCGGTTGTTGTTATGAGGTTGCACAAGGTTTCTGTCGTGCCATTGCTACTATTGATATTTGCACATGCGGCGTGACAAGGCGGGATATATATATATATATATATATATATATATATATATATATATATATATATATATATGGGGGGGTTGTGCATGTGGCGAGAGAATGTGGGAACATTGTTATGCACGTATGGCGAGACAAGGCGGGCACTTATTTTATTATTGCACACGTGGCGAGACAAGGTGGGTTGTGTTAGGGATTGATTTGTGATGATTCGTGATGGCCTAGGGGCATTCTTGTTGTTGATATTGTGTAGTGGTACACTTACCTGTGTGAGTTTTATCTTGTGACAGCTCTGAGAAAATATTCTACGTGATGTCCGTTCTTTTTCCTTATGCTTATTTGATGGTATGGACTATGTTAGGACACTTGCACAAGCATACACGTAGTTAAGCACTCTTATTGGATAAGAGGTGTTCTTGATATTGTTTAGCATAGATGCTCACCCTTGTTTACTTGTCTTCTATGTGAGAATGGCTCTATTGGCACGTGAGTCGTCAGTATGGTTATGAGGTATTATGAGGGCACAGGATGCCAAGTGTTAAGGTTCAGGTATTGAGACCCGTGAGTTCTGATTTGTCCGAGGTTCGGTACCTCGTGGAGTTTGTTGACTAAAATCTGATGTAAAAGCGGTTGTAGCTGCTGAGTTATTACTTGTCCCTGTTGTATTTGTGATTCCGGATTTAGGTTGTGTTCCATTCATTTTTTCTGTGTCATTTTTATGGTATTCCGCTGACACTTGTTGTTTTCTTTCTTATTGCCATCTCTGTATTGTGAGCCATATTGCATAGTCTTTATGTAGATATCATATTTATGTTGTTCATATACTTATACTTGTTTAGTTTATTAGACCAGTGGGTATCTTGACTTTTTCTCATCACTTCTCCACCGAGGTTAGTCTTGATACCTACTGGGCACCGTTGTGGTGTGCTCATTCTACACTTCCGAATATTTTTGTGCAGATTCAGGTATTTGTTCGTTAGTAGCTGTGCGGGTCGTTGTCGTGGAGACTCAAGGTAAACCTGTTGTTGCATTCACAGGCTTCGGGTCACCTTCAAGTTTTTATTTTGCATTGTTTATTCTTATTTCTGGACAGTTGTATTAAGAAGTTTTCTAGCAGACACTCTGTAGAGCTTATGACTTGTACTACCGGTTTTGAGAATTGTAAATTTTATAGAGATTTCTATTTTCAAAAGTTGTTAGATGTTATTTCTTATTATTGTTATTCAGTAAATGTTAGGCTTACCTAGTCCCTGCGACTAGGTGCCATCACGATACCCAACGGAGGAGAAATTGGGTTGTGACACACATGCAAACATTTCTGGATCTTTGTGTAGCACAACTGGAGCTGTCACTGGTTTCTCCAAAGGAGAATTCCCTTTCACTTATCATGGATGTCCAATCTTCTACAAGAGAAGAAGAAAGGAATATTACAATAATATTATTAAAAAGGTCAAGAATCAACTGCATTCATGGAAGTGTGAGCTGCTATCATATGGAGGAAAAGCTACTTTGATTTCATCAGTTTTACAAAGTATGCCAACACACATGCTATCAGTGCTTGATCTACCAATATCTTAGAACATCTGCATAAAACCTTTGCTCGATTTTTCTGGAGCAACAATGATAAAAGAAGAAGTGGGCATTAGAGTAAGTGGCAGAATATGTGCTTGACAAAGGAGGAAGGCGGACTGGGTTTTAGATCCCTTTTTGATGTCTCAAAATCATTATTTGCCAAATTTTGGTGGAATTTTATGACTACTAAAACACTCTAAACTAATTACATGTGGAATAAGTACTGTAAAAAGGATCTCCCAACTACTGTCCAATTAGTGAGGGTTCACATGTTTGGAAGAAAATGTTAGAGTCCTGAGAAGAAGTAGAACATGAAATATTACGAGAGATGAATAGAGGCATTACCAACATATGGCATAAAAATTGGACTGGTCTAGGCTCATTGTATCATGTTGTTCCACAAGACTTTGACTGCAATGAAAACCTGAAAGAAGTTGATGAATTGAGAGAAGAAAATGCTTGGAATCAACACCTATTGGAACAAACTTTTCCACCTGACATTTCAGAACACATCGGGCAAGAACTACACTTTGAAACAACTGATGACCATTGGGACACACCTAAATAGATGCCTACTGCATCAGGAAGATTTTCAGTAACTACTGCTTTGCAATTAGTTCGCCACAGGGCAAACTTCAATCAGGATTACAAGCAATTATGGACAAAAGGGATGCCCTTCAAAATATCATTCTTTCTTTGGCGACTATGGAAAGAAAAAATTCCAACAGATGATATGTGAAGAAGGATGGCTACATAGTGGTGTCAAAATATTGGTGATGTATTCAACCTCGGTCTAAAACTCTTCAACATATATTCTTAACAAGCTCAACAGCAAATAGAGTTTGGAGAGTTTTTGGACAAGCATCAGGTATAGTAGATAACCTAGTACAGGTTCATCAAGATATAAAGACATGGTGGAATGTGAAATGC
This sequence comes from Nicotiana tomentosiformis, assembly GCF_000390325.3. Lineage (NCBI taxonomy): Eukaryota > Viridiplantae > Streptophyta > Magnoliopsida > Solanales > Solanaceae > Nicotiana > Nicotiana tomentosiformis. The sequence goes on along the minus strand of NC_090822.1, from coordinate 104,457,321 downwards.
TGTCCAAAATTAAAGCCCTTACTCCAGGCAGCCCCAGTAGTGATTACTTGGGAACTATGGAAGATAAAAAACACAATGAAGCATGGTGGAACAACAACCTACAGCAGGGTCATTCATGAGGTGAATCAGACATTGCATTATCTAACAAGGATCAAATATCCTTGGTTAACAAACATACCCCTTCGATGGCCAGACATGATTGCATTATTCGAGGGGTATAAACCCTATGTGGTGACCAAGAGAGTTACATGGAACTCACCATACAAGGGCTGGTTCAAATGCAATATGGATGGAGCCTCAAGAGCCAATCTAGGACAGAGCTCCTATGGCTTTTGTGTGAGAGATTGGAGAGGTGATTTGGTTGTTGCTAAAGCAAAAATGATTGACGACACCACCAATATGGTTGCAAAAGCAATGAAAATTAAAGAAGGGTTGACTTATTGTATTACTAATCAGATTCATCCTCTAATAATTGAGCCTGACTCACTTGCAATGAAAAATATAATAGAAGGTGAATGGAAAACCCCCTGGTGCATAACAAAGGAGGTAAAGAGGATAAAGGGAATGAAGGGCAATTTCAATGTCATCTTCCAACATGTTCTAAGGGAGGGAAACACACTGGTAGACTTTTTAACTAACCTTGCTTTTTCTTCTGCAGGTACAACTATATTTAACTCATTTTTGGAGTTATCAAGTGCAGGTAGGAGGTTACTCAACCTAGACAAGGCCCATATCCCAAACCTTAGGATAAGGGTAGCAAAGAGGAAATCACCAGACTAGTTATTCAAAGATGTAGCATGTTGTTTACCTGTACCATGCTGTTTGAGTTTGACAAGATTCTTTTACTAACAATGAATGTGACTTCTGTCAGCTGTCCACAACTTCTGCTGACCATATGCACTAAAGACAACAATTGTTATTCAACCAAACAACATCTGGGTTGGGCGAAAAGATCACAACTTACAATTATTGGCAAGTACTTATCAAATGCAGCTTCCTGCTTCGGCAACTTATCGGTCTCAACTGGTCCTTTAGGCTGTGGAATATTCATTCACTATCTAGTATTTTTGCACTCATTTTACATAGTTCCTAGACATGATAAGATCTCATACTATCAGTTTTCTTCAACAAACAATTACTGCAGCAGTAGACATGATATTAATTTCACCAAGAATGGATACAACAGTACTCATTCTTCAACGCACATTTACATTCCATCCCAAGCTAGTTATCTGAGAATTTTCGATGCAAATATGAACCTATTTACACTTGATGTTTTGGACAGCTTGGAAAAAATCCCAGACTGTATGGAGATGTGTCATTTTTCAGTGGTGTTAGCATTTTACAATGTTCATTCTGGATATGATAGTTCACTATATGGAAGGAGTTGCAGTGGTTGTTCTGAACTATGGGCGTTTAACTTTTACATAGCTACTTGGTTGATGGAAAGTACAGAATCCAAAACTGGTTTCACGCAAGGAAAGATCAAAGTTAGATGCTCAACACAGCTGTTGTTATTCCTGTTCTTCACCACTATAATAACTATGTCTGAACTATTATTTTGTATATGTTGCGGATTAACACACACCTACTTAGCGCTTTGTAGGTGTTACGTGGAGTTGTTTGCATTGACTCTGCCACTGCAAGTATGCTCCTACGAAACTTCAAAAGATCAACATTCAACAAAAATATCATGATGCACTGTTCCCACACAACACCTTACTATTACTGGTTTAATTTGGAAGAAGCTTCTATTGAGGAGACTTACTATACTTGATTCTTTAGGACTGTATCCTTTCTGTTTGGAGATGTTTCGACATTTAGTGGTATTAGCATTACATAATGCTCAATCTGTGGTTGCCGCATCACCAGATGGGAAGATATAATTCAATTTTCCCAACTTTTGGTTTCCCCTACTACTGTGTTGCTGCCAACACAGTCATTTCCCAGTGATTCAATTGTCCTGTCCTTGGCTGGTTTATTGTTCAAAATTTACCGCTTCAAACTTGATCTCAACCAAAGAAAAATCAAATGCATGTTTTCTGTATCAGCAATGTTGTTGGAGTTCTTCAGCCCCAAAATGAAGATGTCCAATCTGCTTTGCTTTACAACTAGTGGATTAAAACATACCTACTTCATTGGATTACAAAAATGGCACCCGGTGAGAGCTTTGTAGGTGCTACAAGAAATTGTTTGCAACTTGTGTGCGAATTCATTATCGTCGGCAACAGTTGGATGTTTCAAATTAGTAGCTTAGTACTTTTCATTTATCTTTATGCTACTGCTACATTGTATTTGGTAGGAATAACCATTGGCTTTCTTTGTTTGATTTATTTCTCTTTTACTTGAACATTGTGTAACTTTTTCCCAGTTTAGGAATTATTATATATAACAGCTACTAGGTGAATAACTTAGTAGTATATTTGCTTTTAAAATAAACTACCCTTCCAACCCCTATTTTTTAAAATTTTCTTTTAGTATTAGGCTTGGGCCAGAGGCCAACAGGCCCAAAATCAAGGTCTAGCCCACCAATCCTTTCTCAACTCACCCCCTAATCTAGTGAGTCTGCCAAGACCAGGTCCAATTCCAAACAAATCCCAAGCGGCCAAACAAACTAGATGTCGAAATTCAAAATTGAAAACTAAGTAAACCACTTTGAAATTGAAACAAATTCTAGAACTACAATCTATACTAGCATATGCAAATAATTGAGCAATTAAAGTTACCTTAAAACTTGCAATTACTAATTGAAATTACAGCATGTATTTAATTATCAAGCCACCTAAACACTAATTGATTCCAAATTATTGATTAAACGTGCTTGGACAGAATTCATCGAGACACATCAATTAGAAAGAATTATACAGAAGGGGAGGAGTGTATACCAAATCTGCTATACACCCGATCAGCGTCAAAGAAATGCGGTGATTGTAATGAATTCTGGTGACGATCAATAGAACTCCGACGAGCAAAGAGGATTGTCACATGAGCATTGGCCGACAAATGTTTATGCGATCCAGTGCTACATGTAACAATGCTCATTACAAGCCGAATTGAAGAAGAAAAGATGAAGTTTGGGGAAGTTCGGCCTGTCTACGACGGTCAACGATGTTTCGGCCACCGAAAAATGGTAAAAAAATGACCTCAAACGAAAGGTCTTTCCGAGACGTATCATTTGATGTAAAATTTGGGTAAAGAGGAGGTCGGGTTGATAGTAATTTAGCAAAGGGGCAAAAAAGTTGGGACTTTTATTCCTAGGTCTTCTAATCGGCAGGATTGGGAGGTTTTTTGGGGGAAATGATGCTGGATTAAGGGTGAGGAGGTGGTGAGGAGTATTTGATAATTTTTTGGGTGGTTTAGTGTTGATCCGCCGCCGGATGGCGATTTTCGGGCGGTGGAAGACGGCGAAGTAAGGTGGCTGATTTGAGAGAATGAGAGAATTGGGGGCATCTAGGGTTTGGCATAGTGGGGGGGCTATTTAGATTATGATACAACACAAGGGGTGTTTGGTTGTTTAAGTGAATGGGGAAGAGTAAACGACGTAGTTCCTGTATGAAACTACGTCGTTTGAGAGGCCTAGCGGGGGAAGCTTGTTGGACCGGGTTGCAGGGTTGGACTGGGCGGATTTCGGGTGGATTTAGGCCTCTGGAGTTGGACGAATTTGGGGCATGAAGCAAACAGGCCTTCTTCTTTTTATTTGATTTTCAAAATTAGCCAAATAAAATCTAATAGAGACTATTTTACAGATTTGACCTACAAAACTTATTAAAATTGTGAATTAATAAACTAATTAATTAATTAACCTAAAAATGCAGAAAATAGGAGTAATTAAAAATATTTTGTGATTTTCATATTTTAGAGATGCAATTAATCATGCAAACGAAATGTTAATAATGCAAGTAAAATCTAAAAATGCAAAGAGAAAAAGATAAGATAATTTTTGTCATATTCATGATTTGAAATGCTACTAAATATACTAAAAATGCAAATAAATGCCAAACAAAATAAAACAAAATAGAGAAAAAGTCTTAAAATTCCATAAAGGCAATTAAAACTATTTTAGAGTATTTTAGATCAATCAAACAGTAATGAAATCAGGGAGTGGTGTATCCTGTATTTCAGATCAATCAAATAATAATGATATCAGGGAGTGATATACCCTGCATTTAAGATCAATTGGTAATGATATCAGGGAGTGGTGTACCCTGCATTTAAGCTCAATTCACTAGGGAGTGGTGTACCCTATGTTGGAAAACTCAGCTAGAAATTAGTGTACCCTATACCGGTGAGGAGACTAGGGAGTGGTATACCATATGTCTAAAATATCATCAACTAGGGAGTGGTGTACCCTATATTGGGAGATACAGCTAGGGACTGGTGTATCCTATATTGGTAAGAAGACTAGGGAGTGTTGTACCCTATGTCTAAAATAATAATGAACTAGGGAGTGGTGTATCCTATATTGGAAAATACAGCTAGGGATTGATGTACCCTATACTGGTAAGGAGACTAGGGAGTGGTATACCCTATGTCTGAAAGAATGATATCACAGACTGGTGTACCCTACATTTAAACTCAGTCAATAAAGATACCAGGGAGTGGTGTACCCTACATCTAAGCTCAATCAACTAGGGAGTGGTTTACCCTATGTTGGAAAACACAGTTAGGGATTGGTGTACCCTATACTAGTATGGAGACTAGGGAGTTGTGTACCCTATGTCTAAAATATCATCAACTAGGGAGTGGTGTACCCTACGTTGAAAAATGTATCTAGGGATTGGTGTAATCTATACTGATAAGGAGACTAGGGAGTGGTGTACCCTATGTCTAGAAATGTTGTCAAGGAGTGGTGTACCCTGCATTTAAGCTCTGTCAATAAAGATATCAGGGAGTGGCGTACCCTGCATTTAAGATCAATCAACTACGAAGTGGTATACCCTAAGTTGGAATATATAGCTAGGGATTAGTGTACCCTATACTATCATGATTTTGAAAATTCCTTTTATATATATATTTAGAGAATGAGTAAAAGGGGGGAAGGAATTTTGAAAAGACTTCCCTTTTTTGAGATTTTTTGCTGTAGTAGAGCTATTTTTAGTCTTCGCGCGATTTCCTCTTATTGGCACCTGCTTTTTACGAGGTTGTTTTTCCTACATTGTGTGTTTCCTGTTTTTCAACAAAGAACAATTGTCAGTTTAAAACGGTGGTTAGTTTTGTGGCCTTGAGTGTTTCAGTCTCTTGATAGCGGCCCATTTTCTTGATGATTTCAACTGCAATTGGTTATTTTCTCAATACCAACTGTATTTTTGACCCCAAAGAACCTTTGACTTTTCAAACTTTTGCAATGACATCTAGTCATGTAATGGGACTTAGCCTCTCCAACTTTTTGTTTTTGGGGCATTTAACTTTTGACTTCTTTGTTCAAAGTTCCAATTTCAGAGTATTAGGGAACCTTTGACTTTTCAAACTTTGTAAGACAGTTAGTCGTGCGGGACTTAACCCTTTCAACTTCATTTTTCCCTTGTAGGCATTTCCATTTGATTTCCTTCTTCTAAAGTTTTCAATTTCAAAGCATCTGTCAATCATGCCCAGTCGAGGTCGACTTGATGCCCTTGCCAAGGCTGGGTGTCTTTTGAATATATTAGCTTGTTTCGAACGAGAGCCCTATAAATCAGTCTTGCCATCTCTTCTTTGCCTTAGTTTTTTGGAACAAAGTTAGACCGAAAGAGATTCAAAGAAAAACTAGCAAAAGAATAGAGAATAAGTTTAGAACAAGAGGTGTCCCTTACGAGGAAAAAAAGACAGACTTATCTGGGAGTACATGAGGACTTCAATGAACATGACATAACTTTTAGACTGGATGCCAGATCTGTGTAAACCATTTGAATCTCAAAAAATCATCACAACCTTTGCCTCAAAACCGAGAAACCTTGTCCAGGACTGTGTTGATGTCATGGCTGTGAGGATCCTCTTTTCGATCAGTAGTGCCCTTTACGGGTTTTCACCAGCTGACCTATATCATTTCTCTTCTCACCATCACCTTGTAGTACGCTTTGCGGGTTTTCACTAACAAGACTCTCTCATTTTTAATTTCTCTACTCACAACCACCTTACGATTCCCGTGAGGGTTTTCACCAACAAGACTCTCTTATTTTATTTCTCTCATTTTGGTCGCATCAGATCCGAGTAACTGTATCCTCCAATTCTTGAACATTCTCGATGACCGACCAGAAGGACTTGAAAAGGATTTGGGTAAAAAAAATTGGATTGAATTAAAATTTTGGAACCTTTCAGGCGAAAACATTGCCGAACTATGATAACAACTGCCCAATTTTCACTTTTGGATGAATGTGGATTTTTTTTTTTGTGTGACTAAACCCCAGAGTGAGGTTGCCTACGTATCCTTTCGGAATCTGGTCGAACGTAGTTCAATTACATGAACTTTGTTTTTGATTTTCTTTCTTCTTCTTCTTTTTCTTCTTTTTTTGTCTTTTTCTTTTTCTTCATCATTGTTTTGCCTTTTTCTTTTTCTTTTCTTTTCTTTCTTTTCTTTTTCCCTTTTCTTTCTTTCGAGGTTCCAAAGAGGGTAATCAAAGAAAGGTAACCGTCTCAAAGAGTTTGCAAAGGGTTGATAATGTTTGGTTAGCGAGAATGAAAGCCTTTTTCATCCCAATCAGAGAACATTAAAGCTGCTTAAAGGGTCAAACATAGTACCTTTTGACCGCATTTGCATTAATAGTTGTCTCGGGGACATTTCTTTCGATTTCTCCCATAATACAGTGCTCCCTTTGGCAGCACTCTTATTACAATACATGGACCTTTCCAATTTGGAGCAAATTTTCCTTTAGCTTCTTCATGACACGAGAGAATACGTATCAAAACGAGTTGCCCAACTTCAAATTTTCTGGGCCGCACTTTCTTGTTGTAGGCACGAGCCATTCTTTGTTGGTACAACTGCACGTGGTAAATTACGGCCAGTCATTTTTCATCAATCATAGTCAATTGTTCCTAGTAGGTTTTGACCCATTCATTATTCTCAATCTCGGCTTCAACAATGATCCGAAGAGAGGATATCTCAACTTATGTAAGTATTACGGCTTCAGTGCCATAAACCAATAAGTAGGGGTGGCCCCAGCTGATGTGTGCACTGTTGTGCGATATCCCAATAGTGCAAAAGGTAAATTTTTGTGCCACTGCCTGGAACCCTGAACCATTTTCCTGAGGATCTTTTTATGTTCTTGTTTTCATCTTCAATAGTGCCATTAGCTTTGGGTCGATAAGGAGTGGAATTGGGATGCATAATTTTGAATTGCTCACATATCTCCCTCATTAAGTTACTGTTAAGATTTGCAGCATTGTCCATAATGATAGTTTTAGGAATACCGAAACAACAAATGATGTTGGAATGCACGAAATCCACCACTGCTTTCTTTGTGACAACTTTGAAAGTGACAGCTTCGACCCACTTTGTGAAATAACCAATGGCAACCAAGATGAATATGTACCCATTTGAATCTTTTGGCTCGATTGGCCCAATAACATCCATGCCCCAAGCAACGAACGGCCAAGGTGCTGACATAGGACGCAACTCCAAAAGCGGTGAATGAATCAAGTCACTATGTATCTCACATTGGTGACATTTTAGGACAAAACTGAAATAATATTTTTCCATGATCATCCAATAATAACCTGCTCGGAGTATTTTCTTTACAAGGACATACTCGTTCATGTTAGGCCCATATACTCATGAATGCACTTTGTTCATGATCATATCAGTTTCTCGAGAATCTACACATCTTAACTAATTCAAACCTGGAGTTATTTTGTACAGGATCTCCCTACTCAAAAAGAAACTACTTGCAAACCTTCTAATAGTTCTCTTTTGATTCCTACTGGCTTGCTCGGGATATTCTTTTATTTTTAAGAATCTTTTGATATCATGATACTGTGGCTCACCATCTAGCTCCATTTCAGTTGCGTTACAATAATCGTGCCTTTCTCGAACCTGAATTTCAAATGGGTCAATATGAGAATTACCCGGGCATGGAAGTATTAAGGCCAAAGTAGCTAGTGCATCTGCTAGCTCATTGTGGAATCGGGGAATATACTTGAACTCGACGGACTTAAACCGTTTACTGAGATCTTCCACGTGTCGCCTGTAAGGGATGAGTTTGATATCCCGAGTTTCCCACTCGCCTTGGGCTTGTCGAATAATTAAATCAGAATCCCCCATGATTAATAACTCTTATACATCCACATCAACTGCCATGTTCATGCCCATGATGCAGGCTTTATACTCGACAGTGTTGTTTCTACAAAAGAACCGAAGTCGGTCCGTGGCCAGATAGTGTTGACCTTTGGGAGATATTAGAATTGCCCCAATCCTTACGCCTTTTGTATTTACAGCCCCATCGAAGAACATTTTCGAGGCATTGATGTTCTCTGGAATCACTTCAATCGAGTTTACTTCCTCGTCCGGAAAGTAAATGCTTAAGGGTTGGTATTCATCATCGACTGGGTTCTTAGCTAGATGATCCGCCAAGGCTTGAGCTTTCATCATCGTGCGAGTGACATGGACATTGTCAAACTCGGTGAGCAAGATCTGCCATTTTTCTAACCATCTAGTGGGCATCGGCATCTGGAATATATACTTCAAAGGATCCATTTTGGTTATGAGGTACGTTGTGTAAGCCAAGAAATAGTGTCTCAGCTTTTGGGCGACCCAAGTTAGGGCACAACAGGTTCTTTCCAACAAAGTGTACTTGACTTCATAACCGATCAACTTTTTGCTCAGATAATATATGGCTTGTTCTCTCTTCTTAGTTACATCGTGTTTCCCCAGGGAACACAGCCAAAAGAATTTTCCAAGACTTTTAGATACAAGAATAAAGGTCTTCTGGGTTCGAACGGAACCAACACCGATGGATTTGACAGATATTCTTTGATTTTATCAAACGCTTCTTGACACTCATCTGTCTATTTGATTGCTACGTCTTTCTTCAACGGCTTGAATATGGGCTCAGAAGTGGTGGTAAGATGAGCGATGAATCTGCTGATATAATTCAATCTCCCTAGAAGACTCATGACCTCTTTCTTGCTCTTCGAAGGTGGAAAATCCCAAATAGACTTTATATTTTTCGGATTTTATTCGATACCCCTATGATTGACAATAAACCCCAAGAGTTTCCCGGACGGAACTCCGAATGTGCATTTAGCTAGGTTTAATTTCAAGTCGTACTTATGCAAATGCTCAAAGAATTTCCTCAGATCTCTCACATGGTCTTCTTGCGTTCTAGATTTGATGATCACACCATCCACGTATACCTCAATCTGTTGATGCATCAATTCATGGAAGATGGCAGTCATAGCTCTTATATAGGTTGACCCAATATTTTTCAAACCAAACGGCATGACCCTGTAACAGTAAGTGCCTCAAGGTATGGTAAAAGCAGTCTTTTCCGCATCTTCTTAATCCATTAGAACCTTGTGATAACAAGCATAACAATCCATGAAAGACGGTATCTCGTGTTTAGCACAATTGTCAAGAAGAATGTGGATATTTGGAAACGGAAAGTTGTCCTTCGGACTCACCTTGTTAAAATCCCGATAATCAACACAAACTCAGGTTTTTTCATCTTTCTTTGGCTTAGGTACCACATTTGCCAGCCATGTGGTGTATCATACCACTCGGATCACACCAGCTTTCAATTATTTTGTGACTTCTTCCATAATCTTATCACTTATGTCTGTTTTAAACTTTCTTTGCTTCTGTTGGACAAGCGAATAACCGAGATAGGTAGGCAATTTATGTACCACCAAGTCAATACTCAACCCTGGCATATCATCATAAGACCATGCAAACACATCTTTGAACTCAAAAAAAGTTGGATCAGGGCAACCCTAGTTTTCTCATCACCGTGAATGCTTATCTTTGTTTCCTTAACCTCTTATGAGTTTCCCAAATGAATTGGCTCGGTTTCTCTTAAGTTTGGCTTAGGCGTGTTCTCAATTTTTTCCAATTTTCAATTTATTTCCCTAAAAGCCTCATCTTCGTCATATTATGCATCTTGATTCATTATTTCAAAGTTATACGGAGTTTTAGGATAAGGGCATGGAGTCCGCAAGCATGTCATGTCATAAAGTTCTCATTATTAGAAATGAAAAGGAAAAGATAAGAAAAATAGCAAAATCAGAAAAAGAAAAAGAGACATCTATGAACGATGAAATATTTGATTCTATTTTATTGAATTGAAAGATAGAAGGGTTTACATCAGAATTTAAAGACAGTAAAGTAAAACACTCGAGTTACACCCTGAAATAACTCGTAATGCAGAAAAGATAGCAAGACTGAACTACCGAAATTCTCGCCTGATAGGGAACGGGGTATTCTCCTAGTTCTGGAGCTTGAAATTGGGTCCCATGTATTACACCTCGGCACGTCTCGTGCCTTCCCCTGGCTGGACCATGTCGGATTCATATAGCATTTGTTTCAGAGCTCCGCAGATATCGTCTATCTCTTCGGCCGTGAAGGCCTCTTCTTCTTCCTTTACATACTTTGATTTGACAAATAACCGGGAGAGATGTGGGATGGGTTGTGACAGGACCCACCCGTTTTCTTTGCATTTTCCAGCCCATGTTCTGTCAGCTGATGTAGCTCGAAAACCCAACCCAAAAGGCTTCTCATTCACGACCAGGGAAATTGGTTCAGTAATGCCCTGCAGTAATGCCCTGAGCCCCTTTCCAGGCTTGTACCCATTTATGATCATTTGGGTGGCAACCATAATTGAAGCACTAGACAAACAAGGTTGAGGTAGTGGAGCCCCCTCTTCAAACTAGTCAGCAACCACAATTTCAAAAGCTTGATACACGATGTGCTCATTGCCCTCCCTGGCTTTAAGACATAGGATCGGGGGGTCCCGCTAAATAGATTACTCCTCTTCTCCATGGACAACGATTTATTAATTGTCATATTCAAACTTGACCATCTGATGGATAGTGGACGGAATAGCTCCGGCAGCATGAATCCATGGTCTGTCGAGAAGAAAATTATACGAGGTTTCCATGTCCAAGACTTGGAAGGTCACCTCAAAGTCCATAGGGCCAATAGTTAAAACTAGATCAATTTCTCCGATTGTATCCCTCTTAACCTCATCGAAGGCTCGTACACAAACATTGTTGGCCCGAATTCTTTTGTACCGATTTCTATCCTATGGAACATTGAGAGGGGACAAATATCTACTCTAGACCTCCCATCCAACATCACCCTTTTCACATAGTAGCCCTCACATTTAACAATCAGGTGGAGGGCTTTGTTGTGGGCAACTCCCTCTGCAGGCAAACTATAATGGCTAAATGAGATCTTATTAACTTTGAAAAAGCTCTCTGTCATTCTTTCTAATAATAGTTTTATCTGGGACATAAGCTTCGTGCAAAATTTTGAGGAGCACTTTTCGATGTTCATCTGAACTCAACAAAAGAGATAGAAGTGAGATCTGGGAGGGAGTTTTCTGGAGTTTATCAATTATCGATTACTCCGAAGTTTTCATTTTCTTAAAGAATTCCTCTGCTTCTTCATTGCTCACGGGTTTCTTAGGTGGCATCTGGTTGTCCCTGTTTTGTTTAGCTTTCCTTATCTCATCCGGAGAATAGTACCTCCCAGACCGAGTCATCCCATTTACTTCTCCTACAATTTCTTTCCCCTTGTAAGTAACCAAGGTTCTGTTGTAGTTCCAAGGGACTGTTGTAGGATATTTCATTGGACTTTGTGGTGCGAGACTGATAACCACAGGTTCAGTCAGCCTTGGTGATATTATCAACCCCTGCGCCATATGTGTTCCATTCGGTACATACAACCTTGGCAAGTTCAATGTAACTTTCCTTTCATCAAACTTCTTTGGAGTGTTGAGGACAAGTTGTTCTTTCCTCGGGGCTTTAGGAACATAAAGAACCAAATTCTTGGCAGGTGCCGGCTCAACTTTCGTTTCAACGGCTTGAGGGACCAGAGCTATTTACTTTTCAGTTTTTGCAGGTTTTGCTGCTGCTTTAGGTTTTGCCTCCGAACTAGCAATGACAATAATTGCCTTCAGCGCTGGGTTGAATTCTTTATCAACACAGATCATACTGATAACTGGCCCGTTATTGTGAGCAGGAATGGATTATTGGTCACATTGGGAGCCTTCTCGTCCCTCAGCACAATTCTTATAGCTTCAATCAAGTCTTATATCGCCCTCTTGAGGGTCCAGCAATCTTCTGTATCATGGAATAACACCCTCGGGTGGTATGCACATATGGCATCAACCCAGTATGTCGGTGACTCGGGGTTTGGCCGATTCGGAGCCATAGGTTATAGTAAACCCAATTGGGTTAACTTCTTGAACAAACCCGAGTATGATTCACTGATGGGGGTGAAATGGTTTCTTTTGGGAGGCTCTCGGGGACGTGGATTATATTGGGGTGTATTTTGTGGTGGGCGAGGATTATATGGAGCTTGGTAAGGACAGTTATTTCTGGAAGGTGGATCTCGGTTTTGATTGTATTTTTGTTGGGGTCGTGTGTAGGGTTGTGCATTCATCACTGCATAGGGAGGCGGTGCCATGGCGTATGCAGCATCATGGTGCAGGTAGTAATGTAGTGGGGTTCGGGGTGGCATATAAGATTGGTTAAATGATCTGCGATACCCCCTCGAGCTTGAAGCCATTATGGATCCCTCTTCTCTCTTTTTTCGATTTTTTAGACCCCCCGAGCCATTCTGGATGGCTTGCGATGTAGCTTTAAGGGCTGCCTAACTCAATATCCTTCCTGTTTTCAACCCATTTTTAATCATTTCTCCAATCTTTATGGATTCTGCAAATGGTTTTCACATGGTAGACATCGTGTTTTGGAAATAGCCGGCCTCTTAGGCCATTAAGAAAACCGTGACCATCTCTATCTCATCCATTGGAGGCTTCAATCAGAAAGCCTGCTCGCGCCACTTAACAGCATACTCATAGAAACTTTCTGTGGATTTCTTTTTCAGATTAGATAGGGAGTTTCTATCTGGAGCAATATTCATATTATATTTAAATTGGGGGACGAAATCTCTGGCGAGGTCGTCCCATACGTGCCAGTGAGCGATTTCCTGGTCCATGTACCATTTAGAGCTAATTCCTACCAGACTCTCTCCAAAATATGCCATTAGAAGTTCCTCTTTTCCGGCAGCACCCCTTAGCTGGTTGCAGTACCTTTTCAAATGGGCGATCGGGTCTCCGTGCTCGTCGTACGTTTCAAATTTTGGCATTTTGAAACCAACTGGCAAATGGACGTGGGGAAACATGCACAAGTAGGAGTTGGAGACACTCTTTTGGCAACTCAGGCCCTACATGTTCTTTAAACTCTGCTCCAGGATTTTCATTTTTCGAGCCATTTCTTCATGCTCGGATATTTTGGCTATTCTTTCCGGTTCAGCCAAAAACTCAAACTGTAGATGTTGAGCATACAAGTCTGGAATGATATAGGTCATATCCTACTGAAATTATGGGCCCTGGAATGTGAAAGTCGGGGGTTCAAAACAAGGCATGAGCACGGTTGGTTATGTCGTGGTGAAGACAGGCGCTGCAGAGAACAATGGTGAAGGTGCCCTAAAAATCGGTGCATGGGGGTGAACCACAGAAGGCTTGCTAGGACAGTTAGACGACATTGGAGGGTACCCACATGGAATGAACGGGTTGGATACAGGGACATTGATAGCCCCACCCGACCTTAGGATCAACTCAGGGAACCCAAGAATTGCACTCGGCGGTTCCTTACCATTAGACAAGACGTCCCACATTTCTAACATGCGGAGAGCCAACTTCCTAATCTCTTCAGCAGTTGCTTATTTTGGATATGGAATAGTCAGTGTCGGGCTATCCTCAGGGTTGATAATGTGTAGATTGCTTTCAAAGGCCATCAGAACCTTTCCTTTAGATCTTGTGAAGTAGGGATGGGAAGCCAGATTACCAGCAAAAACCAACCACCTGAATAGAACCTGGCTAAAGCACACACAACAACCTTGTTAGTTTTAAGGAATTTAACAGATAGAAAATCAAACGTTGGGATGTAATGCATCTAAATAGTCTTCTACCATGCGTTTGAATGGTTGTGTGTTTCATCCCGACTTTCAAATGTCTCCACTCTTTTCTCCCATTTCTGGCTCTTTGTTGGTTTTACCACTATCTTTATTTTTGATCTTATCACTCTTGATTTTTTCCTCCTATTTTTGTCACTCCTTATTTTCTTTTTTTTTTGTTAGTTTTTCTCTCTTTTTGTTGGATTTTCACTCAGGTTGTTTATGGCTATGATCGCATCCGATGGAGATTGCCTATGTACCATTACGCCGCATGAATCAAACGATTACGTAGTTCAGGGAAACGAATGTAAAATGAAAGCGAAGAAATTTTGGGGTTTTCAATATCTCATTAATAAAATCTTTTTGGGTTTTTCATTACAAAGATTTGAAAACATCGACAACTGACTTTAAAAGGAAAACATACATACTCGAAGCAAAATAACAACAGACTCGTAATGGACGAAGGACAAATAGACTCGAAGCAAGAAAAGTAAACTATTGACTCGATAATCGAAATGGCTAATACAATTTAAAAGACAGATGAATCTCAAACTCTAATATCGGGTTCTGGGTAACATCAGTCGGTCATGGCGCGAGTCCGCCTGTAAGCTCATCATGAAGGAACTCTAGGTCGGCCATGACCTGGCGAGCGAAAGACAACACTTCAGCAAAGAACATATCTTTAGTCATATCCCCATATTCATTGCATTTCATCACGGTGTAGTCAGCTATTTACTTGATTCTAAGCTTGGTAGCATTCTGTTCTTGGAGCAACCATGTAATTTGTTGTTCTCGGGCTTCCACTACTTGCATGGCCATGTTGTTCTGGTTTTGTAAATGATTCCCTTCCAACTTGTTAATCAATGCATAGCAAAGCTCCCTCTCCATCTAAAAGTCTTTTACTTGTTGACCCGTTTCATTTTCAAGATCGGCCAACTCTTTCCTTAAAAATGCGACCTCTTTGTCGTAATTTTGCTTTACTTGGTGGGCTAACCTCGAGAGTTCTTCCGCATCTTTCCCCAATTAGACCATCCTTGCCCAAGCTTTTGCTAAATCTTTTTTTGCCTTTGTTAGATCGGCCGCATGGCCGTACACCTTTTGCCTCAAGTTGCCCATGATTATTTGGTCTCTTTCATTTCTTATAGGTGTCTCAGCGGATACTCTCATTTCCTGGAGTTGTGCTCGGAGGGCTTCATTTTCTCGAGCTAACATATTCTTCTTTCCCTCATCTTCGGTGGTTGGCAGATCACTCTCAAATTTAATGGCTCTGGCCTGATTTTCTAATTTGCTGATAGTTACATGCTATTCGTTTTCTTTGGCTACCCAAACCCACAATCCCCATCTGTGAACTGTTGGACATAGGGCCTTTTGGCAGGACATTTCGGCTCTTTATTGAACCAAACTCTCTTATCATATCATGCCATATAACTAGACTCTACTTCCCAGAATGATAAATCACGCACCCGAGTTTGTGGCTCTAGAAACCTACACCGATGCCAAATATGGCGGACCTTTTTTCCAGAAAAGCAGCCCCTGGGCGTAACTCAACAACTTGTGTACTCAGACCATTTGATACCTTCCCAACTGGCGTAGAACCCGATATAGAGCGTAAGGCTGAATACTCCTAAGACCCGTCAATATCAGAAAGCACACGTCGGGAGACATGTAGATAACCTCTTTGACCGACAATCAACTGAAAGTCCACTCAATTTGATTTGTAGTTAGCGAGCACAGAAGTCTGAACCAAGCCTCGGTACCCTCCGGCTTCTTATCGCCACTTACCTTATTTTCGTACTCCTCAATGCAACGGAGTCCGGTTAGCCCATAGTTTATGTATCTTGGGCGGTGAAAAAGATGCTCCACAAGCCACATTTGCAATAACAGATTACAACCCTCAAAAACTTCGCACCAGCTCGACAAGGGGTTAGAGCTCGATAAATATCTGCAAGGATCATTGGCACGAGAGTACCGTTGGCCTTCTTGGCCAAAAAGTCAGCCACCCCTGCAAGGCCCAACTCTATATGTTCGTCCTCCCTTGGGAATATTAGAGTGCCCAAAAAGGCTACTATGAAGGCTAAACCTCTGCGCGACTCCCACTTATTTTTCTTCCCTTGATGACACAAGCCAGTGTCTGGAGCATCAAATCCATGAGGGTCCCCGTAACGACTATACAAAAAGTGAAAGGTACAGTACCAAATTTTCATTCTTAACTTGTCGATTAATGCTAAAAAGGTCCAAAATTTTGTGAGGGGTCACAGCTCTCGGGGCTACTAGATACTGATGCCTAAGACTCCCGTCATATCCGGTATAACCTGCTATCTCCTCCAGCATAGGAGTCAACTCAAAATCTGAGAAGTGAAAAACAATACGTGCCAGGTCTTAGAACGGTATCAATGCCTCTATCATATCAACCCTTGGCTTAATCTTCAAAAGACCGGTGAGATCACCCAGTGTCTTGGTCACGGAACGTTGACCGGCCTCCCCCAGGTCATTCCACCGCATGTGGAGTCTTAATGGAATCTCGTCTACGACCCGAGAAGGTAAATTCTTGACAGTGCTCATTCTGCACGCAAACTAGGACAAAGGGTCAAAACCGACACTATTTTCAAAACATAAAAAATGGCTCAATTAGTTTAATAACTCAGTGAAAAAACAGGGGTCGTTTTGGCAAATACGGCCCGACCCTTCAGCGCTTGAGGAAAGTTTTTAGGGTTATTTCTGCCAAATGGTGTTGATTAAGGGGAAAAGACTAACTCGGGTTAACATTGTACTATTCTTGCAAAAACAGCCTTCCGGCATCCCAGGAGAACATTTTGAGGTTATTTCGATAAGAACGGCCCAGGGTGATGACCATGTTCCAAAAATTTTGCCATATTCCTATTTTTGGTTATTTTTGCAAAAGTGGGGTCAGACCTAATGAAGGTTACCTACATATCTCACATCCGGTGAGAATCAAATCTGCGTAGTTTGGGGGATTTTGTTTTTCAAAATTGGGGAGAATGTCATTTTTTGAAAGTTTGGACTCATTTTGTAACATCCGTCTAAAGATTCGGCAGAGTTTCACAATTTTTCTTTCTCTTTCTTCTTTTTTTTCAAATATTGAGATTTTCAGGACCCGTGTAAATTTTCTCCCTCCTATTTTCTCTCTCTTGGGTTTTCTTGATTTTTAATCCCTATTCTATAAGTTGGTCAACATGCAAACCAGAACAAATGCAACAAGTAGCACGTAAGATGCATTAGGATGGTCTTTTATTTTGGGGGTACACCTGTCCTAGACGGACCCAACCCCTGTGTTGAATCTGCAAAATCAAATACACGTGATGCAAACAAGCGTACCTACTAGGGATCCAACATGAGGCTTTGTTCTTCTAAGTTTAAACCTTAAGGTGCGGAGTTTTAGATAAGGCTTACCCAAACAAATAACTCGAGTCGAGGGGGGCAGCGTACCGGGAATATAGAAGTTTCACCGGCTTTGCAACTTGTCCGATCCTCGTTATAAAATTAAGGGTATGACATCTAGAAGAAAAGAAGCCACGCGAAGCGTACGCTTCCTAGAAGATTTAAAAGACTCAGGAAGAAGAAGAATGTCGTAACAGTTTATATACAGTTCACGGTAATATTAAAGTGGTAAAAGCGGCAATTAGCACATTAGGCCCAAATATGTAATATCAAACAATAAACAACAAGCCAAGTATAAAAATCATCTAAGCTCGAATTCTGAACCCTAAACTAGAAGTTCTGGGTTCGCATTCCCCAGTAGAGTCGTCAGAGCTGTCATACCTCCTTTTTACGGGGAAAGGAGTTTTCTCAATTTAAGTGACATTATTTGAAATGGGATTTATTTTATTTTATTTTTTAGAGTCGCCACTCGATATTATTTAATTACGGTGTTCTGAGTCACCATTTATTTTAAAATCTCAAATCAAGAAAATTTGACTCTTTATGGTCCGCGAACATAAAAGATCAGGTAAGGAATTCTGTTAACCCGGGAGAAGGTGTGAGACACTCCCGGATTCCGTGGTTTTAGCACAATCACTTTACCTTTACACGTGGCTTAATTATCCGTTTATTACATGTTTTAAACCTATTGTGCATTTTTATCCTTTACCGCTTTTAATTAGATATCTACACCGCTTTTAGTATTTATGGAATTAATTAAAACAAGTTACGATGTCATACACTAGTTTGTTTTATACACATTGCAAATCACGCCGCGTGAAACACACCCACAATTCATAACATGTTTATTTTAGAATTACTTTGATTTTGGTTCATGTCGCACAAGAGTGCGCTCGAGTTTGGAATTATGTATCATGACTATGCTACGAGAACCATACCCATAGTCCCGATAATTTATCATTTAATCACGCCTCACGCAAACTACAAATGTTCATAATTTGTTATTTTTCTAAGGATTGAGATTGAGTGTGAAGGTCGGATGTTATGGAGTTTGGTTTTGGAATAAGTCTTACAAACTAATAATGTACATGGGCTTTTACGGGACTTGAAGATTTGTTTGGCACTAATTACCACAAGGCAAGAAAGGACGAACATCTTAGTTAAAAAGCAATGACAAATATTTAGCTTGTAACTTAGAGGTTTGTTTCATATTTTATGCATACTTGGCTTAATACTATATTAGTTAATGGATAATTTAGTGATATTGCAAGTTACATGTGATTAACAGCCCACATTAAAAACTCCAACAATTTTAAGTGAGTCAAAATTGGGCTTAAGGTGAAGCTCAGCGCTTCAAAGCCTGTCCGAAAAGGAAGACCCCCTTTTGCACGTGAGGTTACAAACCTCTAACTGGGCCTGGAATTGTGACCAAACTTGTATTGAGGTCCAAAGTCCTCAAGACTTCAAGCTGATGGTGTAACCTCGCATGGGCCAATTATTCAGGCCCAAGAATTCTGGAGTACAAAGGACCAATGGCTTTGCAACTGATTTTTCCAGATATCTTTCATACTTCATCACAGAAATGGCAATAATAACATAAGTATCAATACATGATTATCTGAATTCCAAATTACGGCAATCGCACAATTTATATATTCAGAGGCATTCGTACAGTTAACATAAATGAAGGCTGTCCCAAATTGATTTTAAAACATTTCAGGCATAGCCATAAATTGCTATCAAATTGATTTTGATAAATTTAACATTACTGGAAACAATCACTATTACAGGCCCAAATCCAAATAAATTATCATACAACTTGTCAATTTACAGAAAAATCTCAAAATCTAGGCTAGTCAACTAGGATTAATTGTTATACAAATAACCACTTCATGCTTGTTTAGTACTCCAGATCTATTCAAAATTGATTGAACTCATGACTTGAGGCTAATACTTTCCTAATCTCAAATCGACCTGGAAATTTCAAACTTCAAATCCTATTTCAAGTAGACAAACAATACTCACATTTTAACACATCCAAACACACGAGTCTATATCACAATTATGCAGCAGGATAATTTATTGAAATAACAATTTTACTACTCGAAATCATAAGTCACACCTTCGTAGCAAGTAAACAGACTTCAAAAAACTCAATAAAAGAAGAATAGGAGATGGATTCAACATATAAAATAGTAGCACGTCTAGATTTCATGGAGAAAACAAAGTAAGTAAGTCATTTCTGCCAAAAACAGTACTCAGGTTCATAAACAAGTACTTGATTGCGCAGTAGTCACTTTAGAACTGCCAAATAAATGCCAAAGAAAAAGAGAGTGAAGCTCAACTAACAGCAGACTGAATAACAGCAGAAAACAACAGCTTCTTCTACTCAAACAGCTTTCCAAGATCTAGAAAATATACTGCAGTCAAATGAAATTAGAAACAACTTCAGAATATATTTTTTTTTTATTTGTTTTATTTTCGGGAATTTTGGTTTTTTCAGATCTGTATTTCAAATTTCAGGCTGTTTCTAAAATGTGAGAGTGAGTGTGGAGTTTTCTCAATGACCTAATACATATGAGAGAGGTACTGTTTTATAGAAGCCTTCTAGGCTTCTTTCAGATTTTTCCTTTTCTTTTAGATCCCTCTTCTTTCCTGTTTTTACTCATTAAATCCCTCACATCTGACCCATTTTTTACTTTTTCTTTGCTAATAAGTCCTTTTACCCTCTTCTAGAAGCTCCTGGGTAGTTATTAAAATTATTCCCTAAGTTAAAACCCTAAACTACCCTTCCAGCCCCTGTTTTTTAACATTTTCTTTTAGTATTAGGCCTCGCCCGGAGGCCAAGAGGCACAAAATCAAGGTCTAGCCCACCAATTTTTTCTCAACTCACCCCCTAATCTAGCGAGTCTGCCAAGACCAGGTCTAATTCCAAACAAATCCCAAGCGGCCAAACAAATTAGATGTCCAAATTCAAAATTGAAAACTAAAAACTCCGGTGATTGTAATGAATTATGGCGACGATCAATAGAACTCCGGCGAGAAAAAGGGATTGTCACATGAGCACTAGCCGACAAATTTTTATGCGAGCCAGTGCTATATGTAATAATACTCATTACAAGCCGAATTAAAGAAGAAAAGATGGAGTTCAGGGAAGTTTGACCGGTCAATGGAGGTCAACGATGTTCTGGCCGCCGAAAAATGGTAAACAAACTTCCTCAAATGAAAGGTCTTTCCAAGACGTATCAATTGATGTAAAATTTGGGTAATAAAGAGGCAGGATTGATGGTGATTTAGCAAAGGGGCCAAAAAAAATGGGATTTCTATTCCTAGATCTTCTAATCAGCAAGATTGAGAGGTTTTTTTTGGGGAGGGAAGGGGGGATGATACTGGATTAGGGGTGAGGAGGTGGTGAGGAGTATTTGTTGATGTTTTGGGGTTGGTTAGTGGTGGTCCATCGTGGCGATTTTCGGGCGGCGGAAGACGGCGGAGTAAGGTGGCTGATTTGAGAGAATGAGAGAATTGGGGGCGGCTAAGTTTTGGCATAGTGGGAGTGTTTGGATTATGAGACAAAACAAGGGGGTTTGGTTGTTTAAGTGAATGGGGGAAGAGGAAACGACGTAGTTCATGTGTGAAACTATGTCGTTTGAAAGGCCTGGTGGGGGAAGCTTGTTGGACCGGGTAGCAGGGTTGGACTGGACGGATTTCGAGGGAATTTGGGCCTCTGGAGCTGGCCCAATTTGGGGCATGAAGCAAACAGACCTTCTTATTTTTATTTGATTTTCAAAATTAGCCAAGTGAAATCTAATTGAGACTATTTTGCAGATTTGACCTACCAAACTAATTAAAATTGTGTATTAATTAATAAACCTAAAAATACAGAAAATAGGAGTAATTAAAAGTATTTTTTGATTTTCATATTTTAGAGATGAAAGGGCAAAAGATAAGATATTTTTTGTCACATTCATGATTTGAAATGCTACTAAATATACTAAAAATGCAAACCAATGCCAAACAAAATAAAATAAAATAGAGAAAAATTCTTAAAATTTCATAAAGGCAATTAAAACTATTTTAGAGTATTTTTAGGAGTATTTTAGGCATGGAACAAACATTACGTGCTCACACAATATATCTCCTTATACAACTAAATCCAGTAGTTTAATATATATAGTGACTAATATATACTTTATTTTATTATTATAGTCTATTAAACTACGTTTTTCTCTGCTATCTGCCCACCGATATTTCTAGTGCCCGCTTGCAGAGTTCCTGATATTCTGATAAGCTTATCTTGGGAATTTCCACAAAGGGAAACTTCTTCAATGAAATGAAGATCAATCTCTGATTTGAAATTTTAGAAATATAAGCAATTATGACCCTCAAGAGTTTCATTTCACTGAATGATTAACTTTAAGCTTTCTGCAATAGCTTTTACCCATTAGAAATCTTTAATTATTAGTTAAATTCCTATTACTATTGTTATATCGTAAATTTCACATCAAGATCAACATAATATCATTTGGAGAATTGGTACATATGGTAAGAACACAATCCTAATGTTGATCAATCAAGCACATTTGTTTATCATATCGCCAAATCACCCTCTCATTCATAGGATGAAATAAAATCTTAGCACATTTTTTAAGCATTGTTGATTCTAAAACACAGTCATGGGAGGCATGTACGAAATATAAGAAATGTAGAGTACTTTTTGTTGGTTAATGGTCGTCATGTATAATGTTTTTGAACCTTTTGATGTAGTCCAGCTTAAAATACTTAACGATTTTGCTCTTTTGCGATGGAATTGTTTCTATCATTCCGATGTTCTTTTTATAATTAATTGGTACGTTAGGATCTCGTTTGAATTTTAGTGTTTAGATCGTTTACTCCTTTGTCAAAAAGTCGCGAATGAAACAGAGAAAATATCCTATGCCCAATTACAATTAGAAGAAAATATAATGATCATAAAAATATCTTTTGAATGTATTGATTTTTGCTCATGTCAAATCGCATAATCACTTTATTTAGAACGCATTTATGTTGAATCATTATTTTATTGTAAGAGAATCATTTCGATCTTGCAGGTATTCTGCAGTTTAGATATATCAACAATAGGGTTTGAGCAGTCAAAGAGGATCGATCCATCCCAGTCCAACTCTTATTTTGAAGGATCTATATACAAATAGCCGGCATATTTACTGCTTACTTGTCATATTCAGTATATATAAAATCATACACTAATTAAATACAGTTGGGTGGACCGCCATTTAGGTTAAACTACTTATAAGGAGTTGGATACTTTCAATGGTGTAAGGTTTTTTGGAAAAAATCGGTGAAAATAACATGGGCTAGCCAGTTTTCGGACTGGTAATTAAAAAATAGGCAGCGTTTGCAAAGTCATAGAAAAATAGCTACTATTTTGCTGCAACACGGAAAGTTCCAGCATAATATACTGGAGATTGATACACCTGTGTATGAACTTCCAGCATATTATGTTGGAACTCTAACAAACGGAAAATTCCAGCATAATATACTGGAGATTAACTTCCAGCATATTATGTTGGACCAGTATATTATGGTGGAACTCCAGTATATTATGCTGAAAGTCTAGTATATTATGCTGGAAGTCCGCTATATTATGCTGGAAATCCAGTATATTATGCTGGAATATTTTTCGGATTTTGAACAGTGTTTTTGTTGAGTTTTATCTTTATATGAAAAGTGGCTAAAATTCAATTACTTTTGAAACTGTGGCTATTTTTCAATTACCACTTGTAAATCTGGCTATTTTTTAATTTCACCCGAAAAACCGTGCAGGCTTGGCCCAAAATGGACAATATCACACCATGTTAAGAGTATCTTTGGACCGTTTTAGCCTAACAGAATACATCCTCTCTATATTTTTGTATATCTTCCATGTATTTCCATGTGTCTCATGTTATCATGTATATCATGTATCCCTATTTGTATCCATGAAAAATTTATGTAATATACATGATATACATAATATATATCCGTGATATACACTATCACAATGACGAATTTTAACTCCAAACAAATCTAAATTACCTCCGATCTTCTTAAATTTTTTGTGGGAATGGTAACAATTTTCATATGTCAGAGCACAAAGTTTTGCAATTTTCACCCTCAAATATTGTATATAACTTTGTCAAGTTTTTTTCCGACGAATCCCAACCACATTTAAAAACTAATTAAAAAAAATTAATTCGAGTTCAATTGCGATTTCAAGATTGAAATTTTGATGAGATTTTGCAAGTGATGATCCAGCTTGCGATTTCAACCTTTGTAGGCAGTCTTAAGTTTTTTTTCAGCTAAATGGAGGCATAATATAAACAATTTTGCTTGGTTGCAACCTTTGCTGGGACGTTGATTTATTTCGTGCCATTGTGGAAACTTAACACCTCAAATATCAGAGTGCAGTGTTATGTAACATATCAATTATTCGGCCTTACGGACCAGCCCAACTAACCTCACAGGCCATTTGAAAATGCTTTTTAACGAGGGGCACTAAAAGGAAAACTACCAAATTTGTCCATTTATAAGTAGTTTATTACAAAAAGTAGCCAATTCATAAAATATACTAATATTAGCCAAATGTTATCAATATTAGCCAATTAGTTATTTGTAGCAAAAAAGGGTCAAATTTCTGCTTTCTTTTGAGTGGGTGTTATTAGAATAGAATGGGTACATCTTAAGGAGTTTGAATCTCAGTTTTGGGATGATTTGGCAGAGTTTTGAGGTGGTTTGAATTGTAGAAGATGAACATGAAAAAAAATTATATGTGTACCATTTGGGTATCGCATGTGTATCATATTTGTATCAAATCCATATCACGTGTATATCCATGTATATTTGTATCTGTGATACATACGTGATATATGTTTGATACATGTGTCGTATAAATATTTTTTTAACTCGATTTTAACTACGAATTTTGATATCAAACCAGTCCAAATCACCTCCAATCTTCCTCAAATTTTGTATATTGACTCGTCTATATGTTTTCAATGAATTTCAACCATACCCATTGAAAATGATCCTTTTTTGCTTAGATTTTTGAAATTTTGTATATATTTTTTTGTATTTATCACCTTGTTTGCTACCTCATCCATGAATTTCCTTTCCGTTTTGCATCTAATATTGTTGATCACGCTTAAAAGTATGGAAGGAGATCTTTTCGTGTAATTCTTAAAAAAGAAAGTACCTTATTTATTTGGGTTTTCAATTTTTATATGTGTTTGGCTAGTTTTGGTAAGTCTATGATTAATGGCTAGAGGTTGGTAAATTAGAACTTATTTGGGACATTTATGTAAGATTTCCGGCAATAAATAAGTAAAAATTTCACCGAGCACCCTATTTGGTCACTCCATTTGACCCGTACCTACTTTAAAAAAAAAAATTTGATATATACCCAATATTTGGGCAACTTCAGATGCATACACTTTTCTCTTCTTTTTCGTTGTTGCTTTCTTCTTCTTTGTATTCATGTCACGTGTGTCCAAGAGCTTTGTTGTTGCTTTCTTCTTCTCTATATTCATGTCTCATGTATTCAGAAGCCTTTTGGTTTCTTCTTAATTGTAACACACCATTGTATGTTATGCTTAAAGTTTCTTCTTCTTCTTCGTTGTAAAATGGGTTTATTAATTTTTTATTATGCTTTTGACAATTTGATGATTGGAGTTTGATCTTTATGATATTTTAAAATTATATTTTAAATTTGAGTTTATTTGGAGTAGATCTGAGCATTGAATTGTGTGTTGGATTGTTGAAATTCGAAGAACAAGTTATGATTAAGAACTTGGAGATTCGAAATCTGAAGTTGTATTAAAGAGATTGAACTACTTAAGACTTGAATTTTCTGAAGTTGCATTTGAAAGATAGAACGATTTAAGATTTGATTTCTGAAGTTGAATTGAAAAGATATAACTATAGATTTCGGTGGATAAATTTTATAAATTTTTTTACAATGCGGATATAAATTCAACGGCGACATGCTGCATCTAAGAGTTTAGTCAAAAGTGGATATATAAGCAAATGCCCCAAATAGGCACCTCAATAAAGAAACATGACAAGCACAGAAGAAAACACATACAAAGTAGGATTGTTACAACTTACTTCCCGAGACAAAATAATGATTACGACTAACTTAAAAAAAGAAAAAAAAGAAATATTAGCTAAACAGTAAATGTATCTAATCTAAATGGCTTTAAGAAGAAATAAAGAGAAACGTATTCAGCACAAACCTCAATGAGAATTTTTTTTATGAAACAAACACATAAATATTTGTTTAACAAATCTTAAAGGCAAAGCTCAATATGAGAAGTTCTTAAGCTTTAACATTCAATAATTGACCCTGATAAAAATGAACGACATTTTCAAACTTGAAGTTGTAAACGCACCAGTGGATATTCGTAAAGGTAGGCGGCTAAAATTTATAGCATGAGCAAATATCGATTTAAAATTTTCAATTACCCTCTACGTGCATCGAATTGATCTTGAAAATTTCCAAATCCACTATGGCAAACTAATCCTGCACTTTTGAAGCGTAGATACATTCTTCAAAAAATCTTCCTGTAGATTCTGATATTATTTCTCATTATCTTCATTGGCCACTAACAACATTATGTGCTTAATAATTTTATATCAAGAAGTTTTCCATGACGAAAACGAAAGACGTTATCCAGTTTGTTTGAATGGTTGTTATCCATTGTATTGTATCGTATTGTTACTTTAAATAATGTTTGTTTTGATTGTTACTTAAATTTTATTGTATCGTATTGTTAAATTTGTCGTTACATAACGACGAAATGTGTCACTTTATGTAACGACCGATTTGGTGTGGTCGCGTCGTTACCTTGTCTTTTTATCTCAATCTCACCCTTCATTATTATTAAATAATTTTATTTTATCATTTACCCTACTTTTTTATATAGTAATTTTACCATGTGTCATAATTTTTTTTTATAATATTGCAAGTTTATTCTTCATATTGCTGGTGTGTGATATCATAAAACGATGACAAACGCCGCAATCTATCCAAGCATTGTATTTATTTACAATACAATACAGTACGATACGATACGTAACAACCATCCAAACAAGCTGAAATAGTAAGATTGACATAAACTAATTACAAGTTTCAGGTTTAATTCGTAATGATATCAGCTTGATTTGCAAGTTTCTTGTAGTCTTGCGGGTGAACTGACCATTTCTTACTCCACATAGTTGTATCGCTTATTGGAGTCCCAATAACGGTAAGGGACATCTCTTATATTACGATATTAAAAGAAATTACAAATTTTAAAATAGCTAACTGACTAAGATAAATCATTTAGCAAACACTCTATCTTGGTAACGGGAGGAGTGTTTTTGCTGTGTAAGATCGTTAGTCGACCCTTTTTTTCTCTCTTTATTCATTTAAAGGTTTATTTATATATTTGTCGAGATACATAGTTTCTGAAAGAAGAACATCAACAAGAGCATTTTATGCAATGGCTCGCATTGTTACTTCATCTGAAAACCATAGCCAAAATGACATCAAACAAAGTGAAGTTGTTGTGGTCATGGTTCCCTTTCCAGCACAAGGACACCTCAATCAACTCCATCTCTCGCGCCTCGTTTTATCATACAATATACCAATCTATTATCTCGGGTTTAGTACTAACATTAGCCAGGCCAAAGATCGTGTCCACGGCTGGGATCCTCTAACCACTCCTAACATCCATTTCCAAGAATTCCCAACACCATCTTCTTATTATGCAATACCTCCATGTTCAGATCATAATTCTTCTGAAGCCTCGTCAAAAGTCATAGTATCGGTACTTGATGCATCTCTTGAGTTGCGTGAGCCTGTAAGCGAATTTTTACTCGAGCTATCATCGAGTAAAACCCATTGAGTGGTGGTCATTTACGACTCTCTGATGGCTTGGGTTGTTCAAGACATAGTTTCAATACCAAATGCCGATCGAGGCCTATTGTTTTCATGCTGTCTCTGCTTTTGCCACAAGCTCCATGTATTGGCAAACAACACAAAATGTCTCCATCTCCCAGCGTTTCTTGGTAAATTTATTGAGAGACTTTTACTTCCTTCTGGAGCTGAATTTTTCCATGGCCTTCCATCCCTTCAAAATAGTTTCACACCTGAGTTCTTGGATTTCGTTGGGAGGCAATATAATAAGCATAGTAGTTTCTGCTCAGGAAATCTATACGATACGCGCAAGGTAGTAGAGGGTCCTTACCTCGAAGTGCTTGCAAAGTTCCATAGGTTACTAAGAAGAGGCAAGCAATGGGCTATTGGTTCCTTCAACCCAGCAACAGTACCTGAGAGCAAACCCTCAAACAATCCGCGTCACAAATGCTTGAAATGGCTGGGCAAACAAGAAGCAAACTTGGTATTATTAGTTTCATTTGGAACAACAGGTTCCTTATCTACTGAGCAAATCAAAGAGCTCGCAATAGGGCTGGAAAAGAGTTAACAAAAGTTTATTTGGGTAGTGAGAGATGCTTTGTTACCAAAAGGTGAACAAGTCCAAATTCCCAACGATTACCAAGAGAGAGTAGAAGGAAGAGGAGTCATAGTGAAAGATTGGGCACCCCAATTGGAAATCTTAAGGTACTCATCAACAGGAGGTTTCATAAGTCATTGCGGGTGGAATTCTTGCATTGAGAGTATTACTATGGGAGTTCCATTTGCTACATGGCCTATGCTTTTTGACCAGCCAAGGAATGCAGTACTTGTGACAAAGGTGCTGAATATTGGTATTGCTCTCAAGGACTGGGAACGACGTGATGAGTTAATTACATCGACAACTATTGAAGCTGCTATAAGAAAACTTATGGCTTCGCCCAATGGGAATGAGATGAGGATGAGGGCGAGAGAACTGGGTAAAAAAGTTAGACAATCAGTCACTGATGGTGGCGATTCTAAGAGGGAGATGGATTCTTTCATACATTACTAGATCCTAGTTTATCTTTATGACCAATAATGTATGATTTGTTTTTTTGCAACACATAATTTGTATGTATCGTCCTTCGTTGCTGACGAAAGTACTCCGTGTGAAGCCACGATTGTGCTACTTCGTACTTTGTACTTAATATGTTGTTTATTCCTTGTATTTCACCTTTGTTTATTATTGCCATTTGATAGTCATTTTTTTAACAAGGAAGTCCAGTAATTGCATTACCCAACTCACGTCTTTCTCCCACCAAAGGGAACGAAAAAAGAAAAAAGGATTTCCCCATTGCTATGACAATGAAACTCCACCACTAGTCCCCCTTCATAAAAAGGGTGAGATTTTTAATTGGATTAGACGGGATTGATTGGGCTCAATACCTCAAACAAGCTCCCTCCCATCTGAGGAATAATTGAAGAGAGAGAGCTTTAATTCACCAATATTGGAATAAAACCGTCGCGAGGTATTCCAAAAATGTCGGAAAATGTCATATGTTCGGCGGTATCTTAATAATGAGCTTAGAGTTTGTGATTGGGGCACCAACAGTAGAGAGTTCATCAGCAAAGATTGAATGCTTTGCAAGTATTGGGATTCTTTAGTGAGTCGTGCAGGTCGATCACGAAGGCTGAATATTCTGGTTTGAACCTTATTTGTATAGGCAGTACACGACGCATCCCAGGCACTTACTGTTGTATCTACATCTGCAACAGTAGAGGTAATTGTTGGATCAACAGATGCCATTAGGGCGTTTTAAATAAGTTGATCTTGCCGGAACCAAAAAGTGTATCTGTGTATGTATATTGACGGTAGAGAGAGTGCCAGTTGTGATAGTGAGGGATAGAGCAGGAGTAGATCATCTAAGTGACCATACAGATCATGGGCATGCATGAGCATGGAAAATTGTGCTTTTCAATTTGCGAAATTGTGACTTCTAGACAGTTTGATTGGTAGCTGAGAAACTGGATTAAACTGGACTACTGTGGCCTCATAGTGTTATCAGCATTTAATAACACTGACAGTGTTGGGCATTTGTGGAGGGTGGGTGGGAAAAAGAACATCTTTACTCATTAGAGTTTGTTTAAGCTCCTGATACCATATAAGAAAAAAAATAAAGGCACAAGAACTAAATTACTTTTATTGAATCCATAACTGCCATTAAATATTGAAAGGATTAAACGCTTCCCTAAACTAACTCCTCTAATGGAGGAGGACTAACAACTTGACTAAACTACTCCTTAGCTAACTCGAAATTTATTTAGAATTTAAAATAAACAGGAACAAACTAAGTAGCAACAACCAGAGAGCCTTATCCTAATTAGTTCGAACAATGAGCAAGTGCTAATACATTGTCACGTAGTAGTTTTATGGCAGTAGTACTCTCTATAATAACCTTTTTTGTTATCAGGTAAGGTAAACTATAGATAATAACCTTGTTTACCCGAAAAACAGATAGAGTTGAATTTGTACGTAGTTTTAAGGATATGTGGTGCAACTTAATACAAATCGTAAGGATAAATAGAAATATCAAGTATGAATTACAAAGTATGCTAAATAGATAAGGTTGCAAAGAAGATGAATTTTAGGACTAAACAAGTGGAATCAATTTATGAAGCTTACAAGAACAGTTCTTGGATATGGAACAATATGGTACTTGAATTACAATGTAAGTAAAAACTTGGTCCTTACAGAAATGATAACCATCCCTTTTATAGTAGAGGGATCTTACTTTAGATATAATTGAAAATACATAGTGGGAGACCCATGATAAATCGGCTTTTCCATAATTCCTGCCAAGATTCTCTCCTCTAGTGGGATTGCAACGGCTCTTGTCCATGAGCTCGATATTGACTCAAGTTTTCGATCTTGACTCGAGCTCGATTCTGAGTCGGATCCTTGAATTGATTCGGGGTCAATGTTGGTCGGTCTCTGGATCATAAGCTCGATAACTTTACTTTGCATCATAGTTCGATTTAGATTCGAGCTTGATAATGATATCGAGCTCGACATCAATCGGTACCTCGGGCTCGAAGCTTGTTTGTTCCATCTTCGGAACCCATCTCAAAGTTTTACTTCGATCCATCATGTTTCGAACTCGATCAATCGTACGAAGGCCGAAATCTATTTCGACCACATACAGATAGTCCCCTCGTTTCTCAGGAAGAATGTGGTGAGAAACGATATGATTTCTCAACGGCTCGATCGGTTTATAAGCTGACGTTTACATTGGGCTCGACCATGACGCACGTGATAGCTGTCCCGTCGATTTTGTCTTTCAAGGTATTTAATGCATGTCAGACGGTGGGCGGCCACCGCTGATACTGAACTGCCATTGCTTTAACCTATAAATAATCACTTTTACATCTTCAATCCTCCAAATTTCCCAAGTTCTTTTTTGTATCCTCTGAGTTAATCTCGCAAATCTGTGATTCCTCTTTGCAAAATTCTTCTTCCAAATTACCAAATCTTTGTCACCTTCTTTAAATCCAAAATGGTGAAGACATCAAAAACCGTCCCCCAAAAAAGAAAAAGCTTCTTCTTCCCAATCCGCCGCCGACAAAACATCGGTGGATCCTCGTCTTGAGGAGTGCGTTCTGGGGGCGTGTGTTCTTACCTCTGATTTCAAACTCGATAAAGGTTCGCCGGTTCCTGGTCGATGTGAGCCCGTATAGAGATATATCTATTCGATAACCCGGGAGCACATCGAACGGATAAAAAAAGATTGTAACTGGGAGAACAAAGAAGTGGTAGTGTCGTCTCCTGAAGAGGATATTACTACTCACGTGAGAGGGTTTTTAAGCATGTATACTTACCCTTTAACGTTAGGTCCCCTCGATCCTGTTATCATAGATTTTTGTCGTAAGTACCTAATAGCCCTAGGCCAGATACATCCTTCCTTTTGGCGGATCATTATTTTGATCCGATATTTTGTGAGTAAAATCGAGGGGATGCCTTTCACCCTCGATCATCTCATTCGATTATACCGTCCTCGCCTTTTTCGAGGAGGGTTAATAAAACTCCAACGTCGAGCTACCAAGGCTCTGTTCTCGAGTATAGACGAGGATAAGGATCAGGGCTGGATGGGCAGGTTCGTTCGAGTAAGGACTTCAGACCTGATCCCAACCGAAAAGATGCCTTTTCCCAAGGAGTGGAACATGAAGCGTAAGTGTAATTCTACTGTTATCTCCTATTATTTTGTTCTTTCATTTCTTTTCTCACCAATATTCCCTTTTTGTGATGCAGCGATTCCCTGGACGCCTGGCGCAGTGCCTGATCTCAAGAACTGGGTACGTGATCTGGTTTCGACCTCCTCATATTCCGAGCGCTCATGGCACGACTTGTCGAAGGGCCGATGGGAGGCCAAAAAACCACGGTAAGCACCTTTCTCGTATCTTTTGAATAAGATGCTTTTCACACACTTCAATAAAATTTTTCGTATGTAGGTGTGGGCAAAGATGCAGTTTTGAGGCCCTCATCCGTCGAGGAAGAGGTTTCGGCCTCTGTCCCAAAGCCGGTGAAAGATAATAAGAGGAAAAGAGCCCCCGTCGTCGAGGATCAAAAACCAAAGAAGAGGACGGCTCGTAAGCCGAACAAAAATTCCATTCCTTTGATCGTAGAATCAGTTCTTCGTCTGAGGGATGAAGAAAAAGAAGAAGAAGAGAATGATGGATCTGCGCTGGCGGCCCGAACAAAGAAGACTACCGACGTTCCACAGGCAGCTGGATCGATGGTGGTTCATAAGGCTCCGCCTCGAACTGAGGATATATCGGAGAGAGATTCGAGTAGAGTCCCCGAGTTGCTGGAGATCGAAGATGTTTCCCATCGAAGCTGACAGATGGGGGATATGTCTGAAGGGGCTCTTCCCGAATCTTTTCGAACCGAAGAGAATGCCCCAGATGACTCATTTGGGGCAGTAGCAATCGAAGGCTCGCCCACCTTCCCTCTTTTCCGCGGGGGCGATTCGGGAAGCCCAAGCTTTGGGGGCCCTCGAATTAGATAGGCCTCATGATGGAGAGGATCCTTTTCGTGACCTGTTTATCGGCGTTGAAGACACTGCCGGTACAAGTGACGCATCAGATCTTTTTCACTGAGTGCAGTAGGCTTTGAATCAGGTAGGCCTTAAAATAATATGGCGTTACCTTTAAGTTTGCTTTTCTTTTCTGACTTCGTTTCTTCTTTCTTTGCAGGCCACGGCAGTTCATCGAGAATTATGTTCTCGATCCCGAACCGAGCTGCGTCGATACGAGGCAGTGCTTCAATGGGTTACAGAGGAGAGGAACTCCTTAAAACTCCTTTTGGGCCAAAGGGGAGAGGAAATAAAAGACCTCCAAGATGAGTTGGCCAGGGCTCACCAAGATCAGATCGATCTATCCGAGCAGGTAATAATGCTTTTAAAAGCCTATGGACTTGATACCGGAACGATGGCTAATCTTTCGGTCTCACAGCTGCAGCAGAAAATCGAGATGATTGGAAAACTCCGTGAAGAAGTCGATGTGATAAGAGCAAAGTCTTTGAAGTGGAAAGAAGGAATAGTCTGCTTTGCTGCAGAGAAAGAAACTGCTCGAGCCCAATTGTCATCGGCCGAAAACCAACTTCAAACAATGAAGGAGAAAAGCTCGGTCCAAGCAAGAAGAATAGAGGAGCTCGAGGCTCGGTTGGCCTCTGTACTTGCCAAGGCCGAATCTGACGCCGAAAAGGCAAAGGCTGATACGGATGCACTCATGGCCGTCTATCGGGCTGATGCTGAAGCTGCCCAGGTCCAAGCAAGAGAGGCAGCCGAGACCGCCGATACTCGAGCACATTGGGTCGCTGAACTTGCTAAGTGCCGATCTCGGAGGGAGACCCTCGAGGAGATCCATGCTCGAGGTTTTTACCTCGCTGAAGAGATAAAAAGGGCCAAAGAACTTGAAGCCTATGCTGAAGCCTTGGTTTCCGATGACGATGATGATGACAATGATGATGACGATGGGAGTAAGAGCGGATCCGAGAACGGGGGGGAGCCCAATAGAGAAGAGGCCGCTCCTGGGGATGACCAGGAAGCTTAGTCCTTAATTTTTACGTTGTAATCAATCATGTAAACAATT
Source organism: Nicotiana tomentosiformis (assembly GCF_000390325.3). NCBI lineage: Eukaryota > Viridiplantae > Streptophyta > Magnoliopsida > Solanales > Solanaceae > Nicotiana > Nicotiana tomentosiformis. The sequence goes on along the minus strand of NC_090822.1, from coordinate 104,423,779 downwards.
TTGTATATAAAAATATCCCTTTTTTTGCCGACTTGCTTCTGTTTTGTTTCCTGTCTTGTGAAGACTTTATTCACGCCTTATGAATATTTTCACAAGGATTGAAGCAACTTAATCAAATTTGGACTTCGTAGCCTCTATAACCGAGCGAGCGCTTACTCAATCTTGAAATAAGGTAGCTCTTATGCTTAATGGTCGAGTTGAGTGATTGTCTGAACATAGGTTTACTCAAACTTGAAGTGATGTAGCCCTTAGGCTTATTAGTTAAGTCAATGATTGAAGCTCGAAGAAATATAGCCCGTAGACGCAATGGTCGAGTGAGTACTTTCTCGAACTCGAAATAAAAGTAGCCCGTAGGCTTGATAGTCGAGTGAATATTTCGAACTCGAAGTAATGTAGCCCGTAGGCTTGATAGTCGAGTGAATGATTCGAACTCGAAATAATATAGCCCGTAGGCGTGAGAGTCGAGTGAGTGCTTACTCGAAATCGGAGATTTATCTTAATTCTGTTTGCATAATAAATCTCAAAATAGAGGAATTTTTCTTGGATATAAGATCCCGGTAAAGATGAGAACTTTCTTTGCAAGTCATCATACATGCATTCATGTTTTGCGTCAGGGCTCGGGCCAACTACATGAGCATGGTTCGTTTTGACCATTTGGCTCTTACAACTTTTCCTATTGGAATCCCGTTGTTGCGAAATAACTTTCTTGCATCAGAACTTGATATATTTAAGGGCTAATACCCCCCAGTATCTGAGGTTGATTGTAAAGAGGCCTCGGATACTGTCGAATTGTTTCCAAGTACAACACGATCATTGGTTGCCTCATTAAAAACCTTGCCGAAAAACCCATTTGGGATAAAATCGGTCTAAGGGAAAAAGAGTGCAACGGGTGCTTTCAGACCTAAGGCTTCGTATTGAAGGATTCATCTTAGCTCCTGATCGGACTTCTACAGGGATTAATTTCGAAATGTAAACGAATATGGAAGGGTCGTACCTTAGCAGTAGTATCGTTTTAGATAAGACACATTCCAATTGCTTGATAGTTGTTTGCCGTTTATAATACCGAGCTTGTATGATCCCTTTCCGACGTTTTCGAGAACCTGATATGGTCCTTTTCAGTTCGGTCCTAGTTTTCCTTCGTTTGGATTTCGGGTATTGAGGGTGACTTTCCTTAGCACTAAGTCCCCGGGTTTAAAATGGCGGAGCTTGGTTCTTTGATTATAATAACTTTCTATTCGTTGCTTTTGGGAGGCCAATTGGACGAGAGCAGCTTCTCGTTTTTTGTCCGATAATTCGAGGCTAGTGTTCATAGCCTCGTTATTTGATTCTTCTATTGTATATCAAAATCTGGCACTGGGTTCGCCGACTTCGACTGGTATCAAGGCTTCAGAGCCATATACTAAAGAGAACGGGGTTGCCCCCGTACTAGATTTTGATGTCGTTCGATATGCCCAAAGGACTTCGTGTAGGATTTCTCTCCATTTTCCTTTAGCGTGATTCAGTGTCTTCTTTAGGTTTTGAATGATGGTTTTGTTCGTTGATTCAGCCTGTCCGTTCCCACTTGGGTGATACGGTGTTGATAGTATCCTTTTTATTTTGTGGTCTTCGAAGAATTTCGTCACTTTGCCGCCGACAAATTGTTTCCCATTGTCGCACACTATTTCGGCAGGTATCCCGAATCGACATACGATATGATTCCAGATAAAGTCTATAACCTCTTTCTCTCATACTTTCTCGAACGTCTGTGCTTCAACCCATTTAGAGAAATAGTCAGTCATAAAATAAAATAAATTTAGCTTTACCTTAGGTCGATGGCAGAGGGCCGACGATATTTATTCCCCATTTCATGAACCTTTGACATTTGTCATATTTTCGAACAAACTCCTTTGCATATTTGCCCATATCGATCCAATAATACCCTGCCCTGATTATTTTTCGGACTAATGAATCGGCACCAGAGTGATTCCCATAAGTGCCCTCGTGCACCTCTCCTAGGATGTAATCGGTATCTCCTGGACCTAAGCATACTACCAATGGTCCATCGAATGTCCTTCGGTATAGCGTTCCATCTGAAGCTAACGTGAATCAAGCAGCTTTGGTTCGTAGGACCCTTGAATCTTTAGGGTCTGATGAGAGCTTTCCATTCTTTAAGTATTCAATATACTTATTTCTCTAATCCCAGGTTAAGCTCGTAGAATTTATCTCGGCATGACCTTCTTCGATCACGGATCTCAAGAGTTGAACGACAGTCCCCGAGCTCATCTCACCTTCCTCGACCGATGATCCCAAATTCACAAGTACATCAGCCTCACTGTTTTTCTCTCGTGGAACATGCTGTAAAGTCCATTGTTTGAAATGGTGTAAAGTGACATGTAGTTTGTCAAAATACCTTTGCATTCTATCTTCTCGAACTTCGAAGATTTTGTTTACTTGATTTACCACCAGCAAAGAGTCACACTTGGCTTCAATGACTTCTGCTCCCAAGCTTTTAGCTAGCTCGAGACCTGCAATCATTGCCTCATACTCGGCCTTGTTATTAGTCAACCTGGTAGTTTTGATAGATTGCCTAATAGTGTTACCCGTGGGTGGCTTTAAAACTATGCCTAGCCCGGACCCCTTCACGTTCGAAGCCCCGTCCGTAAAAAGGGTCCATACCCCCGATGACGTACCCGATTTCAATAAGAGTTCTTTTTCGACTTCGGGTACGAGGGTTGGCGCGAAATCGGCCACGAAGTCTGCTAAAATTTGAGACTTGATGGTCGTACGGGGTTGATATTCGATATCGTACCCACTGAGTTCGACGACCCATTTGGCCAATCGACCTGATAGTTCGGGCTTGTGCAAAATATTATGAAGCGGGTAGGTGGTTAGTACGCATATGGGGTGACATTGAAAGTACGGTCTTAACTTTCTAGAGGCGCTTATCAGGGAAAGTGCCAATTTTTCTAGGTGTGGATATCTAGTTTCTGCTTCTCTTAAGGTCCAACTTATATAATAAACGGGGAATTGCGTACCTTGCTCTTCTCGAACTAGGACACCGCTTACTGCGATTTCCGATACAACCAAAGTTTTTCGTCTATTTTTGGAGTATGAAGTAGTGGTGGGCTCGATAGATATCGTTTTAATTCCTCTAATGCCTGTTGGAATTCCGGGGACAAGCGAAATCGTTCTTCTTTTTGAGTAGAGAGAAAAATTTGTGACTTCGATCTGACGATCTCGAAATGAATCGGCCCAAGGCTGCAATCCGTCCCGTTAGCCTCTGTACGAATTTCACGCTGTCCACGATGGTGATGTCTTCGATGGCCTTGATTTTATCGGGGTTAATCTCGATTCCCCGATTTGACACCATGAAACCGAGGAACTTGCCCGAACCGACCCCGAAAGCATATTTTTCGGGGTTGAGCTTCATATTGTATTTCCTCAAGATCTCGAATGTTTCCTGCAAATAGGTCAAATGGTCCTCTGCGCGTAGGACTTAACTAGCATATCATCAATATAAACTTCCATTGATTTACCTATTTCTTCTTCGAACATTTTATTTACTAGGCGTTGGTAAGTAGCTTCCGCATTTTTTAGCTCGAAGGGCATCACGTTATAACAATATGTTCCATATTTGGTGACAAATGAAGTCTTTTCCTGGTCTTCCGGGTTTATCTGGATTTGATTATACCTGAAATAGGCATCGAGAAAAGTAAGGAACTCGTGGCCGGCCGTGGCATCGATCATGCGATCGATGTTGGACAGCGGAAAGGAATCTTTGGGGCATGCTTTGTCCAAATCGTTATAATCCACACACATTCTAAGTTTGTTCCCTTTTTTAGGCACTATAACTATATTGGCTAACCATTCGGGATATTTTACCTCCCGAATGGACCCTATCCTGAGAAGTTTGGTTACCTCGTCCTTTATAATGCGTGTATTACCTCGGACTGGGGTCTTCTCTTTTGCTTCACCGGTCTGAACCTAGAGTCCAAGCTTAGCCGATGCGTCGTTATGTCCGGTGGGATCCCTGTTATATCTAAATGGGACCAGGCAAAGTAATCAATGTTATCGATAAGAAATTGAATAAGTTTCTTCCTGAGTTCGGGGGTCAACCCCGTTCCCAGATATACCTTCCGTTCGGGCCAGTGCTCGATTAGTGTGACTTGCTCCAATTCCTCAATCGTTGATTTGGTAGCGTTGGAATCATCGGGAATCACGAAAGATCGAGGGATCCTCTGATCATCATCTTCTTCGATCTTCTAGTTATCTGGTTGGGTCAAAGCCGATGTCTGTGATTGCTAATTGGTATCTCGTTCCCCTTCTGAGCCCGATCCCTTTACTGGCGAAGGCGAGGATATTGGTTTCGCTTACTCAATGGCGAACATTTCTCTTGCGGCTGGTTGTTCTCCGTACACAATTTTAACTCCTCTCGATGTTGGGAATTTAAGGACCTGGTGTAGGGTCGAAAGTACAACTCTCATGTTGTGGATCCTTGGCCTACCAAAAAGGGCGTTGTATCTCATGTCGCCTTTGATCACATGGAACTTCATTTCCTGGATGGTCCCGGCCACATTTATTGGTAGAATTATCTCGCCTTTGGTGGTTTCACATGCCATATTGAATCCGTTTAGAACCAGGGTTGCGGGTACGATCTGGTCATGTAGGCCGAGTTGTTCTACGACCTTCAATCTGATGATGTTGGCCGAGCTACCTGGATCAATCAACACACGCTTAACTTTAGTTTTATTCATGAGTACGGATATTACCAGTGCATCGTTATGAGGTTATATGATTCCTTCTGCATCTTCATCATTGAAGGACAAAGTCCCTATGGGCGTGTAATCTTGAATTCGAGATCGCTTTTCTCTCACAATCGATGTCTTAGTGAATGACGTGTTGTGGTTCTTCTTGTTCGTTTTGCCTTCCGAAATCCCTGTTTTTAAAATGGTTCTTCGACCTATCGCTTAAAAATTCTCGAAGGTGCCCTTTGTTAAATAACCGGGCTACTTCCTCTCTTAGTTGCCTGCAATCCTCCGTCCTATGGCCATGGGTGCCATGATATTCACACATTTGATTGGGATTCCTCTGGGCAGGATCGGTCTATATGGGTCAAGGCCATTTAGTGTCTTTGATGCGTCCGATAGCCGACACGATGACGGATGCATCAATACTGAAGTTATATTCCGATAACTGAGGCACTTCCTTAGATCCGGCAGTCCTATCGAACCTACTTCTGTTCATCAGCCCCCGGGACCCTTGACCTCGATCACTTCTTTTGTTATTTTGCCCGGGGTTATGTATCGATTAACTGACTCTGCGGTTTTCATTAAACAGTCGGTATCGATCGCCGATCGGACCTTGTTCTCGATTAATATCCCTTCGAACAGCGGGTTCAAACCTCAATTGATCATCTTCGACCCTAATTTTTAATTGGTACCGATTGTGAATGTCGGCCACGTGATGGCTGGGTATTCGGTCAGGTTATGCTTTAACCATCGTGAAGCCGTCGAACTCCGTTCGTTCAAATCTTGAGTGAAATCCTGAACAGCCCAATCGTCTGCGATTGGTGGCAGATCCATTCGTTCCATTTGAAAACGAGATACGAACTCCCTCAGCATTTCGTTATCCCTTTGCCTTACCTTGAAGAGGTCCGATTTCCTTGTTGCGACTTTTATGGCGCCGGCATGTGCTTTCACAAAAGAATTTGCTAATATGGCGAACGAGTCGATGGAATTTAGTGGTAGGTTGTGATACCAAATCATTGCTCCCTTCGAGAGGGTCTCTCCGAATTTGTTTAACAACACAGATTCGATTTCATCATCTTCCAAATCATTGCCCTTGATGGCACATGTGTAAGAAGTGACGTGCTCGTTGGGATCGGTCGTTCCGTTATATTTGGGAATTTCGGGCATACGAAATTTTTTGGGGGTTGGTTTTGGTGCTGCGCTCGAGGGAAAAGGTTTTTGCACGAATTTTTTTGAATCCAACCCTTTTATCATTGGTGGAGCTCCCGGATCTGATCGACCCTAGAGTTATATGTTTCTACTTTTTTATCTTTGGCTTCGACTCGCTTTGTGAGTTCCTCGAGCAATTTAGCAATTTCGGGAGTAGTCCCTGATTCTTGCTCATTTGACTTTACTATGGCTGGCTCCGTTCTGTGGGTGATTTCTCGAGGTGGATTGGGCTCCGGCCTGCTTTGTAGCTGGGTTTGGCTCTGCAACTGAGCTATTGCTGCCTGTTGAGCTTGCAACATTTCGAAAATCATACGCAAGCTAACGCCGTTTTCCTTGATGTTATGAGTATCTTGAGCTGCAGACCGAGTGCCACCATGAATGGTATTTGCGGGTTCAGAATGTAGGTTTGCCTCAATGGCCACATGCGAATTGATATCTATCGGCGCTCCGATTCGAGCTCCAATGGCGTTGACAAGTGGTCTTTCGGTACTGGTTGTCAAGTTATTGTTCTCATCTTGAAGACCGGCTTCGTTGTCGATTGGTGAGGCCATTTGATTGGTAGTTAGTTGTTGCTAATTCGAAATCCAAGATATTTTCGGAGACAAGCGCAAAACACAACGGTGTGTTTTTGCAGATTCGTATCAAATAACCAATGTTATCCTTAGTCCCACGGTGGGCGCCAAACAGTTTACCCAAAAAATGGATAGAGTTGAATTTGCACGTAGTTCTAAGGATATGTAGTGCAACTTAATACAAATCGTAAGGATAAATAAAAATATCAAGTATGGATTACAAAGTATGCTAAATAGATAAGGTTGCAAAGAAGATGAATTTTAGGACTAAACAAGTGGAATCAATTTATGAAACTTACAAGAACAATTCTTGGATATGGAACAATATGGTGCTTGAATTACAATGTAAGTAAAAACTTGGTCCTTACAGAAATGATAATCATCCCCTTTATAGTAGAGGGATCTTACTTTAGATATAATTGAAAATACATAGTGGGAGACCCATGATAAATGAGCTTTTTCACAATTCCTGCCAAGATTCTCTCCTCTAGAGGGATTGCAACGGCTCTTGTCCATGAGCTCGATATTAACTCAAGTTTTCGGTCTTGACTCGAGCTCTCGATCTTGACTCGAGCTCGATTCTGACTCGGATCCTTGAATTGATTCGGGGTCAATGTTGGTCGGTCTCTGGATCATAAGCTCGATAATTTTACTTTGCATCATAGTTCGATTTAGATTCGAGCTTGATAATGATATCGAGCTCGACATCGATCGGTCCCTCGGGTTCGAAGCTTATTTGTTCCATCTTCGGAACCCATCTTAAAGTCTTACTTCGATCCATCATGTTTCGAACTCGATCAATCGTACGAAGGCCGAAATCTATTTCGACCGTATACAAACCTTTACCTTCAAGGTTTACTAAAATATATTTATATTGATAACTTACTTTAAGTTAAAAACACATTAGTATTTTTTCATGTCCCCACTGTCAAAAGCTTATTGACGAATATGAAAAATGGAATATGGGTGGGATTAATCATATGGATGGTCATTCAAAATAAACGAAAAAATTACTCAACTTCACCTATGTAGACATAGAGGCGATCCACCTTAAAAATTATGATGGATGGTCATTCAAAATTATTTTTTGAACAAAAAAACCACTCAACTTCACCTATGTAGAGATAGAGGCGGATCCACCTCAAAAATTATGGTGCACTTGCACCCATCCTGTTTGGAGCTATAAGCTAGAATTTCTATACAATTTTCTGCATATTTTGTTGTGTAGTACAGTATGAACTCATGGTCAAAAATAGGTGTCGGGTCCCCAGGTTCCGGACCTTGTAGCTACTTATTCTATTTCATTTTGACCTCTTATTTTCTTCTCGCTCCATTTCTCTATTTCTCTTGCCCTTTCTTTTCATTTCTCTTTTTCTCTTTGACTTCATCCAATCCGATTAATTCACTAAGTCTTCATCCTAAACAACAGATTAAGAATTTTGATATTAACTATTGATTACTTTAAGTTGATATTTGTTTTTATTTTGAACTACACTAACTTTGTTTTACAAAAAATAATTTATGTGACTAAAAGATCTAAGTTATGAAGTACATGATAAGGTTTGCTTCATATTTTTTTTATTCCTATCAAATTATTAAATTTTTATAATTTTTTTCTGGTAAGCAATTCACATATAAAGAATTAGCCATATGCTCTAGGGCTTTTTGATATCTTTGTGTTTCTATTTGAACTAAAACTTGCAAAAGTTTCAATTCTTACATCATTAATTTGGCACTAACATTCTGTTGGGAATAAACCCCCTGCAGAAATAGTATTCACAGTAATAAAAGCGGAATAATAACATAGCACTGAGATACGGTAATTAACAAGAACAAAAGAGTGACAACGACACCAAGATTTTTACGTGAAAAACCATTTTGAATAAGGGAAAAACCACGGCCCTGAGACGAGCAACTGATATCACTATAACAAGGAATTTTACACTTTGTAGGTCCGAGTAAAATACTCCAAAGATCATTACAACACTCAAAAGAAATAACCCTCTTTTAATATTCTCACCTTACTACAATATCGTTACTCTCTATTTTTCTCACAGACTATTTTCTTATACATTATCTGTGAAACCTCACTCTTTCTTTCTCTCTTTGTTGGTGTGTAGAAATGAGAGTTGGAACTCTACTTTTATAGCCGAAACTTCACTCTCTAAAGCCTACTATATTTGATAATTTGCACACATTTTTTCCTTCTTTTTCTTCAATATTAACAATTTAACAAAGTTGGCTACCAAACCAAAAAAATTCGACAAAGTTGGCTACCAAACCAAAAAAAAATCCTTAGGCACATCTTATTACTTTGGCTATTGAATGAGGTGGACCCATCACATTCTACCTTAATTTCCTCTTTGCTTTGACACAGTAAGAACCGAATCGGTTGTATTATTCAAAAAATTATATAATATTAATGATATAAAATACAAAGTTAGATTTATCAAGTGTGGAGTTTATCTCTTTAGATAATGTGAAAAATTGATTAGTTGTAAAACATTATGACAAGTATCAACTTTAGTTAAAACTAGTGGTGCACCATAGTTTTAAAATCTTGGATCCGCCTCTAAGTAACTTAACTATTTTTCGTAACTCCAACAGGCCACTCAATGTTGGACAAAATCAGCTAGTGAAAAATGAGTTCACGCCAAAAGGATAAGGACAATGAGTTCATGCTTAATGAGCAAGATGAAGACGGTTTTCAAAATCAGCTAATGAAAAACAACTAGATTAAAAAAATAAAGAAAAACGAACTTTGACTTGGCCTTTCGACGGACCAGAAGCCCAGTCCAAAGGTGAGTGCTCAATCGTGTCTCTTTCGGTGTGAATCTCCTTAGCCAATTCATAAGGACAAGGTTTCAATTAGACGAGATTGAGATAGATCAGGAACGAGGGAAAAATAAGCGAGAATAGAGAAGATATTATAAATAAATAAATAAATAAAGAAGGGGTTGCTCGCAACCGAGTAGCAGGAGCCGATTGGAAATGAGGGAGAATGGTTACTTGGGGGTATTGTTTTGGGTCTTGGCCCTCTTTGGTTGGTCATATCAGAGCACTAGGTTACATAGGTCTCACGAGTCACGATAAAACTTAGTAGAATCTGAAGGATCGGTATGGAGATGTGTGTACTTATCTTTCAGAGGCTATGAAGTTTAGGAATAATATCACTTCTTTCTTATCCTGTCGTGCAATTTTATTCTATCACCGATAATTGAACCATTCTATTCTTATTCTCTCAAAGATGGCGAGAACATATAATACATCTAGCGACATTCACATTCTTGAGCAAAGATTCTAACTGTTCCCGCTAATCTTTTCTATGCGGCATGTTTGCTTTTTGTTTTTAGCAGATCATTGATTTTGCTAGGAGACAAGTGTAGTTCTCACATTGCGCGATTAAGTTCTTGTCATGTTTTACGATGGAATAAAACTCAGAATCCATGGAATGAATCTTCCATTACATTTTTTATGGTTTCCTTCTTTTAAATGTGAACTGCAATAAAAATGAGCTTAATCAGGAAATCCAATCAAGCAGTTTAAATTAGATCTTTTCAGACTAAGCAAATTACTGTCGCTTGTGCAGGGAAAGAAAATAAAAGTTCCGACATTCTTGGTTCCTGCTACTCAAAAGGTTTGTAATATTTATGTATTAATACTAGCCAGCTACGATGTCAATGTAGACCGAAATGTCTGATGCAAATATTTGAAAATGTTTTAGGTGTGGATGGACATATATACTCTCCCGGTTCCAGGATCTGGCGGTAAAACATGTTCCCAGATTTTTCAGGAAGCAGGTTGTGAAACACCTGCTAGTCCTAGTTGTGCGGCTTGTCTGGGCGGCCCTCAAGACACTTACGCACGCTTGAATGAACCTAAGGTAAGCTTTTTATTATCTCATGTGAATTGTACTTTTCATTAACACGCTCCCACAGTACGTCAAGTTTGTTAATTGTTATATATGAATAATTGATTAGTGATTAATATGCCAACCACCGTAAAGCTTTTTTGACTCTGATATTACAAGTAGACGTTGTTGGCTCGTCTTGTAGAAATGCGGATACTCATAGTGTATTCTTTATAGAGCAGGAATATATTAGTGAACTGAAGCCGAACCTTACAAGCTGATTGCTGTATCTGGGATAACGTTTGTTTTTAAGCTAATTATAATGGTGACATAGAAGGGGAGCCTTGGCGTAACTGGTAAAGTTGCTGTCATGTGACCAGGAGGTCACGGGTTCGAGCTGTGGAAACAGCCTCTTGCAGAAATGCAGGGTAAGGCTGCGTACAATATACTCTTGTGGTCCGGCCCTTCGCTGAATCTCGCACATAACGGAAGTTTAGTGCACCGGGCTACCCTTTTTTTATAATGGTGACATAACGCGGACTCTTTTTGCCACTTTATGCTAAAAATCTTTTCACTATCCTGATTAAAGTGAGAGCAATCATAGAATCGTAGGAATAAAAGATCAATTTTGCTGCAATGTAGGTTTTTACACCGACTCTATGAGTTATTGTTTTTCAGGTCTGTGTCTCGACCACGATTCCCGGGTAGAATGGGGCACACTGAAGGCCAGATATATCTTGCATCCCCATATACAGCTGCAGCATCAGCATTAACCGGCAAAGTCACTGATCCTAGAGAGTTTTTGATGTGAAGTTCTTGAGAGTAATTCGTTATACTCTGAGAGTATGTATATGGTTTTATCACTATGTTGCATTGAATTTGACATGCACACCTGACATACAGGCATAGAGATGTATTTTCCTCATGTTGTACAGTATTACGTCATTCGTGCCTTCATATACACATTGACATATAGGTATAGAGATATACTTTCCTCATGCTATCTAATATGAAACATTTACATGTTGAAAGTTTTGGGAAAAATCATAGTTTTTCAAACTTACTCATATTTTGGTGATTTCGGTAAAAGATTTGGGTTTTACTATTATACTTGAAAAGCATGCCTATTTTCCGAAATTGTGAATGAGATGAGCATATTATTTTTGAGTTATTACTTGTACTGCTTTAGTTATATTGTTATGAGTTGTTACTGATGTTGATGTTGGACTCTGACCTTTGTCCCAGCTCGTCACTACTTTCAACCTATGATTCGGTTTGTTACTTATTGAGTACATGGGGTCGGTTGTACTCATACTACACTTCTGCACCTTGCATGCAAATTTTGGATGATGATGTTGTCGTCTATGGCGGGAGATGGCATTGAAGATATACTTGTGTTCCGGTCATAGCTGCCTTTTGTTCTTGGTATCTTTAGAATTATTAATCTGTTCATATATATTTCAAACAGATGATGTATTTATTTTATACTATCTTTGTAAACTCTAAATCTTAGAAGCTCATGATTTGTACTACCAATCCTTAGGTAATTGTATAAAATTTAGTTATTTCCTTCTTGACTCTTAGCATTATTACTATGTTGTATTTTATTGTTATTTGGCTTACCTAACGGGTTGGGTTAGGTGCCATCACGACGGATTGGATTTTTGGGTCATGACAGTTGCACGCTATAGCAGACCTTATCGTCTTATTTATTATTATGGGATCGAACTGCATGCCGTAGCATACCATATTGGCTTTATATTAGCGCTTGGGTAGGAACTGCCCCTCCAGAGTCTGACATACCAGCAGTGAACGCAGGTACTGTACAGTGCCGAGTGATTGTGTGTGATGAGTGGGAGCTTGAGATAGGCAGATTGAGTACTCTAAGAGTGTGAGTACCTGGGATTATCACTGTGATGGATTACATTTGATATGCATACTTGGCATGTAGGCATAGAGATGTATTTTCCTCATGTTATACAGTGTTGTGACATTCATGATCTAGCATGTACATTTGACATATAAGCATTGAGATGTACATTCCTCATGCTAGACGGTATAGGATAATTGATGACTTGACATGCATACTGACATATAAGCATAGAGCTGTACTTTCCTCATGTTATCTGACAATGAAATATCTTATCTGTTGTTGAAAGTTTGGGAAAATTAGAGTTTTTCTGATATACCCTCATATTTTGGTGATTTTGGTGAAAGATTTGGGTTTTACTTTTATACCTGAAAAGCATGTCTATTTCTCTGTAACTGTGAACGAGCTGAGCATGAGATCTTTTGAGTTATTACATGTACTACTTTCATTATATTGTTACGAGTTATTTTTGGCTATTGGTGTTGGACTCTGACCGTTTTCCCGAGCTTGTCACTGCTTTCAACCTAAGGTTAGGTTTGTTACTATTGAGTACATCGAGTCGGTTGTACTCATACTACACTTCTGCACCTTGCGTGCAGATCTTGGAGTTGATGCTGCTGATTATGGCGGAAGCCGGCGTTGAAGACATACCTAACTTTCGGACATAGCTACCACTTGTTCTTGGTAGTTTATATTTGAGTGCTATTTATGTATATTTCAAACAAATGTTGTAAATATTATTTCATAGCAGCTTTGTAAATCTAAAGTCTTAATGGTTGATGACTTGAACTACCAGTTCTTGGGTTATTGTATAAAAAAATAGTTATTTCATCATTTATTTCTCATTAATCTCATTTGGAATATGTTGATTGTTAGTTGGCTTACCTAGCAGGTTGGGCTAGGTGCTATCACGACAAGTGAATTTTGGGTCGTCATAGTTATTCTTACCATGTATAGCTTTATATCGATATTGTTCCTTGTTAGTTTTATATTCATACTTGTACAAGTTATTATGTGTAGTAGGTGTCTTGATTGTTCCTCGTCACTACTCCATCGAGGTTAGTCTTGATACTTATTATGTACCGTTGTAGTGTAGTCATACTACGCTTCTACACATCGCTTTGTACAGATCCGGGTATGTTTGCCCGTGTTGGATGTTAGTGATTGATTTGTAGCTGTTTTGCGGAGACTTCAAGGTATACTTGCTCGGCGTCCCCAGTCCTCAGAGTCACCTTCTGTTACCTTTTCAGTATTGTTGTTTCCTTGTTAGCCAGTGTTGTAGTAGATGTTTTGGAACATTCTGTAGATCTTATGACTCAGTCTCACCAGGTTTTGGGAGCATTGTAACTGTTATTCAGTTTTTGAGGTATTTATGAGACTTATTATTTTATATCATGTTTCTAGTTTTATTTCTGTCATATTCTCTCAATTATTAGGCTTACCTAGTCTTAGATACTAGGTGCCATCACGACATCCTAAGGAGGGAAACTGGGATCGTGACATGGTTAAAATGGGTGCACCGTGCAGGCAAAAATCTCCCGGATGTAAATCTAAGTCAATCGCTCTGAAGAATATGAAGTCATCACCGGATTGAAGTGTGCGGACTTAGTCAATCGATCGACAATAAACCAGACTGTGTCATACTTCCTCAAGGTCCGTGGTAAGCCTACCACAAAATCCATAGTAATGTGCTCCTACTTCCATTCCGGTATCTCCAATCTCTGAATCAACCCACCCAATTTTTGATGCTCGTACTTCACATGTTGACAGTTCAAACACCGAGAGACATAAGCAACAATATCTTTCTTCATCCTCCGCCATCAATAGTATTGTTTCAAGTCACGGTAAATTTTCATGACACCTGGGTGACTGGAATAGCGCGAACTATGAGCCTCCCCAAGGATAACACCATCTGGCCTGAAGCTACATAACACCATCATTTCCAACCACAACCTTCTTATCACCACCACGATGCATTGTGTCTTTCAACACCAACAAGTGAGGATCATCAAACTCACGAGCCTTGATATGCTCCAACAATGATGAATGTGCCACAACACAAGCAAGAACACAGCTAGCTCTGAAACATCCAATTTCACTAACCGACTGGCCAAAGTTTGAACATCCATAGCTAGTGGACTCTCCACTGCTGGTAAATATTCCAAAATACCTATGCTCTCAACCTTCCTACTCAATGCATCGCCCACTATATTGGCCTTCTCCGGATAATATAATATGGTGATATCATAGTCTTTTAGTAACTCTAGCCATCTTCGCTGCCACAAATTAAGGTCTTTCTATTTGAACAAGTCTTGGAGACTCCGATGCTCGATATAGACCTCACATGGAACGTTGTATACATGGTGCCTCCAAATTTTCAGCACGTGAATAATAGCTGCAAACTCTAAGTCATGCACCAGGTAATTCTTCTTATGAACCTTTAACTGCGAGACGTGTAGGCAATCACCCTACCATCTTGCATCATCACCGCGCCAAGCCTAATACGTGATGCATTGCAATACACAGTGTAAGATCCCAAACCTATAGGCAACACCAACATTGGGGATGTAGTCAATGCAGTCTTGAGCTTCTAAAAGCTCACTTAATACTCATCTGACCATATGAACAGAGCACCTTTCTAGGTTAACTTGGTCAATGGGGCTGAGATAGATGAAAACCCCTCCACAAACCGGCGATAATAACCCGCCAAACCCAAGAAGCTCTCAATCTCTATAGCTGAAGTAGGTCTAGGTTAGTTCTGAACTGTCTCAATCTTCTTAGGATCTACCTTAATGCCCTTGGAAGATAAAACATAGCCTGAAAAGGTAACCGAGTCCAACCAGAACTCACACTTTGAAAACTTGTCATATAACTGATGATTCCTCAAAGTCTGAAGTATGATTTGTAGGTGTTGCTCATGTTCCTCTCTACTGCGAGAGTAAACCACAATATCATCAATAAAGATAATCATTAAGGAATCCAACAAAGGCTTAAACACCCGGTTCATCAAATCCATAAAGGCTGTTGGGGCATTAGTCAAGTCAAATGACATCACCAAGAACTCGTGGTGACCATAGCGAGTCTGAAAAGTGTCTTAGAGACATATGATGCCCTAATCTTCACCTGATGGTATCTAGATCTCAAATCAAACTTGGAAAATACCTTTTCTTGATAGTGACCTTGTTCAATTGCCAATAATCTATGCATATCCTCATCGATCTATCATTCTTCTTCACAAACAACACCGGTGCACCCCAAGGCGAGACACTAGGTCTGCTGAATCCCTTGTCAAACAAATCCTGCAATTGCTCTTTCAATTCCTTACATTCCGCTGGAGCCATGCGGTACGGTGGAATAGAAATAGGCTGAGTGCCCTGAACCAAGTCAATGCAAAAGTCGATATCTCTGTCGGGTGGCATAACTAGCAAATCTACAAACACCTCTGGGAACTTTCTCACCACCGGAACTAAATCCATGGAACCTCGGCACTAGAATCACATATATAAGGCATGTACGCCAAATACCCCTTTTCGACCATATGCCGAGCCTTTACATATGAAATAACCTTGCTAGTACAGCCTTCACATATGATATAAGGCAATTTAAAGGTTTGTTTTATCAACTAAAACTATTTGCACACAATCTCATTATAAACGTGTGTGTAACGTGTTTCAAGCCTTAATCTTTTAATTTCTTCTTTTTTCTTCAAGAATATTTTCCATTTGAAGGAGTTTATTAATGTATTTTGTTTTATTGGTTCATATTTTCCAAAACAGGTACACCACCTTGCCTTTCATATGGAAAGTTAAGAAAAGATTCAACACCAAGTCTCAATAGAGACTCAAACTTCCGGTATATGAGATATAAGAATTTATGGCGAAAGGGATAAAGGAAAAGAAGGAAAAGCTTGTGAATAATAGGACATAGATTGATGATCATGACGATCGTTTCAATAGAATAATGAAACAGGGACAAGATAAAGTACAATTAGATGAGGCTATTACATTGATGCAGCCACTAACTTTATCTTAGCAGCTCAACATACATTGTGTTCAACTTTGACATGGTTTTTTTGGTTAGTCTCAACTAACCCTACCGTGGAAATTGAGATTGTAAGGGAAATTAAAGAGAAAGATGATTGGAGAGAAATGGTTTATACACATGCTTCAATATGTGAAAGCATGATAATTGTACCCGTTTGTCCTAGTGGAAGGATAACAAGAAGCAGAAGATGATGTTTTGCCTGATGGGACAAAAGTGAAGAAAGGGATGAGAGTTTGTTTCTATATCCTTGCAATGGGAAGGTCAGAAGAGTTGTGGGGTTCAAATTGGGCAGTTTTCGTCCAGAAAGATGGTTGGATAAAAATGTTGAAACGGGAGAATAAAGGTTTATTGCAAGAGACCCTTTCACCTACCTAGTGTTTCTAGCAGGGCCAAGAACTTGTCTAGGAAAAGAAGTTGCATTTATTCAAATGAAAATGGTTTCTTCTACTATTTTGAAGCATTTTAGAGTCATTCCTTCTATGGAAGATTTTGTTCCATCTTATCATTCATCTGTGACATCGAAGATGAATGTCTTTCTAGTAAGAGTTCTTAAGAGTTGCTGAACATTATGGAGTGTCACAACGAGATCGTCACATAAATATGTAGAGATTGCTAAAATAGGCGTATATAACATTTAAAATTTATGTAATAAGGTGAGTGATAGGACGTCGTAAGGTACACATGGCACTATGTGGGTGCCTTGTAGGAATCTTCATATGTATAAAGAATGTTATGTTATGATAATTATTTGTGGCTCTCGTGAACTATATATGATTATGTTAAAGGCCTAATGTCACAAGTTGTCTTTTTAAACTAACTCATTTTCACATCACAACTACATGTTAATGGTTTTGGGAACCTATGTTGCATTATGAATTGTATAAGTATCTTAAATGTTTGAGCTAGATTTTCTTTTATTTTCCTCCCATTTGATTCCCCTTTTGATCCCCTTTGTTGGGGCTATTGCTCCTTTACTGACTAGAACGCACGACCCTGGGGCTGTAGGTGGAGGGTACTGACCATCTAAACAACCCCCTCTTGTCGATCTAGATTCAAGTACATGTTTTTCAAGAAAAACTTGTCTCAACTTTTAGAGATAGGTCGTTTAGATCACTAGCCTTTATTTTCATGATCCGATACCTTCCATTGCTTCATTTGATATTTCTTGATTTGTGTGCGTGGTCCGTGTCGCTTTTTGAAAATCTTTTACATAAAATTTTAATAAAAATGGAAATTTTGACTAAAAATGAGGGTAGAGTTGACCACGGTCGACATTTTGGGTTAATGATCGCGGATCGGTATTTTAATGATTTTGATATATTCGTATTGTGAATTTGGACTTGGGCGTATGCCCGAAATTATAATCGGAGGTCCCCAGGTTGAATTGACTTGTTTTGTCGAAAGCTTGCAATTTGAAAATTTCCTAGGTTTGACCGTAGGTTGACTTTATAGTTATTGGGTTCGAATTTTGTTGTTGGGAGTTGGAATAGGTCCGTTTTGCTATTTGAAACTTGTCTTCAAAATTTGGTGCAATTCGGAGTTGGTTTGATAGGATTCAGATGCTTAGCTGTAATTCTAGAGGTTCTTAAGTTTCACTTTGAATTTCATGCATTTTCATGTCCGATTCGTGGTTTCAGATGTTATTTTGGTATTTTGATCATGCGAGCGAGTTTATATGATGTTGTTACACTTGTGTGCATGTTTGATTTGGAGTCCGAGCGGCTCTGGTGAGTTTCAAATGCGTATCAGATCAGTTTGGATAGTGTGGGGAGTGCTGGTGTGCTTTAGTTCTAGTGCTAGGCTGCAGGTCTCGCAATTGCACTGACTTGTTCGCAGATGCGAACTCTGCTTTTGCGAAGTTGAGCTTCCAATTGTGATGGGGGACTAGGAAAAGTAATCTTCACATTTGCGAAAAAAATGTTCGCAATCGCGGACAATCCAGACTTCGCTTTTGCGATGGCTTGGTCGCATTTGCGACTGAGTACTAGGCTTAGGAAGGTTTGCAAATGCGAACCTTTGATCTCATTTGTGTTTGGATGGGACATCATATATTTTATGGGTTTGCTGCAATTGCGACTAAATAAAGCTGGGGCACAGTTAACATTTGCAACCTTGAGGATAGTTGCTCTGCATCTCCTGCTCGGTCTCCCAAGTAGCCTCCTCGATTGGCTCACCTCTCCATTGGACCTTCAATGATACTATATTCTTTGACCTCAGCTTCCAAACATGCCAATCCAAATAGCCAATGGCTCTACATTATAAGTCAAATCCCCATCTAACTGAACCGTGCTGAAGTGCAAAACGTGTGACGGATCCCCATAATGCTTCTGGAGCATAGAAACACGAAACACTGAGTGAACACTCGATAGACTAGGTGGCAATGCAAGCTTGTAGGACACCTCTCTAACTCTCTCAAGCACCTCAAAGGGACCAATATACCGAGGGATTAACTTGTCCTTCTTCCTGAATCTCATCACACCCTTCATGGGTGAAACTTTGAGCGGAAACCATTTCACCCACTATATATGCAATATCACAAACCTTCCGATCAACATAACTCTTCTGCCTAAACTGAGCTGTACGAAACTTGTCCTGAATCAACTTAACTTTCTCAAAGGCATCACGAACCAAATCAGTGCCCAACAACCTAGCCTTTACCGGCTCAAACCAACCAACTAGAGAATGACACCGCCTCCCATATAAGGCCTCATAAGGAGCCATATGAATACTTCATTGGTAGTTGTTGTTGTAGGCAAACTCTGCAAGCGGTAAGAATTGATCTCATAAACCCTCTAAATCCATAACACAGGCGCGTAGCATATCCTCCAATATCTGAATGGTGCACTCGGATTTCCGGTCCATCTTGGGATAAAATATTGTACCCAACTCAACCCGAATACCAAACTCTCGTTGCACTACTCTCCAAAACTACATACCTCGATCAGAAATAATAGACATCGGCATACCGTGAAGACAAACAATATCACAGATATGATCTAAGCCAATTGCTCTGAAGAATAGGTAGTCACAACCGGAATAAAATGCGCAGACTTGATCAGTCTATCCACAATAACCCACACTACATCGAATATTTTCAAAGTCTGTGGGAGCCCAACAACGAAATCCATGGTAATATGCTCCCACTTGCACTCGGGAATCTCAAGTCTCTAAAACATACCGCCCGGCCTCTGATGCTCGTACTTCACCTGCTGGCAGTTCAAACACCAAGACACAAACTCTACTATATCTTTCTTTATTCTACTCTACCAATAGTGTTGCCTCAAATCCTCATACATCTTGGCAGCACTCAGATGAATTGAGTAACGCGAACTGTGGGCCTCCTCAAGAATCTACTCACACAACCCTTCCACATTGTGCACACAAAAAGAAACCTCTTTGGTATCACCGTGTCCTTAAGGACAAGAAAATACGGGTCATCATACTAACGCGCTCTGATGCACTCGTAAAAAGAAGGTCGAGAAACCACGCAAGCAAGAACCCTTCTAGGCTCTTAAACATCTAACCTCAAGAACTGATTGGCCAAAGCCTAAACATCCAATGCTAGCGGTCTCTCACCAACTTGAATCAAGGCTACCCATACTCACAGCCTTTCTACTCAAGGCATCGTCCACCACATTGGCCTTCCCGGGATGGTATAAAATTATGATATCATAGTATTTTTAAAGCTCCAACCACCTTCGTTGCCTCAAGTTTAGATCCTTTTCCTTGAACAAGTGGTGTAGACTCCGATGATCGGTGAATATCTCACACGACACACCGTAGAGATAGTGCCTCCAAATCTTCGATGCATGAACAATGGTTTCTAACTCTAAATCATGAACGGGGTAGTTCTTCTCATGGGGCTTCAGTTGGCGCGAAGCATAAGCAATCAACCTGCCCTCACGCATCAAGACACACCCGATGCCAATCCGTGAAGCATCACAATAAACCGAATATGAACCCAATGCTGATGGAAAAACTAGAACTGGAGCTGTGGTCAAGGCAGACTTGAGCTTTTGAAAGCTCTCCTCACACTCGTCAGACCACCTGAATGGGACACCCTTCTGGGTCAATCTAGTCAATGGTGCAGCAATGGACGAGAAATTCTTTCTTTAACTCTTTCAACTCCGCTGGTGTCATGAGATACAGTGGAATAGAGATAGGCTGAGTGTCCATAACCAGAGCAATACCAAAATCAATATCTCTATCGGGTGGCATGCCTAGCAGGTCTACAAGAAACACATCTGGAAAGTCTCTCACTACCGGAACGGACTCTATGGTGGGAGTATCAGCACCAACATCCCTCACAAAGGCCAAATATGCCAGACATCCCTTCTCAATCATCCATTAAGCCTTCAAATATGAAATAACTCTATAGGGAACATAATACAGAGATCAATTCCACTAAGCCCTACGCAACCCCAGCATCGCAAGGTCATGGCCTTGGCGTGATAATCCAGAATAGCGTGACGTGGTGATAACCAATCCATGCCTAAAATCACATCAAAATCAACCCTATTAAGCACTAAAAGATCAACTTTCATCTCTAATCTCCTAATAGCCACCACACACGACCTATATATATGGTCCACAATAATAGAATCACCCACCGACGTAGATACATGAACAGACGTAACTAAAGTATCATGTGGCATATCCAAATAACGAGCAAAGTATGATGAAACATACGAATAAATGGAACCAGGATCAAATAATATTGAAGCATCCCTGTGGCATACTGAAACAATACATGTGATCACAAAGTCAGTGCAACTGCCTTTAGCCTAGCGGGAAAAGCATAGCATTGAGCCTGAACACCACCTGGACCTTTGTAGTAACGGGGACAATACTTCCTCACATGCCCCAACTCTTCACAGTCATAACAATCTCAAGCTGGAAATGATGGTGGGGCCTGAATCGGACCCCGAGAACTAGAATAGCCCCTAGAAAAAATCGGTACCGATGAACCTTGGACTGATGGAGCACGATATGAGCTCTAAGCTGGCAGAGCACTAAAAGATGACTGACTCGGACGAGTACTGTATGAACCATGTCTAACCGATGCACCATGATGAACTGAACGAGCCCTATTAGTAAGCCTATAAGGATGACCTCTGATGTGATATGACTGACCTCTAGATGAGGTACTAGTAAAACCACCTAAACCACTAGGACTCCTGCCCTCCTGCTCCTCGTGCTCAAGCCTGCGAACCGACTCCAAGCACTTGGCAATCTCGACTACCTGGTCAAACTTAGCATCCGTCTTAGCCTCTCGAGCCAGACTGTAACGTAAACCATAGTTGAGGCCATCAATGAACCTCATGATCCTCTCCTTCTCAGTGGGAACCAACTATATAGCATGATAGGCCAAATCAGTGAATCTCATCTCATACTAAGTCATAGTCATATCCCCCTGGCGTAGCTGCTCAAAATCTCTTTGCAACTCCTATCAGCGAGTCTATGGGAAAAACTTCTCTAAAAAGAGAATGGAGAACTCATGCCATGTAAGTGGCACTGCGCCAACTGGCCTGCTAAACTCATAGGCCTTCTATCATCGGTAGGCTTCCACTGTAAGTTGAAAAGTGGTAAATGCAACTCCATTAGTCTCCAAAATACCCGTTGTGTGAAGAATCAACTATCAGTCAAGAAAATTCTGAGCATCCTCTGACTCCTCTCCGCTGAACTTTGAGGCTTAAGCCTCCCAAACTACTCCAATCTCTTCTGCTCCTCATCTCATAGGTGGGCTAATCTCGGCCCGAGCATCAGCAATCGGCTAGGCTAGTACTACCTTCGGTGTCTGGAGTCCTTGGACTAGCTGCTCTAGAGTACGGGCAGCGGGAGTGTGGGCGCCTCCCCCGACCTGTGAAGTGGCTGGTGCAACTGGAATCGAAACCACCTGAGTTAGGTTCGTGCACATAGTCAAAATCTGGGCTAAGGCTTTTTGAAGTCCAAGAATAACGATAGGCACTACTGGTGCCTAAGATGGTCTCACCGTCTCAACAACATCTGGTACCTGCTCCTCAGCTAGAGAAACTGATGACTCCACTAGTGTTTCTATGGCTATAGTACGAGCCACTCCTCGGCCTCTACTACGACCCTAATTGGTGGTACTGGTGGATGTCCGTCTAATCCAGTTGCATGTGTCCTCACCATTTGTGAGAGAATAGAAGAGTCAATGTTCAAACTTTGGAAATAACAAATTCGCACGATAATAGTCGATAGCCTCTCGAAAATAGTTGATAGCCTCTCAAAAATAAGTACAAACATCTCTGTACCGATCTGCAAGACTCTACTATGTAATACTCCGATACCAACTTGTCACGACCCAAACTCCCTAGTCGTGATGGCACCTAACTAATAAGTAGGGATTTTGACCATTTATTTGCACTCTTTTACTTTCGTTTTTGCTCAAAAATGCTTAAAGGTATTCCCAAGAACTAATAAATGTTCTTTCTTGCAGGAATATTAGGAAATGAGCCAAAGAGATAAAAATCAACTCAAAAAAAGAGTAAAATTGGACAAGGACCAAAACAAAGCAGAAAAGAGCAAAGTGCGGACCGCACAATACTGTGTGCGACCGCAGACTATGAAGAACCACTGACAAATTCCCTTCGCAAAGTGCGGACCGCACAATTATTGTGCGGCCGCAGAAGAAGAGGTTCAGAGAGATGGTGTTTTGGGTCCTTGAAGAAGTGCGGACTGCACTATTATTGTGCGGCCGCAGAATGCAAAAGTGCGGCCACACTCATAAATGTGCGGTCCGCAGAAATCTCTCATGTCCAACTCAAGTCCAAGAGTGCGGCCGCACTCAAAAATGTGCGGTCCGCAAAAGCTGAAGATGTGCAGCCGCACCCCAGAATTGGGCGGCCGCAGAAGTCCATCCTGTGAAGCCAACTTCAAAGTGCGAACCGCACAACCTCCGCAAGGGCAATTTTGTCCGATAATTTTAGCTGGGTATAAATAGATCTTTTTGTCAAATTTAGGTCAAGTTTGAACACCTGAAAGTAGATAGCCATTTTTCCCTTACTATTTTGGGTAACTTTGTAATAGTTTATCATTTTAACATTAGATTTTCTTCCCTTAATTATCTATTATTAGTTTAATCTTAGTTTCTTCTTTAGTTTCTTCAATTTTGCTTATGAGTAGCTAAATTCTTAGATAGGGTTGTTACTCAATCCTAGTGTGGGTGCCTAATAGGTGTTTAATTTAGGGCTTGTTTGTGATTGGGTGTATGATATTTAGCCTAGTTCTTGCTTGAATTTAATAATTAATGGTTGCAAACATTGATTGAGGCCTAATTAACCTAGTCTCTACTTGAGAAAGAGAGACTAAGTCTAGGAAAACTTGGCTAACAAGGAATTGGGGTGAACTCAAGAAATTGATAGCCCCAATTACAGGGTCAAATCTAGAGATAGCAAGACCCGGCTTGAGCATCTATCATAAGTTTTGGGAATTACCCATTTGGATTTGAGTGGGTAATTGCGTGTGATTGCTATATTATACCCCGATCAATCAAACCTGCCTTAAAGCCCACAATCCATTAGGTAACCACTTAGGTGGAAGTCACGACCCTAGATCTTTTATCAACTTGAAAAACAACAATACCAAAAATATCATTCCTTAGCTTTTCATTTACAAACAATAATATACTTTTTAGAAGTAGGAAGAAACAACCAATTATGTGAAAGTACAATTTGGGCACGTCATACACCTAGTCTAGATATATACCTAATCCAATATAAGTTCTTTGTGGAATCGACCCCGACTCATATTAGGTAATCATAATTGCATCGACCGCTTCACAATCCCAATCAGTGGTGTGAATTTGGGCGACATCAATTTTTGGCGCCGTTGCCAGGGAGCTAAAACGGATTTAGTTATATATTTAGTTTTGGGTGTGAATTGTCTTCTTTTCTTTTTGGGTTACAAACTTTTTTGTGAATTGATTATAGGTACATAAATGGCTCTCAACAATGATCCTCTCAGAAATTTGCCTTTGGGGGAGGAAGTGGATGATGGCCAAGGTGATGATGTTCCTCTTGAACCTCAAGTAAATAGGCGAGGCCGACCGCCTCATGATAATATTGTCATCCCTCCCCCATCTCCACAAAGAGCAGCTCCACACTTGGTGTTGCCGAATGAAGGATATGCAAGTGCAATAGTCCCGCCCCGTATTAGGGTGGGCAACTTCCAAATCATCAATGTGATGCTTACATTGCTAGAGCAACGGGGATTCTTCACCGGGGCTCCGAGTAAAAATGCATACAAGCACCTAGAAGGGTTTGTGGATACTTGTTGGGGGAGTAAACATACCAACGTCTCCGAGGATGCTCTAAGGTTGAGGCTATTTCCCTTCTCTCTACGGGGAAAGGCGTTGGATTGTATTAGAAAGATTGCCAAACCATTCCATCCATACATGGGATGAATTGGCAGAAATATTCATTGCCAAGTTCTTTTCTCCTGGTCATATGGCTACTCTTCGCGATGAGATTCTAGCATTCAAGCAAGAACCCAATGAGCCTTTGCACGAGATTTGGGAGAGGTACCATACCATGGTAAAAGAGTGCCCGAATAATGATATGACTGAGGCTATAATTCAACAAACCTTCTATCGCGGCATCAACACTACCAATCAATGTGTGGTCAACCAACTTTCCAGTGAGAATTTCATGACAACGCCATATGCCAAAGATTGTGAAATCTTGGATGAAATGGCGGATACTTCATCAGCATAGCAAAGTAGAGCTAATGCTCCTCAAGGTGATCTAAATGTGATTCACCTACACAAGGAATTGCATGATCATGGGCAAGCAATTGCCGAGTTGACGACCACAATGAATCAATTAGCCAAAGCTCAACTTCATCAATTTCAAGGTCCTAAGTAAGTGGATTCAATGGAAGGTGCGAGTATGATGGTGAACAAAAGAAGGCAAAAGGGTCAACAAGTACAAAACCGTGTGGAACACTTTGTGCAAGATGATAGTGGGTTTGACCAAGACGAATCATACAATAAGCAAGAGGAAAAAATGCAATATGTGAACAACTATCAAGGGCAAAGAAACAATTCTCAAGGCCCGAGTCAACAACAATGGCGTTCTAAAGGAAACTAAGGAAATTGGAACAATCAAAACCACCAAGGCAATTGTAGTGGTGGTAACAACAATCAAGGTAATTGGAACAATAACAACAATCAAGGAAATTGGAATAATCAAGTCAACCAAGGCAATTGGGGTGGCAACAATCAAGGATACTTTGGAGGCAACAACCAAGGGGCTAAAATAATAACCAAAGAAATCGGGGGTCGGGCTTTCAAAGGCCCCCGATGTATCAACAACCAAGCAACCTTCCTCCTTATCTGTCCCATGGTTCTAGCTCTTCCAATAATGAGATGGGACGGATTGAAAATATGTTCAAATAGATGTTGGAGAAAAATGCCGACTCCGATGCTGAAATAGCCTCTCACAACACTTCAATCCGAAATTTGGAGGTTCAATTAGGGCAAATCTCGCAAGCTTTAAACACTCGTCCTAAAGGGGCACTACCTAGTGACACGTTGGTGAACCTGAACGGTGGGAATAACATGGGACATGCCATGGACGTAACCACATGGAGCGGAAAAGGTGGGGAGGCAACAACCTCAAACCAAAGAAGAGTTGTCGATGATGATGTAGTGATTCAAGAAGATGAAATTCCATGCAATATGGTTCAAGCCAATGAAGAAGTGAGAATTGAGATTGATGAAAAAGTGGAGGAGACCCAAGAAGAAGTAAACCTATCTAGGGAACACGTGATTGACATACCGGTACCGTTAGTGCCAAAGGCCAAGGCACCAATGCCAAGGCCTCCTCCTTCATACCCTCAAAGGCTCGCCAAGTAAAATAGCGAGAACCGATTCAAGAATTTTATTGACATGATGAAGTTTATTGACATGATGAAGTGCTTATCCATTAATGTGCCATTGGTTGAGGCGTTGGAATAAATGCCCGGCTATGCAAAGTTCATGAAGGATTTGGTGACAAAGAAAATATTAATGAATTGTGAGACTATCAAGATGACGCATCAAGTGAGTGCTATTGTGCACTCAATGGCTCCGAAATTGGAAGATCCCGACACTTTCACAATCCCTTGCACTATTGGGAGCGCCGACTTTGCCAAATCTCTATGTGATCTAGGGGCGAGTATCAACTTGAAGCCCTACTCAGTGTTCAAAATTTTGGGAATTGGGCAACCAAGACCCACATCTATGAGGCTACAAATGGC
This sequence comes from Nicotiana tomentosiformis, assembly GCF_000390325.3. NCBI lineage: Eukaryota > Viridiplantae > Streptophyta > Magnoliopsida > Solanales > Solanaceae > Nicotiana > Nicotiana tomentosiformis. Next base: position 104,397,247 of record NC_090822.1, on the reverse strand, counting down.
ATATCGTACTATGAAGAGACCATTGGGTATTATTGATGATGTGTTGGTTCGTGTTGATAAGTTCTTCCTTCCAGTGGACTTTGTGATTCTTGATTGCGAAGTGGACTATGAGGTGCCTATTATCTTGGGTAGACCTTTCCTTGCTACCGGGAAGGCTCTTGTTGATGTGGAAGCCGGTGAGTTCACCTTCCGGATGGGCGATGAAAAGGTGGTTTTTCATGTGTGCAAATCTATGAGGCAACCGAATAGCAATGAAGTTTGTTCGTATGTGGACTTAGTGACCGAAGTAATTGTTGATGATGCTAGTGCCGTGATGAATGTTAATGATACTTTGGAAGCCGTATTGTTTAATCATGATGATGATGAGAAGGAAGGCTATGTGGAATGCATAAACGCATTGCAAGGAATGGGGTCATACACTTATGAACCCCGAAAATTGTCCTTAGATCTTGAGAACCGGAAGACTCCTCCAACAAAGACCTCAATCGAGGAGCCTACCACTTTGGAGTTAAAGCCATTGCCTCCACATCTCAGGTATGAGTTTCTTGGCCAATGTTCTACTTTACCGGTTATTCTTTCCTATTGCTTGACTAACGTGCAGGTAGATTCTACTTTGGCGGTGCTCCAAAAGAGGAAGAAAGCTATAGGATGAACATTGGCGGATATTCGGGGTATAAGCCCCGCCTTTTGCATGCACAAGATTATTTTGGAGGAGGATGCCAAACCCTCCGTTGAACATCAAAAAAGATTAAATTAAGCAATGCAAGAGGTGGTGAAGAAGGAGATCATAAAATGGTTGGATGTCAGGGTTGTTTACCCCATTTTCGATAGCTCGTGGACCTCTCCGATGCAATATGACCCAAAGAAAGGAGGTATGACTGTGGTAACAAATGACAAGAACGAATTGATCCCTACAAGAACGGCCACCGGTTGGAGAGTGTGTATGGACTATTGGAAGCTCAACAAAGTCACTCAGAAAGATCATTTCCCGCTTCCATTCCATGATCAAATGCTTGATAGGTTGGCCGGTCGAGCTTTCTATTGTTTCCTTGATGGATATTCCGGATACAATCAAATTCTTATTGCTTCGAAGAACTAGGAGAAGACTACTTTCACTTGTCCCTATGGTACTTTCACATTCTCGCGGATGCCATTTGGGTTATGCAATGCACTAGCAACGTTTCAACAGTGTATGATGGCCATCTTCACCTACGTGATGGAGGACTTTCTTGAGGTCTTCATGGACGACTTTTCCGTGGTCGGCAACTCTTTTGATGATTGCTTGAACAACTTGGATAAGGTCTTGGCAAGATGTGAGGAAACAAACTTGGTTTTGAATTGGGAGAAGTGTCACTTCATGGTCGAGGAAGGCATTGTCCTCAGCCATATAATTTCAAAGCATGGTATTGAGGTCGACAAGGCCAAAATAAAGGTGATCTCTAAACTCCCACCCTTACATCCGTGAAGGGAGTGAGGAGTTTCTTGAGTAATGCGGGGTTCTATCGCCGATTCATCAAGGACTTTTATAAGGTGGTAAATCCCTTGTGTAAACTTTTGGAGAAGGATGCCAAGTTCCATTTCAACCAGGATTGTATTAAGGTATTCAAATTGCTCAAGTTCAAATTGACTACTACTCATATTATCACTGCACCGGATTGGAGCTTCCCCTTTGAGCTCATGTGTGATGCAAGTGAAGTGGCGGTTGGAGCAGTGTTTGGGAAACGTATTAACAAAATCTTCCATCCGGTCTACTATGCTAGTAAGACCATGAATGATGCCCAAATCAACTACACAGTGATCGAAAAAGGGCTCTTTGTTTTTGTCTTTGCTATGGAGAAGTTCAGTCCATACTTGATGGGTACAAAGGTGATTGTCCACACCGATCATGCGGCGCTTCGATATTTGATGATCAAGAAAGATTTAAAGGCAAGGTTAATGCGGTGGGTGCTTCTATTGCAAGAGTTTGATCTAGAGATTCAAGACCGCAAGGATAGTGAAAACCAATTGGCGGACCACTTGTCTCGTTTGGAGGAGGAGGGGAGGCCACATGACGGCCTTGAGATAAATGATTCCTTCCCTGACGGGCAGCTTCTAGCCATTTCAATGACAGGGATGCCATGGTTCGCCGACTTAGCCAATTATATTATAAGTGATATTTTACCGAATGAGTTCTCTTCAAACCAAAGGAAGAAGCTCAAACGGGATTGCCTTGACTATTATTGGGAAGAGCCGTATCTCTTTCGAATTTGTACTGATGGTGTGATTCGACTATGTGTACCGAAGGAGGAACAAGTGGAAATGTTTTAGGCTTGCCACTCTTCACCATATGGTGGTCACTATGGGGGAGCTAGAACGACAACAAAAGTGTTGAGTTGTGGATTCTATTGGCTTACTCTTTACAAGGACTCTAGCAATCTCGTCAAGCGTTGTGATGAATGTCAGAGGGCCGGTGGGATTTCAAAGAAAAATGAGATGCCCCTCACCACCATCTTGGAGATTGACATTTTTGATCTGTGGGGCATTGATTTTATGGGTCCGTTCGTGAGCTCTTGTGGGAACACTTATATTTTGGTAGCGGTGGATTATGTGTCAAAGTGGGTTGAAGTCGTGGCTTTACCCAACAATGAAGCTCGAAGTGTGGTGGCATTTTTGAAAAAGAACATCTTCACGAGATTTGGTACTCCAAGGGCCATTATTAGTGATGGGGGATCACACTTTTGTAACAAAGCTTTTGATACCTTACTCACAAAGTATGATGTCACTCACAAAGTGTCGATCCCCTATCATCCTCAAGCAAGCGGGCAAGTGGAAGTCTCCAACCGGGAGATCAAGAGTATTTTGTCAAAGACAGTGAATGCCAACCGGACGGATTGGTCAAAGAAACTTGATGATGCTCTTTGGGCTTATAGGACGGCTTACAAAACACCGATTGGTATGTCTCTGTACCGGTTAGTGTTCGGGAAAGCTTATCACCATCCGGTGGAACTTGAGAACAAAGCTATGTGGTCATTGAAGAAGCTTAATCTTGAATGGGATGTCGCCGCCAACTTGAGGGTGGCACAATTGAATGAGCTTGATTAATTCTGGTACCATGCATATTCAAGTTCGTCCTTATATAAGGACAAGATGAAGTACCTCCTTGAAAAGTACATCCGAAACAATAAGTTCAAAGAAGGTGATCTTGTGTTATTGTTCAATTCTCAGTTACGAATGTTTCCGGGAAAGTTGAAGTCTAAGTGGAGTGGTCCATTTGAGGTTGTGCATGTGACACCCTTCGGCGCATTGGACTTGAAAAATAAAAATGATGAAGTGTTTAGAGTGAATGGTCACCGGGTGAAGCATTATCTTGGCAAAGTTGATGATGGCCACGTCGTGGCGTTAATTCATTTTAAGTGATTGATGGTAATCTGCATCGTGCCGCAACATTAAATCAGGCGCTTCTTGGGAGGCAACCCATGTTTCTTTTCATTTTTCATTTTCTTCTTTGTAAGATAGGTTTTGTTTTGAGCTAACTGATTTTGAAGTGAATTGCAGGAATGAGTGTGCATTGTAGGGACTGTGTTCGAAAAATTTGGCCAAGTGTTGAACAAAGTGTGGACCGCACATTTATTGTGCGGACCGCAAAATAATGAATGCAACCGCAAAAAGAAGTCTGCGGCCGCACAATTCTTTGTGCGGCCGCACAACTGGAGATCCAAAAATGTGAACTCTCTGAAGTTTTGAGTTGCAGAGAATAGGTCATTCTGCGAACGCACACAAAAATGTGTAGACCGCACATATTTCTGCGGCCGCACTCACTTTTTTGCGGACCGCAGAATCTCAGCAAAGGTCCAGGTAATGAGTGCGGACCGCACTCAAAATTGTGTGGTCGTACTCAGCTCAACTTTTGACCGACTTAGTCAACCTATAAATAGGTCCTCCGAGCACTATTCATAACTTTACACACTCTGAGTTTTTGAAACCTAAGCAAACACAGTGCACCACAAAATAGCTCACACTCTATACTCATTTCATCAAGTTTAGATTCTCACCTGCATCCTCCATCACTGGTATGTTCAATCCATGTTAGATTTTTATATTTTTCGTAATTTTTGTTCTTGATTAGTATAGTTATTTGTAGGCCTAAAATGTCAAATGTTATTCATGTGTGCTTAAAATCATGTGGGTTATATCATGTGTGTTCATTGGGGACTGGGTAGATAATTAATCATGTTTATTTGCAAATACCATTTCTAAATTGTGCAAAAATTGCAAAACCTAAAGTCAGTGCCGCTTAATTTTAAATTGTACGGCCGCACACAAAATTGTGCGGTCCGCAAATCTTAAATTAGGGCAAATATGTTGCATGAAAAGTGCAGACCGCACTCAAAATTGTGTGGTCCGCAGAAAAATTGTGCGGCCGCAGAAAAATATGTGTGACCGCACTTTGGAACTTCAGAGAACCAATGTTCAGAACTTAGAAATGTGCGGCCGTACTCAGAATTGTGCGGTCCACACTTCAGGATGTGCGACCGTACTTTGAAATTGTGCGGTCCGCACATTGCAGTCTGCGGCCATACTCAAAATTGTGCGATCTGCATTGTCTCTTCTGTAGACTATTTTCCTACAACTGTAATGCAACTGTTTACACTATTTTAAACTCTAACTAACTTATGTGCCTTGTATTGCAGACAATGGTTCGGTCATGACGTAGAGGCGATACATCTAAAGGGAGAGGTGAACTCTCCCGATGCCGAGGAAAGGGCACTCACCCACTGGGAGTGCAATCAAAAGCCATCGCCAAAAAGCCGACTACTAGGAGAGGTAGGGCCACAGAGCCCTCAGAATCTAGTTCATATGCCCCGTCTAGGGAAGCCTCCGAGGTTCATTCAGTGGAGGTACAGCCTGAGGCCCAGTACCAACAACCACAACCCACTGGGAAATATCAAATGCGCAACAAACCCTCCACTATAGCAAGTTCTTCTAAGGGTTCCGATGCCGGTAGCCAGGGTTCAAAGCCCTCCTCTACACCTACTCCTCCTGCAGCAGTTGTAGTAGATGATGATGACGATGTCCTAGATGATGGTAGAGGAGGTGACACTCCAGTGGGCGGCCTAGAGAGGTCGAAGAAGAAGGAAGCGTGGGAGGATAGATTTGTGAGTTTGATGGCCTTCACAAGGTTCAGAGAGTGGTGGCCCCAGAGATCGCTCACACTTGAGTGATAATTCTTAATGAAGGATTTGGATAGATACAATCCAAATGTCCTTAGACAGTTCCGGGAGCGAAAGGGGTGGATGTTGTTCACCCAAAGTTTCACAGATGCAAATGAGCACTTGGTATAGGAGTTCTATGCCAATGTGGCTTGCATCAAGAAGGGTACCAAAATAACCAAAGTGAGAAATTTTAAAGTCCGATTTGACCCCAGCACTCTGAACACTTACCTGGGCTTTGAGGAGGTAGAAGCAGTACCTAGAAATTGTTGCTATGGGTGATGCAGCTCGCCCCTGGTTAGCAGAGATTTTGGCTGCTCCAGGACCACCACCACCATGGATCACAACAGGGATTCCTATCACACGGGCCACCCTAAATTTTGAAGCAAAAGGGTGGCAAACCTTTGTTTGCAACCGTATTTATCCAAGCTTGAATGAGAACAATCTTCCAATTCCCCGAGCAGTTCTGGTGGCATCTATTATGGCCGGGGTACCCAATCAATGTGGGTGCCATCATGTCGGCCAACATGATAGTGGCTGTCCGAAAAAGGTTAAAGCTCCTAACCATATCCCAACACCCTCACAGAATATTTCAACGATGCAAAGGTGGAGCCAAGGACTTTTGATACAAAAGTGAGGGCCAAAACGCCCTTCTCATGGTACTCCCTACAAGGTGCGGACAACCCAAAGTTCAAGGGTAAGGCCACTACCACCATTGGTCAGTCTGATGAGCCATCGGTTATGGTTACAAAGTCTGTTGCTAAGCCATCTACAGCTCCCATGCCTTCCATAGCAGCTGGGCCTTCCACTGAGACAGCTGACATGCCACCACCTTCATCTTCTAGACCATCAGCATCAGTACCAGTGTCGGCCTCATCCACTTATCCACTCACTGCACTACGAGTCTCCCAAACATTGGCGAGTCTCAACAACTGGATGCAGGCAGCCACTTCTAAGCTGTCTGACATATCCAGTGTTGTTGCATCACAGTCTTCTACCCCAGCAGTACAACAGGTCCCTCCGTCAATGGAGGAAACATTGAAAAAGATTCTGAAGAACCAGAAGACCATTATGGATACACTGGTGGCTCATGGGGGAGCTATGGAGGAGTTGGGCAAGAAAGTAAAGAAGATGAGGAAATCCCAGGCTTCAAAGAAATCAGTGGAGAGATTGAGAAAGGAGATGACAAAGATTGCAGCAGCGAGTGATTTGCCATTTGACCTACTGATGGAGACAGATCCATCAGTACCAGCAGACCCAGCAGCACCATCAGCAGAGGCACCAGCTGGCCAGTCTGACGAGCCAGACCTTGCTGCCCACACTGCCGAGGAGATGCTTCAGATGTTAGCCAACCCCGTTGTTCCCCAGCCAGATGATGATGATATCCAGTTGGAGGAGCCCGAGGGTGGTGATGCTGCCATTCACCCTGAGACCACATAGGGAGTTTTCTTTACTCTTTACCCTCCCATATTCTGATTTTGCTAAGCATTGAGGACAATGCTTATTTTTATTCTTGGGGGGTGGTCTATTTTGGTTTGATTTGATGACATTTGATGACATTGGCGTGTAATAACTTTAATACTCTTTTTATTTTATCTTTATCTTCTCTTTCATTATGTATATATTCCTCCCTCTCTTTTGATGTATATATTATATTCCCCTCAGTTTATATATTTATTTGCCTTACTTTCAGTAGTTTATTTCATAGCTTCTTCATTTTGTTTTCTTAATAGTATAGCTTCTTATTTACTTTAATAGCTTCTTTTTGATTTGTTAGCTTCTTTTTATGTTTAAGTGAACAATAAGCCTTTGGTTTTCTTAATCCCACAGTTCTTTCCAAAGTTGAGTTTTGTGTGAACCGGGTGGCTCTTCCCAACGATGGATGGCGTGACAACCTTCTTAAGGGATCAAGTCTGTTTTTTATGTTTAGGTAAAAACAGTAGTATTAATAAATAAATAAGGGTCAAGCATGCTTCACTTGGTACCAACATACTTAACTACACGCTTATAGTAAAAAACAAATTTTTGGAAAGAAATGGCTCTAGTTAGTGACCTTGTGACTGTTGTGTTGACTTAGGCAATCATCATGTGGTTTAGTTGAACCATTAGCGATTTTCAATCTTGAATGCGGTTGTTGTGGGCCCTTGACTCTATTCTCGTTAACAAACCGATTTTGTGAGAGGTGAGGTATTTTGTTACAAGTCCAAGTACCCGTGCAAATGGTCTAGAACTTGCCCCGAATGTGTTTCTAGGCGAAATTCTAAGTTAGCTTTGCTTGATAAGTGATTGTAGGCTATCCTTGACCCATTTTGAAACCCTCCATGTCCCACCAATGATAATATTCCTAGTCAACCCTTTTGAGCCTAAAGCCTTTTTCATTTGATAACTATGTTACAAGCCTTTACTCATTTTATAGTGGCCCTCTATTGGCACCCGAGCTTTCTTTAGCACTCATGAGAAACAAATGGCAAAAACATAAGTTTGGGGGAGAGACGAGGAGTTTGAAGATTGTATCAAGGCACAAAAAGAGAAAAGAAATGAAGAAGAGGAAAGGCAAAGAAAAAGAAAGAAAGAACAAAAGAAAAACACAAAAAGAAAGTGAATAATGTGAAAGGGTTGAAAAGATTCAAAAGAAAGCAAAAGTGCAAAGCATAGAGAAAACAAAGAAGGAGAATATGATTAGCATGACCAAGAAAGAGTGATGTCAAGTCTCTCTAGTTCCCCTAAGGAAAAAGAAAATGACTCAAAGAGTCGGCAAAGTATGAGCCAAAAAGAGAAAATTGAGTGCTAAAGGAAAGATGAACCAGTTCCATTCCAATATTTCCCTTCTTAGTCCAAAAGCCTTCATTACATGCCAAAAAAGCCCTACGTAATTTCAGGCCGAGTAAGCTTACATTAGTGATGATCTATATGAGGGGCAAGCATATGGTACTTAGAGCCGGGCTTGTGACATTCTTTTGAGAGTGATGAGCGAATCTTTCTCGAATCATTGCATTGAGTGCTTCATTCTTGAGTGAGATGAGCTTACGGAGAGTATAGGAGGAAGAATTTGGAATCCACAGTGACCTACATGAAAGTACGAACTTCCTTGGTGAATAAAGTCAACTATTTATTCTCAAGCGTCATATTAGAGCTATTTGTGCTTTAACATTCAAAACATAGGCTTGTTGATGATTCATGAGTGTGTGGGTAGTCGTTGGTCCTGATTGTGCTTTAACATTCAAATCATAAGCTTGATAATGATTCATGTCCAAGTGGGTAATTGTTGGTCCCAATTGATTTGTGTTTGATTCAACTTAGGCCAGCTGAAATAGCCCTTTTCTAGTGGAGATGGGAAATTACCTTAATTGCTTGAGGACAAGCAAAAGCTTAAGTTTGTAGGAGTTGATAAGTAGGGATTTTGACCACTTATTTGCACTCTTTTACTTTTGTTTTATCTCAAAAATGCTTAAAGGTATTTCCGAGAACTAATGAAATGTGCTTTCTTACAGGAATATTTGGAAATGAGCCAAAGAGATGAAAATCAACTCAAGAAGGAGTAAAATTGGACAAGGACCAAAACAAAGCAGAAAAGAGCAAAGTGAGGACCGCACAATACTGTGTGGGGCCGCAGACTATGAAGAACCACTGACAGATTCCCTTCGCAAATGCGTACCGCACAATTATTGTGCGGTCGTAGAAGACGAGGTTCAGAGAGATGGTGTTTTGGGTCCATGAAGAAGTGCAGACCGCACTATTATCGTGCGGCCGCAGAATGCAAAAGTGCGGCCGCACTCATAAATATGCGGTCCGTAGAAATCTCCCATGTCAAGCTCAAGTCCAAGAGTGTGGGTGCACTCAGAAATGGGCGGTCCACAAAATCTGAAGAAGTGCAGCCGCACCCCAGAATTGTGCAGCCACAGAAGTCCATCCTGTCAAGCCAGCTTCAAAGTACGGACCGCACACAAAATTGTGCGGTCGCACAACCTCCGCAGGGGCAATTTTGTTCGATAATTTCAGTTGGGTATAAATAGATCTTTTTGTCAAATTTAGGTCAAGTTTAAGCACCTGAAAGTAGATAGCCATTTGTTCCCTTACTGTTTTGGATAACTTTGTAATAGTTTATCATTTTAACATTAGATTTTCTTCCCTTAATCATCTATTATGAGTTTAATCTTAGTTTCTTCTTTAGTTTCTTCAATTTTGCCTATGAGTAGCTAAATTCTTAGCTAGTGTTGTGGCCCAAACCTAGTGTGGGTGCCTAATAAGTGTTTAATTTGGGGCTTGTTTGTGATTGGGTGTATGATATTTAGCCTAGTTCTTGCTTGAATTTAAGAATTAATGATTGCAAACACTGATTCAGGCCTAATTGACCTAGTCTCTACTTGAGAAAGAGAGACTAAGTCTAGGAAAACTTAGCTAACAAGGAATTGGGGTAAATACAAGAAATTGATAGCCCCAATTATAGGGTCAAATCTAGAGATAGTAAGACCCGACTTGCGGATCTATCATTAGTTTTGTGAATTACCCATTTGGACTTGAGAAAGCCAAATTGGGCAAAACCACTCAAACTACCGAGAGGTATAGAGTGGGTAATTGCGTGTGATTGCTATATTACACCCCGATCAATCAAACCTGCGGTAAAGCCCACAATCCGTTAGGTAACCACTTAGGTAGAAGTCACGACCCTAGATCTTTTATCAACTAGAAAAACAACAATACCAAAAATATCGTTCCTTAGCTTTTCATTTACAAACAATAGTATACTTTTTAGAAGTAGGAAGAAACAACCAATTATGTGGAAGTGCAATTTGGACACGTCATACACCTAGTCTAGATATATACCTAATCCAATATAAGCTCTCTATGGAATCGACCCCGACTCACATTGGATAATTATAATTGCATCGACCGCTTCACAATCCCAATCAGTGGTGTGAATTTGGGCGACATCACTAACCACAACCCGTTAGGCAAGCCAACAGTCACATAATAACAATGAAATCAAATGAACGTGGTCCAATAATTCAACAGCGGAAAAAAAATAACATGAAATATATGAGAATGTCACCATAAAACTGCTACAACCATCCCTAAAATATGGTGTCAAGGGGAACACGAACACTCTCGAATAACAAGATACTAGTAAAATCCTCTAATACAATTATCTGAACAATAGAACAGTAAGGATAGAAATAACTGAAAGGGAACTTCAAGGACTGCAGACGACGTAGCAACCACCTTGTTGTTTCCTAAAGGCTGGCAACAACTCAAGTCTGGAAATCACCTCGACCGGATGTACCTAGATCTGCACACAAAGTGTAAAGTATAGTATGAGTACAACCGACCCATGTACTCAATAAGTTACAACACTAACCTTGGGCCGAAAGCAGTGACGAGCTCAGAACAATAGTCATATACCAATATCAATAACCGGTAATAGTTCAGAATGTAAAGGAAAAATCGTAGAAACAAGTAGCTCAATGATACCATGTTTAGCTTGTTCGCATTTTAGAAATTTAGACATGCTTTCAGTTATAACAGTTAAAGCCCAATACGGATAAAGCATTTTATTTAACAGCTATCATGTGGAAGGTACATCTCTATGCCTACATGTCAAGTATACATGTCAAACAACAATGTCACAGTGGATCCATCAATACTCACACTTAGTACTGTACGTGTGCCTAGCATAACTGCCCACCATTCAAGCACGTATATAAAACTTTGTGCCTGCGCCTACTCTTGGCATGTCAGACTCTGGAGAGGTGTATCCTGCCCACTCTAAACATAATCATTTAGCCCAATAGTGAGGTCAGGTACACGAGTCACCCCAAACAATAACAATTAGGCCAATATGGGCCTGGCATACGCGTCATGTCAAAATCAATACCAAACCGACTCTATGGCCCAAACTCAGCCATTACCATTCATGTATCACATAAACTCATCTCAAAATGCTCAGTTTAATAGTGTTACACATAAGAGGGATCAAAAATATATTAGGAATCAAATAAGAAGATCTGAGACAGAGATATCATCCACGGTATAGCATCATGACTGAGAACATGTGTATGAATAAAGCATGTAGCTCTGAGACAGCAAGAATAGCCCTATCAAGTCTCAAACAAATAGCACTTAGCCTAGACATGATGTCTAACATAAATCACAATTCAAATGATTAAACAAGTAGGGAAAATGCGGAGATTAAAAGATATGATAGCAATACAAGCCCGGTAATAGCCTAAAGGCCTCCCCAAACCATGAACACACCGGTGCACGCACACACGGCTGTCACCTAGCACGTACATCACACTAACATCTTTCATATAACGTAGTTCTCATAGTTAAATACCCTCAAATTCAAGTTTAGATGTGTTACGTACCTCAAAACGCGCAAACCAATACTCTAACAAGCCCTTGCCTCGTGAATCAGCTCCGAACGACTCGAGTCTAGTCACAAACAACTTAATACCATCAATATAGCCGTAGGAAACAATCTCAAATAATTAAGCTAAAGTCCTTAATCAAAATCGAAAGTCAACCCAAAAAGGCAACGTCAGGCCCGTACCTCGCAACCCGACAAAATTCACAAATTTCGAACACCCATTCAATTATGAGTCCAACCATACTAAAATCATCCGGTTCCAACCACAAATCGACCCTCAAATCATCAAATCTTACTCTCCAACAACGTAGTCTAAAATCACCAATTTTTACCTCAAATACACATAAACTAGGTGTTATAATCAATGGGCAATCAATATTTATCAATAAAAATGATGAATCTTTACTTACCTCTTCAATAGTAGCCAAAACCCTCTCAAAAATCGCCCCTAGCTGAGTTTCACAAGTCCAAAATGAGAGAAAAATATGAAACCCTTCGATTATAAGTTCTGTCAGTCAATCCGCACCTGCAGTTCTGTACGTGCGGAAATTGCGCATCTGCGGTCTTCCTGAAGCCTCCGCTCTTCCGCATCTGTGGACAAAAATTTTGCATCTGCGAGTCTGCTTCTGCGGATAAACTTCGCACATGTGCTTCCAAAACTACGGCTCCCCGTCCGCATTTGTGACCACGACCTTGCCCAGCTCAACTCCGCTTCTGCGGAAAACCAAACCCGGAGATGTGAAAAACCCTTTGCATCTGCGGTCCCAGACAACCTTCCCAAATCTCGCACCTGCGCACAAACAGCCGCTTCTGCGGCTTCGCACCTACGGCCAAAACCATGCAACTACGGTTACACCAGACCTGAAGCTTCAGCATTTTTCTTAAGTCCAAATCTCAATCTGATTCACACCCGAAGTCCCCGGGGTCCCAATCCAAACATACCAACACGTCCTAAAATATGATACGGATTTAGTTGAAGCCTCAAATCACATCAAACAACATCAAAATCACGAATCGCACCCCAATTAAAGTCTAATAAAATTAATGAATTCCAACTTCTAAAACCAAATGCCGAAACATATCAAATCAACTCCGAATGACCTCAAATTTTGTACACTAGTCCCAAATGACACAACGAACCTATCCTAACTCTCGGAACCAAAATACAAACTCGCTATCAACAAAGTCAACTCTCGGTCCAACCTTTCAACTTTCTAACTTTCTCCAAAAAAACTCAAATCAATATTCGGACATATGCCTAAGTCCAAAATCACCCTACGACACTATTAGAACCATCAAAACTTCATTCCGGAGTCGTCTACACAAAAGTCAAACTCCGGTCAAATCTTTCAACTTAAGCATTGTGACAGAGGTATTTTTAGTCAGTCTAAAGTCACACACACGCGGCAGTTAAGCCCAGTACTTGACTCAGCCTTTCCCAACACTTAGCCAAATTTTCAGCAAGATTGGCCTTAGACGAATTTAGGCAGCAAATGTAAAGAGAACACAATTACATACGGGAAAATCCCAACCTTTGTATTAATTCGAAAACTTGCAAAGGATACTCTCACTTTGCTATGAACACAAGTCGTTCTTTAGCCAACACTAAGACCTGCCCAATGCCCAGCCTTAGTCCCTTGATGAAACTCTCACATTTCTATCTTGTTTCCCACTTGAATTTCACACGAAATTCCCATATACCTCTGACTAAGTCCAAAGGCACCTATTTATGGCACATAGGCAGCCTTTGGGACTTGACAGCACATGGACACTTGTTGTCTACAGCTTTTGCCACTTGGCGGGCTAAGACTAAATCTGTTCCTATCTTGTAGTTGATATCCCCAACTACATAGGCCATGATCTATACAAAATGATAGTGGATACAAGCACTAAACAGACATGGGTACAAGAGGATAGAAAAAGCCAACCGCCAACTATTTTGGCATGTGCATTGCATATGCCCTTTTACGTGGTCAGCTGTTGCACGCCTAATGCTGGCATTGTGACCAGCCTTGGCTCCTTTTGACATTATTCTGCACCAATGCCTTGTCGCAACCTTCCGCCCATGATTTTGCCGCACACGCCTGACGCCACTACCGCCTACACATGCCTTGGCCGCATTTTTGCCTTGTCTTTGTCAACCCTTGTTTCACTCGTGCCATTACTTGTATTTTCCTTCACATAGCCTTGTCTTAGCTATTGAAAGGCTTTGCCATCATTCCGCACTGTTTTGCCTTAGCTTAGCCCGCACTTGGCGCTGCCACAACCCAAAGTGCTCGTGCCACTGACTTTGGTGTCGCCTCCAACTTGCCCACACTGCCTTGTCAAGCTTTTGCCAAGCATGTCTCGCCTGTCTCAAGACCTTGGCCAATACTTGTTCTCAACAGCCTACATGGCAATGTCTTGTCCGTTGTCCGCATGATCGTTTTGCCCACACATAGGCCAATGGCAAGGCCATCACGCCCAATCCTTGCCGCAGCCGCAGCCGCACCACGCCAAATGTCAAAGAATCAGGCCCCTAATAAATCTTTTAACTTTGGGACTAAGTATTCCAATTCACTCTGAAACTTCCCCGGAACCAATCCAACTACCCCGGCAAGTCACATAACCACAAATGAACATAGAAGAAGCGATAAATAGGGGAACAGGACTACTGTACACAAAACGACCGATCGGATCATTACATTAAATTTTAAATATTCTCTATATATAGTAATGGAAAATTGTGATTTATAATACTTAAATTATGTATTTTAATTTTAAGTATCTTTCATTTAAAAAAATATATATTAAAGATTCTAATGTCAGCATTCACTCAGAAAAAAATTTGATTCCTTAACCTCGTAAACCTGTGATTCTTTCAAGACGGATGGAGTGTGAGGGTGGAAATAAATTTGAGCAAAACTGCACTAAATTGTGAGTAGTATTAGTATAACTATTAGATTTAGGAAAGGATAGTTGATATAAATATTCATTATTCTGTGGCCTATATGGGTAAGATAGATAAAGTTGTCTTAGTCGATATCCTTTAGACCTTTACGATAAAATTTGAATCAAGATAGTAAAAATTAGGGGTGTACATAGGTCAGGTTGGTTCGGATTTTGCAATTACCAAACCAAACCAATTGTATCGGATTTTTAAATTTATAGACCAAACCAAACCAACAACAGTCGGGTTTTTCAATATCGAATTTTCTCGGGTTTCTCGGATTTTTCGAATTTTTTTCCGATAAACTTGTGCTCCAAAGGTCTCTACTTTATAAATTATTTTTCACTTTACACTAAAATGCTAATAAAAGCTTAAAGCAATTGACATGTCCAACTTCAATTAAACTTAAGATAAATAATTAGAAAGAGTAGGTTGGAGTATCATGGACAAATCAAGTGCTTTAAGTATTGTAAAAAGTCTAATTTCTCTAACTGTCAAATCAACTGAACCTTAAAGAAATAATGTAATATAAAAGTTTCTTAATCGATTAAAAATCATGCACCAACTTTCTTTTAATTAATTACCTTAAAGTAGTAAAGATTCCAAAAATAATCATGAAACAAATTGTAGTTAACTATCACTCTAATCAATCCTCAAAGGTGAGTCTGCATATTTCGAAAGAAAAGAAAAAATTAACATATTTAATATTAAATAATATAAAAAAATAATTATACTCATTAACAATTGAATATAAATTATTACCTTCTTCAACTTGCTCAATTTTCTGGACTTCCTCTAACACGTCTTCAAACTTATATTCCTTGAAAATACATCAATGTAAGAAATAATGTAGGACATACATCACTCTTAATTTTACATAGTCCATATTATTTAACCAAATGATTCAAAATATAAGTAAAAAAGTTTCAATATCTTTTTAAGTAACGGTCAATTACTCATGTTAATCATCTAAGAGAAACAAAATAAACAAATAAATTTGATAATAGGGAGGAATACAACAGATTTGCATAAAAACTCGCTAATCGGAAAAAGAAAAATCTTAGTTAATTGGAAAAAAGCAAGGCGTATGTATGCAGTTAAAAGAAAACATATAAATTGAGAAAAGGGAAGAGCCTTACCGATGAGAGCAAAAGAGAGTTGATAGGGTTTGAGCTAATTGGGGGGTTTTGGAATGGAACGATAGGGTTTCTTGCTTTTGGAGAAGAGACAAAATGATTTCAATTGTTTAAGTGTTTTAGAATAATTTTAGGACTAATCTAGTTTTGCTTTAGGACTAGGTTTTGGTTTGGGCTCAATTATTCATTTATGGGCCAGACAAAAACAAACATTTACATGGGCTATAAAACCAACTTAAAATATTATGCTAAATACAGAAATTATAAAAAAAATTAAGAAATATTTATAACTTACATTCTAATAAATATTTTTATCTATCTAATATATAAAATATGTATACATGTAATGTCGGATTAGTTTGGTTACGGTTTGACTTTTTTTAGTTAATACCAAACCAACCCTATTATGGTCGGGTTTTATTTTTCAATACCAAGCCAAGTCAAACCAAACCACTAGTCGGATTTTTTTTTCGGGTTGACTCGAATTTTTGGGTTGGTGCGAGTTATCAGTTTGGTTTGTACACCCCTAGTCAAAACTACCTTACTATATTACTTCTATGTGTCAATTTTTTTCTTCAGTTTAGATCTTGTTAAATCCAATACATATATGGCATACTTAGAAAAGCAAAGAGCCAAACCAAAATAAATTTAAAATATATGAAATCGCATTGCTCCTAATCTATGGCCTTTGCTAGTCAGAAGCTTTTGGATTGTAATTTCCTTTTTTCTATTGAAATCTTGTTACGAGTCCAACACAACGTGCGTAGCACAGCAAATACTAAGTAAATTTGAAAACTAGTCCAGAATCCAGTGTATACTCGTGATCTTATCCAATACGTATATCATAGTGTAGAAAATATTAAATAAATAAAAATCATTAAATTCTTATCCAGTGTATATTCTCAATTTCCATTTTCCAATTCTCCTACTATTCAACATATACAATGCGGTCGTTGTAGTTCAGCTATAATGAGTTGGAGTTAGGAAGGCAGAGTACAATTTATTTCTTCTTTGATAAATAAGTATTAAAAGATATCGTAGCAATGGGAAGTAAAATAAAGGATACAAAATAGTCTTTGGCCTACTGATCAGATTTTATTCAAAATTATAAGTGGATTTCATGTTCTGTATATTAGATTTGCTTACTTTATCAAACTTCTAAGACAGAGAAAAAAAAAGGAGACGTTTAACTGCGATCATCACACGTTGCTTTCCACGCATTTGGTTGTAAATTACTCTATGTGTCTCAACCTATTAAATGTGTTCTTTTTCCCTATTATAATTGATAACTTCCATGGACGGAAGGTTAGCTACGTCAGTAGGTTTGGGGAAGAAGAAGAGAGGAATTTAGAGAGAAAATTTCTGAGTATCTGTATGAACTTTCTTCTTCATTCGTCTCTCTACAAAGATGTACAAGAGGCAGTGTGTATATATATATATATATTCTTCTAGGTGCTAACCGCTAACCGCCTAACAAATTCTATAGATTATAACGACTTAAGCTTATGTGGGACCTATAGCCACAGCTTGGATTAACTAACTGCTCTTCAACACTTCCCTTCAAGCCGATGGCTTGAACATGTTCTTTACTCCCAATTTTTCTAGTTAATAGTTATGTTGCACCTTGCCCAAACTCTTCGTCAGTAGATCAGCTAGTTGCTCCTTAGTGGATACGTGTTCTGTTCTCATTACTCCTAGTAGAATCCTTTTCCTCACAAAGTGACAGTCTATATCTATATGTTTGGTCCTTTCGTGACAAATTGGATTAGCAGCAATCTGGATTGCAGCCTTACTATCACATCACAGATCAACAAGTAGTTCCACCTTCACTCCCAGCTCTTCAAATAGTCCTATCAACCAAGTAACTTCAGCAGCACATGCAACCATGCTTCTGAACTCTGCTTCAACTGAACTCCTAGAAACAATCTCTTGTTCCTTATACTTCCATGATATTAGAGCATTCCCAAATTTTACCAAATATCCAGTGACTTATCTTCTTGTTTGCAAGCAAGCTCCCCAGTCAGAATCACAATAGGCTATCAGCTTGTTTGTGTTGTTGGCAGGCATCAGAAGACCAAAAGCCAAGCCTTTATGTATCTCACTACTCTAAGGTCTGTTTATATGTGAGATGTCTTTGGACTGTGTATGAATTGACTTAGGACTTGCACTGCAAAAGCTAGGTCAGGTCTGGTCATGGTAAAATACAATAATCTACCTACCAACCTCTGATAGATATTAGGATCCTTTAGCAACTCATCTGCAGTATTGATTTTCATCCAATCACCATAGTCTACTGAGATTAGTTTCTGATTCATTTCAAGAAGAGTTCCAACAGGTTTTGCTCCACTTAAACCAGATTCAAAGATTAATTACATAGCATACCTTCTCTGCTTCATTACAATTCCCTCTTTGGACCTGGCAAACTCAACGCCTAGAAAGAATTTAAGTTCACCAAGTTCTTTAATTTTGAATTTGGTTTGTAGATCTTCTCTTGTCTGGTTCAGTTGTCTGGGATCGGTGCCTGTTATAAGTAAGTAATCTACATACACTAGGATCACCACAATATTATCTCCTGCTCTTTTGGTGAATAGAGAGTAGTCAAAGTGACTATGTTGGAACCCATCTTCACTAGAGCCTCAGTAAATTTATGTTGTACTTTCTTGGAGCCTATTTGAGACCATATAGAGATTTATGTAGTCTGCAGACCTTCTAAGTCTCCCCCTATCTGCAAAAACCTTCTGGAATATGCATATAGACTTCTTCAAGAAGATCATCATTGAGAAAGGCATTATGCACATCCATTTGGTAGATCAACCAGTATCTAGAAGCAGCCAGTGCAATAACAGATCTTACAGTGACCATTTTGGCCACAGGAGAGAAGGTCTCAGTGTAATATAGACAATCTTTCTGACTATACCATTTAGCTACTAACCTGGCCTTACATCTTTCAACTTCACCTAAGGCCCTATATTTAACTTTGAATATCCACTTGCAGCCAATGAGTGTTTTTCCAGGAGGTAAATCCACAAGTTTCAAGTGTTGTTATCTTCTAAGGATGCCACTTCTTGCTTCATGGCCTGCATCCAGTTGGGATCAGTGGCAGCTTCTCTGAAAGACTTTGGCTCGGTCACCAACTGAATAAAATGTCAACAT
This sequence comes from Nicotiana tomentosiformis, assembly GCF_000390325.3. Taxonomy (NCBI): domain Eukaryota; kingdom Viridiplantae; phylum Streptophyta; class Magnoliopsida; order Solanales; family Solanaceae; genus Nicotiana; species Nicotiana tomentosiformis. The sequence goes on along the minus strand of NC_090822.1, from coordinate 104,378,473 downwards.
GTGCTGATATGGAGGTGTCAACTTGGAGTAGGTGACATAAGAGATAGAATATGCACATGTTTGGCTAGCTAGATTAGTGACATAATCTTCCAGCCACATAGGAGGTCTACTTGATCTGCTAGATCTCTGATAAGTAGGGATTTTGACCGCTTATTTGCTCTCTTTTTAGCTCAAAAATGGTTAAAGGTATTCCCCAGAACTAATAAAATGTGCTTTCTTGCAGGAATATTGGGAAACGAGCAAAAGAAGTGAAAATCAACTCAAAAAAGAGTAAAATTGGACAAGAACCAATACAAGGCAAAAAAAAGGCTACAGTACGGACCGCACAATACTGTGTGCAGCCGCAAACTCTGAAGATGCACTGATAGAATTTCTTCACAGAGTGCGGACCGAACAAATATTGTGCGGCCGCAGAAGACTAGATTTAGAGACTTCTAGTTTGGGAGCTTGAAGATGTGCAGCCGCAGGATGCCAAAATGCAGCCGCACTCATAAATGTGCGTTCCGCATAATAAAGCCCAGATCCAGTCCAAGAACAAGAGTGCGGCCGCACTCAGAAATGTGCGGTTCGCACAATTAGAGGAAGTGCGGCCGCATCTCACTTTTATGCGACCGCAGAAAGTCAACCTGGCCAGTCAATCTCAAAGTGCGGACCGCACACATAATTGTGCGGCTGCACAACCTTCACAAGGACAATTTTGTCAGATATTTTTAACTAGGTATAAATAGATCTTTTTGTCAATTTTAGGTTAAGTCTGGTGCACCTGAACACTTAAAGCCGTTTTTATTTACTGTATTAGGTAACTTTGTATTAGTTTAGCATTTAAACATTAGATTTTCTTTCTTTAATCAATTATTATATATTTTATCTTAGTTTCTTCTTTAATTTTTTTATTTTTCATGAGTAGCTAAACCCTTAGCTAGGGTTGTGACCCAATCTTAGTATGGGTACTTAATGGATGATTGATTTAGGGCTTATTTATGATTGGGTATATGATATTTAGCCTAGTTCTTGCTTGAATTTGAGATTTTATGGTTGCAAACGTTGATGCATGCCTAATTAACTTAGTCTTTACTTGAGAAAGTGAGACTAAGTCTAGAAAAACTTGGCTTAACAAGAATTTGGGGTGAACTCAAGAAATTGATAGCCCTAATTAAAGGGTCGAATCTAGAGATAGTAAGACCTGACTTGAGCATTTATCACTTGTTTCGTGAGATACCCATTTGGACTCGAGAAAGCCAAATTGAAAAAAATCACTCAAACTATCGAGAGGTATAGAGTGACTAATTGAGTATGATTGCTATATTGTATCTCGATCAACCAAACATGCACTAAAGCTCTAAATCTGTTAGGTAACTAACTAGGCAGAAGTCGCAACCCTAGATCTTTTATAACTTGAAAAACAACCAAAACCAAAAATATTGTCTCTTAGATTTACAATTACAAGCATTAGTGTAAAAGTAGAAGTAGAAACAACAATAGAAAATGTGGAAGTGTAATCTTAGGCACGTCATACATTCACACTGGGTATACACCTAATCCAACATTAAGCTCCCTGTGGAATCGACCCCGACTCGCGTTGGATTTTTATTATTGCATCGACCGCCTCACAACCTAAATTAGTGGTGTGAGTTTGGGCGACATCAATTTTTGGCGCCGTTGCCGGGGAGAAAAATGGATTTAGCTATATATTTAGTTTTGTTTGTGACTTGTCTTCTTTTCCTTCCGGGTTACTAACCTTTTTGTGAATTGATTGTAGGTACAAAAATGGCTCTCAACAATGATCCTCTCGGAAACATGCCGTTGGGGGATATGGACGTGGAAGATGACCCAGTTGAAGAGGTTCCTCTTGAAGCTCAAGCAAATAGATGAGGCAGACCGCCTCAAGACAACATTCCTATTCCTCCCCCAAATCCACCAAGAGCGGCTCCACACTGGGTGTTGCCGAATGAAGGGTACACAAGTGCCATAGTCCCACCCCGCATTAGGGCGGGCAACTTTCAAATCACAAATATTATGCTTACATTGCTTGAGCAACGAGGATTCTTCATCGGAGCTCCGAATCAAAATGCGTACAAGCATTTGAAAGGATTTGTGGACACCTGCCGGGGGAGTAAACAGACCAACGTTTCCAAGGATGCTTTAAATTTGAGACTATTTCCCTTTTCTCTACGGGGGAAAGCCTTGCACTTGTTAGAAAGATTTTCAAACCATTCTATCCATACATGGGATGAATTGGCGAAAACATTTATTGCCAAGTTCTTTTCTCCCAGGCATATGGCTACTCTTAGAGACGAGATTCTAGCATTCAAACAAGAATCTAATGAGCCTTTGCATGAGATATGGGAGAGGTACCGTGCAATGGTGAAAGAGTGCCCGAATAATGACATGATCGAAGCTATGATTCAACAAAACTTCTACATGGGGATCAATACTACCAATCAATGCATGGTCAACCAACTTACCGGTGAAAATTTCATAACAACACCATATGCCGAAGCTTGTGAAATCTTAGATGAAATGGCGGATACTTCATCGGCATGGCAAAGTAGAGAAAATGCTCCTCAAGGCTATTCAAATGTGATTCACCTACACAAAGAATTGCACGATCATAGGCAAGCAATTGTCGAGTTGACCACTACAATGAATCAATTGGCCAAAGCTCAACTTCAATAGGTTCAAGGTCCTAAGCAAGTAAATACAATGGGAGGTGTCAATATGATGGTGAACAAGCTAAGGCAAAAGGGTCAACAAGTGCAAAACCGTGTGGAACAATTTGTGCAAGATGATAGTGGGTTCGATCAAGACGAATCATACAATGAGCAAGAGGAAGAAGTGCAATATGTGAATAACTACCAAGGGTAAAGGAACAACTCTCAAGGCCCGAATCACCAACAATGGCGGTCTCAAGGAAATCATGAAAATTGGAATAATCAAAACCACCAAGGCAATTGGAGTGGTGGTACCAACAATCAACGTAATTGGAACAATAATAATAATCAAGGCTATTGGAACAATCAAGGCAACCAAGGCAATTGGGGTGGCAAAATCAAGGATATTGGGGAGGCAACAATTAAGGGGGTTGGAATGGTAACCAAGGGAATTGGGGGTCGGGTCACAAAGGCCCCCGATGTATCAACAACCAAACAACCCGCCTCCTTATCCGTCTCAAGGTTCTAGTTCTTCCAAAAATGATATGGGACGGATCGAAACTATGTTCAAACAAATGATGGAGTAAAATGCCAACTCCCAGGCTCAATTAGCCTCTCACAACACTTCAATCTACAATTTGGAAGTTCAATTGGGGCAAATCTCGCAAGCTTTAAACACTCGTCCGAAGGGGGCACTACCTAGTGATACAGTGGTGAACCTGAAGGGTGGGAACAACACGGGACATGCCATGACCATAACAATAAGGAGTGGAAGAGGTGGAGATGCAACCACCTCAAATCAAATAATAATTGTGGATGATGATGTAGTGGTTCAAGAAGATGAGATTCCAAGCAATGTGGTTCAAGCTAATGAAGAAGTGAGAATTGATATTGATGAGAATGTGGAGGAGACCCAAGAAGAAGTGAACCCGCTTAGGAAAAATATGATTGACATACCGGAACCGGTAGTGCAAAAGGCCAAGGCACCAATGCCTAGGCCTCCTCTTCCATACCCTCAAAGGCTCGCCAAGCAAAATAGTGAGAACCAATTCAAGAAGTTTATTGACATGATGAAAAGCTTATCCATTAATGTGCAATTAGTTGAGGCGTTGGAACAAATGCCCGGTTATGCAAAGTTCATGAAATATTTGGTGACAAAGAAAAGATCAATGAATTGTGAGACTATCAAGATGACATATCAAGTGAGTGCTATTGTGCACTCAATGGCCCCGAAATTGGAAGATCGTGGCACTTTCACAATCTCTTGCACTATTGGAAGCGCCGACTTTGCCAAAGCTTTATGTGATCTAGGGGCGAGTATCAACTTGATACCCTGCTCAGTGTTTAACACTTTGGGAATTGGGCAATTAAGACCCACATCTATGAGGTTATAAATGGCGGATCGTACTATGAAGAGACTGTTGGGTTATTGATGATGTGTTGGTCCGTGTTGATAAGTTCATCCTTCCAACGGACTTTGTAATTATTGATTGCGAAGTGGACTATGAGGTGCCTATTTTCTTGGGTAGACCTTTCCTTGCTATGGGGAAGGCTCTTGTTGATGTGGAAGCCAGTGAGCTCACCTTTCGGGTGGGCGATGAAAATGTGGTTTTCCATGTGCGTAAATCTATGAGGCAACCGAATAGCATTGAAGTTTGTTCATTTGTGGACTTAGTGACCGAGGTAATAGTTGATGATGCTAGTGCAATGATGAATGTTGATGATACTTTGGAAGCCGTATTGCTTAATCATGATGATGATGGGAAGGATGGATATGTGAAATGTGTAAATGCATTACAAGGAATGTGGTTGTATACTTATGAACCCCGAAAATTATCCTTAGATCTTGAGAACCGAAAGACTCCTCCAACATAGCCCTCAATCGAGAAGCCTCCCACTTTGGAGTTAAAGACATTGCCTTCACATCTCAGGTATGAGTTTCTTGGCCCATGTTCTACTTTTCCTATTATTCTTTCCTCTTGCTTAACTAACGTGCATGTAGATTCTACTTTGGCGGTGCTCCAAAAGAGGAAGAAAGTTATAGGATGGATATTGGCGGATATTCGGGGTATAAGCCCCGCCTTTTGCATGCATAAGATCATTTTGGAGGAGGACGCCAAACCCTCTGTTGAACATCAAAGAAGATTAAATGAAGAAATGCAAGAGGTGGTGAAGAAGGAGATCATTAAATGGTTGCATGCCGGGGTTGTCTACCCCATTTCCGATAGCTCGTGGACCTCTCTGGTGCAATGTGTCCCAAAGAAAGGGGGCATGACTGTGGTAACAAATGACAAGAACGAGTTGATCCCACAAGGATGGTCACCGGGTGGAGAGTTTGCATGGACTATAGGAAGCTCAACAAAGTCACTCGGAAATATCATTTTCCACTTCCATTTCTTGATCAAATGCTTGACCGGATGTGCTTTTTATTATTTCCTTGATGGGGACTCCGGCTACAATCAAATTCTTATTGCTCTGGAGGACCAAGAGAAGACTACTTTCACTTGTCCCAATGGTACTTTCGCATTCTCACGGATGCCATTTGGGTTATGCAATGCACTGGCAACTTTTCAACGGTGTATGATGGCCATCTTCACCGATATAGTGGAGGATTTTCTTGAGGTCTTCATGGATGACTTTTCCGTGGTGGGGAACTCTTTTGATGAGTGCTTGGACAACTTGGACAAGGTATTGGCAAGATGTGAGGATACAAACTTGGTTTTGAATTGGGAGAAATGTCACTTCATGGTCGAGGAAGGCATAGTCCTCGGCCACAAAATTTCAAAGCATGGTATTGAGGTCGGTAAAGCCAAAATTGAGGTGATTTCCAAACTCCCTCCCCCTATATCCATGAAGGGAGTGAGGAGCTTTTTGGGTCATGCGGGGTTCTATCGCTGATTCATCAAGGACTTTTCTAAGGTGGTAAACCCCTTGTGCAAACTTTTGGAGAAGGATGCCATGTTCTATTTCAACGAAGATTGTATGAAGGCATTCGAATTGCTCAAGTTAAGTTTACTACTACTCATATTATCACCGCACCGGATTGGAGCTTACCTTTTGAGCTCATGTGTGATGCAAGTGATGTAGCGGTTGGAGCGGTGTTAGGGCAACGTATCAACAAAATCTTTCATCTGGTCTACTATGTTAGTAAGACCATGAATGATGCCCAAGTCAACTACACAGTGACCAAAAAGAGCTCATTGCTATTATTTTTGCTATGGAGAAGTCCTGCCCGTACTTGATGGGTACAAAGGTGATTGTTCACACCGACCATGCGGCACATCGATATTTGATGAGCAAAAAATATTCTAAAGCAAGACTAATGTGGTGGGTGCTTATTTTGCAAGAGTTTGATCTAGAGATTCAAGACAGCAAAGGTAGTGAAAATCAAGTGGCGGACCAGTTGTCTCGCTTGGAGGAGGAGGGTAGGCCACATGATGGCCTTGAGATAAATGATTCATTTCCCGACGAGCAACTCTTAGCCATTTCTATGACCAGGATGCTATGGTTCGTCGACTTAGCAAATTATCTTGTGAGTGGCATTGTACCAAATGAGTTCTCTTCAAACCAAAGGAAGAAGCTCAAACGGGATTGCCTTGACTATTATTGGGATGAGCCTTATCTCTTTCGGATTTGTACCGATGGTGTGATTCGACGATGTGTACCGGAGGAGGAACAAATAGAAATTCTTGAGGCTTGCCACTCTTCGCCATATGGTGGTCACCATGGTGGAGCTAGAACGGCAACAAAAGTGTTGAGTTGTGGATTCTATCGGCCTACTCTTTATAAGGACGCTAACGATCTCGTCAAGCGTTGTGATAAATGTCAAAGAGCCGGTGAGATTTCTAAGAATAATGAGATGCCCCTCACCACCATCTTGGAGATTGAAATTTTTGATGTGTGGGCCATTGATTTCATGGGTCCGTTCGTGAGCTCTTGTGGGAACACTTACATATTGGTAGCTATGGATTATGTGTCAAAATAGGTTGAAGCCGTGGTTTTACCCAACAATGAAGCTCGAAGTGTGGTGGCATTTTTGAAAATGAACATCTTCACGAGATTTGGTACTCCAAGGTCCATTATTAGTGATGGGGGATCGCACTTTTGTAACAAAGATTTTGATACCTTACTCACAAAGTATGGTGTCAATCACAAAGTGTCGACTCCCTATCATCCTCAATCAAGTGGGAAAGTCGAAGTGTCTAACCGGGAGATCGAGAGTATTTTGTCGAAGACTGTGAATGCCAACCAGACGGATTGGTCAAAGAAACTTGATGATGCTCTTTGGTCTTATAGGACGGCTTACAAAACACTGATTGGTATGTCTCCGTATCGGTTAGTGTTCGGGAAAGCTTGTCACCTACCAATGGAACTTGAGCACATGGCTATGTGGGCATTGAAGAAGCTTAATCTTGAATGGGATGTTGCCGCCAACTTAAGGGTGGCACAATTGAATGAGCTTCATGAATTCCGGTTCCATGCATATTCAAGTTCGTCCTTGTACAAGGACAAGGTGAAATACCTCTATGACAAGTACATCCAGAACAAGGAGTTCAATTCTCGATTGCGGATGTTTCCGGGAAAGTTGAAATCCAAGTGGAATGGTCCATTTGAGGTTGTGCATGTGACACCCTTTGGTGCATTAGACTTGAAGAAGAAGAATGATGAGGTGTTTAGAGTTAATGGTCACAGGGTGAAATATTATCTTGGTAAAATTGATGATTGCCATGTTGTGGCATTAATTCATTTCAAGTGATTGATGGTAACCTGCGTCGTGCCGCGACGTTAAATCAGGCGCTTCTTGGGAGGTAACCCATGTGTCTTTTTCTTTTTCTATTTCATTAGATAGGCTTTATTTTGTGTTAACTAGTTTTGAAGTGTATGCAGGAATGGATGTGCATTGCAGGGACTATGTCAAAATTTGGCTAAGTGTTGAAAGAGTGCGGACCGCACAATTCTAAAGGCAGCAGCAGAAATCACTCTGCGGCCGCATAATTCTGTGCGCGGTTGCATAACTGGAAGACCAAAATTTCATGTTCTTTGAAGTTGGCCTGTCAAAATTCATAGCCAATCTGCGGCCGCACACAAAATTGTGCGGTCCGCACAAATTCTGCGGTCGCACTCACTTTTATGCGGACTGCAGAGTTGCTTCAAGGTCCATTTAAAGAGTGTGGTCCGCACTCAAAATTGTGCGGCCGCACTCGCCTTAGGTTTGGGGAGACTTGGTCAACCTATAAATAAAACCTCAAGGCACTATTCACAACTTTACCACTCTGAGTTCTTGAACCCTAAGCAAACATAGTGCACGATCAATTATTTCACAATCTTCCTTCATTTCATGAGTGTATATTCTTACCTACATCCTTTATAACTGACAATGGTTAGATCACGTGGTAGAGGCGATACCTCAAAAGGGAGAGGTGAATCCTCCCGAGGCAGAGGAAAAGGCACTCGCCCTCTGCGAGTGCAATCGAAGACAATTGCTAAAGAACCGACCACCGGGAGAGGAAGGGACACAGAACCCTCATAATCGAGTTCCTATGCCCCATCCAGGGAAGCCTCCGAGGGTCATTCATTGGAGGTCCAACCTGAGGCCCAGTCCCAACCATCCCAACCCATTTGCGTTTTCAATTGTGCGACGAACCTACATCTAGTTCTTCTGGAGGTTCTAATGCAGGAAGCCAGGGTTCCGAGCCCTCCTCTATACCTACTCCTCCGTCACCAGTAGCTATTAATGTCGATGATGATGATGTCCCGGATGATGGTAGAGGAGGGGACACTCGAGTGGGTGGCCTTGAGAGGTCAAAAAGAAAGGAAATATGGGAGGATCGTTTCGTCAGCTTCACAGCCTTCAACAGGTTATGGGAATTGTGGCCCCATAGGTCGCTCACACTTGAGCGATAGTTCTTAGTGAAGGATTTTGATATTCATAATCCAAATGTCCTTAGACAGTTTCACGAGCGCAAGGGGTGGAAGTAGATCAGTCGCAGTGTCAAAGATGCAAATAAGCACTTGGCTAGCTGAGATTCGAAGACATGGAGGCAGTCTAGTACCTAGAGAAGTTGGCTCTGGGTGATGTAGCTCGCCCTTGGCTAGCTGAGATTTTGGCCGCCCGAAGACCATCACCATCACCATCATCACCACCAGCAGGAGTTCCTATCCTCCCGGCCACCATAAAATTTGAATCTAAAGGTTGGCAAACCTTTGTATGTAGCCGGATTGATCCGAGTTTGAATGAGAACAACCCCCCACTACCCCGGGCAGTTCTGGTGCCTTCTATTATGGTGGGGGTACCCGATCAATGTGGGTGCCATCATGTCAACCAACATCATATTGGCGGTCCGAAAAAGTGAAAAGTCCTACCCTTATCCAAACACTCTCACAAAGTACTTCAATGATGCCAAGGTGGAGCCGAGGCCATATGACACAAAAGTAAAGGCCAAGAAGCCTTTCTCATGGTACCACCTGCAGGGTGCTGACAACCCAAAGTTCAAGGGTAAGGTCACTACCACCGTTGGCCAGTCTAACGAGCCATCGGTGGTGGGTTCTGAGGCTGCTGCTGAGCCATCTATAGCTCCCATGCCTTCCACAGCAGCTGGGCCTTCCACTGGGTCAGCCAAAGTGCCACCACCTTCATCTTCTAGGCCATCAGTTGCAGTACCAATGCCAGCCTCATCCACTTATCCTCTCACTATGCTGTGAGTCTCCCAGACTTTGGCGAGCCTCAACAACTGGATGTAGATAGCCACTTCTAACCTGTCTGACATATCCAGTACTGTTGCAGCACAGTCCTCTACCCCAGTAGCACCACAGGTCCCTCCGTCAGTGGAGGAAACGTTGAAGAAGATTCTGGACAACCAGAAGACTATTATGGATACACTGGTGGCTTACTAGGGTGCTATTGAGGAGTTGACCAAGCAGGTGAAGAAGATGAGGAAATCCCAGGCTTCAAAGAAAGCAGTGAAGAATTTGAGAAAAGAGGTGAAAAAGATAGTAGCAGCAGGTGATTTTCCTTTTGACCTACTGATGGAGATAGATCCATCAGTACCAGCTGACCCAGCGGCACCATCAGCCAAGACACCAGCTGGCCAGTCTGACGAGCCAGATCCCACTGCTGAGGAGATGCTTCAGATGCTCACCAGCCCTATTGTCCCTCAGCCCGGTGATGATGAGATACAGTTGGAGGAGACTGAGGGTAGTGATGCTGCCAGTCACCCTGAGACCACATAGGAAGTTTCCTTTACTCTCTATCCTCTTTTGTTTTGATTGTACTAAGCATTGAGGACAATGCTCGTTCTTATTCTGGGGGGTGGTCTATTTTGGTTCATTTTGGATGAATGTGATGCATTTTGATGACATTTGATTACTTTTGGGTCTGTAATAACTTTAATACTCTTTTTATTTTATTTTTTATTTTCTCCCTCATTATGTATATATCCATCTCTCAAGTATATATTCTATTCCTCTCGGTTTGTATATTTATTTGCCTTACTTTCAGTAGTTTATTTCATAGCTTCTTCATTTTGTTTTCTGAATAGTATAGCTTCTTAGTTACTTTATTAGCTTCTTTTTTATTTGTTAGCTTCTTTTTCTATTTTAGTGAACAATAAGCCTTTGATTTTCTTGATACTACGGTTCTTTTCTAAGGTGGGTCTTGTGTGAACCGGGTGACTCTTCTCAACGTTGGATGGCGTGACAACCTTTTTAATGGATCGAGTCAGTTTTTGATGATTAGGTAAAAACAAGTAGTATTAATGAATAAATAAGGGTCAAGCATGCTTCACTTGGTACCAACACACTTAACTACGTGCTTATGGTTAAAAATAAGTTTTTGTAAAGAAATAGCCTTAGTTAGTGACCTTGTGACTCTTGTGTTGACTTAGGCAATCATCGGGTGGTTTAGTTGAACCATTAGCGATTTTCAATCTTGAATGTGATTGTTGTGGGCCCTCGACTCTATTCTCTTTGACAATCCGGTTGTGTGAGAGGTGAGGTATTTTGTTACAAGTCCAAAATTCTAAGTTAGCCTAGCTTAAGAAGTGATTGTAGGCTTTCCTTGACCCGTTTTGAAACCTTCCATGACCCACGAATGATATCATCCTTAGTAAACCCTTTTGAGCCTAAAGCCTTTTTATTCGATAACCACATTACAAGCCTTTACTTGTTTTATAGTAACTCTCTCTTGGCACCTGAACTTTCTTTAGCACTCGTGTGATTCAAATGGCAAAAACATAAGTTTGGGAGAGAGACAAGGGGTTTAAAAATGGTCTCAAGGCACAAAAAGAGAAAAGAAATGAAGAAAAGGAAAGGCAAAGAAAAAGAAAAGAAGAACAAAAGAAAAACACAAAAAGAAAGTGAATAATGTGAAAGGGTTGAAAAGATGCAAAAGAAAGCAAAAGTTCAAAGCATGGGTTTTTAACAAAGAAGGAAAGTATGAATAGCATGACAAAGAAAGAGTGATGTCAAGTCTCTCTAATCCCCCTAAGGGAAAAGAAAATGACTCAAAGAGTTGGCAAAGTAAGAGCCAAAAAGAGAATATGTAGTGCTAAAAGAAAGATGAACCAATTCCATTCTGATATTTCCTTCCTTAGTCCAAAAGCCTTCATTACATGCCGAAAAAGCCCTACGTGATTTCAAGCCGAGCAAACTTACATTAGTGGTGATCTACATAAGGGGCAAGCATATGGTACTTAGAGCCGGGCTTGTGACATTCTTTTGAGAGTGATGAGCGAATCTTTCTCGGGTCATTGAATTGAATTCTTCATTCGTGAGTGAGATGAGCTTCCGGAGAGTATAGAAGGAGGAGTTTGGGATCCACAGTGACCTGCATGAAAGTGCGAGCTTCCTTGATGAACAAAGTCAACCCTTGATGCTCAAGCGTCCATTGTGCTTTAACATTCAAATCATAAGCTTGATAATGATTCATGAGCGTGTGGGTAATTATTGGTCCCAATTGATTTGTGTTTGATTCAACTTAGGCCAGCTGAAATAGCCCTTTTCTAGTGGAGATGGCCAGCTGAAATAGCCAAAATGCGGCTACACTCATAAATGTGTGATCCGCATAATGAAGCCCAGATCCAATCCAAGAACAAGAGTGCGGCCGCACTCAGAAATGTGCGGTCCGCACAATTAGAAGAAGTGCGGCCGCATCTCACTTTTATGCGACCATAGAAAGTCAACCTGGCCAGTCAATCTCAAAGTGCGGACCGCACACATAATTGTGCGGCCGCACAACCTTCGCAGGGGCAATTTTGTCAGATATTTTTAACTGGGTATAAATAGATCTTTTTGTCATTTTTAGGTTAAGTCTGGTGCACCTGAACACTTAGAGCCGTTTTTATTTACTGTATTGGGTAACTTTGTATTAGTTTAGATTTTAAACATTAGATTTTCTTTCCTTAATCAATTATTATGCATTTTATCTTAGTTTCTTCTTTAATTTCTTCATTTTCCATGAGTAGCTAAACCCTTAGCTAGGGTTGTGATCCAATCCTAGTATGGGTACTTAATGGATGATTGATTTAGGGCTTATTTATGATTGGGTATATGATATTTAGCCTAGTTCTTGCTTGAATTTGAGATTTGATGGTTGCAAACGTTGATTCATGCCTAATTGACTTAGTCTTTACTTGAGAAAGTGAGACTAAGTCTAGGAAAACTTGGCTAACAAGAATTTGGGGTGAACTCAAAAAATTGATAGCCCCAATTAAAAGGTCGAATCTAGAGATAGTAAGACCCGACTTGAGCATTTATCACTTGTTTCGTGAGATACCTATTTGGACTTGAGAAAGTCAAATTGGGCAAAATCACTCAAACTACCGAGAGGTATAGAGTGAGTAATTGAGCATGATTGCTATATTGTATCCCGATCAACCAAACATGCCCTAAAGCTCTAAATCCGTTAGGTAACTAACTAGGCGGAAGTCACAACCCTAAATCTTTTATAACTTGAAAAATAACCAAAACCAAAAACATTGTCTCTTAGCTTTACAATTACAAGCATTAGCGTAAAAGTAGAAGTAGAAACAACAATTAAAAATGTGGAAGTGTAATCTTAGGCACGTCATACATTCACACTAGGTATATACCTAATCCCACATTATGCTCCCTGTGGAATCGACCCCGACTCGCGTTAGTTTTTTATTATTGCATCGACCACCTCACAACCTAAATTAGTGGTGTGAGTTTGGGCGACATCAATCTCCTAAGCTCCTGAGCATAGATATGTCGTATTCCCCCGTTATCTAACTTTTTATCTCAATTCGAACATTAATTTCTTCATAATTTAGCATAAGATTTGGATGATTAGAAGCTACATAAAACTATTATAAATTAAAATCGTTTATAATAAAATATATTTAAAGAATATATGAATAAGTTTTAATTAAAGGTAATTATTTTTAACTTCCCAAATGATAAAATGTCATACTATACTCAAATAGATAACAAACTCACACATTCTGTTTGCTAGTTTTCTTAAAAGGATAAATCACTCTCACACACGAACTTGAACTGCTGAAACAACAGTTTATAGCAGTAATTGATTAGAGAAATCATGTTAAAGATGTTGTTAGCAGCGTTCAATGATCCAAACTGGAAATCCTTCTTTCATCCTTAATGTTGGGAATGAAATCTGAACTGGCTCAACACCTTTCACAACAGGCACCACCTTGAATCTCCTTAAAACATGACAAACCACCATTTTCATCTGCAGAAATGCACTCACTCTTCCCAAGCAAACCCTTAGCCCTGCTTGAAAAACTGGATAGACGAACGAAGGTCTCGGCACAAAGCACCATTCTCCTGTACTGACATCTCTCTCCAACCACCTCTCCGGTCTAAATTTCATATAATCTGAACCCCATAATTCTTGAGACCTTCCCATTGCATAAGCATTGTACATTATACTCATTCCCTTCTTCACGATTGTTCCATCGGGTAAAACATCATCTTGCATTGCATCCATTCCACCACTTGGGACTGGAGGGTAAAGTCTCATGGATTCACATAGTGAAGCATGTGTATACACCATTTTCTTATACATGGAATTATTAGCACTAGTGCTAGTACTACCCCTTGATTCCTCGTGTTTTTCTTCTATTTCTTTGATATTTTCTTCTATTTCGTTGATAATTTGTGTTTCAACATCCGAGTTTTGAGAGAGCAACCAAAAGAACCAAGTCAAAGCAGATGAGATGGTTCCTTGACTTGCAAGAAGGAAGTTGAGAATTTCATCAACAAGAAATTTCTCCCCTAAGTCTTGGTTCTTTGAGCAGAAATCTGCAGAGGAACTATTCTTTTCCTTCTTTTCCATGATAATCTTCTCAATAAACCAACGTACTTGATTGATGGCTAGTTTAAGCTCCCTTTCAGTTCCCTTGTTAAGAAATCGCTTGGCTTTCCATATTACAGGAATTGATAAATACCTGCTGAAGCTGATCTCAAGCGCACGCTCAAAGGCGTCCGCAACTACGGTTTCTGGTAAAGCTGGCGACAGATATTTCAAGTCGAAATCCAAAGCAATTTGAAATGCAAGATCATACATTAATCTGCGGATGATTTTCTGAAAATCAAAAATGGTTTCATTAGCAGCGAAAGCTGAAAGAATGGGGACCATGTTATCAAAGAGCTTTTTTCTAGTAATTGATTCGACAAACTTGTGGTGAGCATTTTGGTTCAGGTAATGGTTCAAAAGGTGTTTTTGGGTTTTCCAGTTCTCGCCATTTGAGACAAAGATACCATCCCCCAATACATTTGTCATGGATTTTGTATAAGCTTTACCTTTCTGGTAGATATCTATACGTGTCTTGAAAATGTGTTGGATGTTTGAAGGATTGGTTGTGAAAATCAAACCGCCGCCAAAGGGCCCATGGAAGTTGATGGTGGTAGAGGGACGTGAGCTTTCAAAGATTTCACACGTCCATTGGAGCAACCTATGCCTATTCTTGATGACATCCTTAAATGGGTATGATTTTGAGTTTGTAGCAGATTGGAAAGAGTTTTGCTTTTGTCTTGACAAGTAGGCGAATATGAGAATACCAAAGAAAGCAAAGAGGTAGAAAAACAAATCAATATAAGCCATGGTTTAAGAGAAGAAGAGAGGAACCCCAATAAACTGTACTTTTTACAAACATATTGAGTGTGTTAATTGAGCGTATATATTATGCACTCTACTGAATTTTTTAGTGTTATCGTAAAGGCCGGCCTAATTCCTACAATTAAGTCAGTATGAATTTAAACTTAAAAATATAGAAAAAGTCAGGCGCTATTGAGTCATTTTCCTTAAACTAATACAGAAAGCGTGTAAAGCTTGAAAGTGGTCACATATTCTAAATCTTTCATAAACTTTACTTAATTCAGATACCAAGTTAAATAAGAAGAAACTGGAAATAGACATACAATACTTCTATATTTTTGATACACTTAATCTGTTTCAGATAACAAGAAAAATAAATAGAAACTGGAAATGGGCATACAATACTTCTAAATCTTTAATACATCAAGAGTCAAGACAAATAAATAGATACTGCAAGATGCTTCACGTAATCATATCTCATATTTATAAACAGATTCTATTAGAAAAATGTATAGTGCAACGCATGATTCACAACAGAAGCAAACTACTTGGAAAAGATTTGGAGATTTGATTGTGATAATGGATATGGGAAAGTCAAACATGAACGTGGTCAGCTATATACCACTCCTTTCTTTCCGGTTTATGTGATATTATTTCATTATTAGCCCGTCTAAAGGAGAATGACACATTTTTGAAAATAAAATGACTTAATTAAACTTCTCATTTAATTTTTAATTAGAAACTTTTATAGTCACAAATGTTGTGATATATTTAAGACCACTAGTTTCAAAAATTTTTTAACTACACAAATGTTATGAAGTGCCGCATATTTAATAACACAAGTTTCATAAGTCTTTCATATTTTTTTTCTTGATAGTTATTCCAGAAGTTCCATTGTACCCAGCACACATCACAAACCTCTTGTTAATCTAGGATTTACATCATCACAAATAGGGGCGGCCCTAGGTCAAGCCACTAAAGCAAAGAATTTAGGCCCCAAATTTTGAAGGCCTCAATTTTTTTTTTTTGTTTTTCTACTCGTATTTGTATTGAGACCCCGACTAATCTAGATTCGTACCGCGTAAGACCTAGTAAAAGAGAGAACACGTTTTAATAGGATTTTTTTAACCATAAGACTCGAACCCAATATATTTAATTAAGGTAAGTTGGATCAAATACATCTCACAACAATCTTTAGAGGCAGGGTCTAAATATATTGGGTATGTTAAAATAAAAAATAAAATATTTTATAAAAATTCAAGATAACTTTTAATTTAGTAGTGATGTAACCGTTTGAGCAAAAAATGCAGAAAGAGAATCACTCCCCCTAAACCCTTGTCGCGAATATAAAACTTTTTATTATTTAAATTTTACGAGTGACATCATTAGTGAGTTAACTATATGAATTTGGTTCTATTATCTAAGATCAACAATATCTTAGGAGAGACTAAATTATTTATAAAAGAAACTATTAACAACTGATGTTAGGCCAAAATTATATACTTTTAGCACATTACTCGCCCTATATTTTGTTGGTTTAAGTGAGTTATTGTGCGACAATTACGCTAAATTGTGTTATTCTATGTGTAGAAACATCGGAATGAATCATTGATGCTATGATAAATTTTTTTTTTCCTTCTGAAAGGCCCCAAATTAAAAATTGGCTTTAGGCCACCAATCTTCTTGGGCCGCCCCTGATCACAAATCACAGACCTCCGGTGCATGTGTATATGGTATATTGACTGAGTGAGGGATGATATTAGTTAGATGGTGGTTCTCTTGACGGGTGAGCTTGTCAACTACGATCATCACCCGAAAACTGTGTCGTTACATCTCTAGCCTAAAAGACTACTCAAATTTTTGCAACAGAAAATTAAATATTATGCATAAAAAGGAAAGAACATTACTGTTGGCATCTATTCAGAAGGTCTAGATCCCGTTTGGACATAAAAAAAAAAATCACTTTTTTCGAAATCAATGTTTGGTCATAAAATTTCAATTTTGACTTGAAGATTTTCAAAAATTTGAAAAATTTCAAAAAGTTATTTTTTAAAATTTTCACTCAAATCACTCACAAAACTTCAAAAACAACCCAAAATAATATTCATGTTCAAACACAACTCTAATTTTCAAATACCATTTTCACTTAAAAAAAATTTTTACTTTTTTTTGGAATTTTACAATTCTTATGTCCAAACGCCTAGTTGCCGCCAAAAGTTAAAAACATGAAATGAAACTTTATAGCAGCTGGACAGTTAGTAAGGTCATGCACAGCACTCCACAATAAATAACAATAATTTGATACATAATGGATCTGATCATTGTGTAAAACAAATGCATATAAGATCTCAAATCTTATTAGAAAAGAAGTTATCAATAGAGATATTTTCCCTTTCTTATTAAAAAAGAACCAAATAAGTTCCTCAGGGAAGATATTGTAACGATTCGACCGATCGTTTTGAGTATTACAGCCATGTTCCCTCATTTAATGCTCAATTTATGCCTTACAATTGATTTATGACTTATCGGGTTAGTTGGTTCGGATCTGGAAGGATTTCAGAGTGAAATGAGACACTTAGTCTCATAATTGAAAACTTAAGTTGGAAAAGTTGAGCGGATATTCACTTATGTGTAAACGACCTCGGAATTGAATTCTGATGATTCCAATAGCTCTGTATGGTGAATTTAGACTTAGGAGCATGTCCGGATTTTTTTTTTGAGGTCTGTAGTGGAATTTGGCTTGAAATGGCGAAAGTCAAATTTTTAGAAAGTTTGACCGGGGGTTGACTTTTTGATATCGGGGTCGGAATCTAGTTTTGAAAATTATCATAGCTCCGCTATGTCATTTATGACTTGTGTGAAAAATTTGAGGTCAATCGGACGTGATTTGATAGGTTCCGGTGTCGTTTCTAGAAATGGAAGTTTCAAAATTTACTAGGCTTGAATTGAGGTGCGATTTAGGTTTTAGCGTTGTTTAATGTGATTCGAGGCTTCGACTAAGTTCGTATGATGTTTTAGGACTTGTTGGTATATTTGATTGAGGTCCCGAGGGGGCTCGGGTGAGTTTCGGGGTGGTTTCGGACTATTTCTAAGCCATTTTTAATTGATGGTTTCTGCCTACAGAGATGTGCATCGCGATCGCGAACATTTGGTCACGTTTGCGAAGAGAAAAGAGCAGTTTGGAACCTTGTGAATCGCGATCGGGGAAGCTCTTTCGCGATCGCGTAGAACAAAGTCTCTGTTGCACTGACTAGACTTTGGAAGTTTATATCTCGCAATCTATAAGAAATTTGGAGATGATTCAAATATAAAAGTTGTAGCCCTTGATATCTAGTTTTTAGAAATATAAACCATTTGTTATTTGGAGTTATGTGCAAGAAGTTATGATAGATACACTATAGGCTGTCTGGAAAGAGTTTGGAAATCTCTGTTGTATAGGGCTGACTTTGGAAGCTTATATCTAGCAATCTATAAGGAATTTGGAGATGAGAAACAAATGAAGTCATAGCCCTTGGTGTTTAGTTTTCAGAAAGTTAATCCATTTTGCCATTTAGAGTTTTGTACAAAAAGTTATGGCCATTATACTAGAGGTTGTCTCGAAGAGTTGGGGAGTTTGTTCTTCGCGATCGTGAAGCATTTTCCGCGATAACAAAGAGCAATTTTGTGGCTGAAAATTTTTGTGCTTCACGATCGCAAAGAGTAAATGCCTGCACAGAAGATATATTTTGAGGTTTCGGCCATTTTAAAATATTTGGAGCTATGGAGCTCGGATTGAAGCGATTTTTTATGCGATTTTCACCATATGGATTGAGGTAAGTGAATCTATTATTGTTTTTATCAACAAATTAGTGTTTTGGGTTGAAAAGAGTAGAAAAATTCATAGACTTTAATTGAAAATTTGAAGGCCGATTTGTAGTCGGATTTGAGTAATTGTGGTATGGTTGGACTCATGGTTGAATGGGGGTTCGAATTTTGTGTGTTTTATCGAATTCAGAGATGTGGGCCCCACGGGTGATTTTGGGCCGTAATTTTGGATTTTTAGAAAATATTAGTATTTTGATATGGAATTAATTTCTATAATTTTTGTGAGCTGAATCAAATTAATTGTGACTAGATTCGAGCCGTTTGGAAATTGATACGCGCAGAATAAAATTTCTGGAGCATTACTTAGCTTGCTCAACATTGGATTTGGCTTGTTCGAGGTAAGTAACTCTTCTAATCTTGGAGCTGAGGGTATGAACCTTGAACACATGTATTATGTGAATTGTTGGGAGGTAACGCATATGCTAGGTGACGAGCGTATGGGCGTGCACTATAAAAATTATGACATAATTATTTTCGTGGAATTTTATAGTAAACAAATCTTGGAATTTTCCTTGTATTGTCATATGTTAAAGGAATTTGAGCTGAGAATCATATTGAAAATCATGTTGAGGCTATGTGCCAGTATTATTGGGACCCACAAATGTCATATTGTTGTGAATTATTTGTTTTAAATTAAAAATTCATACTCAATCATATTCATTTCATTGCATATCATATCTCAGTCTCTGTTGTTATTTATTGATACATCATATCATCATTTTCGGGCTATTTTCATGATATTGTGTGCCCGAGAGACTGGAGAGATTGATGACTGAGTAAGGTCGAGGGCCTGATTGTAAGGATTATTTTGTGGATCGGGGTTGCCCGCCTGCAGCAAGCCTTATAGGCTTTATTATAGCACGTGAGTTGGCCGTGCAACACGTGAGTTGTCCGTGCGGATCCTTATATTATACTATAGCACGTGAGTTGGCCGTGCAGCACGTGAGTTAGCCGTGCGGATCCTTATATTATACTATAGCATGTGAGTTGGTCGTGCAACACGTGAGTTGGCCGTGCGGATCCAGATATTTATATTATGGCACATGAGTTGTCCGTGCAGATTATAGCAATTGGGCTGTAGGATCCCCTCCGAAGTCTGTACACACCCCAGTGAGTGCAGGTACCTACTGAGTGCGAGTGTCGAGTGCGAGTGCGAGTGTTGAGCGATTGGGAGGACTGAGTGAAATGATACTTTGAGAGTATGCATCTGATTTTATCACTGGGTTGCATCGCATTGACATGCACACATGACATACAGGCATAGAGATGTATATTTCTCATGCTGTACACTATCGCATCATTCATGATTTCTCACACATGTTGACAGATGGGGATAGTGATGCATTTTTTTTACACGGGTTATCTGTAATGAAAATGAAACATCTCATTTATTATTGAAAGAATTTTGGAAAAATTATTGCTTTCAAAATTATTCATATTTTTGGCAACTTCGGTAAACGATTTGGGTTTTCACTGATGTACTTGAAAGGAAGAACTACTTTTAGAAATCATGATTTAGCTGAGCATTTTATCTCTGAGTTACTTCTTATATTATTTGCTTTACATGGTTATGGACTATTGTGGACTATTAGTTTTTGGACCCGACCTTGGTAAAAGCTCGTCACTGCTTTCAACCTAAGGTTAGGTTTGTTACTTACTAAGTAGATGGGGTCGGTTGTACTGATACTACACTTCTGCACATTGCGTGCAGAAATTGGCTGTTGTTGTTGATGTACTCGATGGTTGTCGGATTTGAAGATGTACCTGCATTCCTATTGTAGCTGCCTCTTGTTCATGGTAGCCTTAGATTCGTAAAACTCTATTTATGTACTTTTCAAACAGATAATATATTTATTTCATACCAGCTTTGTATACTCTATTCTTAGAAGCTCAAGATTTGTACTACCAGTTCTTGGGGAATATATAATGTTAAGATAATTATTTATTTAAATTGCATTAATAATTGTTATTGAAATTGGATAGTTGAAAGTTGGCTTACCTAGCGGGTTGGGTTAGGTGCCATCACGACTAGTTAAATTTTGGGTCGTGACAAGGTAGTATTAGAGCTCTAGGTTCATAGGTTCTACGAATCATGAGCAAGTATCTAGTAGAATCTTGCAGATCGTCTTCGAGAGGCTACACGGCATTTAGGGTAATTTTCCATCTTTCTTTCCTTATCCTGCGCAATTGATTTAGCTTGAAACATAACTCTTTGAATTCCTTTCACGCATTTGTATGCGCACGTGAGCGCTCGGTATCAGTTGTGCATCGCCGACTTGTGATTCTATGAATGAGGTTCGAGATGTGTATTATGTGTTTCGGTAATGGGCCAGTCTAGATGACTTGAGGCCATGGTTAGATCGTAGCTTAAGCTCGGTAGCTTCGGTTGTAACTTGTACATTTAGACTCATATGTCCAGTAATGTGATGACCCAAAAGGTCATCTTATGTTTTAGAACTCGAATATGTGCTCTTAAGCCTTTAAAATCTCATTTTTACCCTCATAGATTTGCGTGCGCAGTCCGAACATATTTTCGGAAAGCTTTTATGTTGAAAATTGATGAAAATAAGAATTTATGCCTTAAAAGTTAATTTTAGTTGACTTCGGTCAACATTTTTTATTAAACGAGCCCGGATCCGTGCTTTGATGATCTCAATAGGTGCGTATCGAATTATGGGACCTGGGCGTATGCCCGGAATCGAATTCGGAGGTCCCTAGCTTGAGTTATGAATTTTTGATGAAAATTAAAAGTTTGGAAATTATTTGTTTTTAAGAATTAATTGATATTTGACAATGTCAGTACCGGGTTTGTATTTTGGTTCCGGAGCCCGGTACAAGTTCATTATGATATATAAGACTTGTCTGTAAAATTTGGTTAGAAACAAAGTTGATTTGACGTGATTCGGACCTTCAGTTGAGAAAAATAGTAAATTTAAAGTGTTCTTGAGAATTTCATTTGATTTGGTGCTAAATTTAGAGTTCTAGGTATTATTTTGGCGATTTGATAGTGCGAGCAGGTCCGTATGATGTTTTTAGACTTGTGTGCAGGTTTGGTTTGGAGCCCCGAGGGCTCGGGTGAGTTTCGGATAGGCCACGAGATGTTTTGGACTTTGAAAATCTATTTTTTTTTGCAGAGTCTGGGTTCTGGCATGTCCTTCTTCGCGTTCGCGGAGGTCCTCTCGCGAATACGAAGAGTAAACTGATGAGGCAGGGATTTCTTCTTTGCGAACGCGAAGGCTTGGTCGCGAACACGAAGCGATGGGGGCGTTACCCTTCGCGAACGCGACAAGCCCATCGTAAACGCGTAGTGTTAGGCACTGGGGAGAGGGAGTCAGCCTCTTCTTCATCGCGAATTCGAGCACTGTCTTGCGAACCCGAAGGCTTGGCAGCCTATACTCTTCGCGAACGCGACAGTGCTCTCGCGAACGCGATGAACACTGTCGCCCAGCACTTAATAGAATCCAAACACGGGTTTAAGTTATTTCTTCAACATTTTTCAAGAACCAAACAGGTAGAGGCAATTTTCAAGAGTCGTTTTCTTCCCCAAAGTGTTGGTAAGTGATTCTAAACCATTTTCTTTCAATTACCCATTACATTTCTTGAATTATCAACCTAAAATCTAGAGTTTTCATGGTAGAATTAGGGGTTAGGGTAGAAACTAGGAATTTCGAAAATTTAGGGATTTAGGCCTCAATTTGAGGTTGGATTCCAAAACCAATTATATATTCGGGCTCGGGGGTGAATGGGTAAATGGATTTTGATCCGAACCTCGGGTTTTGACCAAGCGGGCCTGGGGTCGATTTTTTGGAGGAAAATTTGGAAAATTTAATTTATACAATATAATTGATTTCTTTAGCAATATTTGATATTATTGAGTTATTTTTTGAATAGATACGAGTGGTTTGGAGGTGAATTCCAAAGGAAAAGTTGTGATTGAGAATTAAGTGGCATTCGGAGCAAGGTAAGTATTGTGTCTAACCCTGATTTGAGGGAATTAGGAACTTTAGATTACTTGCTAAGTGAAATCCATGTGAGCGGCGTATATGTGAGGTGACGAGTACTTATGTGCCGCCAATTTACCTGTTTTCCATGTTTCTCTGTTTTTCTTATATTGTCTCTTTCCTATGCCAAATTGCTACGTGTTATACTAGTGTTGTTCAATTTATCGTTCTTATCATGTTTATGAATTTTCTGGTGATAATTGAGTTTTTATTTCACAGTTGAGATTGATATTATGGAACCAAATGTTGAAGTAAGGTTTGTACTTGTTATTCTATCTCCCTGTTATTATTTATGCATTGCATTATAGTAAGGGAGAGTGTTAATGCACGAAGGGTGATGACGTGCCATATTGTGAGTGTTAATGCACGAAGGGTGATGCCGTGCCATATTATTAGTGTTAATTCACGAGAAGAATTACCATTTTCATGATCTAGAGTTGGCGGCCATTGTTCACGCGCTGAAGATTTGGAGGCACTATCTTTACGGCGTGCCATGTGAGGTATTCATTGATCATTGGGGCTTGAAGTATTTGTTCAAGCAGAGGTAACTCAATTTGAGGCAGAGGAGGTGGCTGGGGCTATTGAAAGACTATGATATCACCATATTGTATCATCCTGGGAAGGCCAATGTGGTGGCCGATGCTTTGAGTAGAAAGTCAGTCAGTTTAAGTAGCCTTGCATATATTCCAGTTGGTGAGAGACCGCTTGCACTGGATGTTCAGGCCTTAGCCAACCAGTTCGTGAGATTGGATATTTCTGAGCCCAGCTGTGTTCTAGCTTGTACAGTTGCTCGGTCTTCTTTGTTTGAGTGCATCAGAGGTCGACAGGATGATGATCCTCATTTACTTGTCCTTAGAGACATAGTGCGGCACGGTGGTTCCAAGCAGGTTACTGTTGGAGATGACGGAGTTTTGAGGATGCAGAGTCATATTTGTGTGCCTAATGTGGATGGACTTCGTGAGTTGATTCTTGAGGAGTCCCACAGTTTCCGATATTCTATTCATCCGGGCGCTTCCAAGATGTATCAGGACTTGAGGTAGCATTATTGGTGGAGGTGAATGAAGAAGCACATAGTTGCCTATGTAGCTCGGTGCCTAAATTGCCAACAGGTAAAGTGTGAGCATCAGAGACTTGGTGGTTTACTTCAGAGGTTAGATATTCCTGAGTGGAAGTGGGAGCGTATCACTATGGATTTTGTTGTTGGACTCCCACAGACACAGAGGAATTTCGATGCAGTTTGTGTCATTGTGGACAGTCTGACTAAGTCAGCGCATTTCATTCCTATGGCAGTTACCTATTCCTCGGAGCGGTTGGCAGAGATTTACATTCGTGAGACCGTCTGTCTTCACTGTGTGCCCGTATCTATCATTTTGATCGAGGTACATAGTTTACCTCGCACTTTTGGAGGGCAGTTCATCGTGAGTTGGGTCAGCGGGTTGAGTTTAGCACAGCATTTCATCCTCAGACGGACAGGCAGTCCGAGCGCACTATTCATATCTTGGAGGATATGCTCCGCGCTTGTGTTATAGACCTCGGAGGATCGTGGGATCAGTTCTGGCCCCTTGTAGAGTTCGCCTACAACAACAACTACCAGTCGAGCATTCAGATGGCTCCCTATGAGGCATTATATGGTAGGCGGTGCCGGTCGGCAGTTGGATGGTTCGAGCCGGGAGAGGCTCGGTTGTTGGGCACAGACTTAGTACAGGATGCCTTGGATAAGGTCAAGATTATTCAGGATCGAGTTCTCACAGCTCAGTCCAGGCATAAGAGTTATGCCGACCGTAGAGTTCGTGATGTTGGATTCATGGTCGGAGAAAGAGTGTTACTTCGGGTATCACCCATGAAGGGTGTAATGAGGTTCGGAAAGAAGGGCAAGTTGAGCCCTAGGTATATTGGACCTTTTGAGATTCTGGAGAGAGTGGGAGAGGTGGCTTACAGGCTTGCGTTGCCACCTAGTTTAGTAGTTGTTCATCCGGTATTCCACGTGTCCATGCTTCAAAAGTATCATGGTGATCCGTCCCATGTGTTAGATTTCAGCTCTGTCCAGTTGGTCAAGGATTTGACTTACGAGGAGGAGCCGGTAGCTATTTTAGCCCGACAAGTTCGCTAGTTGAGATCAAAGAGTTACCCTTCAGTTCGAGTGCAGTGGAGAGGTCAGCCTATTTAGGCAGCTACTTGGGAGTCCGAGTCCGATATGCGGAGTAGATATCCCCACATTTTCACCAGCCCAGGTACTTTTCTATGTCCGTTCGAGGACGAACACTTGTTTTAAAGGTGTAGAATGTGATGACCCAAAAGGTCATCCTATGCTTTAGAACTCAAATCTGTGCTCTTAAGCCTTAAAAATCTTATTTTTACCCTCATCGATTTGCGTGCGCAGTCCAGGCATGTTTCCGGAAAGCTTTTATGTTGAAAATTGATGAAAATAAGAATTTATGCCTTAAAAGATTTTTTTTTATTTGACTTCGGTCAATATTTTTGGTAAATGAGACCGGATCCGTGCTTTGATGGTCTCGGTAGGTCCGTATCAAATTATGGGATATGGGCGTATGCCCAGAATCGAATTCGGAGGTCCCTAGCTTGAGTTAGGAATTTTTGATGAAAATTAAATGTTTGGAAATTATTTGTTTTTATGAATTGATTGATGTTTGGCATTGTCAGTACCGGGTCCGTATTTTAGTTCCGGAGCCTGGTACAGGTTCATTATGATATTTAAGACTTGTCTGTGAAATTTGGTGAGAAACGGAGTTGATTTGACGTGATTCGGACCTTCAGTTGAGAAAAATAGTAACTTTAAAGTGTTCTTGAGAATTTCATTTGATTTGGTGCTAAATTTAGAGTTCTAGATGTTATTTTGGCGATTTGATCACGCGAGCAGGTCCGTATGATAGTTTTAGACTTCTGTGCATGTTTGATTTGGAGCCCCGAGGGCTCGGGTGAGTTTCGGATAGGCCATGGGATGTTTTGGACTTTGGAAATCTGATTTTTTTGCAGAGTCTGGGTTCTAGCATGTCCTTCTTCGCGTTCGCGAAGGTCCTCTCGCGAACGCGAAGATTAAATTGATGAGGCAGGGATTTCTTCTTCGCGAATGCGAAGGCTTGGTCGCGAACGCGAAGCGATGGGGGCGTTACCCTTCGCGAACGCGACAAGCCCATCGTGAATGCGTAGTGTTAGGAACTGGGGAGGGGGAGTCAGCCTTTTCTTCATCGCGAACGCGAACACTGTCTCGCAAATACGAAGACCAAGGAAGGGTAGCCTACGCGAGCACTGTCTCGCGAACGCAAAGGCTTGGCAGCCTATACTCTTCGCGAACACGGCAGTGCTCTCGCGAACGCGATGAACTCTGTCGCCCAGCACATAACAGAATCCAAACACGGGTTTAAGTTATTTCTTCAACATTTTTCAAGAACCAAACGGGTAGAGGCGATTTTCAAGAGTCGTTTTCTTCCCCAAAGTGTTGGTAAGTGATTCTAAACAATTTTCTTTCAATTACCCATTATATTTCTTGAATTATCACCCTAAAATCTAGAGTTTTCATGGTAGAATTAGGGGTTAGGGTACAAACTAGGAATTTCGGAAATTTGGGGATTTAGACCTCAATTTGAGGTAGGATTCCAAAACCAATTATATATTCGGGCTCGGGGGTGAATGGGTAAATGGATTTTGGTCCGAACCTCGGGTTTTGACCAAGCGGGCCCCGGGGTCGATTTTTCGACTTTTTGGAGGAAAATTTGGGATATTTAATTTATGCAATATAATTGATTTAATTAGCAATATTTGATATTATTGAGTCATTTTTTGAATAGATACGAGTGGTTTGGAGGTGAGTTCCAAAGAAAAAGCTGTGATTGAGAATTAAGTGGCCTTCAGAGCAAGGTAAGTATTGTGTCTAACCCTTACTTGAGGGAATTAGGAACCTTAGATTACTTGCTAAGTGAAATCCATGTGAGCGGCGTATATGTGGGGTGACGAGTACTTTTGCGCCGCCAATTTACCTGTTTTCCATGTTTCTCTGTT
Organism: Nicotiana tomentosiformis; assembly: GCF_000390325.3. Lineage (NCBI taxonomy): Eukaryota > Viridiplantae > Streptophyta > Magnoliopsida > Solanales > Solanaceae > Nicotiana > Nicotiana tomentosiformis. Next base: position 104,351,864 of record NC_090822.1, on the reverse strand, counting down.
TTCTTATATTGTCTCTTTCCCATGCCAAATTGTTACGTGTTATACTAGTGTTGTTCAATTTATCGTTCTTATCATGTTTATGGATTTTCTGGTGATAATTGAGTTTTTATTTCAAAGTTGAGATTGATATTATAGAACCAAATGCTGAAGTAAGGTTTGTACTTGTTATTCTATCTCTCAGTTATTATTTATGCATTGCATTATGGTAAGGGTGAGTGTTAATGCACGAAGGGTGATGTCGTGCCATATTGTGAGTGTTAATACACGAAGGGTGATGCCGTGCCATATTGTGAGTGTTAATGCACGAAGGGTGATGCCGTGCCATAATATGAGAGTTAATGCACGAAGGGTGATGCCGTGCCGCTTCTATTAATTTCATGGTGAGATTGAGAGTAAAAGCACGAAAGGTGATGCCATGCATTTTTCCTTACTGTATTCACTATTCCTGTTGATTCATGGTATATTGACTTCTCCGGTGATCATTATGTTGTAGTTCTTTATCTTGTATTCCCCTCAGTATGGTCCCCTCCCAACAATTCCTATTTAGTTCTTCTTTTTTGTTATTTGTATATACACTGTTAAATTGTACAGGTTAATTTGTAGGTGCCTTGCCTTAGCCTCGTCACTAATTCGTCGATGTTAGGCTCGACACTTACCAGTACATGGGGTCGGTTGTACTAATGCTGCACTCTGCACTTTCTATGCAGATTTTGATACGGGCTCAGGTTGATCGAGATTTTGTTATTGGTCCGCTGTCCGGAGACTCAAGGTAGATCTGTCGGCGTTCACAGACCTTGAAGTCCCCGTCTATCTTTTATGCCCTACTTTTTTTTTTCATTCAGACAATTGTATTTCTTTCAAACTATTATTTGTAGTAAATTCTAGAATGCTCGTGAATTGTGACTCCAGATCCGGGTGGTAGTGATTAATACCATTTTTATAATATTCCGTACTTATTATATTTCATCTTAGTTAATTATTGTTAATTACTGAATGGAAATAAGGAATTGGTTTAATGATTTTCTAACGTTGTCTTGCCTAGCAAGTGAAATGTTAGGCGCCATTACGGTCCCATTGGTGGGAATTTCGGGTCGTGACAGGTAATGTCCCTACGAGTGAAATTTGTGACTCCATAAGCGGCAGAATGGCTTTGTGAGGAGTATGATGTAACTGCGGGATGTGTTAAGATGATTTGAATGTGACGAGAAGTGTTTTCCTTGAAGTATAAAGGAAGGCCATTGAGTACTTGATTTTCGTTTTGATGTGACGTACAGTCTCGAATGTGAATATTTTGATGGATCTTTCACGTTGTTAAATTTTGGGAAAAATTAAATTCTCGTGTCTGGTTAATGAGTTTGGACTCAGAAAGATTAATTGATTTTATAGTAATTGTGGCTGCGAAAGGATATAACAAGATGCTAATTTGAGGCTAAGCAGGTGGGTTATCTCCTGCAAAGTAATCTACGTAGGTGTGTTCTTTATAATGTTGATTGGAGAGTTTCTTTTCTACCAGCGGGTTATATGTGTTGAGATTTGAATTTGACTCTGGTTGAGAAATTTGACTTGACTGTCAAAAGAATAAATACGAGCTTAGAGGATGATCGAGGTATTTTATGGTTGGTGTTACATGAGCTTGAGAAGAATTTTCATTGAGCTGACTGCAGCATCATGGCAGTAATAGAGTATGGGTATTGTGAGTTATCGAATGTTTTGATTTATGGCTTTGAGCCAAGTGGGGGAGTCTGCTATTGACAATTTAATTCATGGCTATGTGTCAAATATTTTTTTTGGTCTGAGGTTTACTTGGGAATCAGTGACGACTTGCAGAGGTGGAGTTCGAGAATGACTCGAGTAAGAAATTTTTTGGATACGGGTTATATTGCGCTTTATGAGTATATGAAAATTGTGGGATGAGTGAGTTGTTATTTGTGAATGATGTAGTGCCCATGGAGTATGAAATTGATCGGTGGTATTAAAGTAGAGTTAATTCTTTGAGTGTTGTGCTAATGGGGCACGTGTGGTGTAATTTGAATTTGAACAAAGGGGGAGACTCTCGAGAAAGTTCCAATAGGTTCGAGGTTTATATATAGCAATTGAGAATTTCTCCGAACTTGTGTATGGATAAAATCTGAGATTTGCATTTAATGGCGACTGGACTTGCGGAAATTCTGTATGACTAGGGACTCTATATTTCAATATAAGAAAGGAAAAGGGAACAATTTTAAATTTACATAAGGTCTTTCAGAGTGGATGTCTCGTTTGTGGTGCTTTTGGGGTACTTAAGAAGAATACATTGCCTTATGGGCTTAGGGCGATGTAGTTTTATGTTAGGATATCTTATAGTGAGTTGTGGTTAAAGATCGTGGTGTTTTAGCAAGGAGAAGTATCAATCTGAAGACAAATTCGGAAGGGACTCGGAGAAATAGGACAATTAGGTAGTAGATTGGACCAGTATGGTAATGGTGAGATCGGTCTTTTGGCTAATTACGATGTGGTAAAACTTTAAAAATGTTTTGGTGGTAATATTCTTGGGTTTGGTGACCTGCGTGGCTTGGTTGTGTTAGAGAGATTCGGTTCTGATGGCTTGATTATGTGCAAATGGATTCCAAAGTATTCTTGATGGTTTCTACCATGGTTTGAGCCGGATACCTTTCTATCGATGTGGGAAACGTGTTGTGTATTGTGTTTCCTCCTGGAAGGAAGCAAGAGGAAGGTTTCTAACTAACTGGGTATGTAATTTGTTGGTGACTCAGAGTTGATAATGGAATTCCTGTGCTTGTCACATGATGGCATAATAGATGCGGTGTGTTGTGCGGGCATTAGAGCAAGTATTCATACTCGGAAGAATGCTTAGGCTATAATATATCTAGAGTTGACTGTTAAGTGTAAAGTTATAACATTTCTTGTATTCGTACCTTTGTTGAGAACTATCTGGTCTATACTTGAGGTTACAAAGAAGATGATTCCCTAAATAAATGAGGTAGTTACTAATTCCGCGTTAAAAACAAATTGCCGATTTGAAGTGTGATAGCAGACTTTGCACATGCTTACACTATGGCGTGCTATTTATACCAGTCCAGGAGCATGAGAATCTCATTTCATTATCATATACAAGTGTACTTATTTAATTGCTCCTGTATGATATGCCGGGACTAGAGGCTTGTGACCATGCCGGGCGATTCATATTAGTGGCACGTGAGTTATCCGTGCCGTATGTGGGAAATTTATTTTTATGATAATTTATCTAATTCATTAATTTCCTTCCTCTATAATTATGCATATGCGCCTACTGTTATCCTCTTCACGAAATTTGAGGAGTTGGTTGTAACATTGTGGTTGTGGTGGTGCTTGTTGAACTTGCAATATGGTTCTTTTCCTTGAGACATCTCCCATATTTGGGTACACCGATTGTGAAGTGGTGGCTGGAGTTATATTGATGTGGCGTGTCTGTGGGATTGTTGTGTTTAATAATATGAGGTCATTGGACCTAGAATGGGTACTATCAGGCTTTATTATGTTATATTCGAGAGGATTATGGTTCTGGTTGAGGCGAGAGAGCTCCATGGCTAGTTGATATTATGAGTGGTTATGAGTTTTTGATTGTTTCTTTCACCATTGGCAGTGTACGAAGGTTTCGGAATGAGGTTCTGTTGAATGCAGGGTTTTATACTAGTTCTTGATTGGTTTTGAGTAGTTACTGTGATCAGAAATGGTGCTACGAGTATGTGAGTTGTGTAGTATGTTATGTGATTATATCTGGGATTATGGTTATGGCTGGATACAGCTTGTTCAGGATTATACAGTGTGTAGATGTGAGATTCGGGTCTTGAAAAGAATTTTGGATGTTAGAAATTTGGCTCCAAGGTTTTGGGGCTAAGGTTAAATTAATGATTTTCAGTTATGTTGTGTGTTAAGGCCTATATAGAATAGGGTGACTTGAGATCACCCCCGGGTATGTGCGTGGTAAGGTGAAATAGAGATTTGAAGGTTAAGAACAACTCTTGGCACATTCGAGGACGAACGTATGTTTAAGTGGGGGAGAATGTAACGACCCGACCGATCGTTTTTAGTATTACAATCTCGTTCCCCCATTTACTGCTCAATTTATGCCTTAAAGTTGATTTATGACTTATCGGGTTAGTTGGTTCGGGTCTGGAAGGATTTCGGAGTGAAATGAGATATTTAGTTTCATAATTGAAAACTTAAGTTGGAAAAGTTGATCGGATATTCACTTATATGTAAACGACCTCGGAATTGAATTCTGATGATTCCAATAGCTCCGTATGGTGATTTTGTGACTTAGGAGCGTGTCCGAAAAATTTGTTTGAGGTCCGTAGTGGAATTAGGCTTGAAATGGCGAAAGTCGAATTTTTGAAAAGTTTTACCGGGGGTTGACTTATTGATATCGGGGTCGGAATCCAGTTCTGAAAATTTTCATAGCTCCGTTATGTCATTTATGACTTGTGTGCAAAATTTGAGGTCAATCGGCTGTGATTTAATAGGTTCCGGCATCGTTTGTAGAAATTGGAAGTTTCAAAGTTCATTAGGCTTGAATTGAGGTGTGATTCGTGGTTTTAGCATTGTTTGATGTGATTCGAGGCTTCGACTAAGTTCGTATGACGTTTTAGGACTTGTTGGTATATTTGGTTGAGGTCCCGAGGGGGTTCGGGTGAGTTTCGGGGTGGCTTTGGACCATTTCTAGGCCAGTTTTAATTTCTGGTTTCTGCCTACAGAGGTGTGCATCGCGATCGCGAACATTTGGTCGTGTTCGCCAAGAGCAAACAACAGTTTGGAACCTTGTGAATAGCGATTGCGTCGAACAAAATCTCTGTTGCACTGACCCGACTTTGAAAGTTTATATCTCGCAATCTATAAGGAATTTGGAGATGATCTAAAAATAAAAGATATAGCCCTTGATGTCTAGTTATTATGAAATATAAACCATTTTCCATTTGGAGTTGTGTACAAAAGTTTATGGTGGATACACTATAGGCTATCTAGGAAGAGTTTGGAAATTTCTGTTGCACAAGGATTAGTATGGAAGCTTATATCTAGCAATCTATAACGAATTGGGAGATGAGAAACAAATAAAAGTTATAGCCCTTGGTGTCTAGTTTTCATAAAGTTAAACCATTTACAATTTGGAGTTTTGTACAAAATATTGTGACCATTATACTAGAGGCTGTCTGGAAGAGTGGGGGAGTTTGTTCATCGCGATCGCGAAGCATTTTCCGCGATCGCGAAGAGCAATTTTGGAGCTGAAAAATTTTGTGCTTCGCGATCGCAAAGAGTAAATGCCTGGACAGAAGATATATTTTGAGGTTTCGGCCATTTTACAAATTTGGAGCTATGGAGATCGGATTGAAGTGATTGTTTAGACGATTTTCACCATTTGGATTGGGTTAAGTGATTCTAACTCGGTTTTGGTTAAATTACACGAATCTATTATTGTTTTTATCAACAAATTAGTGTTTTGGGTTGAAAATAGTAGAAATATTCATAGACTTTAATTGAGGATTTGAAGGCCGAGGTGTGGTTGGATTTGAGTAATTTTGGTATGGTTGGACTCGTGGTTGAATGGGGGTTCAGATTTTGTGAGTTTTATCGGATTCCGAGATGTGGGCCCCACGTGTGATTTTTGGGCCGTAATTTCGGATTTTTAGAAAATATTAGTATTTTGATATGGAATTAATTCCTATATTTTTTGTGAGCTGAATCAAATTAATTGTGACTAGATTCGAGCCGTTTGGAAATTGATACGTGCACAATGGAATTTCTGGAGCATTGCTTAGCTTGCTCGACATTGGATTTGGCTTGTTCGAGGTAAGTAACTCTTCTGGAGCCTAGAGGCCCCAGTTAGGAGGTGTGAATGGTTGACTTGGACAGGTACGAGAAGAGGTAGAGGGCGACCTAAGAAGTATTGGGGCGAGGTGATCAGGCAAGATATGGCGTAACTTCAGATTTCCGAGGACATGGCCCTGGATAGGGAGGTGTGGAGGTCGAGCATCAGGGTTGTAGGTTAGGGGGTAGTTGAGCATTTTTCCCGCTAGTCTGATAGTGTTTGGTCTAGGTCTGCTAGCGGTTGTTGTTCATCACACGATTTTTATTTCCATAATTTATTTTTCCATTTTATTATTGACATACATATTTCCCTTCCATTTATTTGTTGTCTCTTACGGTGCTGATTCTATTTGTCTAGTTTCTGTGTTGTTACAAATCTTTTGTCTCTGAGCCGAGGGTCTCCCGAAAACAGCCTCTCTACCCCCGGGTAGGGGTAAGGTCTACGTACACTCTACCCTCCCTAGACCCCACTAGTGGGATTACTACTGGGTTGATGTTGTTGAGGTAAGTAACTCTTCTAATCTTGGAGCTGAGGGTATGAACCCTGAATACATGAATTATGTAAATTGTTGGGAGGTGACGCACATGCTAGATGACGGGCGTGTGAGCGTGCACAATGGAAATGTGATATAATTGTTTTCAAGGAATTTTATAGTAAACAAATCTTGGCATTTTCCTTGGAATTTTGAGCTGAGAATCATATTAAAACTCATGTTGAGGTTATGTGCCAGTATTATTGGGACCCACAGAGTTCATATTGCTGTGAATTATTTGTTTTAAATTAAAAGTTCATACTCAGTCATACTCTGTCACGACCCAAAACTAACCCCTGTCGTGATGGCGCCTATCGTGGAACTAGGCAAGCCGACTTATTTCCAAAACAACCAATATTTCATTTTAAAGATAATTTCAAGGTTATTTGACATAAAACCTCCATTAAAAGAGTTCAAATCAAAGAAAAACAGAAGTGCGGAAAAGAAAAGCCCGACATCAGGGTGTCACTAGTCATGAGCATCTGCTATAATCTGTCTAACAATATCAAGGCTAACTCAGCCTGGAAAATAGATAAATACAACTAGAGGAAGATAAGAGGGAGAAGAGCAGGGGCTGTGATCGCCAAATAGCTACCTTGCTATCTCCAAGAAAAGCTACAACCAAAACACTCAATAACCGCTACCGTGTCCAGTTATACTTGAATTTGTACACAAGGTGCAGGAAGTAACGTGAGTACACCAACTCAGTAAGTAACAACAATAAATAAAGACTGAGCAGTAGTGACGAGCAATAAAGCATATAACGTTCATATCAGGAAATCTCAGTAAAGTACCACACACTCTTAAAAATTAGGATTTGAATCAAACATCTCGTTTAAACCCAGTTCCAGTAAAAATCATTTAAAGACATTTTTCCAACATTTTTTCAAACAAAGGCTCAATGCAAAGGTGAGCAAAAATGATGAAATCATAAACTGCCCCTCGGGCAAAACATCACACATATACAGCCCCTCGGGCAAACCTTACAGTCACTCGTGCCACTCGGGCATACCTCACAATCACTCTTGTCACTTAGGCATACCTCACAATCACTCTTGCCTCCCAGTCACTCAGCACTCGGCACTCGGCACTCGACACTCGCACTCAGTAGGTACCTGCGCTCACTGGGGGTGTGTACAGACTCCGGAGGGGCTCCTTCAGCCCAAGCGCTATAATCCGCACGGACAACTCACGTGCGATAATAATAAAGTATGTTGCAGGCGGACAGCCCCGATCCACACTCATCCTCACAAATCAGGCCCTCGGCCTCACTCAGTCATAAGTATCTCAAGCCTCTCGGGCATTTCAGTAAAACGGGGCATTCGGTCCAAAACATTTATGTGCATCAAAATAGAGTCATAAAACTGAGTTATACGGTAAATAAGTATAAACACGACTCAGTATAGATTTTCAATCGAAAACAGTGAGAGGATGGTAAGAAACAGCCCCTAAAGGTCCAAATAGCATTGGCACAAGGCCCAAACATGGCATTCAGCCCAATTTACAGAAAATCTTTCAAAAACATATAAGTATCAATGGTTTCAACAAAGTATGCAACTTTACAGTTGCTATGGGACGGACCAAGTCACAAATCCCCAACAGTGCACGCCCACACGCCCATCACCTAACATGTGCGTCACTTCAAAATAGTAGAATGATACAAAATCCGGGGTTTCATACCCTCAGGACTAGATTTACAATCGTTACTTACCATAAACCAGTCAAATCTCTAACCCGCAATGATCTTGCCTCTGGACTTGGCCTCCAAATCCTCTGAATCTATTCACAATCAGTAAAATACCATCAATACGCGCTAATGGAATGAATTCCACAAGAAAAACTACAAAATTAGACCAAAATCCGAAATTGGCTTAAACCCGGCCCCCGAACCCACGTCTCGAAATATGACAAAATTTACAAAACTAGAAAGCTCCTTCACTCACGAGTCTAACCATACCAAATTCATCAAAATCCAACATTGTTTGGTCCTTCAAATCCTTAAATTACTCTCCAAAATTTCCATGCCCTAACCCCTCATTTCCACAAATTACCATGATTGAAACAACGAAAAATCACCATCTATACAAGTATTAGGGCTCAAGTATCTTACCTCAACAAAATCCCCTTGATTCCCTCTTCAAACCTCTCCCAAAAGCTCCATAAACCGAGTTGAAATTGTGAAGAATGACCAAAATTCGTGAAGGGTTCTATTTATGGTTTCTGCCCGGGTTTTTCGCACCTGCGGCTATTTGCTCGCACCCGCACGACCGCACCTGCGGTCTAAGAAGCCGCACCTGTGCAACTCACTAAATCACCCAGATTCCGCACCTGCGGACCCCTTCCTCGCATCTGCGGACTCGCATCTGCGGTCCCAGGTGCGCATCTGCGAAACCAGTCCAAACTTCTCATCTTCGTATCAGCGCTCAAAGCCTCGCCCCTGCGGGCTCGCAGATGCGGCCAATTCTTCGCACCTGCGTTCCCAGCCTTGGCCCAGCATCTCCCGCACCTGCGCATTCCCCACGCGCACCAGCGGCCTAGCACCTGCGACCCTTTCTTCTGTAGGTGCGGAAATAGCAGAAGTAGCAACTCCAACTGCAATTTCCAACTTCAACAAATCCGTTAACCACCCGGAATCACCCCGAGACCCTCGGGACCTCAACAAAAAATACCAATAAGTCATATATCAACATACCAACTTAGTCGAACCTTCGAATCACTCAAAATAACATCAAATCATCAAATTACCGTCAAATTCAAGCCTAAGAACTTCTAAATTTCCAAATTCGGCAACCGATGCCAAAACCGACCAAACCACGTCCGAATGACCTCAAATTTTGTACACAGGTCCCAAATGACACTATGAATCTACTCCAACTTCCGAAATTCCATTCCGACCCCGATATCAAATTTTCCATTGCCGACTGAAATTGTCAAATTTCTAATTTCGCCAATTCAAGCCTAATTCTACCACGGACCTCCAAATCACATTCCTGACGCACTCCTAAGTCCAAAATCACCTAACGGAGCTAACGGAACCATCCGAAATCAAATCTGAGATCGTTTACACATAGGTCAACATCCGGTTGACTTTTCCAACTTAAGTTTCTACTTAAGAGACTAAGTGTCTCAATTCACTCTGAGTTCCTTCCGGACCTGAACCAACTAACTCGATATAACATAATATAGCTGAATAACACAAAAAGAAGTAGAAATGGGGAAAATGGGGTTATAACTCTCGAAACGACCGGTCGGGTCGTTACATCCTCCCCCACTTAAACATACGTTCGTCCTCGAACGTGCCCAGAGTTGTTCCAAAAGCCATCAAATCGTTGTGTAGCTTTCACATGCACATACCCGGGGGGTGATCCCACGTCACCCTATCCCATACAGGTCTGATAGCATAGAATAACTGAAATTTCTCAATTCAACATAGCCCATAAGCCTTCGAATCAAATTTCAAACATCCGAAATTTTCTATAAGATGAGAAGTTTGCATCTACATACCGTATATGTCTGAACAATCTGTACCAAAAACCGTAAACATAACTCAAATACTCAAATTCAAATACCGCATAGCTCGAATGCTCGAAGGAATGATTTCAAATCACAGTATCGACTCTAATCAATCCAGTGCCAGTAATAAACTCATATCAGACAAAACCTCATTTTCAAAACCTTCGTACACTGCCGATGATGAAAGAAACATACCAAATTCATAGCCATTCATTAGACCAACAGGTCATGGAGCTCTCATTCCTTCTACAAGAACTATAGCCAATTTCAAAGCCGACTTCCGATATTATCCTCCTAATTATACCACAATCAAATATGATAGCATCCATTCTAGGCCCAATAACCTCGTCTCCTCCAACACGACCACTCTAGTGACATGACACATCAATACAATTTAAAGCCACAACCCGTGCAATCCGTGCACCAGATAGCAACATTCCAAATGTACCCAATCGTAACAATGACCCAAATAGGAGAACCGTTCTGCATGCTCGACGAGTACCACCCCGACGCAATGCTAAGAACCCATCACACACCGCAGAACCATAACATACGAATCTTACACAAAGGATCATATTTCCACATAACTCTGCTGCAATACGCGACCCTATCCAAATACTGGTCCATATGAAACACCTCAAGCCACCCTGCTAAAATCAATAACCATGCGCAATTCGACATCAAGTATCCAAAGTGCATTTCCATAACCACAGAGAAGCAAACGACACCATGCCATATAAAACGCGAAAGAACATGACCAATACGTCATCAACCAAGCAATATCCAATACTATTCTCGCTCAAATTCCGCTATAAGGCCACAATAGAACCGCACCATATGTGCATATAACCACGAATCACAACTCCTCGTAGCATAAAAGAGTAACTCACTGATCATTTCAGAGCACGAATAAGCTTCACATCAACCAAATGGCACATCCTTCAACAATAGCAGTATGGAGACAATCAATCTGTCTCGGTGTAGAATACACATCCTAATTGGGCCTACTAATGGGCCTCGAATCAACTATGGTCAGCCACCAATAGATAAACAACCTCCGAAAGTCCACAATGACGGAATCATAACACCTTCTATCATCTGGCTAACTCCGGCCATAACTTCACAGTCCACCACCATGAAACAATCTGCTCATGAGAACTCCCAATCTTCAATTCCATAGAACACATGAATCACCCCTATTTGATTCCACCTCCACCGCTCGAATTCCTAACACCTCTCTCATACACAATCCTCCCACGAGAAATACTTTGAAACTTCTTCTGTGCCACCTGGCAAAAATTTGAATATCAACAGTCGATCAACCAGGAGAGTGTCGCAATACCAACGAAGTACCCATAAATCAAAACACGCTGCCCCTTCTGAAATGTACACTCTCATCAAGCTATAGTAGATAGTAATATCATTTACCTAGTCATTGCAAACCGTTCATGCTGCCTAAGAATTTATGTCCTTCCCTTCAAAACTGAACTGTGACCTGGTACATGTAAATCCTATTCCCGCACAACACACCACATCTATTATGCCATCATGTGACAAGCATAAGAATGCCATTGTCAACTTTGAGTCACTAGCAAATTATATACCTTATTAGTCAGAAACCTCTTTCTTGCTTCTTTCTAGGAGAAAATCATAACACACAGCACGCTCCGTACATCGGTAGAAATTATCCAGTTTAAACCATGGTAGAACCCATCATGAACACTTTGAAATTCATTTGCACATAATCAAGCTATCTAAACTGAATTCCTCTAACTTCACCAAGCCACACAGGATGCCAAATCCGGGAGCAATTCCACGAAGAACCTGTAGATACTAGCCACATAATAAGTACACAAATAACTGATCATACCCATTACTGTGCTACCCCAACCTACTTCCAAACTGTCCTATTTCCCCAAGTCCTTTCCAAATTGCCTTCAAATTGCTATTTTATTTCCTTATTAGAACACTTATATCCTTAACTAAAACTGGCCCCACGAACTCTAGCATAGAATCACACTGCCCTAAGGCTTATAAGCCGCCGAATACCCTTTTTATGTATTCAAAAGGTTCCACAACCAAACATGCTTACTCCGAAGAGACTTTATAGGAACCTAAAATTGTTTCCTTCACCTTCTTGATACTGAAATGCATAATTCACAATGATATGATATGCAACGAGTCTCAACACCGTTCAATGCAACTCCCAGTTTTCTAGTCATATTTATAAATCTTGAATCCATTGTACCCATTCTCGAATTAACCGACCAAACGGACCGAAATGACATGTGCCCCATTAGCATATCAACACCCAAGGGAATAAAGAGTAACCCTCACTCCTACGCAACCGAGAAAATTCCCGCTCCATGTACACTACATTCTCTGTGAATGAACACTCAATTATTTGTATAGTCCTCCCATAACCATAAGGTGTAATACAACTTGTGTCCAGAAATTCCTTTACCCGAGTCATCCTCGATCTCGACCTCTACAAGTCATAACTGATTCACCGACCCATAACCGTGCAATCAACTCGTTGATAGCAGACTCCCCCACTTAGCCTTAGGCTGCAATTATATAAAATTAGAACCCGTAAGGATTTCTCCTTCTCAATTACCAAGGTCTCGCACCGTTAACCTTCCAGACTTCTCGAAGTCTTTTATTAAGCCTTTCATGAACATTCTGAATCTCCAGGAAAAATTACACACGCGACCTTATACTGGGTAGCTAGTAATATTCCTCACAAAAGCTTCATCAATATCACGCCACCGCTAGCTGCACACAGGAGATAACCTACATGTGGAATTCCTTACCGACATCTCCCAATGACACTGCACTGAGTGCAACGACCACGAAATTCGTAAATTCTCCTGTGTTCATGCTCGTCCACCATTTATGTAAGTCTGCACTTTCCCTATTGACATCGAATGTACGTCATCAATACCTTCCGAACTCAAGTCATATTGCACCTGACACAATAATCAGATCTTCACGCCTCTATTCATTTCAATCATACTTTGTTTTGTACACTAACCATCACTCCAAATAGAGTATGCAGGCAGATTCACATATTAACACGATTCCAAACCATTCTACACTTTCTCAAGGCGCACGACTACCCTACTAGTGAATTCATATGCTAATCGGCCACTCTTACTTCGGTTAAATCATCTCCTTTAAGAAACTTCAAAGAAATGGAAGCTCTCAAGAACCTAGCTTTCTCCAAGGTCCCTCCATCATCCAAGGTAAGTTCTAATGATGATTCTAAGTTGATTTTAATTCTACAACACCTTATTAACATGGGTAAACCCTCCAAATCATTAGATATTCGATTGGGACATTATTGTTAAGAAAAGAAACCCTAGAAAGCGAATTCAAGAGGATTGAACGTCAAAAGGTAATATCTTCACCCTCTAGATGATTATAGCATTGGATTCATTATTATAGACTCTAAGTTCATGAGATATGAGTTGATGAGTTTGATAGAAAAGCATGAACGGTTATAGGTTTGGGTTGTTGATTGTTGATTATTGATTAAGGGTGATGTTTAACTTATGGGTGATGAAGAATGATGTTGATTATAAAAATTTGAGATTTTAGAATTTATCTAGGAGCAAGAGAATGGGTTGTTAGGTGTAGAAACACCATTAACAAGGGTTATGAAGCTTTATACCCACCAAGTATTTGATAAAATACCTAAATGACCAAAACATGAGTATTATTACTAATACAAAATCCCTTTGACTTGTATTGCTATAGATTAAAGTTGAAAGGGTTGACAAACATTGTATTATGCTCAAGAGCAGGAAGTTAAGGAATGTGAGGCTAACTCTATATGTTTGGGAATTGTCACGGCCCAAAATCAACCTAGTCGTGATGGCACCTAACCCAACCCGTCAGGTAAGCCAATTAATCACTGTCCAACTTAATAAGATTTATTAAGATAAGAAATGATAATACACCACTTTTATACAAAAATTTTCTAAGGACTGGTAGTACAAATCATGAGCTTCTAAGATTAGAATTTACAAAGCTGGTATGAAATAAATACATCATCTGTTCGAAACGTACATAAACAAATTTTTATAAATCTAAGGCTACATGAACAAGAGGCAGCTACAACCGGAATACAGGTACATCTTCAAATCCAGTTCCCGTCGATCACAACAACATCAACATCCAATATCTACACGCAAGGTGCAGAAGTATAGTATGAGTATAACCGACCCCATGTACTCAATAAGTAAGAAACCTAACCTTAGGTTGAAAGTAGTGACGGGCTGGAAGAAAGGTCGGGTCCAACACTAATAGCCAACAACAGTCCATAACAACGTAAAGCAAGTAATAAAAGAAGTAACTCAGAGATAAAATGCTTAGCTAAATCATGATTTATGAATATAGTTTCGCCTTTCAAGTGTATCAGTGAAAACTCAAGTCGTTTAGCGAAGTTGCCAAAAATACGAGTAAGTTTGAAAACAGTAATTTTCCCAAAAGAATATCCTTTCAACAATAAATAAGATATTTCATTTTCTTTCCAGAAAGCCAGTGGAAAATGCATCACTATGCCTATATGCCAATATGTGTGAGAAGTCATGAATGACGTAATACCATACAATATGAGAAAAATACATCTCCATGCTTGTATGTCATGTGTGCATGTCAATGCAATGTATCTCAGTGATAAAACCATATGAATACTCTCAGAGTATTAATTCACTCAGTCCTCCCCATCACACAGTCCTCCCAGTCACTCAGTCCTCACAGTCACTCAATCCTCCCAATCGCTCGGTACTCGCACACGGCACTCGCACTCAGTAGGTACCTGCGCTCACTGGGGGTGTGTACAGACTCTGGAGGGGTTCCTTCAGCCCAAGCGCTATAACAAGCCAATCATGGCATAAATCAATAAAATATGTTGCGGCGCGCAGCCCAATCCCATAAATATCCTCACTATCAGGCCCTTGTCCTCACTCAGTAATCAATCTCTCCAGTCTCGTGGGCACACAATGTCATGAAAAATCAACCCAAAATGATGATATGATGAATCAATAAATAGCAACAGAGACTGAGAGATGATATGAAATGAATGAACATGACTGAGTATGAAGTTACAATTTAAACAAATAATTCGACATCAGAAATGACCTCAGTGGGTCCCAATAATACCAACATTTGCCTAAGCATTATTTCTAACATGAGTTACAACTTGATAACTCTAGTACGTAGAGATTTAATGATTACAGATAAGTTCAGGTAACTACACAGTACCACAGGAATAACGGAGTCACAGTTCACACGGTGCACGCCCACATGCCCGTCACCTAGCATGTGCGTCACCTCAGCACCACACACATAACACGTATAATCAGGGTTCATACCCTCAGCTCCAAGATTAGAAGAGTTACTTACCTCGAGCAGGCCAAATCCAATACCGAGCAAGTTGTACAGTACTCTGGAAATTTTATTCCGCGCGTATCAACCTCCATATGCCTTCCTATCTCCTCAATTCAAGACAAACGATTCTTATCTATTCAAACAACGTGCAAATTAATCAAAATATACTCCAATGCTTACAATTTAACAATTTACAAAAATTCCGAACTCCGCTAGAAAAATCGACAGTGGGGCCCTCGCAATGGAATCCGATAAAATTCACAAAATCCGACAACCCATTCAATTATGAGTCCAACCATACTAATTTTACTCCAATCCGACTCCGAATCAATGTTCAAATCTCGAAAATTTATTTTATGAAATTGTAGAAAGTTCCTCCGATTTCTCTTGAAAAATTAATAATCTAACGCCAAAAACAAAGATTAATTCATGAAATATAATCACAAGGGAGTCAAGAATACTTACCCCAAGTTGTGTGGTGATATTTGCCTCTGAATATCACCCAAACCGAGCTCCCCAACTTTGTTTTCGTCAAAAATGGCAAAAACCTCCCGTTTATGGGGATTTTATTGTTCGGGCGCCACAGGTGGCATGGGGCGCTGCCTGTGGCACCGATTTTAGAACTCCAAAAGTTCCAGCACTGGGGATAGTGCCCCACACTACCCTAGACGCTGACAGGAAATATTTCCCGACACGGAAATGAGCATAACTCTTGCATACGATGTCCGCATTCGACGATTCTTTTTGCTACGGATCCGTAATTTCAATACGGATCTAATGCTTTAATAAAAACCGAATTTGGAGCTCATTTCCTTAAGGTGATACCACGTATTCTTGAAGAATCGACATCGAAACATTCTAGAAATATCCAACTTCTACATTCGATGCCGAAACCTATCAATTCAAGTCCGATTGACCTCAAATTTTGCACACAAGTCATAAATGACATAACAGACCTATTCCCATTTCCAGAATCAGATTCCGACCCCGATATCAAAAATTCAACCTCCCGGTCAAACTTCCAACTTTTAATTTTTCTATTTTTGTCATTTCAAGCCTAATTTCACTACAGACTTCCATATAATTATCCGGACATACTCCTAAGTCTAATATCACCATACGGAGCTATTGGAACCATCAAAACTCCATTCCGGAGTCGTTTTCACAAAAGTCAAACTTTGGTCAACCCTTTTCATTTAAGCTTCCAACATGAAATTCATTCTTCCGAACTAATCCCGAAATACCTAAAAATCAAAACTGACGATTCACACACGTCATAATACATTATATGAATCTATTCACGAATTCAAATAGTAGAAAGGATCGTAATTACTCAAAACGACAAGTCGGGTCATTACATTCTCCCCCACTTAAACATACGTTCGTCCTCGAACGTGCCAGGAGTTGTTTCCAAGCCATCAAATCACTATTCCACCTTACCACGCACATACCAGGGGGTGATCCCATGTCACCCTATACCATATAGGCCTAACAACACCACATAAATGAAAATCACTAATTTAGCCTTAGCCCATTAACCTTGGAATCCAATTTCCAACATCCAAATATTTCTTTTCAAGGCCCGAATCTCACATCTACACACTGTATGAGTCTTAATAAGCTGTATTAGGTCTTAGCCATAGCTCTAGATGTAATCACATGATATACCACACAACTCGCATACTCGCAATAATTTCTAATCACTGTAGCTGCTTAAAACAAACCCGATACCGGTATTAAACCACATATCAAATAATAGCTCATTCCAAAACCTTTATACACTACCGATAATAAAAGAAACGCGTGGAAATCTCATGACCCCTTATCAGATCAACAAGTCATGGAGCTCTCTCGCCCAAACCAGAATCATAATCACTTTCTAAGACAACTTTCAATATTATCCTCCCGAATATACCGTAATCAAACCTGATAGTACCCATTCTAGGTCCAATGACCTTATCAAGCCACAACTATGCAATCCGTGTACCCAAAAATGGGAAATGTCTCAAAGAATAGAACCGTTATGCAAGTTCAGCTAGCACCACCACAACCTAATATTTATAACCAACTCCTAAAATTTCGTGAAGAGGATAACTGTAGGTCCATGTGCACCATTCCTCAAATACGTTGCTCAAGTAACTTTTATCGTAGAGGAAGAAAAGCAATGAAATCAGATAAATTATCAAAGAAATAAAATTTCCACACACTGCACGGATAAGTCACGTGCGACACAGACAACTCATGTGTCAATGATACCAATATGTAGATCCGCACGGACAACTCATGTGCCAATAACATAAATCGCTTGGCATGGTCACATGCCTCCAGTCCCAGCATATCATACATGAGCAATTAAACAAGTACACATGTGTGTATATGATAATGAAATAAGATTCTCATGCTCCTGGACTGGTATAAATAACATGCCATAGTGTAGGCATGTGCAAAGTGTGCTATCACAGCTCAAATCGGCAAGTTATCACAGAAATAGTAAGCACCAGGTTTATTCAGGGAATTGGCATCTTTGTAACCTCAAGTATAGCCCAGATAATTCTCAACAAAGGTACAAATATGAGAACATTGTAACTTTAAGCTTAGCAATCAACTCTAGGCATTGCATAGCCTAAGCATTCTTCTGAGTATGAATACTTGTGTAACGACCCGGCCAGTCATTTCGGGAGTTATAGTCCCATTTCCCCCATTTCTATTTCCTTTATGCTCTTAAGCTATATTATGATATACCAAGTTAGTTGGTTCGGGCCTGGAGTGGTTTCGGAGTGGAATGATACACTTAGTCTCTTATTTAGAACCTTAAGTTGGAAAAGTGAACTGAATATTGACCTATGTGTAAACGATCTCGGATTTGAATTTTGATGGTTCCGTTAGCTCCATTAGGTGATTTTGGATTTAGGAGTGCGTTCGGAATGTGATTTGGAGGTCCCTGATAGTATTAGACTTGAATTGGCAAAATTTGGAAATTTGGCGATTTCGGTCGGCAGTGAAAAATTTGATATCATGGTCGGAATGGAATTCCACAAGTTGGAGTAGGTTCGTAGTGTCATTTGTGATGTGTGTGCAAAATTTGAGGTCATTCGGACGCGGTTTGGTTGGTTTCGGCATCGATTTCCGAATTTGGAAATTTAGAAGTTCTTAGGCTTGAATCCGAGGGTAATTTGATGATTTGATGTTGTTTTGAGTGATTCAAAGGTTCGACTACATTTGTATGTTGATATACGACTTGTTTGTATTTTTGGTTGAGGTCCCGAGGGCCTCGGGGTGATTCCGGGTGGTTAACGGATTTGTCGAAGTTGAAAAATGCAGCTGAAGCTGCTGCTACTGCTATTTTCGCACCTACGAAAGAAAGAGTCGCAGGTACGAGGCCGCTGGTGCACGTGGGGAGTTCGCAGGTGCGGGCAATGCTGGGCTAGGCAGGTTGCGCAGGTGTGAGTTGGAGGTCGCATTTGCGAGCCCGCATGTGCGAAACCTGGGGCGCATATGCGTAAAGGGGATGCTGGGCAGGCTTCGCAGAAGTGGAGTATGAGAGCGCAGGTGTGCTTGCGCAGGCACGAGAATTTGCTGCGCAGTTGCAGAAAATGTGAGGCCAAGGCTGTAGCACAGGCGCGAAGGATTTGGCCGCACCTGCGAGCCCACATGTGCGAGGCCTAGAGCGCAGGTGCGGAAGCTGGGGAATTAAGTAGAGTTTTCGGATGCGGCGCCTTGACCACAGGTGCGGTCTCACAAGCGTAGAAAAAGAGCCCGCAGGTGAGAAAACCTGGGCAGAAACCATAAATAGAACCCTTCGCGAATTTGGTTCATTTCTACCATTTTCAAGTCGGTTTGTGGAGCTTTTAGAGTGATGTTTGAAGGGTGATTCAAGGGCTATCAGTGAGGTAAGTTGCTTGAGCTCTAATACTTGTATATATGGTGATTTTCCGTTGTTTAGTCATTGTAATTAGTGAAAATAAGAGGTAAGGGCTTGGGATTTTTGGAGAAGTAATTTAAGGATTTGAAGGACCAAATGATGTCAGATTTTGATGAATTTGGTATGGTTAGACTCGTGAGTGAATGTGCTATCTAGTTTTGTTAATTTTGTCAAATTTCGAGATGTGGGCCCGGGGGCCGGGTTTGAGCCAATTTCGGATTTTGGTCTAATTTTATAGCTTTTCAATTGGAATTCATTCCATTAGCGTATATTAATTGTATTGTACTGATTGTGAATAGATTTGGAGCATTTAGAGGCCGTGTCCAGAGGCAAGAGCATTGCGGGGTAGAGATTTGACCGGTTTGAGGTAAGTAACGATTGTAAATCTAGTCCTGAGGGTATGAAACCCCGGAATTTGTATCATTCTACAATTTTTAGTGACGCACATGCTAGGTGACGGGCGTGTGGGCGTTCACTGTTGGGGACTTTGACTTGGTCCGTCCCGTAGCAACCGTAAAGTTTCAAACTTTGTTGAAACTATATGATACTTATATGTTTTAGAAAGAGTTTCTGTAAATTGGGCTGAATGCCATGTTTGGGCCTTGTGCCAGTGTTGTTTGGACCCTTAGGGGCCTTTTCTTACTATTCTCTCATTGTTTTCGATTGAAAATCTATACCTAGTCATGGTTATACTTGTTTACTGCATAACTCCGTTTTATGACTCTATTTTGATACATATAAATGTTGTTTTGGGCCGAATGCCCTGTTTTACTGAAATGCCCGAGTGGCTTGAGAGGTTTGTGATTGAGTGAGGCCGACGGCCTGATTTGTGAGAATATTTATGGGATCGGGCTGCACGCCGCAGCATGTTGCATATTTATGGGTTCGGGCTGTACGCCGCAGCATGTTTGATATTGGATGAGGGCCTGATTGTGAGGATGAGTGTAGATCGGGGCTGCTCGCCTGTAGCATACTTTATTATTATAGCACGTGAGTTGTTCGTGCAGCACGTGAGTTATTTGTGCAGATTATAGCGCCTGGGCTGAAAGAGCCCCTCTGGAGTCTGTACACACCCCCAGTGAGCGCAGGTACCTACTGAGTGTGAGTGCCGAGTACTGAGTGACTGGGAGGCATGAGTGATTGTGAGGTATGCCCGAGTGGCAAGCGAGTGATTATGAGGTATGCCCGAGTGGCACGAGTGACTGTGAGGTTTGCCCGAGGGGCTGTATATGAGTGATGTTTTGCCCGAGGGGCTGTTTATGATTTTATCATTTTTTCTCATCTTTGCATTTTTCCTCTATTTGAAAATTGTTGAAAAATATATTTAAATGATTTTTACTGGAACTGGGTTTAAACGACCTATTTTGATTCAAATCCTGATTTTAAAAGCAGGTGGTATTTTACTGAGATTTTCTGATATGAACGTTATATGCTTTATTGCTCTTCACTACTGCTTAGTCTTTATTTATTGTTATTATTTAATAAGTTGGCGTACTCATGTTACTCCCTGCACCTTGTGTGCAGATCCAGGTATAGCTGGACACGGTAGCGGTTGTTGGTTATTTTGGTTGCCGATTTTCTCGGGGATAGCAAGGTAGCTGCTTGGCGACCGCAGCCCCTGCTCTTCTCCCTCTTATCTTCCTATAGTTGTATTTAGCTATTTCCCAAGCTGAGTTAGCCTTGATATTTTTAGACAGATTGTAGTAGATGCTCATGACTAGTGACACCCCGATGTCGGGCTTTTCCTTCCGCACTTTTATTTTGATTGGAACTCCTTTACGAAGGTTTTTATGTTAAATAACATTGCAATTATCTTTAAAATGAAAATATCGGTTTGTTTTGGAAATGAGTCGGCTTACCTAGTTCCACGATATGCGCCATCACGACATGGGTTAGTTTGGGTCATGACAGATTGGTATCAGAGCCTAGGTTACATATGTCTCACAAGTCATGAGCAGGTTTAGTAGAGTCTTGCGGATCGGTACGGAGACGTCTGTACTTATCTTCGAGAGGCTGCATAACCCTTAGGAAAATTTCACTTTCTTGTATTCTATCGTGCGAAATTGATTCAGCTTGAAACATAACTCTTTGAATTCCTTCCACGCATTCGTATGCGCACATGAGCGCTCGGTATCAGTTGGACATCGCCGACTTGTGATTCTATAAACGAGGTTCGAGGTGTGTATTATATGTTTTGGAGATGGGCTAGTATGGAGGACTTGAGGCCAGGTTTAAACCATAGTTTTGGCTTGGTAGCTTCAGTTATAACCTGTACATTTGGACTCATATGTCCGGTAATGCCCCTACGAGTGGAATTCGTGGCTCGATGAGCGGTGGAATGGCTTTGTGATGAGTATGATGTAATTGCAGGATGTGTTAATGGTGAGTATGATGTAACTAAAGGAAGGCCATTGGGAACTTGATTTTTCGTTTTGATGTGACGTACGGTCTCGAGTGTGAATGTTTTGAAGGATCTTTCACGTTGTTAAATTTTGGGGCAAATTAAATTCTCATGTCTTGTCAATGAGTATGGACTCAAGAAGAGTAAGTGATTGTGTAGTAATTGTGGTTGCGAATGGATGTTTTTGATATTGATGGCTCGAGAAAGATGATTTTCGAAGAGACTTAGAGTCGGTAACATTTTATTGGTTCAGGTGCGATAGAGATACATTTCGATTTGATGCAGCAGTTGGGTAGCAAATATGAGGGAAGACATGACGGAAAGTGTTTCGCAGTGGTTAAAGTACTAGCAGGTCAAGTAGGAGAAGTAGAGGTTGAGAAGTTTCTTAAAGGAGATGATTTAACCGAAGTAAGAGTGGCAGATTAGCATATGAATTCACTAGTAGGGTAGTCGTGCGCCTTGAGAAAGTGTAGAATAGCTTGGAATCATGTTAGTATGTGAATCGGTCTGCAGACTCTATTTGGAGTAATGGCTAGTGTACAAAGGAAAATTGAATATGGCAGAAAGGAGTGTGTTTGAAATGAATAGAGGCGTGAAGATCTGATTATCGTGTCAGGTGCAATATGACTTGAGTTCGGAAGGTGTTGTTGATGTACAGTTGATGTCAATAGGGAAAGTGCAGACTTATACAAATGGTGGGCTAGCATGAACTCAGGAGAATTTACGGATTTAGTGATCGTTGCACTCAGTGTAGTGTCATTGGAAGATGTCAGTAAGGAATTCCACATGTGGGTTATCTCATGTGTGCAGCTAGCAGTGGCGTGATGTTGATGAATCTTTTGCGAGGAATATTACTTGCTACCCGGTAGGAGGTCGCATGTATGATTTTGGCTGGAGATTCTGAATGTTCATGAAAGGCTTAATAAAAGACTTCGAGAAGTCTGGCAGGTTAATGGTGCGAGACCTTGGTAATTGAGAAGGAGAAATCCTTACGGGTTCTAATTTTATATAATTGCAGCTTAAGGCTAAG
This sequence comes from Nicotiana tomentosiformis, assembly GCF_000390325.3. Lineage (NCBI taxonomy): Eukaryota > Viridiplantae > Streptophyta > Magnoliopsida > Solanales > Solanaceae > Nicotiana > Nicotiana tomentosiformis. Next base: position 104,329,230 of record NC_090822.1, on the reverse strand, counting down.
TGGGGGAGTCTGCTATCGACGAGTTGATTGCATGGTTATGGATCATATCGGTTCGGGGTATACCAGTGAATCAGTTATGACTTGCAGAGGTCGAGATTGAGGATGACTCGGGTAAAGGAATTTCTGGACACAAGTTGTATTATACTCTATGGTTATAGGAGGACCATAAAATAATTGAGTGGTTATTCACAGAGAATGTAGTGTACATGAAGCGGGAATTTGCTTGGTTGCGTATGAGTGTGGGTTACTCTTTATTCCCTTGGGTGTTGGTGTGCTAATGGGCCACAGGTCATTTCGGTCCATTTGGTCGGTTAATTTGAGATTTGAGTAGAGTGGATGACTCTCGAGAATGGTTCCAATGGATTCAAGATTTATAAATATGGCTAGAAAACTGGGAGTTGCATTGAACGGTGTTGAGACTCGTGGCATCTTATATCATTGTGAATTATGCATTTCAGTAAAAAGAAGGTGAAGGAAACAGTTTTAGGTTCACATAAAGTCTCTTCGGAGTAAACATTTTTGGTTGTGGAACCTTTGGGATACATAAAAAGGGAATTCGGCGGCATATAAGCCTTAGGGCGGTGTGATTCTATGCTAGAGTTCATGGGGTAAGTTTTAGTTAAGGATAGTAGTGTTCTAACAAGGAAAAAGTAGCAGTTTGAAGGCAATTTAGAAAAAACTTGGAGAAATAGGACAGCTTAGTAGTAGGTTGGGTTAGCACAATAATGGGTATGATCGGTTCTTTGGGTACTTATGATGTGCCTAGTATCTACAGGTGTTTTGTGGTAATGCTCTCGAATTTGGCAACCTGTGTGGCTTGGTGGAGTTAGAGGAATTCAGTTCAGATAGCTTGGTTATGTGCAAATGGATTTCAAAGTGTTCATCATGGGTTCTACCATGGTTTGAACCAGATATTTTCTACCGATGTACGGAACATGTTGTGTGTTATGATTTCCTCCTAGAAAGAAGCAAGAAAGAGGTTTATGACTAATAAGGCATGTAATTTGCTAGTGACTCAGAGTTGATAATGGAATTCTTATGCTTGTCACATGATGGCATAATAGATGTGGTGTGTTGTGCGGGAATAAGATTTACATGTACAAGGTCACAGTTCAGTTTTGAAGGGAAGGACATAAATTCTTAGGCAGCATGGACGGTTTCAGATGACTAGGTAAATGATATTACTATTTTGTATGGCTTAATGAGAGTGTACATTTCAGAAGGGGCAGTGTGTTTTGATTTATGGCTACTTCGCTGGTATTGCAGCACTCTCCTGGTTGATCGACTGTTGATATTCAAAAAAAATTTTTTGCCAGGTGGCACGGAAGAATTTTTAAAGTATTTCTCGTGGGATGATTGTGTATGAGAGAGGTGTTAGGCATTCGGGCGGTGGAGGTAGAATCAAATATGGTGATTCATGTGTTCTATGGAATTGAAGATTGGGAGTTCTTAGGAGTAGATTGTTTCATGGTTGTGGACTGTGAAGTTGTGGCCGGAGCTAGACAGATGATAGAAGGTGTTATGATTCCGTCATTGTGGACTTTCGGAGGTTGTTTATCTATTGGCGGCTGACCATAGTTGATTTGGGGCCCATTGGTAGGCCCAATTAGGATGTGTATTCTACATCGAACCGGATTGATTGGCTCCATACTGCTATTGTTGAAGGATGTGCCATTCAGTTGTTGTGAAGATTATTCGTGTTCTGAAATGATCTGTGAGTTACTCTTCTATGCCACGAGGAGTTGTGATTCGTTGGTTACATGCACCTATGGTGAGGTTCTATTGTGGCCTTATAGCGGAATTTGAGCTAGAATAGTATTGGATATTGCTTGGTTGATAGCGTATTGGTTATGTTCTTTCGGGTTTTATGTGGCATGGTGTCTCATTTGCTTCTCCGTGGTTATGGTAATGCACTTTGGGTACTTGATGTCGAATTGCACATGGTTATTGATTTTAGCAGGGTGGCTTGAGGTGTTTCATATGGACCAGTATTTGGATAGGGTCGCGTATTGCAGCAGAGTTATGTGGAAATATGATCACTCGTGTAAGATTCGTGTGTTATGGTTCTGCGGTGTGTGATGGGTTCTTAGCATTGCGTCGGGGTGGTACTTGCCGAGCTTTCGGAACGGTTCTCCTATTTGGGTCATTGTTACGGTTGGGTACATTTGGAATGTTGCTATCTAGTGCACGGATTGCACAGGTTGTGGCTTTAGATTGTATTGATGTGTCATGTCACTAGAGTGTTCGTGTTGGATGAGACGAGGTCATTGGGCCTAGAATGGATGCTATCAGATTTAATTGTGGTATAATTGGGAGGATAATATCGGAAGTCGGCTTTGAAATTGGCCATAGTTCTTTTAGAAGGAACGAGAGCTCCATGACCTGTTGGTCAAATGAGTGGTTATGAATTCAGTATGTTTCTTTCATCATCGGCAGTGTTCGAAGGTTTTAGAATGAGGTTTTGTCTGATATGAGGTTTATTACTAGCACTAGGTTGATTTGAGTCGATACTGTGATTTGAAATCATTGCTTCGAGCATTCGAGCTATGCGGTATTTGAATTTGAGTATTTGAGTTATGGTTACAGCTTTTGGTACAGCTTGTTCAGACTTATACGGTATGTAGATGCGAACTTCTAATCTTATAAGAAATATCAGATGTCGATAATTTAATTCGAAGGCTTGTGGGCTAGGTTGAATTGAGGAATTTCAGTTATGCTGTGCTATCGGACCTGTATGGGATAGGGTGACGTGGAATCACCCCCGGGTATGTGCATGGGAAGGTTACACAACCATTTCTTGTCTTTTGGAACAACTCTCGGCACGTTCGAGGACGAACGCTTGTTTAAGTGGGGGAGGATATAACGACCCGGCCGGTTGTTTCAGGAGTTATAGCCCCGTTTCCCCCAATACTATTTCCTTTATTCTCTTAAGCTATATTATGATATACCAGGTTAGTTGGTTCGGGCCCGGAGTGGTTTCGGAGTGGAATGAGACACTTAGTCTCTTATTTAGTACCTTAAGTTGGAAAAGTCAATCGGATGTTGACCTATGTGTAAACGATCTCGAATTTGAATTCTGATGGTTCCGTTAGCTCTGTTAGGTGATTTTGGACTTAAGAATGCGTCAGCAATGTGATTTGGAGGTCCGTGGTAGAATTAGGCTTGAATTGGCGAAATTTGAAAATTTGGCAATTTCGGTCGGCAGTGGAAAATTTGATATCAGGGTCGGAATGGAATTCTGCAAGTTGGAGTAGGTTCGTAGTGTCATTTGTGATGTGTGCGCAAAATTTGAGGTCATTCGGACGTGGTTTGGTTGATTTCGGCATCGGTTGCTGAATTTGGAAGTTTAGAAGTTCTTAGGCTTGAATCCGAGGGTAATTTGATGATTTGATGTTGTTTTGAGTGATTTGAAGGTTCGACTAAGTTTGTATGTTAATATATGACTTGTTGGTATTTTTGGTTGAGGTCCCGAGGGCCTCGGGGTGATTCCGGGTGGTTAACGGATTTGTCGAAGTTGGAAAATGCAGCTGAAGCTGCTGCTATTGCTATTTTTGCACCTGCGGAAGAAAGAGTCGCAGGTGCGAGGCCGTTAGTGCGCGTGGGGTGTTCGCAGGTGCGGGCAATGCTGGGCTAGGCAGGTTGCGCAGGTGCGAGTTGGAGGTCACATCTGCGAGCTCGCAGGTGCAAAACCTGGGGCGCAGATGCGAAAAGAGGATACTGGGCAGGCTTCGCAGAAGCGGAGTATGAGAGCGCATGTGCGAGAATTTGCTGCGCAGATGCGAAAAATGTGAGGCCAAAGCTGGAGTGCAGGCGCGAAGGATTTGGCCGCACCTGCGAGCCTGCATGTGCGAGGCCTGGAGCGCAGGTGCGAAAGCTAGGGAATTAAGTGGAGTTCGCGGATGCGGCGCCTTGACTGCAGGTGCGGTCCCGCAGGCACAGAAAAAGAGCCCGCAGGTGCGAAAACCTGGGCAGAAACCATAAATAGAACCCTTCGCGAATTTGGTTCATTTCCACTATTTTCAAGTCGGTTTGTGGAGCTTTTGGAGTGATGTTTGAAGGGTGATTCAAGGGTTATCAGTGAGGTAAGTTTCTTGAGCCCTAATACTTGTATATATGGTGATTTTACGTTATTTAGTCATTGTAATTAGTGAAAATGAGGGGTTAGGGCTTGGGATTTTTGGAGAAGTAATTTAAGGATTTGAAAGACCAAACGATGTCTGATTTTGATGAATTTGGTATGGTTAGACTCGTGAGTGAATGTGCTATCTAGTTTTATAAATTTTGTCGGATTTCGAGACGTGGGCCCGGGGCCGGGTTTGAGCCAATTTCGGGATTTGGTCTAAATTTGTAGCTTTTCCATTGGAATTCAATCCATTAGCATATATTGATGGTATTGTACTGATTGTGAATAGATTTGGAGCATTTGGAGGCCGAGTCCAGAGGAAAGAGCATTGCGGGGTAGAGATTTGACCGGTTTGAGGTAAGTAACGATTGTAAATCTAGTCTTGAGGGTATGAAATCCCGGATTTTGTATCATTCTACTATTTTTAGTGACACACATGCTAGGTGACGGGAATGTGGGCGTGCATTGTTGGGGATTGTGACTTAGTCCATCCCGTAGCAACCGTAAAGTTTCAAACTTTGTTGAAACTATATAATACTTATATGTTTTAGAAAGAGTTTCTGTAAATTGGGTTGAATTCCATGTTTGGGCCTTGTGCCAGTGTTGTTTGGACCCTTAGGGGTCTTTTCTTACTATCCTCTCATTGTTTTCGATTGAAAATCTATACTCAGTCATGGTTATACTTGTTTTCTGCATAACTCAGTTTTATGACTCTATTTTTGATGCATATAAATGTTGTTTTGGGCCGAATGCCCTGTTTTACTGAAATGCCCGAGTGGCTTGAGAGGTTTATGATTGAGTGAGGCTAAGGGCCTGATTTGTGAGGATATTTATGGGATCGGGCTGCACGCTACAGCATGTTACATATTTATGGGATCGGGCTGCATGCCAGAGCATGTTTGATATCGGCCGAGGGCCTGATTGTAAGGGTGAGTGTGGATCGGGGCTGCATGCCTGCAACATACTTTATTATTATAGCATGTGAGTTGTCCATGCAGCACGTGAGTTGTCCATGCAGCACGTGAGTTGTCCGTGCAGATTATAGCGCTTGGGCTGAAGGAGCCCCTACGGAGTCTGTACACACCCCCAGTGAGCACAGGTACCTACTGAGTGCCGAGTGCTGAGTGACTGGGAGGCATGAGTGATTGTGAGGTATGCCCGAGTGGCAAGAGTGATTGTGAGGTATGCCCGAGTGGCACGAGTGACTGTGAGGTTTGCCCGAGGGGCTATATATGAGTGATGTTTTGCCCGAGGGGCTGTTTATGATTTCATCATTTTTGCTCACCTTTGCATTTTTCCTCTGTTTAAAAACTGTTGAAAAATATCTTTAAATGATTGTTACTGGAACTGGGTTTAAACGAGATATTTTGATTCAAATCCTGATTTTAAAAGCAGGTGGTATTTTATTGAGATTTCTTGATATGAACGTTATATGCTTTATTGCTCGTCACTACTGCTTAGTATTTATATATTGTTGTTACTTACTGAGTTGGCGTACTCACGTTACTCCCTGCACCTTGTGTGCAGATCCAGGTGTAGCCGGACACGGTAGCGGTTGTTGCTTATTTTGGTTGCAGATTTTCTCGGGGATAGCTAGGTAGCTGCTTGGCGACCGCAACCCATGCTCTTCTCCCTCTTATCTTCCTCTAGTTGTATTTAGCTATTTTCTAGGCTGAGTTAGCCTTGATATTGTTAGACAGATTGTAGTAGATGCTCATGACTAGTGACACCCCGATGTCGGGCTTTTCCTTTCGCACTTTTATTTTGATTGGAACTCCTTTACGAAGGTTTTTATGTTAAATAACATTGAAATTATCTTTGAAATGAAAATATCGGTTAGTTTTGGAAATGAGTCGGCTTGCCTAGTTCCATGATAGGCGCCATCACGACAGGGGTTAGTTTGGGTCGTGACAACTTACCCTGATGCCCGCACATGGGCTCAAACCTCACATATATGCACACTCATAGCGCGTAGATATAACAAATAATTAACGCAACTAGTGCCTCTACTGATTTTTAATTAAATACTCACCTCAAACAAGTCGCAACCCTGAAACAATATGCTTCTGAGAACTCCCAGTCTCCGAGTTCATAGAACACATGAATCACCCTAACTGACACCAACTCCAGCACTAGAATGACTAACACATCTTTCATGCATGATCATCCTACAAGGAATACTCCTATAATTCTTCCGTGTCACATAGCAAAAATTCGAATACTAGCAGTCTATCAACCAGGTAAGTACCGAAACATCCGTAAGTCAAAACACAATGCGCCTTCTGAAATGCACACCCTTCTCAGGGATTACCAAGCAGTTATAACATTCCTCTAATTATCTAAAACTATCCATTATGTCGAAATTCGTGACTTTCCCTTCAAGACTGAACTACCACCTTGCACATGTAGATCTTAATCCCACACAACACACCACATCTATCATGCCATCATGTGACAAGTACAAGAATCTCATTATAAACTCTGAGTCACCAGTAAATTACATACCCGGTTAGTTAGAAACCTTTCTTTTGCTTCCTTCAAGGAGGAAATCACAATACACAACACGTTTCCCACACCGGTAGAAAATATCCTGTTATAACCATGGTAGAAACCATCAAGAACACTTTGAAATCCATTTACACATAACCAAGCTATTAGAACTGAATCTCTCTAACTCGACCAAGCCACGTAGGTCACCAAACCTAAGAATATTTCTACCAAAATATCTGTAAAGTCTCACCATATCATAATTACCCCTATAAATACCACAACCGAAACACCCACTCTGAAAATACCTTATGTGAATTTAAAATTGTTCCTCTTTCCTTTCTTATTCTGAAATGTAGAATCCATAGTCATATAGAATTGCCGCAAGTCCCGACACCATCCAATGTAAATAACCAATTCTTGCGATATACGAATTCGATTTTTTTTCCAATTGCCACATATGCATTTTGAATCAATTAGAACCCTTTCGAGAGTCATCAACTTTTCTCAAATCTAAATTGCACCGCCCAAACGGGTCGAAAGACACATCCCCCATTAGCACAACAACACTCAAAGAAGTAAACCTGCCTTAACACCAGCGATCAAATTCATACTCCGTGTGCACTACATACTTCGCAAATAATAACTCACTCATTCCATAATTTTCATATTTTCATAAAGTATAATGTAACCCATATTCAGGAATTTCCTTGCTCGAGTCATCCCCAATCTCAACCTCTACATTCATAACTGATCTACAAGTATGTCTCAGACCAAAACTAAAATTTAATATATAACCATGAATCAAACCGTCAATAGTAGGCTCCCCCACTTGGCTCAAATCCATATATAATTTCATTCAATAACTCACAATACCCATACCGTATTACTGCCATGATACTGCAGTGAGATTCAACTAAATTCTTCACAAGCTCATGCAACACCAACCATAAAATACCTCAATCATCTGCTAAGCATGCATTTATTTCTCTTGACAGTCAAGTCAACTTTCTCAATCAGATTCAAATTCAAATCTCAACACGTATACCTCGCCGGTAGAAACAAAACTCTCCACTCAACATTATAAGGAACACACCTACGTAGATTACTCCGCATGAGATAATCCACCGGCTTAGCCTCAAATTGGAATCTTGTTATACCCTTTCACAGTCACAATTACTACGCAATCACTTAATCGTCCTGAGTCCAAACTCATTAACAAGACATGAGAATTTAATTTGTCCCACAATTTAACAACGTGAAAGATCCTTCAACGCACTCATAACTCGAGACTATTTATCAAATCAAGACGGGAATCAAGCACCCAATGGCCCTTTTGACATCTCATCATATTCAAACCATCTGAACGCATCTCGCAGTCGCATCATACTCATCATTCAGTTATTCCACCGCTCATTGAGCCATAAATTCCACTAGTAGGGACACTACCGATCTTATAAGTCTAAAATCACGGGCTCACACGACTAAAACAACCGATATTAATCTGCGGTCTAACCCTGGCCTCAAGTCCTCCAAACTGTCCCATCACCAAAACACATAATACATATTGCGAACCTCGTTCATGGAATCACAAGCTGGCAATGAACGGCTGATACCGAGCGCTCACATGCGCACACGAATACGTGGAAGGAATTCAAAGAGTTATGTTTCAAGCTGAATCAATTCCGTACGATAAGGAAAGAAAGATGGAAAATTATCCTAAATGCCCTGTAGCCTCTCGAAGATAAGTATGGACGTCATCATACCGATCCACAAGACTCTACTAGACACTTGCTCATGAATTATAGAACCTATTAACCTAGAGCTCTGATACCAATTTGTCACGATCCAAAATCCACCTAGTCGTGATAACACCTAACCCAACCCGTCAGGTAAGCCAATTAATCACTATCCAACTTAATGAGATTTATTAAGATAAGAAATGATAATACACCGCTTTTATACAAAAATTTCCCAAGGACTGGTAGTACAAATCATGAGCTTCTAAGATTAGAATTTACAAAGATGGTATGAAATAAATACATCATCTGTTCGAAACGTATATAAACAGATTTTTATAAATCTAAGGCTACCATGAACAAGAGGCAGCTATAACCGGAAAACAGGTACATCTTCAAATCCATCTCCTGTCGATCACAACAACATCGGCATCCAATATCTGCACGCACGATGCATAAGTATAGTATGAGTACAACCGACCCCATGTACTCAATAAGTAACAAACCTAACCTTAGGTTGAAAGTAGTGATGAGCTGGAACAACGGTCGGGTCCAACACCAATAGCCAACAACAATCCATACCAACATAAAGCAAGTAATAAAAGAAGTAACTTAGAGATAAAATGCTCAACTAAATCATGATTTCTGAAAATAGTTCTGCCTTTCAAGTGTATCAGTGAAAACTCAAGTCGTTTACCGAAATTGCCAAAAATATGAGTAAGTTTGAAAACAGTAATTTTCCCAAAAAAAAAAATCCTTTCAACAGTAAATAAGATGTTTCATTTCTTTCCAGATAGCCAGTGGAAAATGCATCACTATGCCCATATGCCAATATGTGTGAGAAGTCATGAATGACGTGATACCGTACATCATGAGGAAAATACATCTCTATACATGTATGTCATGTGTGCATGTCAATGCAATGTATCTCAGTGATAAAACCATATGCATACTCTTAGAGTATCAATTCACTCAGTCCTCTCATCACTCTGTCCTCATAGTCACTCAGTCCTCCAGTCACTCAGTCCTCAGAGTCACTCAATCCTCCCAATCGCTCGGCAGTCTCACTCGACACTTGCACTCAGTAGATACCTGCGCTTACTAGGGGTGTGTATAGACTCCGGAGGGGCTCCTTCAGCGCAAGCGCTATAACAAGCCAATCATGGCATAAATCAATAAAACATGTTGCGGCGCGGGCCTCGGCCTCGGCCTCACTCATCCATCAATCTCTCCAGTCTCTCGGGCTCACAATGTCATGAAAAATCAGCCCAAAATGATGATATGATGAATCAACAAATAGTAACAGAGACTGAGAGATTATATGAAATGAATGAACATGACTGAGTATGAAGTTACAATTTAAACAAATAATTCGATAGCAAAAATGACCTTAGTGGGTCCCAATAATTACATTTACCTAAGCATTATTTCTAACATGAGTCATAACTCGATAACTCTAGTATGTAGAGATTTCATGATTACAGATAAGTTCAAGTAACTACACAGTACCACAGGAATAACGGAGTCACAGTTCACACGGTGCATGCCCACATGCCCGTCACCTAGCATGTACGTTACCTCAACATCACACACATAACACGTATAATCAGGGTTCATACCCTCAACTCTAAGATTAGAAGAGTTACTTATCTCGAGCAAGCCTAATCCAATACCGAGCAAGTTGTACAATACTCCGAAAATTCCATTCCGCGTGTATCAACCTCCATACGCCTTCCTATCTCCTCAATTCAAGCCAAATGATTCGTATCTATTCAAACAACATGCAAATTAATCAAAATATACTCTAATGCTTACAATTTAACAATTTACAAAAATTCCCAACTCCGCTCGAAAAATTGACAGTGGGGCCCACGTGTCAGAATCCGCCGAAATTCACAAAATCCGACAACCCATTCAATTACGAGTCCAACCATACTAATTTTACTCCAATCCGACTCTGAATCGATGTTCAAATCTCGAAAATTTATTTTATGAAATTGTAGAAAATTCCTCCGATTTCTCTTGAAATATCAATAATATAACGCCAAAAATGAAGATTAATTCATGGAATATAATTACAAGGGAGTCAAGAACACTTACCCCAAGTTGTGTGGTGAAATTTGCCTCTGAAAATCGCCCAAACCGAGCTCCCCAACTTTGTTTTCGTCAAATATGGCAAAAATCTCCCGTTTATAGGGATTTTAATGTTCGGGCGCCACAGGTGGTGTGGGGCACTGCCTGTGGCACCATTTCCAGAACTCCAGAAGTTCCATCGCCAGGGATAGCACCCCACGCTACCCTGGACGCTGACGGGAAATATTTTCCGACACGGAAATGGGCTTAACTCTCTCATACGATGTACGAATTCGACGATTCTTTTTGCTATGGCTCCATAATTTTAATACGGATCTAATGCTTTAAGCAAAACTGAATTTGGAGCTCATTTGCTTAAGATGATACCACGTATTCTTGAAGAATCGACATCGAAATATTCTAGAAATATCCAACTTCTACATTCGATGCCGAAATCTATCAATTCAAGTCCGATTGACCTTAAATTTTGCATACAAGTCATAGATGACATAACAGACTTATTCCCATTTCCAGAATTAGATTCCGACCCCGATATCAAAAATTCAACCCCCCGGTCAAACTTCTAACTTTCAATTTTCCTATTTTCGCTATTTCAAGCCTAATTTAACCACGAACTTCCAAATAATTATTCGGACACACTTCTAAGTCTAAAATCACAATACATAGATATTGGAACCATCAAAACTCTATTCCGGAGTCATTTGCACAAAATTCAAACTCCGGTCAACCCTTTTCATTTAAGCTTCCAACATGAAATTCATTCTTCCGAACTAATCTCGAAACACCTGAAAATCAAAACCGACGATTCACACACGTCATGATACATCATATGAATCTATTCAAGACTTCAAATAGTATAAAGGAGTGTAATTACTCAAAACGACAAGTCAGGTCGTTACATTAATGTTAATGATTCTCCGTACACTACGTTTCTTTTATGACGTTACTAATTGCTTCAGAAATATAGTTAAGCCTAGTTCCTTAAATAGCTGCAGAACTTCTATTCTCTAGATTTGTAACGTGTTCATGACTTTCATTCTTAATGTTGTGAGCTCAGTACGTAATCAATATAGACTTGGGTTTGATGCCCATGAGTCTAAGTCTAGATTACTCAACATGTCATAAACAATTGAAGTATCCGTTTTCATAATCAGTTCATGAATACATGTCTTAATCTAGTCCTATTCAGCAATCCAGTATCATGTCACTCAGTGAATTTAAATTCCTGAATGTTGAACACATTTATTAGGGCCTGAGGCCGCAGTTTCTGCTTTATGCATGTTTGGCCTAGGGTCGCAGTTTATGTTTTATGCATGTTTGGGACTGAGGCTGCAGTCTATGCTTTATGCATGTTTGGGCCTGGGGCCGTAGTTATGTATACGTATACTTGGGCCCGAGGCTGCAGTTTGTGCACATATTATATTGGGCCTAAGGCCGCAGTTTAATATTCAGATAAACACGTGGTTCATCATTCAGAAGAGGGAGTATTCATATCCTTACTTCCTTTGTTCAGTTCAGTTATCAGTTATCAGTTATCAGTTTTCATTTCAATTATCAGTTATCAGTTATCAGTTATTATTTCAGTTATCAATTATCAGTTCAGTTTCAGTTTTAGCTTTTATAGTTCTTTCTTTCAATTGCTTTACATACCAGTGCAATTCAAATGTACTGACGTCACTTTACCCGGGGCCTGCATCTCACGATGTAGGTAATGATTTACCGGTTGACAATTTAGAGCGCTAGGATTCTCTTATCAGCTATTTGGAGAGCCCCAGTTCTTTCGAGGCATTATCATTATTTTACAGTAATATTTACAGGCACTGTGTGTTTCTATACTTCATTAGAGGCTTTATAGACAAGAGTAACAGTTAGACAGAGTCGTAGGATTTTCGTGTTGAGCAATGTTATCTACATATATATTTCAGACTTATGTTAGTGTTTTCGCACTTTGATTTATATCATTCAGACTTTTAGTATATCAACATGTATTAGCTTATCTTCCACGTTCAATATATTATGATATCACATGTTGATTCAGCCATCCAGTTGGTTCGCTCGGTCGCATGTAGTCAGTCACCGGGTGTCGTGTTACGTCCAGGCCCAGGTTCGGGGCATGACAAAGTTTGATATCAGAGCACTAGGTTCAAGTGTCCTAGGGAGTTTATGAAGCCGTATCCAGTGGAGTTTCCTTTATATGTATATGTCGGCCATGCATATAAATGGTTAACTACCAAGACATTCAGGATTGTCTCATTTCTTTCTATTCTAGCTAGATCGTGCCATGAAGCTTAGAGCAATAAGTAACCTTCTCTTCCTATGGAATTCCAAACGTATTAAATGCCTAAGCAACGGGAAGGATAAACTCAAGGTCCTAGAGATGATTATTGCCCATTGGGGTATAATTATGAAGTACAAATTAGTAACAAATGAGACTTGAGAGGATGTTAAAAGTCGGATGCCATGGATAGTAGTATAGATTAGAGCATAACCTTATCAGAAAGTACAAAAGAAGTTATCATGTTCTATGTTTATCAGTTTACACAAGTTACCAGTTATACAGTCTTTCAGTTAGTAGGTTTATTGTTATTTAGTATGCTAGTATTCAGTTATATGCTTACAAGATATCCAATTTTTAGTGTATCAAAATTCTGGTAACTTATGAGTATACAGTGATGCCTATGGGTGCTAAAAGAAAATGCAAGTAACAATGATTATAGTGAAATCTTTGCATGTTTTAGGTCTGGATTAAGACCCAAGATTCGCCGGATAGTGCATTAAGTGATTTATCAAATGACGGTATACTCTGAAGGACAAGTTTGTTTATGATGGTGTATCCGTATGTGTTTTATCGCATAGAACAATTTCATTTTAATTCTTGGAAATGAAGCCACAGGTTGGATGATGATAGTTCAGATGTCAAACCCCATGGTGTAACAGGTTAAGAATTTAACCGCAGCGGGCATATAGTTTTGGACAGAAAAGGGCCTAAGGGCAAAATACCTAGGAGTCAGAAACATTGGTTATTACCAACAATATGTTATTTTGTATGACTCATGCATATGACTAAGAATATATGATGTACGAAATGAGAACCAAGAGCAGCCGATATTGAATTTCAGGGAATGATTTTAAGTTGTTCAGATTTATTCAAATCAGAACTAGAAAGTATCACGTTAATAAGTTACTACAAGAAGCAGCTATTATAGTAAGATAAAAGATATGACAGTTCCTCCTTAAGTTATGTGAATAAGTGTTTACCCCAGATATTTATAGTCTGATATGATTTTGAAGTGTATAGAAAGTCTGGGGTTAGAGATTCCAATTTCATTTAAGACAGATGAAATTTCCCTAAGTGTGATCCATGTACATAGTTAAAAAAAAATATATGGTATGCAACTATAGAATATGGTCGGATGGTGAAGGAAGTTAGAAATAACATTATGCTTCACTTTGGTTATTCAAAGCAGAACAAGAAAACATGATGCTAGCAGGTGTTAGTAAATGAATAGTAAGTAGGTTTTTAGTAGATACAATGAATTAGCAATTTCAGCAGAGCTAGTAGAGGTACATTTGATTTACTTAGCCTGGTTAACTCTAATGAGTGGATGACAATTTGAAATACCGGATGCATGTTAGAACCCAAAGAGTTTAAGTTAAACCCAAAGTACAGTGATATTGGAAGAAGAAAAAAAATCAACCAGGCAGTAAGAGAGCAAGCTATAGAAGAATAACCTTTAAGAGTTATCGAAAAGAGATTTACCCAAGATTGACAGCGTGAGCAGAGTTAAATCATTAAGATTGTGTATGATAGTTGTGAATACATTAGCTTTTCGTTTATGTAAGTAATTTAGTTTTTCCTAGTAATAATGATTTCTCAGAAGTAAGTTGGAAGATGAGTCGTCATTAACGTAAAGTTAAAAGAATTGCAGAAGATAAGGAAAGTTGTTTGGATCCCAACAAAAGAGAAGGATCCGCAAGTACAAGACCTTGACCTTTGGTCTAAGAGGGAGATGTAAAAAATCGTCAGTAAGTCCAGATGGAGATTTGAAACCTGCATAGTTAGCATGGGATATAAAAACTATACAATCATGCCCAGTTATGTGTCAAGAGGGTAGTGCCATTACACGAGACTCTAATCTTCGAAATATGGGTGAAAGACATAGCTCACAACAATGCTATAAGTATTTTCAGGAAGTACCTTAAAAAATAATCAATTATGGGAAGTATAGATCACGATTGAGGCAGACAAGAGAACTATGGTGAAAGAAGTTCACCGCTCATCCAAGCTAGGAGTTCGACTTTCGGACTCCGAAGATGGTGGAGTTGTTGTCCAAAACAGGACCTGTTCCTCCTTAGTAGCCAAAGTGAAGGAGAAACAGTTTGATTATCCGTACATGTTGCAGCTGAAAGAGGGGATTCGCAAGCTTAAGATGAGGGATTTTGAACTAGGGGGAGATGATGGTACTTTGAGGTACTAATACGGATTGTGTGTTCCACACATAGATGGACTTAGAGAAGGAGGATTATGTTAGAAGTCCATAATTTCAGGTATTCTATCCACCTAGGTTCCCCAAAGATGTATCATGCTCAAGTAGATTTATTGGTGGAATGACATGGAAAAGTACGTCATAGACATTTTGGACAAGTGTTCGAATTATCAGCAAGTGAAAGTCGAGCAACAGAAAGCCTAGTGTTTTACCACAGAATACATATATTCTTAAGTGGAGATGGTAAATATGGACTTTATAACAGGATTATCTCGCTCTTTTGAAAGCATGATTTGATTCGGTGATTGTTGATCGACTTACCAAGTCAGCTCACCTCTTGCTAATGAAGACTACAGATTCAGTAGAGGATTATGCCAAGTTGTATATCCAAGAATTCATCAAAATTCATGGGACTCCATTGTTCATCATTTTATATGATGGTGCTAAGTTTACAACGAACATTTATAAGTCCTTTCAGAAAGGATTAGGCATAAGTTTTTTATCCTCAGAAAGATGGCCATGTAGAGCGCATTATTCAGACACTTGAGGATATGTCCGCTATGTTAAAGCTAAATGGGATAATCATATTCCTCTCATTGAGTTTGCTTATAATAACAACTACCATTCTAGTATCAAGATGGCACCGTAAGAAGCTCTGTGTGGGCGAAGGTGTAGATCGCCAACTGGTTGGTTCGAAGTTAGGAAGAAGATTTGTTGGGACCAAGTTTGCTCTATCAAGCTATGGATAAAGTTAAGTTGATTCAAGAGCATTTGGAGATGGCTCGGAGCCGCCAAAAGTCCTACTCGGACGAGCGACATAGAGACCTAGAGTTTCAAGTTAATGATTGGGTGTTTCTGAAAGTTTGGCCTATGAAAGGTGTTATAAGATTTGGGAAGAAAGGAAAGCTTAGTCCCAGATACATCGAACTGTATAGGATCCTACGAAGGGTAGGACAAGTAGCTTATGAGTTAGAGTTGCCACCAGAATTGGCGGATGTACACCCAATATTTCACGTGTCATGTTATAACATTTAAGTTTCTAGTACTCATATACTCATGTCAGTTCAGTACTTAGATACTCATATCAGTTCAGTACTCATATACTCATGTCAGTCCAGTACTAAGATATTCATGCCAACTTAGTAGTCAGATATTGATGTCAATTCAATACTCAAATATTCGTGCCAGTTCAGTACTCATATATTCATGTTAGTTCTGTATTCACGTATCTATGGCAGACTAGTATTCACGTATATGTTTCATTTTATGCACATTATGATGCCCTGTGAGGCTTGTGATATGCTATGATAGCTGGCAGGTGTTTTGGAGAAATGTTGAAGGTAACTAACCTTTTCATTTAGACCTTATATTATAATCTCCATGTCTTTCAGTATTCAGTCAGCTCAATATTCAGTCAATGTAGTAGTCATTCAGTTCAGTAATCATGTATTCATTCAGTTTACTATGCAAGTGTTCATGAAAGTTTAGTGTTCACATGTTTCTACCAGACCCGTTTAAGGTCTAGAGTTAGCTGTAGTTATAGTCAGGACAATCATTCGAGGACGAATGATCCCAAGGGGGAGATAATGTAACACTCTGTAAATTCGGACTAGGTGTGGACGTGTTAAATGAGTATTATTATGACATCTTATATATATGAAGTCCTATTGGGATGAGTATGGGTGGAAATACTTGATTTGGAATCAAGACGGAGAGTGAACATCTGTTGAGAATTTGGGAAAATATAAAACATGAAAGTTTTATCCCCTTTAAATAACTTTGCAATAATATATTATGGAGCCCGAACGGACCTATGTGCAAAAGGTTATATGTGTTTTACTGGACAATGCACAGTCTGCGTGCTCATGCGCGCGCCTAGTTGTTCCTGTGCGCGGCCGCCCACATGTGGCAGTACCACTGCCTTTGATGTGCATTTAGCTGCGCGGTTGGGCCTTCAGCTACATGTGGAGCACCTGGGAAGCCATTTTATGAGCCCTACCTCATCCCCCACACCCCAAAACACAAAAACATGCTATAGAAAGGGAAGCTCTCAAGAACCTAACTTCCTCCAAGGTCCTTCCATCATCCAAGGCAAGTTCTAATGATGGTTCTAAGTTGATTTTAATTCTCCAACACCTTATTAACATGGGTAAACCCTCCCAATCATTAGATGTTTGATTAGGACATTATTATTAAGAAAAGAAACCCTAGAACGAGAATTCAAGAGGATTGATCATCAAAAGGTAATATTTTCACCCTTTAAATTATTATAGCATTGGATTCATGATTATAGACTCTAAGATCATGAGATATGAGTTGATGGGTTTGATAGAAAAGCATGAACGGTTATAGGTTTGGATTGTTGATTATTGATTATTGATTAAGGGTGCTATTTATCTTATGGGTGATGAAGAATGATGTTGATTATAAGAATTTGAGATTTTAGAATTTATGTAGGAGCAAGAGAATGGGTTGTTAGGTGTAGAAACACCATTAATACTGGTTATGAAGCTTTATAACCACCAAGTGTTTGATAAAATACCTAAATGACCAAAACATGAGTATTATTGCTAATATGGAATCCCTTTGACTTGCATTGCTATAGATTAAAGTTAAAAGGGTTGACAAACATTATATCACGCTCAAGAGCAGGAAGTTAAGGTATGTGCGGCTAACTCTCTATGTTTGGGAATGTTAATGATTCTCCGTACACTACGTTTCTTTTATGACGTTACTAATTACTTCAAAAATATAGTTAAGCCTAGGTCCTTGAATAGTTGCAGAACATCTATTCTCTAGCTTTATAACTCGTTCATGACTTTCATTCTGAATGTTGTGAGATCAGTGCGTAATCAATATAGACTTGGGTTTGATGCCTACGAGTCTAAGTTTAGATTAGTCAACATGTCATAAATAGTTGAAGTATTAGTTTTCATTATCAGTTCATGAATACATGTCTCAATCTAGTCCTATTCAACAATCCAGTATTATGTAACTCAGTATGATTCAGTATTTTAGCATCACGTATTGCAGTATGATTCTCAATTCCTAAATTTAAATTCCTGAATGTTGAACACCTGTATTTTGGCCTGAGGCCGCAGTTTATGCCTTATGCATGTTTGGTCCTGGGGACGCAGTTTATGCTTTATGCATGTTTGGGCCTGAGGCTGCAGTTTATGCTTTATGCATGTTTGGGCCTGAGGCCGTAGTTATGTATACGTATACTTGGGCCCGAGGCCGCAGTTTGTGCATATATATTGGGGCTGAGGTCGCAGATTAATATTCAGATAAATAGGTGGCTCATCATTCAGAAGAGGGAGTATTCATATCCTTACTTCCTGTGTTCAATTCAGTTATCAGTTGTCAGTTTTCATTTCAGTTATCAGTTATCAGTTATTATTCAGTTATCAATTATCAGTTTAGTTTTAGTTTCATCATTTATAGTTCATTCTTTTAGTTGCTTTACATACCAGTGCAATTCAAATGTACTGACGTCCCTTTCGCTCGCGGCCTGCATCTCACGATGCAGGTAATGATTTACAGGTTGACGATTCAGAGAGCTAGGGTTCTCTTACCATCTATTTGGTGATCCCCAGTTCTTTCGGGGCATTATCATTACTTTACAGTCTTTCAGTATTTACAGACAGTCAGTGTTTCTGTACTTCATTAGAGGCTTCATAGACCAGAGTAACAGTTAGACAGAGTCGCAGACTTTTCATGTTAAGCAATGTTAGCTACAGATATATTCCAGACTTATGTTAGTGTTTTCGCACTTTGATTTATATCATTCAAACTTTCAGTATATTAGCATGTGTTAGCTTATCCTCCGCATTCAATATATTATGATATCACATGTTGATTCAGCCATCCAGTTGGTTTGCCTGGTCGCATGTAGTCAGGCACCGGGTGCCGTGTTATGTCTAGGCCCATGTTTGGGGCGTGACAGGTTAAAAGAAGAACATGATGGTAAGATGATATACAAAACACGATTAGTAGTAAAAGGCTTTTAGAAGAAGGAAATGGTTGACTACACTGAGATATTCTCTCCGGTAGTCAAATTAACTAATAGCAGGTTGGTGCTAAGGGTTAAGCAATAACTGGCAAAGGAGTTTGACATGAAAGACTTAGGACCAGCTAAGCAAATGCTTGGGATGCAGATTAGTTGAAACATGTCTGAAGGAACCTTAAAATTATCTTTAAAAAGTACATACAGAAGGTACTATGCAGGTTCGGTCTTCATGATGAAAATACTAAAGCCACTCCACTAGGAAGACATTTCAATATGTCAAAGAATCAATCACCAAAGATAGATGAAGAACAGAAGTACATGTCCAAAGATCCATACGCTTCAACAGTAAGAAGTTTGATATATACTATAGTTTGTACTAGACCTAGCATAACTCATGCAGTCGGAGTTGTTAGTATATAAATGTCATATCCAGAAAAGGAGCTCCCAATTAGATCCAAAAATCGCCTTCGACCGAGCTCCCAATTAGATTTTGAGTTTTGAACTCAAACCCCCGTTTTTGGGACTATTAATTCTGCCCAGATAGGCCTTCTTCACGTTCGCGACCTCTGTCTCGCGTTCGCGAAGGCCAAAAACTCGCTGCCTCAAATTCTTCTTCGCGTTACCAGCATCGCGTTCGCGAAGGCCTGCCATGCATATCATCGCGTTCGTATTCGCGATGCACTCAAGTCCTACTGCTTCGCGTTCGCGATTGAAGCTTCGCGTTCGCGAAGGCTGATTACTCCAGGCCCAGTCCCCTCCTTCCTTCTATGCGTTCGTGACTGGCCCTCCATGTTCGCGTAGGTTCTTCAGGCATACCTTCGCATTCGCGAGCCCTCATTCGCGTTCGCGAAGGCCAAATCCTAGCAGCCTCAAAACTCCTCTTCGCGTTCGTGTTACTCTCTTCACGTTTGCGAAGAAGGAAGTCAGATACCAGATACAGCAGCTTAGAAATAACCCAAAATGATCCGAAACACACCCGAGGCCCCCGGGACCTCAACCAAATACACCAACAAGTCCTAAAGCATCATACAAATTAGTCGAATTCTCAAATTATCTTAAACAACATCAAAACGACGAATCGCACCCCAAATCAAAATTTATGTACTTTGAACTTTCAAATTCTATAACTTGTGCCGAAACACATCAAATCAATCCGGAATGACTTCAAATTTTGCACACAAGTCATAATTGACATTATGGACCTACTCCAACTTCCAGAATGGATTCCGACCCCGATATCAAAAAGTCCACTTCCGGTCCAATTCTCCAAAAAATCGACTTTCGCCATTTCAAGCCTAAATTGGCTACAGACCTCAGATTAACAGTCTGGACACGCTCATAAGTCTAAAATCACCCAACGGAGCTAACGGAACCAACGAAACTCCATTCCGGATTCGTCTTCACACAGTTCCGACTACGGTCAAAATCCTAAGACTTAAGCTTCAATCTTAGGGACTAACTGTCCCAAATTACTCCGAATCATCCGTAAATCAAACTCGACCGCACACGCGGGTCATAATACATATTGCGAGGCTTCTCGAGACCTTAAGTCACTGAACATGGCGTAAATTCTTAAAACGACTAGTCGGGTCATTACATTCTCCACCTCTTAAACAAACGTTCGTCCTCGAACGTGCTAAGAATTATTCTGCGGTTACCAAATTGATGGTTTTACTTTTACACATATACTCATGGTTGATCCCACGTTACTGCATTTGAGATAAGCCCGACAACACCGTCTCATTTGAGATTTTTTCTTTTCTCCGTTCTTGTAAGCTTTAAAGCAAAATCCCTAAATCTCCAATCATTTCCAAAATGCCTGATTTTCACTTCAATGCACGGCATTAGTCTCAACTGTCTATAGCAACTCGTGCCTATGTACACATCAACTTTCTTGATAGTGTTGAAGTACATCAAAACTTTCTCTGGGTTGCTACATTCTTCCCCCGCTTAGGATCATTCGCCCTCAAACACATAACATATTTATCTCTTCCTTTGCAATTCTCAATCCTTCAAATTTTACTAACTCCCAAATTTTTCAGAAATTTCGGCAGAGTCTCCCTTGTAATTGGGCCTATCCACTTGCCAGAATAACACCAAAACAACTCCTAACAACACATCCACAACCCAACAAAATACCACAAGGTATATATCAATAACACCAATCTCAGCATTACAAGCACTGGCATGAAGCACATCATATGTATGCTCATCACCACATCTCTGGTCTTAAAAGTTATTCATAATTAATTCCAGCATCATCAATTAATCTCATATTAACCACCACCTCATTTCGAATTTTCACAACACTGACAACAGAATGAGAAGCATGAAGACCTCATAATTGCTTACTCGGATTAATGAGTCACATTTAGCGCCATCTGGGCACTCATCTCATAGGTTAAAACTCAATGTTTACAACACGGAAATGGCTGAATATGCACAGAAAAATATACAGGAATTATCAAATAAGCCTAACAGGCATGACTCCCTATTAATACTATTGTACAATTAAATTTCACAAAGGGAAAATTTTTAAACTCATAAATATTTCACCACAAGGACCTAGTCCTTACATAACTTCCACCGCGACTTGCAGCCCGGTTTAAATATTTCACATCAAGTGAAAATGCGAGGATCTCATCCTCAACTCCGAATCACAAGTATGTTGAACATTGTGCCAACTGAAATTTTCAATTTCCTTTCTTTCTTCTTTTCAATATATTTCATAAATAATTTTCACAACATATAATGAACCCTCATACAGTAGGGCATATAATTCATAAAAATTGGAATCAATTATTCCGAAATACATTAAACCCGCTGTAATGAATAATAAAAATTACTTTTGGGCTTAGAGCCCTCAATGGTGTACCAAAAATAAAATGACATACACGGGCTCACATCTTTAAATCTCCCCATAGGGATAAACATATAAGTGGGTCACAAATTTACGAAGCTCACCCATAAGTGGAGCATAATAGGAGGACTCACCTCAATATTCAGAACCGAATCAAATTAAGGAAAATATCCTTTTATAATAAAATCAGGATCGTACCTGTAACAACACCATCTCATGTATTGGCCTCAGCCAAAACATAGCGATTATATCAACGGGTCGGGCCTCCACCTCTTAGGCGCCCACTACCCGCCTGTCCTCCACCTCTAGCTGACTGTGCACGTGGAGTATCAGCTGGAATAAAGCTTGTAGCTGGAGTGTTCTGATGAAATCCACCCCTCCCAAGTCTGGGACAATCTCTCATGATATGCCTAGTATCACCACACTCATAACAACACCTATGAGGTCGCGGTTGCTCGTACTGAGTCTGTGCCGAATAACTGGAATAACCACTGTAAGAATATCGTGTCGATGGTGCACTATAAACTGGAGCACCCCGAGTAATCTGATGTGCCGACTGAGCTGACTGGCTGCTCGAGCCTCCGCTATAATGGGTTCTAGCTGAAGAGTAAAATCCATTGAACCCTCCAGATCTTCGAGACCTTTCGGCCTCCTTAGACTCCCTTTCCTCGCCTAAAACACCTTCATTCTTCCTTGCAATCCCATACATATTTTAATATCATAATCGAGCCCCTCAATGAATCTGCGGATCCATTATCTGATTGTAGGAACTAAGATAGGTGCATGACGGGCTAACTCACTGAACCTGATAGCATATTCTGACACTGTCATAGTGCCCTGACGCAACCATTCAAACTCCGTGCGACACGCATCTCGGGGAGTCTAGGGAACAAACTCTTTCAAGAACATTTCTAAAAATTGAGTCCAAGTTAGTGGTGTTGCATCGGCTGGTCTACCTTCTTCATAGATTTTCCACCACCGATACGCTGTGCCTGATAGTTGAAATGTAGTAAAAGAAACTCCGCTCACTTCCACAATACCAATGGTGCGGAGAATACGGTGAAAATTTTCCAGAAATCCTTGGGCATCCTCTATAGCAGTGCCACTAAAAGTTGGTGGATCATATTTCTTAAACCTTTCAAGTCTCTTTTGTTCATCTTCTGATGCCTCGGGCTTGACCTCAGGACGAACCAGAATAACAGGTTGTACCGGTACTACACCCGGAACCTAACCAACGTGAACCTGTTGCTCTGGAGTTGTGGTAGGAGTCTGAGCTACTCCCCCAATCTGCGAAATATTTGGTGCAACAGAGCTTAATCCCGCTTGAGTTAATGTACCAAACATACTCAGGAACTGTGCTAAGGTCTCCTGAAGTCCGGGGGTAACAACAGGTGCTTCTGGTACCTGTCCCCCAACTGGAGTTACTAGTGGCTCCTCAACTGTTGTTCTGACAGGTGCTCTAGTCGCAGCACGTGCCCTTCCTCTACCTCTACCTCAGCCTCTACCTCGGCCCCGGCCTCTTGCAGCCCTAGCAGTATGTGCGGATGCCTGCTCAGCTAACCTAGTCGCACGTGTCCTCACCATCTGTGAGATAATGGAGATACAAAGGTTCAAATTCCAAATTCAACAAATTTCGCACTACAGGAATGAAAGAAGTGGAAATTTCCTAACAGTTCTGTAGCCTCTCGAAGATAACTGCAGACGTCTCCGTACCGATCCGCAAGACTGTACTAGACTCGTTCGTGACTCGTAGAACTTATGAACCTAGAGCTGTGATACCAACTAGTCACGACCCAAAATCCCGCCACACACGTCGTGATGGCACCTAGTCTCTAAGACTAGGTAAGCCAATTTCAATTACATTTTGAAGCCTTTTTTTAAAATTAAATAGGTAATCAAAACTGACAGCGGAAACAAGTATGAATACAACTACTACCCAAGACTGGTATTACTGAGTCACGAACTCTAACTGAATACATGGAATGATCACGAGGACCGAATATACAATACTGTTTGATTATAAATTAACAGTACAATGAAATAAAAAGACTCCAAGGGACTGCGACGACTAAGCAACTCTACCTTGAATCCTTACGATCCCGCTTTAACTCTGCTCAAGTCTGATATCTCCAATACCTGGCTCTGCACAAAAACGTGCAGAAGTGTAGTATGAGTACCCACGGTTGGTACCCAATAAGTATCAAGACTAACCTCAATGGAGTAGAGACGAGGTACAATCAAGACACTCACTAGTCTAATAACCTATGCAATATAATATACAAAATAATAGGAAACAAATAACATCAAGGCAACATCAAACAACCAATGATATGCACAGTAAGACAATAAAATCACCATTTAATATCGCTCAACAATTAATAAATACAATTACACCCAGTTAAATCAAGTTCTTCAATTAAATGTCTTTCACATATAATTCTTACGAATAAAACTCTTTTTCAAATATAATTTTCTCAAATAATTATTTTTCAAATATAATTCTTTCAATAAATCTTTTCAAATATAATTTCCTCAAATAAATATCTTTCAAATATAAAACTTTCTAAGTAAAAATCCTTCCAAATAAATATTTTGAATATAATTCTTTCAATTAAAAAGTCACCATGTGACACCTCATTTCATAATCATAAAAATACGTGTCTCAACACATTTTTATATTTTTTGTAAACACGGGTCTCAACCCATTTTCATATTTTCACGGCACCTCGTGCCTATAATTAAATCATTATATTTTCCCGGCACCTTGTGCCCTCATTTCATATCACAACTGCACGGACAATTCACGTGCCAATTATCATTATCATTTGATCACAATACCTCGTGCCTACATTTCATATCACAACTACACGAACAATTCACGTGCTAAATATCCTCATTATTTACTCACGGCACCTCGTGCCCACATTTCATTTTATAATCCACCTGGCAATAGCCACATGCTCTCAATTTCAACATAAATCAGATTGTTATCAATTTACCAACAATAAGACAAATTGCACAAGGTATAAAAATAAACACAAGAAAATCACAATCTCACATGAAAATTATCAACACCACAACTCCACATCATCACATATCGTCCCTGACAATAGCCACCATTATCGCTCCTATTTCCACCCTTATCACTCCTATAGCCACCCTTATCGCTCCGCCCAGACAATATCAATAGCCACCCTTATCGCTCCTATTGCCACCCTTATCGCTCCTATAGCCACCCTTATCGCTCCGCCCAAGCAATATTCCAACAAACACAACAACAGTGAAATGCCAACCTTATACCCACATAATATCAACAATGAAATGCCACCCTTATCTCCCCAAAATAATAACTCACACAACACAATAATTTACACGGGAAATTAACACGACAATATAAAAAAATCAATTCATATCACAATTTGCCCAATGGCCACAACCAAATTCCAAAGATATAACAAAATTAATTAATTTCACAACAAATAGCCCAAGGCTCCACACAATGTATATAACACCCAAAAACAATCAATAGAGATAGAAATTACTGAGCATAAAGCAAAACCTTCATTAATGCAAATTTAGATAATTATATTAACAATTATTCTTAAGCTCGCTTAAATTAATTATTTACATAAGAATATTCATATTGGAATTAATTTCCAAGAAATATTAAACCAACAATACTCACGAAATTTCATAAATATTTCAGGTAACAATCACATCAAATTATCATATAAAAATAAATTCAACAATATGGATTTCGGCATGGCAAACAAATGATTTAATAATTTTTCATAATTTCCCAATTTACTACACAATAATGCCTAGGACTTTAATTCAATGAATTTTGCACGTATAATCCCGAGTACGTACTCGTCACCTCGCGTACACGGCTTTTCACATTTCACAAATGGCACATAAGACTCATTGACTAAGGGGTAATTCCCCCACTTGAGGTTAAGCAAGACACTTAACTTTTTGAAGATAGGCCGATATTCCAAAATAACCTTCTTGCTTGAATTGACCTCCGGACAACTGATATCTATCCAAATTAATTGTATAACTTCATTAAAATTAATCGAAAACAATTCCGGATAATAATACGTCGACTTAAAAATTTATTCCAAAAGGTCAATAAAAGTCAACGCGGGGCCCTCCCCTCTGAACCCGACATAACTTTCATAAAATCCGAACATCCATTCCGATATGAGTTCAACCATACCAATTTTATCGAATTTCAATAACAACTCGACTTCCAAATCTTAAATTTTCGTTTTTGGAAGCTTTTACAAAAATCTTGATTTTCCTCCATTAAATCCGAATTAAATGATGGATTCAAAGACATAATCATGAAAATTAATCAAAACTGGATAAGAATCACTTACCCCAAACACCCACGTAAGAATCTCTCCAAAAATCGCCTTCTACCGAGCTGCCAATTAGATTTTGAGTTATGAACTCAAACCCCCATTTTTGGGACTATTAATTCTGCCAGGATCGGCCTTCTTCACGTTCGTGACCTCTGTCTCGCGTTCGCGAAGGCCAAAAACTCGCTGCCTCAAATTCTTCTTCGCGTTCGCGAAGGCCTGCTATGCATATCATCGCGTTCGCGTTCGCGATGCACTCAAGTCCTACTGCTTCGCGTTCGCGAAGGCTGATTACTCGAGGCCCAGTCCCCTCCTTCCTTCTATGCGTTCGCGACTGGCCCTTCGCGTTCGCGTAGGTTCTTCAGGCATACCTTCGTATTCGCGAGCCCTCCTTCGCGTTCGCGAAGGCCAAATCCCAGCAGCTTCAAAACTCCTCTTCGCATTCGCGTGACTCTCTTCGCGTTCGCGAAGAAGGAAGTCAGATACCAGATACAGCAGCTCCGAAATAGCCCGAAATGATCCGAAACCACCCTGAAACACACCCGAGGCCACCGGGACCTCAACCAAATACACCAACAAGTCCTAAAATATCATACAAACTTAGTCGAATTCTCAAATTATCTCAAACAACATCAAAATAACGAATCGCACCCCAAATCAAAATCTATGAACTTTGAACTTTCAAATTCTATAAATTGTGCCGAAACACATCAATGCAATCCGGAATGACTTCAAATTTTGCACACAAGTCATAATTGGCATTATGGACCTACTTCAACTTTCGTAATGGGTTCTGACCCCGATATCAAACCTAAATTGACTACAGACCTCAGATTCACAGTCCGGACACGCTCCTAAGTCCAAAATTACCCAACGGAGTTAACGGAACCGACGGAACTCCATTCCGGAGTCGTCTTCACACAGTTCCGACTACGGTCAAAATCCTAAGACTTAAGCTTCCGTCTTAGGGATTAAGTGTCCCAAATCACTCCGAATCATACGTAAATCAAACTCGACCGCACACGCGGGTCATAATATATATTGCAAGGCTGCTCGAGACCTTAAGTCACTGAACGGGGCATAAATTCTTAAAATGACAAGTTGGGTCGTTACACTTATTTATGATTGGGTATTATTTTTTGGCAATTATAAAAATTTTATTACCAATGGAAAAGTATTTACAAACAAGACTGCAAAAACCTCTAAAGCTGGACAAAAGGCCCCAGCTTTAGTATCACTGCACTAACCAGACTCCTATTTCACCTTCATCTATCAGCTAGAAACTAAGGATAATAGTTCACTTTCTCCAACAACTAAGTAAATTCTTGGCCATCTACTTCCTCTACAATGAATATCTTGCACAATTTTCTTGATGAGATTATCAACACTGGTCACCTTCTTTTGAAAAACTCTAAGATTCCTCTCCTGCCAAATAACATAGACACAACTAGCCAACACCATTCGATATAAGTCCGCCCAGCTATTCTTGCCATTTGTGTATTTATCTATCCACAACTGCTCTTTGCTCCAGTTATTTGATTATCTCTGTACTCCCTGTCATAGCAAAAGCCTGTTCCATATAGTTGCAACATAAGTACAGGTAAAGAACAAATGTTCAATGATCTCATTCTCTGTATCCACATAATGGACACATCTGATTAGATATCATTCCCCATTGGACCAGTCGATCTCTTGTGAGTAGATTACCGTGAGCTACCAATCTCAGTATAACAATCCATTTTGGGCATCCCAAGTTGTTACATACAAGTCTTCTCTAAGATACTTTTTGAAAGGTTCCCCTCATCTTCTTGTACATATGCCTGATAGAATAAGTCTTTATTTTTAATAGGTCAGATGACAGGTATCCAGCAGCCTCAAGATAGCCATGATGCTTGTTTAGGATAGATGTCCAAAATATCCTTTCCCTTCCCATAATATATGTGAATCCATTGGATCCAAAGCTTATCTTTTTTCTAACAAAGGTTCCAACTGTATTTTCCAATTGCAGCTCTATTCCAAATTGCAAGATCGGTCACATTTTGTCCTCCAGCTGCCTTGGGCATACAAACTTTATCCCATGATAGTAGTGATTTCTTTGTAAGTTCAACCCCACCAGTCCATAAACATTCTCTACAAGTAACCTCTATCAATTTAATAATTTTCTTAGGTAGCACAAAGATTTGGGACCAAAAATTATGAATTGACAGCAAAACACTTTGAATCAGTTGTGCTCTTCTGCATAAGACAAGTGTCTTGATGTCTATGATGTAACTTTTCCCAGAAACTTGTCCAATAGTGGTTGGCATTCCGCAACAGATAATCTTTTTGAGCTTAAAGGCACCCCCAAGTATCTAAATGGTAACTCGCCTCTAGAGAAACCCAAAATATCCAAAATTTCATGTTGTTCTACTTTGCTCACACCTCCAAAATAAATAGAACTTTTACTTGCATTTGCAATCAATCTTGAAGCTCGAGAAATTTTTTGGAATCATTCAAATAACAACTTCACTGAGATAACATCACCCCTGCAAAATAGGAGTAAATCATCTGTAAATTCAAGTTGGACTATATGCATTCTTGCACACCTTAGGTGATAGTTGAAATCAGGTATATTTTTTAAAGTCTTCAATATTCTGCTGAAATATTCCATAGCAAGCACGAACAAAAATGGTGACAAGGGATCACCCTGCCTCAGTCCTTTTCTAGCCTTAAATGGAGCAGATCGTTTTCCATTAATGAAAAATAGAGTAGGAAACATTTTTCACACATTGCATAATCCGCTTTACAAACAAGTCGGGAAATCCCAAACCAATCAGCACCTGTTCTAGAAATACCTACTCTACTGAGTCATACGCCTTTTGCATATCAATTTTTATCATACATCTAGGTGCAATTCCCTTTCTTCCATATCCTTTAACCAGCTCATAGTTAAGAATAATATTGTCTGATATAACCCTTCCCAAAATAAAGGCAGATTGACTATTACCAACAATTTTATCCATCACATGCTACAGTCTTTTAGTCAGAACCTTTGATATGATCTTATACAGGGTAGTGCAACACGAATTGGTCTTTACGCTTTTACCGATGATGTATTATTGATCTTAGGGATTAAGGTGACAGAGGTACAATTTACAGGTTTGTAGAGTTCTGATGTGTCAAAGAATAAGAGTATTGCAGTGCTGATTTCCTCACCTATGACTGGCCATGACTTTTTGAAGAAATAAGCATTAAATCCATCACATCCTGGCGCCTTTGTATCATCAATGTCTTTCAGTGCTTGATATATCTCATCTCTGGTAATTGGATATATAAACTGCTTATGTTGATCTCTTGTGAGAGTTGGTCATTCTTTGATAATACTAGGTTGTATAGCAGGAACTTGTCCAGCAGCAGTACGTAATAGCGTCTTGTAGAAATGAATTATTTCGATCTCAATTTATGCCTACATTTGCAACAAAATTCCATCAGTATCTAGAAGGTTCTTTATATAATTCTGAGAGTACCTGTTTTTCATGTTAGCAAAGAAGTAAGCAGAGTTAGAGTCTTCAAGCTGAAGCCAATTTATTCTTGATTTCTGTTTATAGATGCTCTCTTCTATCATTACCTATTTTTCCAGCTGCAGTCTTAGCTCTTTTTCCTCAGCATGCAGAATATAGTGTTGTACACATTTTTGTTCCCGACATCCTGTAGTTGTGCCCTTAATCCTTTAATTTTGTTATCAATACCCATATATTCTTTTGTATTTAACTTCTTCAATTTCTGCTTGATTAATTTCATTTTGCACCAAACTCCTTACATAAAGTGGCATGGAACATGTGTCTTCCAGCATTGATCTACAATTTTTAAAAATTCTTTGTTTTTAGCTAGGTAATTGTAGAGTAGGCCACAATGTCATCCATTCTAAATTTACAATGCCCTGTCTATTTTTGCTAAGGACATGACCATTAGACCAAGTGAACTTTCTTCCACCAGATTTTATTTCAACCATACCAGTATCAAACATAAAATCTCTGAAGTTTCTAATCTCCACGTTTTGTACAGGAGCCACTTTTACTTTGTCATCAATTAATAAAATAACATTAAAGTCACCAATTACCAACCAAGGCCCTTGCTGTGTACTCTCTATTTGGCTCAGACTATCCCATAAACCTCCTCTATACTGGATACTGTGCAACTCTTATACATCAATGAAATTGAAAGTAATGTCCGCATCATATATTCTTACAATTCCATGAATGAGCTAAGTAGTCATGTGTAACACAGTAAAATCCAAAACATTTGTATTCCATAACAATCATATTCTCCCTTTATTATCTGTACTAATATTAGAACACCAGTTCAGGCCAGGGGCCATTTTATTTAAAATCTGTAAAGTATTCTGTTCTTGTACTCTATGTTGTAGAATAAAAATCATTCCCAAGTTATTCTACCTTACAAATACCTTTATCTCCTTTTTCTTGTATACTTCATTTAAACCCCTAACGTTCCATGTAACTAAGGACATATTGGAACAAAGAGTGGGTTTATATTTCTAGTCTGCCTCATACTGCTACATTGCCCGATCATTCCAACATCATTATATCCAAGAGCTAATTGTTGAGTCTGAGCTTCATCTAGTGAGTTAAAACCATTCTAAGTTTTAATGTCCTTCTCCATTGTTGGTTTATTGTTTGACTTTGCAACAGATTTTCCCCTCACTTCTATCCAGTCTCCTGTTTATATCTTCTCATTTTCCCCAGGGATCCCTTCCTCTGATGGTTGTAGTTGTCCACCATTCTCACTCTGATTTACATTGCTAGGTTGTGGTTTATCAACAATATTCTTGCTCTGATCATTCACATTGCTGGTTTGTGGCTCATCAACACCCTTCAACTGTGCTTGCTTTACCCAGACTTGTTTAGTCCGTGGTTGTCTTTCCTTTGCATTGTGAATTGGAGATTTTTTCTTTGCATCCAATTGGTAGTCATGTTCTATTTGCAGACAAGTTGAACAATATTCTGGGATCCAGTCATACAAGACCTCATGTTCAAAGCTTACACCATTTGGATCCTCTACTTTAATTTTCTTAGGCAATGGTCCTGTGAAATCTATTTCAATAAGCACACGAGCATATGAAATTCTAGCATTTGTAGTGGTACACTCATCTGCAAAACCGGGCTACCAAAAATACTACTAATTTTATCGAGGGATCTCATTCCCTAACAATTGAGTGAAAAATTTGGAAATTTCACCCACAACGGCACTGTCTTCAACACCTCGTCTTTAAAGATAAAATCAACTGCCAAAGATTTAAGTATGATCGGCCTATTATTAATTGTGTAAGGGCTAAAAAACAATACCTAGTCTTTGTATTCACCATAGTAGAATTCTCTCTCTGCACGTTTGGCGCACGCTTAGGGTGCTTTGCCAATGTGAGCCACCGACCGGAATGGGGAGAGGATGAACTAAGAAAAATGCAATCAAAATTCTGGACGGTGTTTATTATTTAGCCTTGTTCATGCTTGAATTTTAGAAGTTAATGGTTAAAAATATTGATTCATGCCTTTTTGAATTGGTCTTTATTTGAGAAAGAGGGACCTAGTCTAGGAAAACTTGGCTAACAAAAAATTGGGATAGTTAAGGATTTGACTAGCCTAATTAAAGGGTTTGAACTAGATATAGGAAAAATCCGACTTGAGCTCATATAAACTATTTGGCTTGATACCCGTTTAGGCTTGAGAAAGCCAAATTAGAAAAAATCACTCTATGACCGAGAGATATCGAGTGAGTAACTTAGAGTTGAGAGCTATAATACACCCCAATCACTAAATTAAGTGTTAACGTAATTAACCCATTAGGCTAACACCTAGGCGATAGTTACATCCCTAGGACTTTTACCTATTTGAAAACAACCAAAAATACTTAATCAATTTCTAGTTTCATTTCTCTAGTTAATCATTGAAAGTGTAGTTTATAGTTGTAATTTGCAAAACCAACTTGTTTGGAAGTGTATTTAATCTATTTCTTCAACACGCATCAAGTGTACACTCTAACATCCATTCTTAACTCCCTGAGGAAATCGACCCCGACTCATAGTTGGGTACTATTCTTCAAACGACCTCTTTCACTCATTGTTGAGTGTAATTTGGAGTGGATCACGCTCTGCTGTAGATCTCGCATTTGCGAGTTCAGGCTCGCAATTGCGAACCTCGCTTTTGCGAAAAAGTATTCGCATTTGCGAGCATGGGCTGGATTGGGCGGTTTTGCATTTGCGAGGATTATGTTTGCATTTGCGAACTGTCAATGATCGCAATTGCAATCTCAGAGTCGCATTTGTGACTCCGTAGTCCTTGAGTAGTCTTCGCAATTGCAAAGAAATGATCCGCAATTGCGAAGGTTAGGAGTTCACATTTGCGAACCAAATGTCACATTTATGACTTTTGTGGCTCTGAGGCAGGGTTCGCATTTGCGACCCTTGTCTCGCATTTGCATTATTCGCAATTGCGAACAAGACATCGCACTTTTGACATCTGCAACTAGGAAAAAGCGGGACTTAGCTCTTTTCTCACAATTTCTCAACCCTAAACACACTAGAGACGATTTTCCAAGAGACTTTCTTCCCAAATTCATTGGTAAGTGACTTTAATCCATTTTCTTTCAATTACCCATTACATTTCATGAGATTTCAAAATCAAATTTAGGATTTTCATGGTAGAAATTAGGGATTTGGATAAAATTAGGGATTTTTGTTAAATTAAGATTTAGACCAGGAATTAAGGTCAGATTTTGAAAAAAATCACATAACCGGGCTCGAGGGGTGAACGGGTAATCGTGTTTTGGTCCGAATCTTGGGTTTTGACCAAACGGGTCCGGGGTTGACTTTTGTTGACTTTTTCTAAAATAATTGAAGATTGAATCTTTTTCACTCGGGGGTAGTTTTTAAAGCTTATTTTAAATTGTTTGAACTATGTTTGATTAGATTCAATTGGTTTGGAGACGAATTTTAGAGGAAATGCCCCGATTGAGATGTAATTTAATTGTGGAGCGAGGTAAGTGTTGGATCTAACCTTGACTTGACGGAATTAGGAATTTTTGAATTATGTGTTATGTGGATTATGTGAGAAAACGGCGTATATGCAAGGTGATGAGTGTATATGTGCCGTTAAGATATTCGGTTCCATGTTTCTTGTTATTTCGTAATTTATCTTATTCCATGCCTTAATTGTTACATGCTTTAATTGCTTTTTATGCCGTAATTTGTTATCTATCATTTAATTATTCTTATATTGAATTGTTCGTCCCTTCCATGACTCTGTGCTTATTTGACACTTGCCTTAACTCTTTTACTTGCACACCTTAATTGTTACGTGCTTTACTTGTCCTGTTGTTTTTGTAATATTTGATTCATTCCTTTGATTATTATGTTGTTCCTTTGTTGCCTTGCACTGATACCCTTTGATTGTGGAAGATTCCTATAAATTGAGTTATTGGATTGTATATGTTTATTGAAATTATTTGTGGATTGGGTTGCATGCCACAATAGTTTATGCTATGGTGGAATAAGGGAGTTATGATATTGATAAATGATGATATGGTGGGATCGGGTTGCGCGCCGCAACGGTTTGTGTATGTAATACTTGATATTGATAAATGATGATATGGTGGAATAAGGGAGGATTATGATATGTTAGGGTCAGGTTGCGCACCGCAACGGATTGTATACGTGGCACTTGATACTGATAAATGATGATAAGGTGCGATCGGGTTGCGCACTGCAATGGTTTGTGTATGTAATACTTGATATTGATAAATAATGATATGGTGAAATAAGGGAGGATTGTGTGTGTATTGTGGGATCGGGTTGCGCGCCGCAACAGATTGTGTGTGTTGTACTTGTTGTTATTGTTGTTGTTATGTTAGTTTTTAGCATTTTTATATGAAATTAAGAGGTCTATTATTCTGGGCCCTCTGATTGTAATGTTTGAGTTCGTTTCATAAATTAAATGCTTTACTTTTATTCCCTGTATTTTTATTATTATTGCGCACAGGTTATTGTAAGTTGCCCGCTTTAGCCTCGTCACTTACAAAGTACATGGGGTTGGTTATACTCATACTACACTCTACACTTCTTATGCAGATACCGGAGTTGGTCCCGGCAGCATTCAATGAGGTCGCCCGAATTTGACTACTAGAAGGAGACTTGAGGTATAGTTGCATGATATTCGCAGCTTTGAAGTCCCCTTATCTATCATTTTAGCTGTTTACGTTGATTCAGACAGTTATGCTTTTATTCGTACTGTTATTTGTAGTACTCTAGACGCTCGTGTATTTGTGACACTAGTCCTGGAAATTGTCTTTGGATTACGTTATTCATTAGTTTATTTATTCCATTTCAGACTATTTAGCTTTATTGCTTTCATTTTATTAGAATTGCTAAAAATGGTTAATAATTCTATCTAACATTGGCTTGCCTAGCAAGTGAAATGTTAAGACCCATCATGGTACCGCGGGTGGGAATTTCGGGTCGTGACAAGTTGATTCCAGAGTACTAGGTTCTTAGGTCTCACGAGTCATGAGCAAGCTTAGTAGAATCTGGAGAATCGGTACAGAGACGTCTGTACTTATCTTCCAGAGGCTATGGAGTTTTAGGAAAACATTCACTTCTTTCTTTCTCTATCGTGCGATTTCATTCTATCATTGATGATTGAACCATTCTATTCTTGTTCTCTCATAGATAGCGAGAACACACACAACATTTGAAGCCATACAGAAGCCGGAACCCTTTGCGGCAGCTACTACCTGGTCTAGACGGCGAGGGCGAGGACGAGCCAGAGGCTGAGGCAGAGGCAAAGCTTAACCTAGATCTCGGGCAGCAACACCCGCAGTGGAGCCCCAAATTGATCATGAGGAGGAGGTCCCAGCTCAGACCGTACCCGTCAGACCAGCTCAGGTCCCGGAGAGATTCATAACCACTCTAGTGCCTTAGGACGCTCTAGTTCGATTGGTCGGCCTTATGGAGAGTGTGGCCCAGAGCATTTCTGGTGGCACTAACCGTCTCTCAGGCTGGGGAAAGAATACAGACTCCCACTACTCACACCCCCGAGCAGGTGGCTCCCATATATAAGACTCCCGCAGCCCAGCTAGTTGGGGTAGTTCAACCAGTTATTGCACTACCTGCCAGGGATAGGACCGCTATGTCTTCTTAGGCCTTGATGAGGCTGGATAAGTTTACCAAGCTCTTTTCTGTTCATTTCAGCGGTCCACCTTCTGAGGACCCACAAGATTACTAAGATCGTTGCCACGAGGTGTTGCGTAACATGGGTATTGTTGAGACCAATGATCGACTTTGTAGTGTTCCAGATGACTGGTTCTGCCAAGAGATGGTGGAGAGATTATGTCGCCTTCACCTACTTGGGATCAGTTTTCACAGATTTTTCTAGAGAAGTTTATTCCTTTCACTATGGGGGAGGAGTGTCGTAGGAAGTTTGAGCGTTTTCAGCAGGGTGACATGACCGTTACCCAGTTTGAGACTCGATTTATGGACCTAGCTCACCATGCCATTGTTTTGCTCACTAGTGAGAGGGAGAGAGTGAGGATTTTCATTGATGGGCTCACTTTCAATATCAGGCTACAGATGGACAATGAGACTGGAGATGATATTTCTTTCTAAAGAGCCATAGATATGCTAGACGGATCGAGATGGTTCGTGGTTTGGAGAGGGGGCCAGTGTATGATAAGATGCCTCATCATTCTGGTGGTTTCAATGGTGCCTCATCTGGAGCCAGGGGTACTTTTGGTAGAGGCCATCCTCCTAGGCCATTTCAGTCAGCGCTTCAGGCATCCCATAGTGCCTAGGGTAGTCGTGGTCCTTATGTATCTCATCCTGGGCAACTAGCCTACAGTATACCATCAGCTCCTATTAGTGCACCTCCGATCCAGAGCTACCCCCGTGGTTATGCAGCCCGTTCGGGTCAGTTTTAGCTTCAGCAGCCATAGTAGTAGGATGGATGTTTTGAGAGTGGGCGTACAGATCATATCAGGAGGTACTGTCCAAGATTGTTGAGTAGCATGCCATAACAGAGTTCTTGTGCCATGGTTCTGGCACCGATTGCTTCACCGCCCGCTCAGCCAGCTAGAGGTAGAGGTCAGGCCATTAGAGGTAGAAGTCAGACCATTAGAGGTGGAGGTCAGGCCGTTAGAGGTGGAGGCCAGCCAGCTAGAGGTCGTACGAGAGGCGGAGGTCAGGGTGGTGGGCCCCAGCCTCATTTTTGTGCATTACCAGCTAGACCTGAGGCTGAGTCATCTGACGCAGTTATCACATGTATTGTTCCAGTTTGCCATAGAGATGCTTCAGTTCTATTTGATCCGGGCTCTACTTATTCCTATGTGTCATCCTATTTTGCTTCATAACTGGTTGTGCCGCGTGATTCTTTGAGTGATCATGTGTATGTATCCACACCGGTGGGAGATTCTATTGTTATAGATCGTGTTTATCGCTCGTGTGTGATTACTATTAGGAGTCTTGATACTAGTGTAGATCTCCTACTTCTTGATATAGTAGACTTTGATGTTATTTTGGGCATGGACTGGCTATTACCTTATCATGCTATATTGGACTGTCACGCCAAGACGATGACCTTAGCCATGCCAGGGTTGCCTCGATTAGGGTGGAGAGGGACTCCTGGCCATTCTACCAGCAAGGTTATTTCTTATGTGAAGGCTTGCCATATGGTAAAGAAGGGATGTCTAGCTTATTTGGCCTATGCTCGTGATTCAGTACCTGTTATGCGTGAGTTTCCAGAGGTGTTTCTTGTAAACCTGCCGGAGATACCACCCGACAGGGATATTGATTTTTGTATTGACTTGGATCCGGGGACTTAGCCCATTTCTATTCCATTATACCATATGGCGCCACTTGAGTTGAAGGAATTTAAAGAGTAGTTGCAAGATATACTTGATAAGGGATTCATTAGACCTAGTGTCACGTCTTGGGGTGCACCTGTATTGTTTGTAGAGAAGAAGGATGGTTCAATGAGGATGTCCATAAACTATTGGTAGTTGAACAAAGTCACCATCAAGAACAAGTATCTGTTGCCAAGGATTAATGACCTATTTGATCAGCTTTAGGATACCAAAGTGTTTTCGAAGATTGATTTGAGGTCTCACTATCATCAGTTGAAGATTAGGGCATTAGATGTCCCTAAGACAACTTTCCTGACTCGGTATGGATATTATGAGTTTCTAGTGATGTCATTTGGCTTGACAAATACCCCAACAGCGTTTATGGATTTGAATAGTTGGGTATTTAAGCCCTATTTGGATTATTTTGTTATCGTATTCATTGATGATATCTTGATCTACTCCCACAGTCGAGAGGAGCATGAGCAGCATCCTCGAGTTTTACTTCAGACTCCGAGAGATTATATGCCAAGTTTTTAAAGTGTGAGTTTTGGTAGGATTATGTTGCCTTCTTGGGTCATGTTGTATCAGCCGAGGGCATCAAAGTGGATCCCAAGAAAATTAAGGCAGTTCAGAACTAGTCTAGACCTACATCAGCTATAGAGATTCGAAGTTTCCTGTGTTTGGTGGGTTATTATTTCCGGTTCGTGGAGGGGTTTTCATCCATAACAGCTCCATTGACTAGATTGACCTAGAAGGGTGCTCCATTCAGGTGGTCAGATGAGTGTGAGTTGAGCTTTCAGAAGCTCAAGACTGCTTTGACTACAACTCCGGCGTTGGTACAGGTTCAGGATCCTATACGGTGTATTGTGATGCATCGCGTATTGGGCTCGGTGCAGTGTTGATGTAGGATGGCAGGGTGATTGCATATGCGTCGTGGCTATTGAAGGTTCTTGAGAAGAATTACCTTGTTCATGTCTTGGAGTTGGCAGCCATTGTTCATGCACTGAAGATTTGGAGGCATTACCTCTACGGCGTGTCGTGTGAGGTGTTCACAGATCATCAGAGTCTACAGTACTTGTTCAAGCAAAAGGATCTCAACTTGAGGCAGCGGAGGTGGTTGGATCTGTTGAAAGGCTATGATATCACCATTTTGTATCATCCCGAGAAGGCCAATGTGATGGCAGATGCCTTGAGTAGAAAGTCCGTGAGTATGGGTAGCCTTGCGTATATTCCAATTGGTGAGAGACCGATAGCATCCGATGTTCAGGCCTTGACCAATCAGTTTGTAAGGTTAAACGTTTTGCAGCCCAGTCATATTCTAGCTTGCACGGTCGCTCGATCTTCTTTGTATGAGTGCATTAGAGAACGTCAGTTTGACGACCCCCATTTGCTAGTCCTTAAGAACACAGTTCGGCGCGGTGGTGCCAAGCAGGTTACTATTGTATATGATGGGGTGTGGCGAATGCAAGGTCAGATTTGTACGCCCAATGTGGATGGGCTTCGTGAGTTGATTCTTGAGGAGGCCTACAGTTCGCGGTATTCCATTCATCTAGGTGCCGTCAAGATGTATCAGGACTTGAGGCAGCATTATTGGTGGAGAAGAATGAAGAAGGATATAGTTGCATATTTGGCTCGGTGTCTGAATTGTTAGCAAGTAAAGTACGAGCATCAGAGGCCTAGTGGTTTGCTTCAGAGGCTTGATGTTCCTGAGAGGAAGTGGGAGCGTATTACCATGGATTTCGGTGTTGGGGTCCCACAGACTCAGAATAAATTTGATGCGGTATGGGTCATTGTTGTAGGTTTGACCAAGTCGACACATTTCATTCCATTAGCAGTTACCTATTCTTTAGAGCGGTTGGCTAAGATCTATATCCGCGAGATCATTCGTCTTCACGGTGTGCTGGTGTCCATCCTTTCTGATCGGGGTACGCAGTTTACATCGCACTTCTGGAGGTCCGTACATCGTGAGTTAGGCACACGGGTTGAGTACAACATTTAACCCCCAGACGAACAGTCAGTCCGATCGCACTATTAAGATATTGGAGGATATGCTTCGCGCCTGCGTTATGGATTTTCGGGGTTCTTGGGATTAGTTCCTGCCGCTTGTGGAGTTTGCCTACCACAACAACTACCAATCGAGTATTCAGATGGCTCCCTACGAGGCATTATACGGGAGACAATGTCGTTCGCCAGTTGGTTGGTTTGAGCCGGGAGAGGCTCGGTTGTTGGGTACCGATTCAGGATGCCTTGGAAAAGGTCAAGACGATTCAGGATCGACTTCGCACAGCTCAGTCTAGACAGAAGAGTTATACCGATCGTAGAGTTCGTGATATTGCATTCATGGTTGGAGAGAGGGTTTTTCTCCGGGTTTCATCCATGAAGGGTGTGATGAGATACGAAAAGAATGGCAAGTTGAACTCTAGGTATATCGGACCTTTTGAGATTCTTGAAAGAGTGGGTGTTGATACCATTTTGCATTATTACCCAATTTACAAGGGTCATATAAGTATTTTCTATAATATTTTAAAGCTTTAAAATTGATTTTCTTGCATTTAATTTATTCAAATATTTATTAACTATCCATCTGAATTATTTTTAGGGTGATTTAATCATCCAAATTTATCATTTTATACCCACATGTATTTTATAATATTGTATCTCATTTTTACATAATT
Organism: Nicotiana tomentosiformis; assembly: GCF_000390325.3. Taxonomy (NCBI): domain Eukaryota; kingdom Viridiplantae; phylum Streptophyta; class Magnoliopsida; order Solanales; family Solanaceae; genus Nicotiana; species Nicotiana tomentosiformis. The sequence goes on along the minus strand of NC_090822.1, from coordinate 104,289,508 downwards.
ATATTTACTTTTTTTCTATTTTATCTACACTAGATACAATAATGGCCTATATTCTATAAATAATTGTGTTTATTATATTATTTATGCCAAAATAGCATTTTTATATTTTTATAATGTTAGGCTACTATTTTCAAGTATTTTACTGAATAAATAATATTTTTATTACTTATTGGTCGTTTTCTATAATTTACTTTTAATGAATTTCGTATATTTAAATTGTAGCCCAATTTTGAGCTAATTAAAGACATAAAATCAGGTCCAAACACCTAGCCCATCTCATTTTATCCTTTAGCAGCACAAACCTAACGGCCCGTTTAACTTAACCCGGTCGTGACCCGACCTTAACCCGCCCCGCTCCTCCTTCAATCTTGGCCGTTGATCTCAAATTATCAACGGCCCAAATTAAGCCGACCTCTTTACTTATAAACCCCTTCCCAAACCCTAAAGACCCATTTCTCTGCCCAGCCATCCCTGTATTCTCTATTCCTCTCTTCTCTCCAAACCCTAGCCAACCTAAAGATCTCTCATCGTCTTCCTTATACGCGTTCATACACAGATTATACTTACCTTTTCTGCTATTATCACTCAGTTATGGTAACTTTCGTTACCATTCTACTTATGGCAAGTTTGAATCTCACAAATCCAGCTTTGACCTTACGGATCTGGGTACGATTGTGGCTCTATACACTTAGGAAGAGAAAATTTCTTTTGGTTATGGCATATCTCTGGTGATTCTATCGTGATTGAGGCTTGTGGATAATTTGCCCTAAATCCGATTCCAATAAGGGTTTGAAATTCTTACTTCCTCTACTATTTTGAGTGTGCATGGGATATATTCTTTCCTTTTTTGTGTTTAATTGATTTTTTTCCTTGTTTGTGTGTTTAATCTTGTTACTATAAAAACCCCCTCCCCATTCCCATAGCAAAAACTTAACTATTGCTATTTCTCTCTCACTCACACTCATTCTACTATTCTAAACTTGAGACCTTGGCCGGCTAAAAGCCAAGTCCACAAGAATTCGATTATTGCTCTTTCCTAGTGCGAGTACTGCCCAAGGTTCACTTGAAACCCTTGAAAACTCTGACGCACTGGGATTTTGGGGTTCTGTTGCTCTTTTGCTATTGACAATTGGAGTACTACTGAGACTATTCTCATTATTTGCTTGTTTGTTAATTCGCAACTGGTAAGTCTCTTGGCCTTAGAAATTTCATTCTTTTATATTCGTATTCATGTTTTATGCCACTGAAACTTCTATGAATCAATGCCCTACTATTCCAACTTATTTGTAGTTTTATTTGCTCTGAAGTATTCTTATGGTTCTATACTCTTAACATCTGAACTTGCTTAGGTTCTAATTATCATGTATGCCTATCACAATTGTTTAGCATAAACAACTTCTGGTTCTCTCAAACCTATCTAGCCTGTCGTGTCTACGCTAATGCCTGATGCTTACCCTGAGTTTATCTCTCTGCTTTGTTTTGGATTATTATGATAATCAACTAGTGTGTTCTAGTCCTTGTTGAGTCATTCATGCCCAATATGCTACGTTTATGGGGTTGTACTATTAGCCAGGGCATGTTTCCATGATATTTGTAGTATATGTTTTTTGCCTTGTGCAAGCCTGTGTTCTTCAGTATTACTTGAGACCTTAGGGTAAATTTCATACTTGGCCTTTACTTGTTCTGGCCGATACTTTGCATGTTAAAGTTGTCTTAGTTTCAACTAAATATTTGCTCGATCATGAACTTGTTCTGCTATGCTACTTTCACTAGGTATTCGTGTTACACATCTTATATTAAGACTATACCTCACTTGTTCTTATCTATGGCTCTACTAGATCTTCATGTTCAAATCCTCTGCCTAAAACACTTTAAGATAGTTCTGGACAGTACTTTGTTTTGGGGCTTTATTTGAAGTAGTTTAATATCTTGTCACTTTTAAATTTTATTTTCTTGAATTACTTGCCCATATGTGTCTTTGATGCCTTTCAATTTAGCATGATACTGTTTATATGCCTTGGCTGAAATTGCAGCTAGTTTCAGTAGTAAGAATTAAGTGGTTAAGTTTTTTAATTAATTTTATGTGTAGTTTGTTACCTCTATGGCTAAATTTGGCATCCATTAGCTTAGATACTTCAATCGTTTGGGCATGGTATGTTGGGCCTGCCTTTGGTATTGGGGATTTGAAGTACACCGTCCGCACCTGGAGTTTGGGCTGCTGTCCGCATGAAGTTCTAAGTCTATTTGAAGGCCCAGATGTGTTACTAGGTTATTCTATATTTGTAATTGGGCCTGTAATTATTCAATGTGGTCCGTAATAACTTGTAAAACTGAATGATGGGGAAATTAGTAAAAAAGGGGTTGCGGTACTTTAATTCTCGCATTAATGGGTTGAAAACATGCCTATAGGGTTTAGTTGCTTTATTTGCTATCTTATTTGACATGCTCTATTTCCGTGCGCTAATAGCAAGTATGACTATAGGAACTCAAACACTTCACCTGCTCAACCTGTCTTATGCCCACACATTAGCAGAAACATGTCTATAAGAACCTAAGTGTTTCACTTGTTCACATGCTTACTTTCATGCACTATTAGATAGCATGCCTATAGGATTCAAACACCATAGATTATTTTGCTCAATTTGTGCAATTGCAGCATGTTTATTAGATAACATGCTTATGGGATCGTGTTAAGTAATTAAGATATGCTTCCACCGATATTCATCTGGATACCATGTCTATAGGGCCTTATCATAGGAAAATGCATGATGAATTCGTGTTCAAATACCAACTGTTTAGAGAACATGCCCATAGGATATCGCTACTCGCATAGAAATCATGCCTGTAAGACTAAATATGAACAAATATGAGTTTTCCAATGACTTCACTACCGAAGCGCGGATCACTTAGGGATCATGTCTATAGGCATCTAATAATAGTCATAATCTGCAGCTTCAATAATCTGAATATCAGTACTATCTACGACCCCTCATAACCTAATCTGAAATTTGTGACTGATTGCGTGCTTTTGTTGCTATGTGTGGAGGCTAACTTGAGCCATTCATTGCTATTATATGCAATCCTACTTGTTTTGAATGTGCGACTAGTTTTATCATTTTGACCACCCTAAATAAAATCTAGAACCACCCTAATAGTAGGTCCAAAGCCTCATGGACCATAGGCGTGGGACGGGTAATGCACACATAGGACACGGTTCAAAATTGAACTAGAGCGCTTTAGGTAAACAAATTTAACATAGTAATTAGGTAGCAGGAGATGATAGTATGTGCCCGCTGAATAATATGAGCAACCCCTACCTTAAAGGAGTTGCAAAGTATTATTTATGTTGCACGGGGTGATCCTTTAGGCTAAAAAACTTAGGACTCCCCCCCCCCCCCAAATATGTCTCGCACCTTTGTTTCTTCAGACTTAGAAGAAATTAGGTTGTACCTTGTAAACTCCAAAGGCCTAATCATCTATTAATATATAGTTTAATTCCTTCCTATGTGCAATCTTCTTCACACTTGTTTTATATCGTAGTCGAATATTTGAATTCCCTAACTTTCTTTAATCTACATGATCACATAGGATAATTATAATCCAATAATTCCACATAGCATTAATTTTGTTTGGGATCCAAAGTTATGGACCTCAAAGAGCTCCTAACACCTTCTCTTTGAGGTAATTTGAGCCCTTACCCGATCTTTGGTAACACAAACTAGTTAAAACAGAGTTATTTGTAAATAGGTGCCTTAACATGCCTTAAAATTGTTAGGTGGCGACTCTCTCTTTTAATACCCTTCAAAAAAGTTGTCACATGTCGAAGCCTACTTTTGCGAGAAAATAAGGCGCGATAGTGGGTGAGGTAACCTACAAGCTTGCATTATTACCTAACTTATCAGCAGCCCATTCCATGTGTCCATGCTCCGAAAATATCATGGTGATCCGTCCCATGTATTAGATTTCAGCTCAGTCTAATCGGAGAAGGATTTGACTTATGAGGAGGAGCCGGTGGCCATTCTAGCCCGGCAGGTCCGGAAGTTGAGGTCTAAGAGTTACCCTCGGTTAGAGTGTAGTGGAGAAGTCAACTGATCGTGGCAGCTACGTGGGAGTCCGAGTCCGACATGCGGAGTAGATACCTACATCTTTTCACCAGTCTAGGTACCTTTCTATGTTTGTTCGAGGACAAACGTATGTTTTAGAGGTGGAGATTGAGATGATCTGATAGGTCATTTTGAGATTTAGCCTCTATTTCTGTATTTTGAGACCTCGATTAGCTCCGTTTGACATTTCTCGATTTGCGTGCGCACCCATGTCTCATTCCGAAAAGTCTTTATGTGAAAAATTGAAGAAATTGTGAAGTTTTGCCTTAAAAATGAATGAGTTGACTATGGTTAATATTTTTATGTAAACGGACCCGGTCAGTGTTTTGACGGTCCCAGTGGGTCAATATCGTGATTTGCGACTTGGGCATATGCCCGAAATTGAATTCGAAAGTCCCTAACTTGTTATGACTCATTTTGTCAAAAAATAGCATTTTTGAAAGTTGAAAATTACTAAGTTTGACCATAAGTTGACTTCTTAGCTAACGGGTTTAGATTTTGAGGTGGAAACTTGGAGTAGTTTCGTGTCTGCAAAATTTAAGTTTGACCTATTTGAAACTTTAAGTTTAACCTATTTGAAACTTGTCTGCAAAATTTGGTTTAATAAGGAGTTGAATTGACGTGATTCGGACGTCCGATTGTAAATTTGAGAGTTCTTAAGTTTCTTTGAAAATTTCATATATTTTGATGTCCGATTCATGGTACTAGGTGATATTTTGGAGTTTTGATTGCGCGAGTGAGTTCGTATGATGTTGTTACACTTGTGTGCATGTTTGGTTTGGAGCCCGAGGGGCCTGGGTGAGTTTCAAACATGTTTCATATGAATTTGGTTAAGGTTGGAATAGCTGGTGCACTTCTGGTGCTGGTGCTCTGCTGCATATCTCGCATTTGCAAGGTCTGGCTCGCAATTACGAGCCTCGCTTTTGCAAACAAGTGTTCGCATTAGCGAGCATCGGTTGGATTGGGTGGTTTTGCATTTGCGAGAATTATGTTTGCATTTGCGAATTGTTAGTGATCGCAATTGCAATTTCAGAATCACATTTGCAACTCAGTAGTCCTTGAGTAGTCTTCGCATTTGCAAAGAAATGGTCCGTAATTGCGAAAGGTTGGGAGTTCGCATTTGCGACTTCTGTGGCTCTAAGCTAGGGCTCGCATTTGCGACCCTTGTCTCGCATTTGCGATGTTCCCAATTGCAAACAAGACATCGTAATTGTGATATCCAAGCTGGGTAAAAGAGGGGAAAACCCGTACTTAGTTCATTTCTCACAATTTCTCAACCCTAAACACCCTTGAGGCGATTTTCCAAGAGATTTTTATTCCCAAATTTATTGGTAAGTGACTTTAATCCATTTTCTTTCAATTACCCATTATATTTCATCAGATTTGAACATCAAATTTAGGATTTTCATGGTAGAAATTAGCGATTTGGGTAGAATTAGGGATATTTGTTAAGTTGAGATTTAGACCTCGAATTGAGGTCGAATTTCGAAACAAATTACATAACCGGATTCGGGGGTTAATGGATAATCGAGTTTTGGTCTGAATCACGGGTTTGACTTTTGTTGACTTTTTCTAGAATCATTGAAGATTGAATCTTTTTCACTCGAGGGTAGTTTCTAAAGCATATTTTGAATTGTTTGAACTATGTTTTGTTAGATTCGATTGGTTTGGAGGCAAATTTTAGAGTAAAGGCCTTGATTAAGATTTGATTTGATTTGATTGCGGAGCGATGTAAGTGTTGGATCTAACCTTGACTTGAGGGAATTAGGAATTTTTAAATGATGTGTTATGTGGACTATGTGAGAAAACGATGTATATGCGAGATGATGTGTGTATATACGTCGTTAAGATATTTGTTTCCATGTTTCTTGTTATTTCGTGATTTATCTTATTCCATGCCTTAATTGTTACATGCTTTAATTGCTTTCTATATCGTAATTTGTTATCTATCAGTTAATTATTCTTGTATTGAACTGTTCGTCCCTTCCATGACTCTGTGCTTATTTGCTACATGCCTTAACTCTAACTCTTTTACTTGCACACCTTAATTGTCACTTGCTTTACTTGTCCTGTTGTTTTTTTAATATTTATTGCATTCCTTTGATTATTATGTGGTTCCTGTATTGCCTTGCACTGATACCTTTTGATTGTAGAAGATTCTTGTAAATTGAGTTATTGGATTGTTTATGTTTATTGAAATTGTTTGTGGATCGGGTTGCACGCCACAATGGTTTGTGATATGGTGGAATAAGGAAGATTTATGATATTGAAAAATTATAATATGGTGGGATCGGGTTGCGTGCCGCAATGGTTTATGTACGTTATATGAGATATTGATAAATGGTGATATTGTGGAATAAGGGGGGATTATGATATTGATTATGATATGGTGGGATCGGGTTACGCGCCGCAACGGATTATATATGTGGCACTTGATACTGATAAATGATGATAAGGTGAGATCGGGTTGCGCGCCGTAACAATTTGTGTACGTAATACTTGGTATTGATAAATGATGATATGGTGAAATAATGGAGGATTGTGTGTGTACGGTGGGATCGGGTTGCGCATCTCAATGGATTGTGTGTGTTCTACTCGTTATTATTGTTGTTGTGTTAGTTTTCAACATTTTTATATGAAATTACGAGGTCTGTTATTCTGGGCCCTCCGATTGTGGGGTTTGAGTTCGTTTCATAAATTAACGGCTTTACTTTTATTCCCAGTATTATTATTATTATTATTATTGCGCACAATTTATTGTAAGTGGCCCGCTTTAGCCTTGTCACTACTTCGTCAAGGTTTGGCTCGGCACTTACAAAGTACATGGGGTCGGTTCTACTTATACTACACTCTGCACTTCTTGTGTAGGTACCAGAGTTAGTCCCGACAGCGTTCAGTGAGATCGCCCGAATTTGACTACTAGCAGGAGACTTGAGGTATAGCTGCACGGCGTTCGGAGCCCTGAAGTCCCCTTCTCTATCATTTTAGATGTTCACCTTGATTTAGACAATTATGCTTTTATTCAGATTGTTATTTGTAGTACTCTAGACGCTCGTGTAATCGTGACACCAGTCCTAGAAATTGTCTTTGGATTACGTCGTTCATTAGTTTATTTATTCCATTTCATACTATTCAACTTTATTGCTTTCATTTGATTAGAATTGCTAAAAACGGTTAATAATTCTATCTAACGTTGGCTTGCCTAGCAAGTGAAAAGTTAGGCATCCTCACGGTCCCGTGGGTGAGAATTCCGGGTCTGACAACTTTATTTTCAAGAATTAAAAGGAAATTATTCTGTGGGGGTAAAACACATACGGATACACTACCGTACACAAACTTGTCCTTTAGAGTATACCATCATCTGATAAATTTTGGCAAGTCTTGCATCTTAATCAGGACCTAAAACATGCGAAGATTTTTGTAATGACCCGGCAAGTCTTTTTGACTATTACAGCTTCGTTCCCCCCATTTACTGCTCAATTTGTGCTTTACAGTTATTATGTGACTTGCCGGGGTAATTGTTCGGGTCTGGTGAGGTTTTGGAATGAATTGAAAAACTTAGTTCCAAGGTTTAAAGCTTATATTGAAATAGTTGACCGGATATTGACTTATGTGTAAATGACCCCAGAATAGAGTTTTGATGATTCCAATAGCTCCGTATGGTAATTTTGGACTTAGGAGCGTGATCGGAAAACTTTTTTGAAGTTCGTAGTTAAAATAGGCATGAAATGGCTAAAGTAGAAATTTAAGTTTGGAAGTTTGACCGGGGAGTTGACTTTTTGATATCGGGGTCAGAATCCGATTCTGAAAATTGGAATAGGTCCGTTATGTCATTTATGACTTGTGTGCAAAATTTGAGGTCAATCGGACTTGATTTGATAGGTTTCGGCATCGAATGTAGATATTCGAATTTCTTAGTTTCATTAGGCTTGAATTGGGGTATGATTCGTGTTTTTAACATTGTTTGATGTGATTTGAGTTTTCGACTAAGTTCGTATGATGTTTTAGGACTTGTTGGTGTATTTGGTTGAGGTCCCGGGGGCCTCGGGTGAGTTTCGAAGGGTTAACAGATCAATTCTTCGACTTGGAATTTTGCTGGAATTTTCTGATGTCTGTACCTTATTTCCTTATATGCGATCGCATGAACTTGTTCGCGATCGCGTAGGTTTAGCTGGGCAGTGGAGAAATAGTTCTTCGCGATCGTATGAAGAGGGATGTGATCGCGTAGCTTTGGGATTTTTGTGATTCGCGAACGCGTGGCTAAGGTCGCGTTCGCGTAGAGGAAATGGCGCAGAAGTGGAGGTCACGCGTTTGTGCTTCGCGATCGCGTGGACGAGTCCGCGATCGCGTAGGTATTTGAAGTTGAGCTTCGCGATCGCGTGAAAAGGTCCACAATCACGTAAGGTTAAAATTGGTCAGGGGCAAACTGTGCTTCGCGATCGCGTGAGATTGTCCGCGATCACGTAAAGCAAATGACTGGGCAGAGAGTTTAAGTTCTGAAAATGGGACTTTATCCCATTTTTCATTTTTAACGATTTGAAGCTCGAGGAGAAGCGATTTTTGGGATAGTTTCAAGGAAAATAACGGGGTAAGTGTTCTTAACTCAATTTTGGTAAAATTACCCGAATCTATTGCTATTTTTAGCATTTAATTGGTGATTTAAGTTGGAAAATTTTGAAAACCCTCTTGGATAAATTTGAAGATTTGTCGGCGGAATTGTTATCGGAATTTAGTAATTTTGGTATGGTTGGACTCTTGGTTTAAAGGGCGTGCATATTTTGTAACTTTTGTCGAATTTCGATACGTGGGCCCCATGGGAGATTTTTTAGTGCAATTTTAGATTTTGTTAGAAAAATAGTATTTTCATATGGAATTTATTCCTATAATCTGTATTGACTAAATCGAATTAATTGTGACTAGATTCGAGGTGTTCAGAGGCCTATTCTCGAGGCAAAGGCATAGCAGAATAAAGAATCACCCGATTTGAGGTAAGTAACAATTCTAAATTTGGTCTTGAGGGTATGACACCCCGGATTCTGTGATATGTGATTAGCTTTGAGGTGACGCACATGCTAGGTAACGAGCGTGTGGGCGTGCACCGTAGGAATTGTGACTTGATCAATTTCATGGATCTGTGTAGTTGAATAATTTGTTGTAATCCGCATATTTTTTCACGTATTAGAGAAATAGAACTATAAATCATGTTTAAACCATGTGTTGACACTGTAGGGACCTACATAGTACATGTTGAATTATCTGCTAAATTGTTGTTTTGTACTCAGTCACAGTTTATTTGCGTATCATATCTTTGTCTCTATTGTTCCTTGTTGATATATTGCATCATTTCTGTTTGGGCTAATTTTCATGATTACTGAGAGCCCGAGAGACTGGAGAGATTGATGACTGAGTGAGGCCGAGGGCCTGATTGTGAGATATTGATACTATGGCACGTGAGTTGTCCGTGCAGCACGTGAGATGTCCATGCGGATCCAGATATTTATACTATGGCACGTGATTTGTCCGTGCAACATGTGAGTTGTCCGTGGGGATCCAGATATTATACTAGCACATGAGATATCCATGCGGATTATAGCGCTTGGGCTGAAGGAGCCCCTCCGGAGTCTGCACACACCCCTTGTAAGCGCAGGTACCTACTGAGTGCTAGTGCTGAGTGACGAGTGTAGAGTGATTGTGAGGTTGGAGTGGTTGTTGCTCTGAGAGGATGCATTGATTTCATTGTTGTTGTACTTCAGTTGTCATATATCACTGTTATGGAAATTTCTGAGAGATATTATCTTCTGTGTCAGTTGAACTTGACATGAAATTATTGTTTTGGCCTTAATTGTCGACTTTAAAGCATGCCTGCCTTCTTGTGTTAGAAATTACTGTAATTTGACTTAGCTGTGAAGCTCGTCACTACTTTCAGTTCTTTATTTAGTGTTGTTACTTGCTGAGTTGGTTGTACTCATACTACACCCTGCACCTCGTGTGCAGATCCAGGTACTTCCGGACACGGCGATTGCTAGTTTCTCAGAGTTTTATCTGTTGGAGATTATCGAGGTAGCTGCTTGACGTCCACAGACCTTGACTCTCTTTCCTTTCAGTTTTTGTACTGTTCTATATTTTTAGACAGTGTTTTTAGCAGTCGGACTTTGTTATCATTTAGATACTCATGTACTCAGTGACTCCGAGTTTTGGGAGTGTTTATGTCGGTATTTGTGAGATTTTTGTATTTGAATTTAAATATTATGTTTTCCAACTTAAAAGAAATTGTGGTTTATTGAGGTTGTCGGCTTGCCTAGTATTGAGATAGGCGCCATCACGACAGTCATGATTTTGGGTTGTGACAAGTTGGTATCAGAGCCTAGGTTACATAGGTCTCACGAGTCATGAGCAGGTTTAGTAGAGTCTTGCGGATCGGTATGGAGATGTCTGTACTTATCTTCGAGAGGTTGCCGAACTCTTAGAAAAATTTCACTTTCTTGTATTCTGTCATGCGAATTTGTTGATTCCGAAAAATAAATTTCTTTTATTCTATTCTGTCACAGATGGTGAGGACACATAATACCGGATCGGATAGTCAGCCACCAGTTAGGGCCGCGAGAAGCCGGGGCCGAGTTAGAGGTCGAGGTGTAGCTCGTACAATAGTTGGAGCAGCACCTGTAGCACCACTAGTTGCTCCAGCTCTGAAGCAGATTCCAGATATAGTAGAGTCGGCGGGACCAGCTCAGGCATCAGCTGTGCCTATTATGATTCCAGGCTTTTAGGTGGCTCTAGCACATATATTGACTGTTTGCACTGGCCTTGCTCAGTTGGTTTTGGCTCAGGCCTCACCAGCCACTTCTCAGGCTGGGGGAGGTATGCATACCCCTGTGGCCCGTATTCTAGAGCAGGTAGTGTAGGGACTTTAGATATCGGGGGCTCTACCTGCCTAGCCGATTGCAGCTGCTCGGGCCCCGGTAATCCCCGTTATGGATGATGATGAACAGATAAGACTTGAGAGACTTGGGAGGCTTCGGCTTCTATCATTTAGCGGTGTTGAGTCAGAGGATGCTCAGGGTTTCCTGGATAAGTGCCAACGTATGATTCAGACAACAGGTATTCTGGAGACCAGTGGGGTCTCGTTCACTACTTTTCTATTTTTTAGGGCTGCCTTCAGATGGTGGGAGGCTTATGAGAGGTGCATACCAGTCGGTGCAGCACCACTTACATAACATGAGTTATCCATTCTCATTTTGGAGAAGTTCGTGCTGCAGTCTCGCATGGAAGAGCTACGCAGACAGTTTGAGCAGTTTCGGTAGGATGGCATGTCTGTGACTCAGTACGAGATAAGGTTTTCTAAGTTGGTTCGTCACGCAGTTTGATTGGTTCCCACTAATAGGGAGAGGATTAAGAGGTTCATTGATGGCCTCACATACCAACTGCAGTTACTTGTGACTCGGGAGAGGGTATCTGGTGCCACTTTTGATGAGGTGATTGACATTGCTCGGCAGATAGAGATGGTCTGTAGCCAGGAGCGTGGTGAGAGGGAGGCCAAGAGGCCTCGAGGTTCGGGCGATTTCAGTGGGGTACTTTCTAGGGGCCAGTCCTTCCACAGCAGTGGTCGCCCTTATAGGCCCGCTCAGATGACTCGTTCAGCTCATCATGGTGCATCAGCTAGCCACGGTTCTTACGGTGCTCACTCAGGCCAGTCTTCATTCAGTACACTACCAGTGCAGAGTTCTCACCATGCCTTGTCTACTCAGGGTTCTACAGGCAGTGCCTCGGGTTATCAGGACCAACAACTCCGTCATAGGAGGGGTTGTTTCGAGTGCGGGGACTATGGTCATATCAAGAGAGATTGCCCTAGGTTGTGGAGTGGGGCTCCATAGTAGAGTTCTCGGCCAATGGCACCAGCATCAGTAATTACACCACCCGCCCAACCAGCTCGGGGTGGGGCTCAATCAGCTAGGGGTCACCTAAGAGGGATTGGCCGATTAGGTGGCGATCAAGACCGATTCTATTGTCTTAGTGTGCCACAGGGAAGCTTCTATATTATTTGACCCTGGTTCCACTTATTCGTATGTATCATCGTATTTTACTCATTATCTGGATATGCCCCGTGAGTCCTTAGTTTCAGCTGTTCGTGTATCTACGCCGGTAGGCGATACTATTATTGTGTGCCGTGTGTATCGGTCATGTATGGTAACTATTAGGGGACTGGAGGCTAGAGTTGATCTCTTATTGCTTAGCATAGTTGGTTTCGATGTAATCTTGCGTATGGAATGGTTGTTTTCATGTCATGCTATTCTAGACTGTCAGGCAAAAACCATGACGTTAGCGATGTCGGGGTTGCCGAAGGTCGAATGGAGGGGTTCTCTAGATTATGTTCCTAGCAGGGTAATTTCTTATTTGTAGGCCCAACGTATGATTGGGAAGGGTGTTTGTCATATATGGCCTTTGTGAGAGATGTTGATGCAGATACTCCTACTATTGATTCAGTACCGGTAGTGCGAGACTTTTCGGATGTATTTCCTGCAGACCTGTCGAGTATGCCACCCGACATGGATATTGATTTCGGTATTGACTTGGTGTCGGGAACTCAGCTCATTTCTATTCCTCTGCATCGTACAGCACCAGCTGAATTAAAAGAATTGAAAGAGCAGCTTTAGGAACTTCTGGGTTTATTAGGCCTAGTGTGTCGCCTTGGGGTGCACCGATTCTGTTTGTGAAAAAGAAATATGGTACTATGCGGATGTGCATCGACTACAGGCACTTGAACAAAGTTACAATCAAGAATAAGTATCCATTACCGCGTATTGATGATTTATTTGACCAACTTCAGGGAGCGAGGGTATTCTCCAAAATTGATTTGAGATTCAGGTATCACCAGTTAAAAATTTGGGATTCAGATATTCTAAAGACGGCATTCAGGACTCGTTATGGTCACTATGGATTTCTCGTGATGTATTTTAGGCTGACCAACGCCCTAGCAGCCTTTATGCACTTGATGAATAGTGTATTCCAGCCATATCTTGATTTATTTGTCGTAGTATTTATTGATGATATCCTGGTGTACTAATTCAAACAGATCATCGGAGTGTTCCGCACTTATTCAAATAGAAGGATCTAAATTGGAGGCAGCGGAGATGGTTGGAATTGCTAAAGGATTACTATTAGTTATTCAACCAATATGGTGGCCGATGCCTAGAGTAGAAAGGCGATGAGTATTGTTAGCCTTGCATTCATTCCTGTTGGTGAAAGGCCTCTTGCAGTTGATATTTAGACCTTGGCCAATCAGTTCGTAAGATTAGATATTTCGGAGCCTAGTCGGGTTCTAGATTGTGTGGTTTCTCGGTCTTCCTTATATGACCGCATCAGAGAGCACCAATATGATGATCCCCATTTTCTTGTCCTGAAGGACACAGTGCAGCACGGTGATGCCAAAGATGTTACTATAGGAGAGGATGGGATGTTGAGGATGCAGGGTCGGATTTGTGTGCCAAATATAGATGCGTTGCGTGAATTGATTCTTGAAGAAGCCCACACTTCGCGGTATTCCATTCATCCGGGTGCCACTAAGATGTACCAGCACTTGAGGCAGCACTATTGGTGGAGAAAAATGTAGAAAGATATGGTTGGTTTTGTAGCTCGGTGTTTAAATTGTCAACAGGTGAAGTACGAGCATCAGAAACCGGGCGGATTGCTTCAGTGACTTGAAATTCCGGAGTGGAAGTGGGAGCGTATCACCATGGACTTCGTAGTTGGAATCTCACGGACTTTGAGAAAGTTTGATGTTGTTTGGGTGATTGTAGATCAGTTGACCAAGTCCGTGCATTTTAATCGGTACTACATATTCTTCTGAGAGGTTGGCTAAGATTTATATCCGCAATATTGTTCGCCTACATGGTGTGCCAATGTCCATCGTTTCAGATCGGGGAACGCAATTTACATCATATTTTTGGAGAGCAGTACATCGAGAATTAGGTACACAGGTTCAGCTGAGTACATCATTTCACCCTCAGACGGACGGACAGTCCGAGCGCACTATTCAGATATTGGAAGATATGCTACACGCTGGTGTTATAGATGTTTGAGGTTCTTGGGATCCGTTTCTGCCACTTGCAAGTTTGCTTACAATAAAAGCTATGAATCGAGCATTTATATGGCTCCGTATGAGGCTTTATATGGAAGACAGTGTCGGTATCCGGTGAGTTGGTTTGAGTCGGGTGAGGCTAGACTATTGGGTACTGATTTGGTTCAAGATGCTTTGGAGAAGGTTAAATTGATTCAGGAGCGACTTCGCATGATGCAGTCTAGACAAAAGAGTTATGCCGACAGGAAGGTCCGTGATGTTGCTTACATGGTTGGGGAGAAGGTTCTGCTCAAGATTTCACCCATGAAGGGTGTGTTGAGGTTCGGGAAGAAGGGCAAGTTGAGCCCTCGGTATATTGGGCCTTTTGAAACACTTAAGAAGAATAGAGAGGTGGCTTATGAACTTGCATTGCCACCTAGTCTATTGGGTGTTTATCCAGTGTTTCATGTATCTGTGCTCCGAAAGTATGTCGGGGATCCGTCTCATATTTTTTTCTAACATAGTTTCCAGTGAGGGAATTAAGGTGGATCCGAAGAAAATAGAGGCAGTTCAGAGTTGGCCTAGGCCATCTTCAGATACTGAGATTCAGAGTTTTCTCGGCATGGCCGGTTATTATCGTCGCTTCGTGGAAGGTTTCTCGTCTATTGTATCGCCTTTGACTATATTGACCCATAAAGGTGCTTCATTCAGGTGGTCAGATGAGTGTGAAGAGAGCTTTCAGAAGCTCAAGGTTGCCTTGACCACAACACCAGTTCTAGTTTTGCATTCAGCTTCAAGCTCTTATACAGTGTATTGTGATGCTTTTCAGATTGGTATTGGGTGTGACTTAATGCAGGAGGGTAGATTGATCTCTTGTGCTTCGCGTCAGTTGAAGCCACATGAAAAGAACTACCCTGTTCATTATTTGGAATTGGCAGCCATTGTTCATGCATTTAAGATTTGGAGGCACTACCTTTACGGTATGTCTTGAGAGGTATTTACAGATCATCGGAGTCTTCCGTACTTATTCAAATAGAAGGATCTAAATTGGAGGCAGCGGAGATGGTTGGAATTGCTAAAGGATTATGATATTACTATTATGTATCATCCCGGGAAGGCCAATGTGGTGGCCGATACCTAGAGTAGAAAGGCGGTGAGTATGGGTAACCTTGCATTCATTCCTGTTGGTGAAAGGCCTCTTGCAGTTGATATTCAGACCTTGGCCAATCAGTTTGTGAAATTAGATATTTCGGAGCCCAGTCGGGTTCTAGATTGTGTGGTTTCTCGGTCTTTTTTATATGACCGCATCAGAGAGCACCAATCTGATGATCCCCATTTGTTTGTCCTGAATGGCACAGTGTAGCATGGTGAGGCCAAAGATGTTACTATAGGAGAGGATGGGATGTTGAGGATGCAGGGTCGGATTTGTGTGCCAAATATAGATGGGTTGCGTGAATTGATTCTTGAAGAAGCCCACAGTTTGCGGTATTCCAATCATGCGGGTGCCACTAAGATGTACCAGCACTTGAGGCAGCACTATTAGTGGAGAAAAATGAAGAAAGACATAGTTAGGTTTGTAGCTCGGTGTTTAAATTGTCAACAGGTGAAGTATGAACATCAAAAACTAGGCGGATTGCTTCAGAGACTTAAAATTCTAGAGTGGAAATAGGAGCGTATCACCATGGACTTCGTAGTTGGACTCTCGTGGACTTTGAGGAAGTTTGATGCTGTTTTGGTGATTGTAGATCGGTTGACAAAGTTCGTGCATTGTATTCTAGTCGGTACTACTTATTCTTCCGAGCGGTTGGCTAAGATTTATATCCGCGATATTATTCGCCTACATGGTGTGCCAATGTCCATCATTTCAGATCGGGCCACGCAATCTACATCACAGTTTTGGAGAGCAGTACATCGAGAATTAGGTACACAGGTTCAGCTGCGTATAACATTTCACCCTCAGACGGATGGATCCGAGCACACTATTCAGATATTGAAAGACATGCTACGCGCTAGTGTTATAGATGTTGGAGGTTCTTGGGATCTGTTTCTGCCACTTGCAAAGTTTGCTTACAATAAAAGCTACGAATCGAGCATTCAGATAGCTCCGTATGAGGCTTTATATGGGAAACAGTGTCGGTATCCGGTGGGTTGGTTTGATCCGGGTGAGGCTAGACTATTGGGTACTGATTTGGTTCAAGATGCTTTGGAGAAGGTTAAATTAATTCAGGGCAGCTTTGCACGATGCAGTCTAGACAAAAGGGTTATACCGACAAGAAGGTCCATGATGTTGCTTACATGGTTGGGGAGAAGGTTCTGCTCAAGATTTCACCCATGAAGGGTGTGTTGAGGTTTGGGAAGAAGGGCAAGGTGTGCCCTCGGTATATTAGGCTATTTGAAACACTTAAGAAGATTGGAGAGGTGGCTTATGAACTTGCATTGCCGCCTAGTCTATCGGGTGTTCATCCAGTGTTTCATGTATCTGTGCTCCGGAAGTATGTCGGGGATCCGTCTCATGTTTTGGATTTCAGCACAGTTTAGTTGGATGGTAATTTGACTTATGATGTGGAGCCGGTGGCCATTTTAGACCGGTAGGTTCGAAAGTTGAGATCAAAGATCATTGCTTCAGTGAAAGTGTTGTGGAGAGGCCAGCCAACCGGAGAAGCTACTTGGGAGACTGAGCGGGAGATGCTGAGCAAATATCCACACATATTTAAGACTCCAGGTATGATTCTAAACCCGTTAAAGGACGAACGTTTGTTTCAGAGGAGGGGAATGTAATGATCTGGTTGGTCATTTTGAGTATTACAGTCCCGTTCCAACATTTACTACTCAATTTGTGCTTTACAGTTGTTATGTGACTTGTCGGGATAATTGGTTCGGGTTCGGTGAGGTTTTGGAATTAATTAGAACACTTAGTTCCAAAGTTTAAAGCTTAAGTTGAAATAGTTGACCGGGTGTTGACTTATGTGTAAACGACCCCAGAATAGAGTTTTGATGATTTCAATAGCTCTATATGGTAATTTTGGACTTAGGAGCGTGATCGGAAATGTTTTTGGAAATCCGTAGTTAAAATAGGCTTGAAATGGCTAAAATAGAAATTTAAGTTTGAAAGTTTGACCGGGGAGTTGACTTTGTGTTATTTGGGTCGGAATACAATTTTGGAAATTGGAATAGGTCTGTTATGTCATTTATGAATTGTGTACAAAATTTGAGGTCAATCGGACTTGATTTGATAGGTTTCGGCATCGAATGTAAAAGTTGAAATTTCTTAGTTTCATTAGACTTGAATTGGGGTATTGATGTGCCGTAGAATTGTGGCACTTTTGATACTAATTACATAGACTTTCGCTCGTCTTTTAAAGCATTTTAAGTTATTTCTTATGTAGTTTTGGCATTTTGCAGCATACCAAACTTGAAGAACCAAGAACACGAAAAAGATGACAAAAACCCATAGAAGGGCAGAAATGCGGCAGGTTTGCGACCGCAAAAGTAATGCGCGGGTCGCATACCAACCGCAAAATGAAGCAGCTGTTCCCAGTTTTTGAGAGAGGAGTGTGAGGTCTATTATGCGATCGCATAACGCTTGTGCGGACCGCATAATGACTGCATAATTGCAAGAAAGAGTTCTGCGAGAGCAATTTTGCGGCATCATCTGAGATTGCGAAATCAATGTGCGGACTGTATACCTGATCTGCGATGAATAACTGGCAAATGGACACACCAGAATGAAGAAAAGGGAGAAAAAGAGAGATAAATTCTTCACCTGCATGTGGAAGGGTGTGAAGGGGCTGTGGAAAGTTCTAAAGCCTCAAGAGCCAGTGCCATCGACCGAGCCAGAAGATGATGATGATGCTCCAGTTCATTGGTCCGAGGAAGAAGAAGAGGAGGAGGATGCGAATGAGTCCGACAGCGAGGAGAGCACTTGATGCAGTATTTAGGGAGCACTTTCCACCATTTTACTCTATTTTGTTTAGTTGCATTGGGGACATTGCAACAGTTCTAGTTGGGGGTGGCTTCTTGTATAACTGTGGATATGGTAGATTGATATTTTGTTTTCATGTGATGTGTTATATTAGTATGTTTACTAGCTTCTTGAATTTTTGTTTTTATATATAGTATGTTTTATTGACTTGATGTTTATTAGCTTCTTGATTTATTTTAAATAGTATGTTTTATTTTGGTGGTGATATCCTTGATTTTCTTTTTACCACGGTTCTTTTTCCGAGGATGCCAATTTTCTTTTTTGAACCGGGTAATTTTTGGTAAATTTTTATGTCGACTTTTCCCAATGATGGATAGCTAGGCGACTTTCTTAAGGGAATTAGTCTTGTAGTGTAGATATAGTTTTTGTTAATTTAGGAAGAATAAGTGGTATGAGTTGGGGTTTGTGCCCAATGGCCAATTTGTGGCTTGCTTGGTACCAACATGATTTAAACCTCGGCATATGAATTCTTGCTCTTTGGAAAAGAAAAATGATTGAAGTAAAGATCATTGGCATGACTTTTAGACTCAATTTTTGGCTCTTTGATTCACTAAATAGTTTTTTAGGCTATACGTGACTTCTTTGAGTTCATTGGTTTCAATTGAATTTTGGATTTGTATTCCACTTGAATTTTTATGTGCCATGTGTGGTGAGATTTATTGTGAGTTCTTTTGCATCATTTGTAGTCTAGAACTTTCCCGGAATGTGCTTCAAGACGAAATCCTAGACTAACTTGGTTTGAAACATGATGTTAGTTCTTTCTTGGACCGCTATTGTGCCTTAAATTTCCTACACTTGCATATTTTCCCTAGTCAACCCCTTTTGAGCCTTTAAACTTTTTCTTTGGTAACCATGTTACAAGATTTAACCCTTCGTTCTTTATTGATTTATCTTTTGGAACCTTACCTCCCTAAGTACTTTGAAAGTGTAAACATAGGCTAAAAGCCTAAGTTTGGGGGTGAATGTTGGAAAAGTTGTGATGCGGAAGTTGCTTAAAAAGTGAAAGGTAAATAAAAAAAAGAAAAAAAAAGAAGGAAAAATAAGAAATTGTGAATAAATGGAAGACTACGTGATAAAAAAATGAAGAAAGGGTGGAAAAGTTCTTGAAGGAAGTGTACTTTGATTGTTGAAAAATAATATTGTAGTACTTAGGGAGGTTTTGAGTCACTCTAACCAAAATTGTGTCCTACCTTAACCAAAAGCCTAAACTACAACCCTTTAAGTCCTAATTGATTTTGAACCAAGTTTGTCTACATTAGTGGAGAAATACATGAAGGGCAAGCCTATGGTACTACTTGTGTGCATTTGAACATTTTTGTGAGAGAGAGTTAATTCTTTCTATTTGATATCCCATTTATGTTTTGAATTACAATTTATGAGTGTGGGATTCTCTCTTAAGTGTGAGATCACATGAGATTTGAGTTGTGAATTTAATCCCATTTTCAATTGGGAGGAATGAAAGAGGGAAGTTAATTGTGATAGAGAGGCAGATTTTGAAGCTTTAGTGTCATGACTTGATTACTACTTTGATTTACATAGTGTTTGAGCACTTGAATTGTAATGAAATTCATGAGAAGTTTTTGGTATTTCATAAGCTTTGGATTAATTATTGGTACCAATCGAAGTCATGTGTTTGTGCCTGCAGTAGACCTTTTTGACTTGGCATGATATTGATGCACTATTGAGTTAAATACTTGGAAGGAGATTTTGTCGCTTTCATTGCTTGAGGACAAGCAATAGTTTAAGTTTGGGGGTTTGATAAGTTGGTATTTTACCAACTTATCTCGTCTTTAAGCTTAGATTTGTGCTATGTTTGATTGATAAAATCATGTGTTTAATATCGTTTACTTCTATTTTATAGGTTCTATGTAATTTAGAAGTGATCATGAAGAAACCAAGTAAAAACTAGTCAAAAAGAAGTTTAAAAGAAGAAAATCTGAAAAATGGCCTCAGATGTCGCAATTGCGAAATAAATGTGGAAAATGCGAAGATAGCCGCAATTGCAATTGCGATTAAGAAATTGCAAATGCGTAGTCAACCCAGTCAAGCAGTGTTCGCAAATGCGAAAAAAGGGTCGCAAATGCAAAGTCATACCAGACAGTCAACCTTCACAAATACGAAGTCTTTATCGCAAATGTGATAGTCAACAGAAAGTCATAGTTCGCAAATGCGAACATAGCTTCGCAAATGCGAAGATCGTGCTTCAGTTCTGGGTACTTATGTAATTTCACATTTTTTGGCCCCAAACCCTTTAACACACGACGTAGCTCATTTGTAAAAGATCTTTGGCATATCTTTGGCAGCTTTGGATATATCTTGAGAAGAGAACACAAGTTTTGGAGCTAGGGTTCTTGCACACACACTTGGGTCTTGAAGATTTGAAGCTTCTGGTTGAGAATTTCTTAGCCATTTATGTTCATTTCTTTATTTCCTTGCTTTGTATTGAATATTTAAGCGTGTAATATTTTTTTTCAACACTTGAATCTTGTTTATGGAAATATTCATATTTAAAGTGCGGATTAAATATCTTGTTGTGCTTATGTATTGAACAGTTTTTATTTATTATGAAGTGAGTTATTGTTTCTTTAATTATTTTTGTTCATTAATGTTTCCAAAGGGATTAGCTTACCCTAGGACTCACCCATTTGCTTCGAATTAATTTTGGGAAAGATAATTTGGGGTTGGGAAAGATTAATTAATAAGAACTTGAGGCTTTAACCCTCACTTTATAGATTCTGCCTAGGGATAGGATTGAATTACTTGTAGCCATATTCAGGTATGCTTAATCTCTTAATTGTTTGGGAATAATTCAATTAGGAAGTCTTGTTAGTTTTCGGAAGAATCTAATATAGAATTATTACCCGAGACTAATTAACATAAACTCGCTCATATTTGTAAAATCGTGAAATACATTGGATCGTTACTTGAGTGTCATTCCCTATACATCCATTCTTGTAGCCATTGATCATTTTATTTGCTTTATAGGTTAGTTTATATTTTTGCAATTAGACATAAATATTTTTTTAAAATATTTCTAAGTGTTTGGCTTAGCATAATAAGTGATAATTCTCTTACACGCCTAATCGCCTACATATTGTTCTCTGTGGGATTCGACCCCGACTCATAGTTGGGTAAATTATATTGCATGCGATCGTGTCCATTTACTTTTTAGTAGTGGAGTTGGACGTCATCAGGTATGAATCGTATTTTTAGCATTGTTTATTGTAATTTGAGGTTTCGACTAAGTTTGTATGATGTTTTAGGACTTGTTGGTGTATCTGGTTGAGGTCCCGGGGGCCTCGGGTGAGTTTCGAAGGGTTAACGGATCAATTCTTGGACTTGGAATTTTGCTGGAATTTTTTGATGTCTGTACCTGGTTTCCTTGTATGCGATCGCATGAACTTATCCGCGATCGTGTAGGTTTAGCTGGGTAGTGGAGAAATTGTTCTTCGTGATCACGTGAAAAAGGATGTGATTGCGTAGCTCTAGGATTTTTATGATTCGCAAACGCGTAGCTAAGGTTGCTTTCACGTAGAGGAAATGGAACAGAAGTGGAGGTTACGTGTTTGTGCTTCGCGATCGTGTGGACGAGTCCGGGATTGCATAGGTCTTTGAAGTTGAGCTTCGCGATCACGTGGACAGGTCCACGATCTGTGTAGTTGAATAATTTGTTGTTATCCGTATATTTTTCCATGTATTAGAGAAATCAAACTATAAATCATGTTTAAACCAGGTGTTGACACTATAAGGACCCACAGAGGTCATGTACATGTTGAATTATATGCTACATTACTGTTTTGTACTCAGTCACAGTTTATTTGCATATCATATCCCAGTCTCTATTGTTCCTTGTTGATACATTGCATCATTTCTATTTGGGCTGATTTTCATGATTACTGAGAGACCGAGAGACTGGAGAGATTGATGACTGAGTGAGGCCGAGGGCCTGATTGTGAGATATTGATACTTTGGCACGTGAGTTGTCCGTGCAACATGTGAGTTATCCGTGCGGATCCAGATATTTATACTATGGCATGTGAGTTGTCCGTGCTGCACGTGAGTTGTCCGTGCGGATCCATATATATTACTAGCACGTGAGTTGTCCGTGCGGATTACTAACACGGCACTCGATGCCTGACTACATGTGACCGAGCAAATCAACTGGCTGGCTGAATCAACATGTGATATCATAACATACTGAATGTGGAAGATAAACTAACACATGCTGACATACTGAACGTCTGAATAATATAAATCAAAGTGTGAAAACACTAATATAAGTCTGAAACATATCTGAAGCCAACAATGCTTAACATGAAAAGCATGCGACTCTGTCTAACTATTATTCTAGTCTATGAAGTCTCTAATGAAATACTGAAAATACTGACTGTCTAAAAATACTCAAGACTGTAAAGTAATGATAATGCCCTGAAAGAACTCGACTCACCAAATAGCTGGTACGAGAATCCTAGCGCTCTGAATTGTCAACTTGTAAATCATTGCCTGGTAAAAGGGACGTTAGTATATTTGAATTGCACTGGTATGTAAAGCAACTGAAAAAAAGAACTGTAAATTCTGAAACTGAAATTGAACTGATAACTGATAACTAAAATGATAAATAATATTTGATACACTACATAAAAATAGTCTATTTGCCGAGGTTATTTTTATGTTTTGCGGCGGTCAACAACCCTCATTAATTGATGTTGCGGCGGTCTCCAAAACCCCAGTTGTAAGGTTCGCCGCTATCATTTTGCGGCAGGTTTTTACAGCCCGGCGTAACCATTTAACGGAGTTTATTTGCCGGCGGTTTAACCCCCCCCCCCCACACACACATAAATTAAAATTTTAATCAATTTAGCAACATATAAAAAATATACAACGGCGGTTGAAATCCCCGCTACATAATTATTTTGGGGTGGTTTCAACCTCCGCAATATATCTTAGAAATATAGAAAATTCTATTTCGCATCAGCTTTAACCCCTTAAATTTGTTTATTTAGTGGCAGTCTTAACCTCCTCTTTTCATTGAAGACCTTTTTTTTAAAATTGTGGGACTACCTATTTGTTTAATACAATATTTCATATATATTAATAAATTTTAAGAGGCATTAACATAATACTAAAAATGCATAAACGTTAAGTTACAACCACATATTATAAAATCATAAGCAGTTGACATAAAGTATTGTCATTAATCTCAAAAACTAAACTTTGGAATTACAGTATCATACTTCATTCCTCTTTTTCATTTAATTACACCGACTGTCACAAGTGTAGACATTTTTTTTCCATTCCTAATTTTTAGTTTTCCACATATCATCCTTGAAAATCTAAAAGAACCCATGAGGAGAGCAGTGGACACAGCAGTAAACATTAATGGAGTACTAGATTAGATCTTCAAATGTTGACTATACAAAAAGGGATCTTTAAATCCTCGGTCGGCAACTATATTTGTTTTCTCTAATAGTCAGATGTTTTAGACAAAACATCTAGTTCAACCATTCAATTACAATATCATACTTAATCATCTAATACATTTGCAAGGAAACTCAATGATTTTCATTAAGATTACTATCACCACATGATCTTCTTACGCCCATAGGTGAAATGGACCCGTTAGCTGCATCACTTGGCTCCAAATAAATAAAAAGCATTAATGCTTTTTTTTGTTTTTCAAATTATAAAAAACTGCATATAGCTAGATTTTATTTACCGCTGCAGGAGGAGGAGAAACAAAGATCCCAACAAATTGTTCAGGTATTTTCCCTTCTTGCATAATCATTTGGTGGTGTGCAGTCATCATTTGAGCATAGTTCTCTTGGCTTTTATTATGAGCATTCAAAATCTTATTGTATTTCTCTTCGCATTGGGACGAACATAAACCATTATCACAACTGGAAGTATCTATACCTCCAAAACGACGTCTTGTTTGTCAAAAAACTTTATTCGGGATAGCTCCTAACCCCAAGCACCTTACCCTTCCAGAATGCTCTTTTCCTAGCACCTTACCAATGACATCATTTGGTGAAACTTCAGACTCATCTGTGGCGCTTTGACTTTCAATTAGCTCAATTATTTCCTAAATATAATATACATAAAATTCATTGTCATAACTTCAATTAGTAATTGACAACATAAAAAAAATAAAATATAACCAGAGAGACGAGCATAATTAGTATTGATAATTTTTAACCAATTTTGAACATCTGAAAATGAATTTCAAATGTCACTGTAACGACCCGATTTGTTGTTTTAAGAATTTACGCCACGTTCAATGACTTAAGGTCTCGAGCAGTTTCGCAATATGTATTATGACCCGCGGGTGTGGTCGAGTTTGAATTACTGAAGATTCAGAATTAAATTAAAAGAACAATCCTTATTTAAAAGCTTAAATGGAAAGAGTTAACCGGAGAGTTGACTTTTGAGCAAACGACTTCGGAATGGAATTTTGATGATGTCAATAGCTCCGTATGGTGATTATGGACTTAGGAGCGTGTCCGAAAAATTATTTGGAGGTCTGTAGTGTAATTAGGCTTGAAATGGCGAAAGATGAATTTTTGGGATGTTTGACCGGGGGTTGACTTTTTGATATCGGAGTCGGAATCCGATTCTGAAAATTGAAATAGTTTCGTTATGTCAATTATGACTTGTGTGCAAAATTTGAAGTCATTCCGGATTGATTTGACGTGTTTCAGCACAAGATATAGAATTTGAATGTTCAAAGTTCATAGATTTTGATTTGAGGTGTGATTCGTAGTTTTGATATTGTTTGATGTGATTTGAGTCCTCGAGCATGTTCGTGTTATGTATTGGGACTGGTTGGTATGCTCAGACGGGGTACCGAGTGGCTCGGGTGAGTTTCGGGGTGGTTTCGGACCATTTCTAGGCCATTTTTAACTGCTGATTTTTGGCCACAGAGGTATGCATCGCGATCGCGGACTAACGGTCGTGATCGCGAAGAGTAATTTTGCTGTTCGGAGACGGTGAATCGCGATCGCGGAAGCCTTTTCGTGATCGCGTAGAGGAAACTCTTGCCGCACTGACCCAAATTTGGAAGCTTATATCTCGCAATCTATAAGGAATTTGAAGATAATTCAAAATAAAAGTTGTAGACCTTTGTGTCTTGTTTTCAGAAATATAAACCATTTATCATTTGGAGGTGTGTACAAAGAGTTATGGTGGATATACTACAGACTATCCATAAAGAGTTTTGAAATCTCTGTTGCATAAGGCTAATTTTAGAAGCTTATATCTAGAAATTTATAAGGAATTAGGAGATGAGAAACAAATGAAAGTTATAGTTCTTGGAGTCTAGGTTTCAGAAAGTTAAACCATTCATCATTTGGAGTTTTGTGCAGAAAGTTATGACCATTATACTAGAGGTTATCTGGAAGAGTTGGGGGAGTTTGTTCTTCGCGATCGCGATTGGTTTTCCGCGAGCGCGAAGAGCAATTTTGGGGCTGAAAAATTTTGTGCTTCGCGATCGCGAAGCATTTTCCACGATCGCGAAGAGTAAATACCTAAGCAGTAGCTATATTTCAAGGTTTTAGCCATTTTTAGCATATTTGGAACTATGGAGCTCGGATTGAAGTGATATTTGAGGCGATTTACACCATATGGATTGGGGTAAGTGTTATATATCTTAAAATATTTATATTTCATGAATCTATGATTATATTTATCGTTTAATTCGGATTTTAATGGAAGAAATCAAGATTTTTGTAAAAATCTCCAAAAACGAAAATTTAAGATTTGGAGGTCGAGTTGTTATTGGAATTCGATAAAACTGGTATGGTTGAACTCATATCGGAATGGGTGTTCGGATTTCATGAAAATTATGTCGGGTTCCGAGGGGCGGACCCCGCATTGACTTTTGTTGACTTTTTGGAATAAATTTTTAAGTCGACGTATTATTATCCGCAATTGTTTCCGATGAATTTTAATGAAGTTATACAATTAATTTGGATAGATTTGAGCAGTCCGCAGGTGAATTCAAGAAAGAAGGCAATTTTAGAATATCGGCATAACTTCAAAAAGGTAAGTGTTTTGCTTAACCTCGAGTGGGGAAAATACCCCTTAGGCATTGAGTATTATGTGCAAATTATGTAATTGAAAATCATGTACGCGAGGTAACAAGTACGTACTTGGTTTATATGTGCAAATTTCGTTGATTAAAATCCTTAGACACCCTTATGTATTAAGCTGAAAATTATTGGGACTTATTAAATCCTCTATTTGTCATGCCTAGATCCTTGTTTGTTGAAATTATTTTTAAATGATGATTTGGTGTGATTGCCACCTTGAATTTATGTGAAATATTATTTTTTTGAGTTGTTCACTCTCGGATATTTTGTTAACATTTTGTGTATATTATGGTCGAGCCATGGGCTCCTTATTGTGGAAAATGATGCATTGTTGATTTCTGTGGCAAGTTAAAATATTTGAGCACTTGATGAGCCATTTGTGATATGTGAGCACTTGATGTGTAGTTGTTGAAATCATATTTATTTTGGGATGACGGAACGGTATTCTGGGAGATCCCCCAGCCCTGCATATTTACTTTGGGACTACGGAACGGTATTCCGGGAGATCCCCCTGCCCTGCATATTTACTCTGGGACTACGGAACAGTATTCCGGGAGATCCCCTTGCCCTGCATATTTACTTTGGGACTATGGAACGGTATTCCGGGAGATCCTCTTGCCCTGCATATTTACTTTGGGACTACGGAACGGTATTTCGGGAGATCCCCCTGTCTTGCATATTTACTTTTGGGACTACGAGGCGGTACCTCGGGAGATTCCCATATCTTGTATATTTTTCTATGGATGCACTTGCCATTGGTTATTTTATTTTTTCGTGATATGTAAATTCTTGTGTTCTTCCGTGATGTATTATTTGATTTTATTATGTGTTTTGGTATTCCTTGTTGTATTGTGTTGGTTTTGGCTCTTTGTACAAGACTCTGCAGATTTGTGTTTATGGTTTTTACTGGTTTTCGAGAATTGAGTTGTTTCGAATAAAAGAAAGTACTATTATGTTTTGATTTAATAAATTTTACATCCAAATTAGTAGTCGTCTGATGCTTCATTTTAATTGAAATGTCATTTTCTTCACCCAAACGAGTTAAAAAATAAACTAATTTCTTTGATTATTTCTTACTTGATTTAAAAATTCTAAACTCACTTTAGTGGAAATAAATTGATCATGTGGATCTTATATACGTTGAGGATATTAACATGTGAATTATCCGTGCAGTTGTGATATAAAATGAGGGTACAGGTGCCGAAAAAATATGATGATTTAATTATGGGCACGAAGTGCCGTGGAGATATAAAAATGGGCTGAAACCCGTATTTTTATGATTTTGAAATGAGGTGTCACATGGTGATTTTTTAATTGAAGAATTATATTCAAAATATTTATTTGGAAGGATTTTTATTTAGAAAGTATTATATGAAAGAATTATATTTGAAAGATATTTTATTTGAGGAAAATTATATTTGAAGAAGAGTTATTTGGTAGAATTATATGCGAAGAACATTTATTTGAAGAATTTGATTTAATTGGGTGTACTTGTATTTATTATTTGTTGAGCGATATTAAATGGTATTTTATTGTCTTGATGTGCATATCACTGGTTGTTTTATGATGTCCTTATTGTTATCTGCTGCCTACTATATTGTATATTATATTGCACATGCTATTAGACTAGTGAGTGTCTTGACTGTACCTCGTCTCTACTCCACTGAGATTAGTCTTGATACTTACTGGGTACCGACTGTGGTATGCTCATACTACACTTTTGCACATTTTTGTGCAAAGCCAGGTGTTGAAGATATCAGACTTGAGCAGAGTTAAAGTAGGACCATAATGATTCAAGGTAGAGCTGCTTGGTCGTCGCAGTCCCTTGGAGTCTTTTCATTTCATTGTACTGTTCATTTTTAATCAAACAGTACTGTATATTCGGTCCTCGTGATTATTCCATGTATTCAATTAGAGTTCGTGACTCAGTACTACCAGTCTTGGGAGGTTGTATATTTTTATTTGTTCCGCTTTTAGTTTTGATTACTTATTTTTTTTAAAAATGGCTTCAAATATGTAATTGAAATTGGCTTACCTAGTATTAGAGACTAGGTGCCATCACGACACCTGTGGCGGGATTATGGGTCATGACAGTCACGACCAAAAATCCATTAAAGGTCATGATGGCACCAGACACCGCTGTCAAGCATGCCAAAAATAAATACTTAATTTGGTTCTCATTTTAATATTTTTGAAATCATATACCCTTCAATTAAATAGTAGAAGATAGAATTTACAAAGTAAATAATAATATTTTTTAACAATTTCAATACAGGACAACCCATAATCACCCCAAAACCCGGTGTCACAAGTACATGAGCCTCAACTAGGAATGTAAAATAAAATACAACATCTGTCCGGAATAAAAATTTGGACAGGAGAAATATAAATACTCTGAAGGAGACTCTGTTGGTTACGGATCATAGTATAGAATGCAGCTCATCTAAGTCCCCGCCATAACCACGCCTGTACACCCACAAGGCCACTAAACTTATATGTACCTGCACAAAACTGTGCAGCAAGTGTAGTATGAGTACGTAAATCAACGTGTACCTAGTAAGTATCCCGCCTAACCTCGAAGAAGTAGCGACGAGGGGTCGACTTCAACACTTACTATGGGCTATAAATAAAATATCAATGATATAATTAAGCATGGATGACGTAGAACGGTTGTAAGCTCAATATCATGAAATAAGTAAGCAATTCTTTTGTTAATAAGAAATTTCCAAATTTATTTTCGTCATTTAACATTTTTTGACCTCGGTCCAATGAAAGCTATATCAATTATTATTAATTCTAAAGATATATCATGCGCAAATCATG
Source organism: Nicotiana tomentosiformis (assembly GCF_000390325.3). Classification (NCBI taxonomy): domain Eukaryota; kingdom Viridiplantae; phylum Streptophyta; class Magnoliopsida; order Solanales; family Solanaceae; genus Nicotiana; species Nicotiana tomentosiformis. The sequence goes on along the minus strand of NC_090822.1, from coordinate 104,260,459 downwards.
TCGAGGTCGTAGAGCCCGCTCCAACATAAATATTTAAGCTGTGCACCATAGATGCATCTATTTAACTTGCCGAGACGTTCGGCCCACTCCACAAAAGAGAAAATACAATTTAAAACAACCAAATTCAAGATTTATTAAGGGCAACTATTCAAGAAACATACAAATTCCCATTTACGGTCAAGAAGAATGAAGTTTAAGCTTTTAAAGTTCATTTACCAAGTTTCGATATGATTTAAGCAATTTAAATAAACAAGTAGGATGAAAGCATCACAATTATAATATGATCTGGGTCCTAGACTACCCAGACATAAGCATATTAGTAGCTACGCACGGACTCTCGTCACCTCGTGCGTACGTAGCCCCCACAAATAGAAGCACATATTGAATTATTTCACCTTTGGGATTAATTCCCTCTTACAAGGTTAGAAAGGAGACTTACCTCACTCCGAAGTCCCATAACCGGCTCCAAAGCCTTTCCAACAACTCAAACTGATGCCCATCGCTCCAAAACTAGTCAATAAATGTGCAAATCCATAAATGTACACTCTAACACTCATTATAATTCAATTTCCAACTTCGCTCAAAAATTCGATAAAAATCACCCTCGGGCCCACGTGCCCGGATTCCGAAAATATTCGAAGATAACTATTAATGACCTCACAAACTCAAATATATAATTTATTTCCAATTCCATGCCCAAATTCGTGGTCGAAATTCGAAAATACCCATTTCTAGGTTTTCTACCAAAATCCCAAATTTCTACAAATTTTCATGCCTAAATCCATGTATAAACCATGTATTTAACTCACAATATGTGGGAATTACTTACCTCGTGTTTCTTGGTGAAAATCCCCCTTTGAAGCTCTCCAACAATCGCCCAAACCAAGAGAAAATGAAAGAAAATGGGCCAAATCCCGTTCTCAAAGAACCCTTCTGCCCAGCGACTTCTCGCACTTGCGATCACTTGGCCGCTTATGCGGTTCCGCAGATGCGGCAAATATTTTGCTTCTGCGGAGATGCCCCCAGCTGCCCGCTTTCGCTTTTGCGCCTTTCCTTCTGCATCTGCGCCTTCGCAGGTGTGGACATTTCCTCGCACCTGCACTCCTGCCCATCTCGACCAGCATCGCTCCTGCAACCCTCATGGTCGCTTCTGCGACAGCCTCAGCATTTCTTCTAAGTCCAAACTCGATCTGTTAACTATCCGTAATCCACCCGAGGCCCTCGGGACCTCAACAAAATATACCAACAAATCCCAAAATACATTATGAACTTAGTCGAGTCTTTAAATCACATCAACCAACGCTAAAAATACGAATCACCCTCTAATTCAAACTTAATGAACTTTGAAACTTCAAACTTCTTCAATCGATGGCGAAACCTATCAAATCACACGTCCGATTGACCTTAAATTTTGCACACAAGTCATGATCGACATTACGGACCTACTCCAACTTTCGGAATCGGAGTCCGACCCCGATATCCAAAAAGGTTCACTCTCAGTCAAACTTCTCAAAACCTTCAAATTTCTAACTTTCGCCAAATGACCCCAAAATGACCAACGGACATTTAAATCCATTTCGGGCGCGCTTCTAATACTGGAATCATCATACGGAGCTATTCCCAGACTTGGAATCCTAATCGGACATCGATAACATTGAAATGCATTTCAACTCAAATTTATGAAATCCTTCCAAAATGCCAACTTTCTACAATAGGCGCTGAAACGCTCCCGGGTCATCCTAAACTCGATACGAACATACGCCCAAATCCAAAATCATCATACGAACCTGTGGAATCTACAAATCTCGATTCTAAGGTCGTTTACTCAAAAATAACACCTTAGTCAATTCCTCCAACTTAAAGCTTCCGAAATTAAAATTTTCTTTCCAAATTAACTCCGAACTTTCTCGAAACTCAATTCCGACCACACGTACAAGTCATAATACCTTAAGTGAAGCTACTCATGGCCTCAAACTACTGATCTACGTGCTAGAGATCAAAACGATCGGTCAGGTCATTACATTCTCTCCCACTTAAACATACGTTCATCCTCGAACGTGCTAAGAACTGCTCTGGAGTTGTCCGAAATCATTGGTCAACACCTCGTGCACCTACCCGTGCTACCACAACCCAGTTGAGCACATTAGCTCCAGCCAATCTGAAGATCTTCCTCTTTATTTAGTCAAGTAAGTCTTAGAGTCAAATTCCAACATCCGGAATTCTCCACCAGGCCTGTTTCTAACATACGAACACCATATCAATCACTACATACTGCACCAAACACGATTGTGTACCCTTACTAAATTCTTACCATGCACCGCATAATTCACATGACCATAATAACATCCACCAATAACAATAACCGAAATTCCATGAATCTGATGCCCACAATATACTTCATGACACGTATAAGTCCTATTCCAACTCTTGAAATGCTGCCACGACAGAAGAGATGTGTAGAAATTCATAACCAACTGCCGAGTCAACAAATCATTGGGTTTCTTCTCTTGACAAGAACTATTACCTCATTATGAACCAAATAACGATATTTGCTCTCTAATATGCCTCATATAAATCTGATCGCACTGATCCCAGGTCCAGAAATCTCGTCTCACCCAGTACAAGTTGTTCTGACAATAAGCCACCACAAACACTACCAAAGGTCTCATATGATGCAACCATGTGCCAACAATCCACAAACTCGAATGTGGTACATAAGGAAAACGAACTCTGGAAAGTACTACTCAACCCACGTAACTAATTAAACAACCGAACATGTGTCATGAACCTTCCCCAGAAAATGAGAAACAAAACACACAAGAATAGATATGGGAAACTGTACTCAATATCATACTGTTGCGGCGTGCAACCCGGTCCACACATGATACCGTTGCGGCGTGCAACCCGATCCCACCATGATACCCGTGGCGGCGTGCCACCCGATCCAAACAACGTACCCGTGGCGGCGTGCCACCCGATCCACATATAATAATCTAAAGAAAACACACCTCAAGCCGTAACGCTCATACTCACGAAATACCCGAATATCAGCCATAAGGACGCCAAGTGCATAATACAAATCCCGGGGAGACGGGTAGCGTCATATGCTATAAAAATCAAGCACAACTAAGGTGCAATAAATGACCTGCATCTCGAGAGCCATCCATCTCATATAACACCACAAACTATACGGGATCTCAATACGAGTGCGAATAATCAAACCGCCTCACAAGCCACATGGCACAATAGAGACTACGCGTAAGGGCCGACAACAAAAATAACATCCAAGGCCCGAAGACCCCTCCGAAAATAGCGCTATGCTGAAATGAATACATCTGTCCTCATATAGAGCCCACATTCACATTTAGATCCATCCACAGACCTCAAGTCGATTATGATCAAACCGCACTGGGCTAATAACCTTTCAAGGATCCACAACACCCCTTTTCCCATGACATACAAGAACAACCGTCAAATCCGAAACAAACTTCCACAATTCACAACCAACTGAATAGAGCGCCTTTCATGCCTAAACTCTCACATTACCGATAGTACCAAATCCCCATACTTGGTTTCAAATCTTTAATCAATCAAGTGACTACATGTCACACTTATACAATTTTCCCATGGGATACACTCCCATGACCTTCCGCACCAGGTAACAAGTCTGCACATCCATACCACCGGCCACACTAATTCTGTAAAGAAAATCAAGAAGCCGCAAATCAGTACACAAAGCCTCTTACACAGGACACTGATCTCAGGTGACGCTAAAGACAATTCCAGCTTACTTTAAATATCTGAATTCTTCCCTGATCATCCGAGCTTGTGACATTCTTGTCAATACCGAACCGCAACCTTGATCCTCAGCTTCCAATTTCCCATGCCGCTCACTGCACCTAACATGCCAATACGTGAGAGTACTAGAATTCTATAATAACCCCTGATCCACTAATAGAATAAACACTTCATCATTTAGAAACCTTTTACTTAGCTCATTTCAGAAAAACCAATGCAACACACAACTAAATTCCCAAACCGCAGAAAATACACCCTCATGTCGTAATCTAAACTGCCATAACTATTCCGGAATCCCTTTACACTACAAAGCCATACGAATCGAATACCTCCCAAATCAACCAAGTTGTGGTGGCGCTCAAGCCCAAGTATACAACCACAAACCACATGTATAACTTCATGCTGGAGAAACTGGTCACTGCCATAACTGTGCTGATTCAACCATTACCAACCGAGCCATTTCTTCTACTTTACTCGGGACTTCCCCTAGAAATAATAAGAGCTCCATTCAAAACATCATGAACCCAAATCCGCACTCATCCTGAGTGACCTTATTTCACGAGACCACGTTGTCTCCAAAACCCACGAACCATCTCATACCCTCCTTATGCGCCTATTCGCATCTTCAACTAGTATACCCATTCTGAAAATCCCTCTATGAATCTGAAGTTATTTTATCTCATTCCTCCAATTCCACACCGCAGACCGAAGATAACGTAGAACACTCCAAGCCACTTTTCATAATCCCCTACAAAAGCTCAATACTTAAACATACTACTGGCTAGAAATCCTTGGGCACCATACTTTGAATTTTTGAACCCACTAGAACCATTGTTGAGTGTCGACCACTCTGACTTGTTCCCAATTATGATTAAACTCCAAAGCCCTGTTGGCACATGAACACCCTCTCAAAGAAGCAACCGGCTGAATTTCTTTCCTTGTACATCACATCTACACGAAGCATAAACTCCGATTCTTTTGAAAGCCTGAACATGAATCGATAAGGCCAATTGTAGCACACAGTCCACAAATCCTTGGCTCAAATCACCACTGATATCCTCTTTCCTTAGTCGTAACAACCCAACAATATGCCGATAACCAGAAGCCTCACAAGTAGACAACCATGCAATCCAATCGTAGGTGGTGGGGCTCTCCCACTAAGCTTGAAGCTATCATTATATGACCCTGGAACCTACCAAGATTCCTTCTCCCTTACCGACATGACCTCGCACAATCGACCTGCCAAATTCCTCGAAATCCTTATGTTAACCATTTAATGAACGCTCTGAATCACTATCCACATTTACATATTCGACCTCTTACCGGATAGCCAGAAAAATTCTTCGTAGAAGTATCATCAGCACCGCGCAATAGTTAACATGCTCATCGGAAATAACTCACCTGTGGAAATTCCATGCCGACATCTTCCAACAAAGCTGCACCGAGTACCATTACTATGAAATCCTTAAACCATCCTGAGCCCGTACTCATTCACCAGATGTACAAGCCCATTCACTCCCCATTGACATCAACTAAACGTGTGACAATACATTCCAATCCAAAGTCATGTTGTATCCTTCTTCATATCAAGCAACTCCTTTCTGTCGTATCCAACCTTCCTCCGTATAGTAGCCAATATTCCAAATTAAGCCCGTAGACCTGGTCACTATCCACCATGAATCCCAAATCACTCTAAACTTCCCTCAAGGCATGTAGTTATCCTACCGCATAACCCATATGCTACTCTGCCACTCTCCCACTTTGGTCAAACCCTCTCCTCTAAGCAACTACCCGACTTCTGTTTCTCACACATAGCCTTCTAAACATTTAACCACTGCAAGACACCTCCCACATGTTCTTCCTTATCCTTCGCTGCCTAGTTGTTGCGTTAAATCAAAATCTACCTTTGTAGCACTTGAACCACTCGATCACTACAGACTTTAAAGCTTTCCGAAGATCATCTTCCTTGAGACACTAACACCCAGACCACCGATTAAGTCCTGAATCACCGCACACTGCGATCTCTGACAGCCACTTCCCCGGCACTATTTCACACTACCCTGCCCCGAAGGCAAATTGATGAAGACCATAACATCGGCAAACTTTACACATTCAATCCAGGGTGACGAGACCACATCATAGATGAAAGTTCCACCATGCTCGAAATACGAAGTCTCGTTACTCCGTCAACCCAAACCTGAATATTCATAGTCCGATTGCTTTTCCTTCACCGGAAATAGAATATTGGATCTCTGAATCATGCACTGAGTAAACCTCCTTCCAAGTCATTCACTACTTCGACGCATAGACAAGCATCTTACCATTACACAAACACAGTGCGATAGCAACGCACGAATCATCATAACAATCAATGCCAAACCTCAAAACCTTAGGTAATACTAATACTGAGCTGCAACGACAGAACGGCCTTCCGCAAGGCGACAACAATACCCCAATCAAATATGCAAGGAGAAACATCCTGCACCACATCTGTAGTACCATTAAAATTCCTCGATTCCCAATTTATAATAAGCGCTTCACGTCACATAAGACTGAACAGGAAAGGAATGAAGGCATAAGCCTCAAACGAATCGAGTCGCACGATGAGGAATCAAGAAGGGAAGTGCTCTTAACAGTCCTGTAGCCTCTCGAAGATAAGTACAAACATCTATGTACCGATCCGCAAGACTCTACTAGACTCGCTCATGACTCGTGAGACCTAAGTGAACCTAGTGCTCTGATACCATGTTGTCACGACCCAAAATCCGTTAAAGGTCTTGATGGCGCCGAATACCGTTGTCACGCAAGCCAAAAATAAATACTTAATTTGGTTCTCATTTTAATATTTTTGAAATCATATTCCCTTCAATTAAATAGTAAAAGATGGAATTTACAAAGTAAATAATAATATTTTTTAATAATTTTAATACAGGACAACCCATAATCACCCCAAAACCTCACAAGTGCATGAGCCTCAACTAGAAATGTAAAATAAAATACAACATCTGTCCGAAATACAAATTTGGACAGGAGAAATATAAATACTCTGAAGGAGACTCTGTTGGTTACGGATCATACTATAGAATACAGCTCACCTAAGTCCCCGCCATAACCGCGCCTCTGCACCCACAAGGCCACTAAACATATATGTACCTGCACAAAAATGTGCATCAAGTATAGTATGAGTATGTAAATCAACGTGTACCCAGTACGTATCCCGCCTAACCTCGAAGAAGTAGCGACGAGGGGTCGACTTCGAAACTTACTATAGGATATAAATAAAATATCAATGATATAATTAAGCATGGATGACGTAGAACGGCTGTAAGCTCAATATCATGAAATAAGTAAACAATTCTTTTGTTAATAAGAAATTTTCAAATTTATTTTTGTCATTTAACATTTTTGGACCTCGGGCCAATGAAAGCAATATCAATTGTTATCAATTCAGAAGATATATCATGTGCAAATCATGCCGAGGTGGTACAGCCTGCTCCAACATAAATATTTAAACTGTGCATTACCGAGGGTCGAACGGCGTGAACCATAGATGCATCTATTTAACCTGCCAAGGCATTCGGCCCGCTCCTCAAAAGAGAAAATTCAATTTAAAACAACCAAATTCAAGATTTATTAAGGGAAACTATTCAAGAAACATACAAATTTTCATTTACGGTCAAGAAGAATGAAGTTTAACCTTTTAAAGTTCCTTTACCAAGTTTCAATATGATTTAAGCAATTTAAATTAACAAGTAGGATGCAAGCATCACAATTATAACATGATCTGGGTCCTAGACTATCCGAACATAAGCATATTAGTAGCTACGCACGGACTCTCGTCACCTCGTACGTACGTAGCCCCCACGAATACAAGCGCATATTGAATTATTTCACCTATGGGGTTAATTCCCTCTTACAATGTTAGAAAGGAGACTAACCTCGCTCCGAAGTCCCATAACCAACTCCAAAGCCTTTCAACAACTCAAACCGATGCCTATCGCTCCAAAACTAGTCAATAAATGTGCAAATCCATAAATGTACACTGTAATACTCATTATAATTCAATTCACAATAATTTTCAACTCCGCTCGAAAAGTTAATAAAAATCACCCTCGGGCCCTCGTGCCCGAATTTCGAAAATATTCGAAGATAACTATTAATGACCTCACAAACTCAAATATATAATTTATTTCCAATTCCATGTCCAAATTCATGTTCAAAATCTAAAAATACCCATTTCTAGGTTTTCTACCAAAATCTCAAATTTTTACAAATTTTCATGCCTAAATCCATGTATAAACTATATATTTAACTCACAATATGTGGGAATTACTTACCTCGTATTTGTTGGTGAAAATCCCCCTTTGAAGCTCTCCAAAAATCGCCCAAACCAAGAGAAAGTGAAAGAAAATGGGCCAAATCCCGTTCTTAAAGAACACTTCTGCCCGGCGACTTCTCTCACCTGCGGTCATTTGGCCGCTTCTGCGGTTCCGCAGGTTCGGAAAATATTCTGCTTCTGCGGAGATGCCCCTAGCTTCCCGCTTCCGCTTTTGTGCCTTTCCTTCCGTATCTGCGTCTTCGCAGGTGCATATATTCCCTCGCACCTGCGCTCCTGCCCAGCATCGCTCTTGCGACCCTCATGGCCGCTTCTGCGGCTCTGCACCTGCGGCCCTAACCTCGCAGGTGCGGTTACACCAGGAGACAGCAGCCTCAGCATTTCTTCCAAGTCCGCACTCGATCCGTTAACCATCCGAAATCTACCTGAGGACCTCAGGACCTCAACCAAATATACCAACATATCCCAAAACACATTACAAACTTAGTTGATCCTTTAAATCACATGAACCAATGCTAAAAATATGAATCGCCCTCCAATTCAAAATTAATGAACTTTGAAACTTCAAACTTCTACAATCGATGCCGAAACCTATCAAATCACGTTCGATTAACCTCAAATTTTGCACACAAGTCATGATCGACATTATAGACCTATTCCAACTTTCGGAATTGAAGTCCGAGCCCGATATCCAAAAACATCCACTCCCGGTCAAACTTCTCAAAACCTTCGAATTTCTAACTTTCGCCAAATGATCCCAAAATTACCTACGGACCTCCAAATCCACTTTCGGGCGTGCTCCTAAGACCGGAATAATCATACAGAGCTATTTGTAGACTCGAAATCCCAATCGGACATCGATAACATTGAAATTTACTTCAATCCAAATTTATGAAATCCCTCCAAAATGCCAACTTTTCACAATAGGTGCCGAAGTGCCCCCGGGTCATCCAACACTCGATCTGAATATACGCCCAAGTCCAAAATCATCATAGGAACCTGTTGGAACCTTCAAATCCCGATTCCGAGGCTGTTTACTCAAATATCACACCTTAGTCAATTCCTCCAACTTAAAGCTTCCGAAATTAAAAATTTCTTCCCAAATTAACTCCAATCTTTCCCGAAACTCAATTCTGACCACACGTACAAGTCATAATACCTGAAGTGAAGCTGCTCATGGCCTCAAACCTCCGAACGATGCGCTAGAGCTCAAAACGACCATTCGGGCCGTTACAAAATATTAGTAATGTTCAATATTGAACATTTGAAATAGGCATAAAGTAGAGCTATGGTCTATGGAAACAGGAGAAACAAAATAGTCAATAATAGATTACTTTAGTGCTGTTTGGCACAGGTATTTGATCAGATTATATAATCCACAATTACTTCTAAACTTGAAGTCATTTCTTGAGGATCAAAATCCTATTGGCAGAGGATTTAAATACACTCAATGGAATCCTATAAATTTATCACCTTGCAAATGGCCTGGTATTGTTGTTGCAAATATTTCTAATAACATTTGAGAACCATCAAGAAACAACTTTGATGAATAACTTAAGTAGATGAATAACAGTAAGATGCCTCATCATACGCAAGCATGAACACAGAAAGAGTTAAATACACGGGCTTCTCTTCTAACTGTATCTGTTAGTTTAGTGCTTCCATTTATATCAAATCTGATACTCAATCAACTGAATCTCCTTGAGAGAGAGAGAGAGATCACAAAGTTTAAGTTTCTACAACATTCATTATTCAGATTAACCACTCATATACAATAGTCATAGTGTTAGTATGTTACTGCCATAGTGTTGTATTTGGAACAATGTGAACTTCATTAATGAGCTACAACTTTGTCTTCATATTATAGTTTCTAGTGATCTAACACAACACATGAAGCTTTTAACAAGTAAAAATTTACACGTATTTCTCTTGCCGCTTCATTAACATATGAGACATCTTCCTTCTTACGAGTAGCAAGATAAAGTTGCGCTCGTCCAGGCTTTTGTCCAGATTCGAACATCTATAAATGAAAAATCATAACTTTAACTAAATAGGAATAGTTTGCAAGTTTAATTAAAGTTAAACATATTGAATTAACATTTATCACCAATTCAGCTCTTCTTCTGGAGTTTGGTTTGGAGCCACCAGTATGTGCAACATTTTGTTTCTTCCAAATTTCAGCATTTTTTACTTATTTCCTTATAAAAATATACATAAAACTCAAATATACAAATAAAAAAGTATATAATTACACATACCAATTGAAGCATTCAAATAAATACCATTGTCTCTTCATTAAAACGGTAAGCAACATAAGAAGTCCATTGATCCCATGGAATCCCTACTAGAACATTATCCATAATCTCTGCTTTGGTCTTAAGTGGGTCAGAGAACTCATACCACAACCTTTGCCTACCTGCGCTCCACTTCTTTCCAATAGAACTATAAAAATATTCTCATGCATTTAACTCAGTTGTCCTAAAACAAAATCGCGGCTACAGGAATAAAACTTCTATTAGCTAATCTATTACATGCAAATATATAGTCTAAAGACATAAAACAGAGATACAACAATAAGAAAATAGAGCTTATATCTTTATAATTCAATCAAAGCAACCATTGAAGTATGACTTGGGTAAATCTGGCCATTTGTCGAAGTGAATTGGAAATAAGGAGTAGTCGGTTGCTAAAATTTCATAAAAGCCTGCAAGAACACCTTGCCATTCTCCAATTGGTTGATCCATATTATCAAATTCAACCACAATACAATTTCCACCAGATAAATACATCACATCCTTAACCTTTACTTTGAGTTTCTTGCTAGTTCCTTGTGAATCTTAAGAAAATAAACACCAAGTTAAAAGATCCAACTAACTTTTATAAAAATAAACACCAAGTTAAAATACATTCAATAATGCATGCAACATTCTGGTCCTATTTCAGAGGAGTTTGGGAAACTATCTTTTCTAGTTTCTTTTGTTGCATACACCAATAACCTCATTGGTCCACTCCCTCGATCACTCGGGAAGCTAAATAAATTGAATACAGATTCTCATAGAGCGGTAGTTGTTGTGAGAAAAGTGGTTGTTATAAAGATGCACTTATTTGAGCACCATCACCTTAAGATTTCAAACTTTGGATACTAATTCTCATAGGGCTTCTATATCTATTTATACCAAAATGATCAACCTACGATGAATTCAAACTGTATTCATATACGGTAAAATATCATTAAAGGGTTTCTGCTCTCACTTAAAAGCCAATCCATCTCGTGTGGTTTTCGATATTATTCATGTACTCCAGTACAATAGAAGTATAGAATGCAACAAGATAGATATCATTAGACCAAAACGTTTGTAGTAAGTTTATTAAATCGCATAGAAATTTTATTTCTATACTCAAGCTGATGATATGCTTTACGTTTTATAAAAATGTTTAAAACTTAAAATCTGAAAAATAATTAATGAAAGTTCATCCTATCAGAATTTAGAAGATGACTACCTAATACTATTATAATTACTGGAGTTTTGAAGTAGAGGAAAAAAACATTCTTCTTCTTCTTCTTCAATAACAAAAGGAGCAGAGAGAACCTAAATCAAATCACGTGAAAAAATTATTGAAATTCGAGCAGAGAAAACCTAAATCAAATCACGTGTAGAAACTACTGAAATTCAGATATTAGGAAAACATAATCAAAACTCTAGAGGAATTAAAATCGGATATCAACAGATTAAGAAGGAGAGGATAGAGAGCTCCAATTCGAGCCGTACCTTTTGTGAGGAGATTCAACGACAAGCACACTTCAATAGTAATTGCTGAAATTCATATTACACAAATTGAAATCGCACAAATATCAAATTTAGAGGAATTAAAATCGGATATCAACTATTTTTGCAATGCCAATCCCGCAAAATCGCACAGATAAATTACTTAAAACAATGATAATTCCAATAAAGACAATGGGAGATTAAAGAGAGAAAGAGAACTTGCCATTTCAGGAGAGAGAAATAATTTCTCTGAATCCTAAATCATTAGAATAAAGGAGAGTTGCGAGAAAGATGATATAGCGAGGAGATTCAACGCTTTTTTTTCTAAGCTGAAAAGAAAAGATTGGAAAAAAGAGGGAAAGATAAAAATAAAGGAAGGAAATATTCTATTGTCAGCGCCTTTTTTTAAGGCTAGCGGAGATTTTTAAATGCTACAAATGGAATTTCAGTGCGGAGGTTAATAAGACTCCTCTAAATTAGATACAATTTGGGGAGGTTAATAATAACCCCCCGTAATAAACCTCCGCAAATAGACTGCTTTTTTGTAGTGATAACTGAAATAATAACTGATAACTGAACTGAACAAAGAAAGTAAGGATATGAATACTCTCTCTTCTTAATGATGAACCACCTATTTATCTGAATAAATAAATTACGGCCTCGGGCCCAATATATATATGCACAAGCTATGGCCTCGGGCCCATGTATACATATATATAACTACGGCCTCAGACCCAAAGATGCATAAAGCATAAACTACAGTCTCAGGGCCAAATATGCATAGAGCATAAACTACGGCCTCAGGCTCAAATATGTATAAAGCATAAACTTTGGCATCATTCCCAAATACAGGGGTTCAACAATCAGGGATTTAAAATCAAGAAATGAGAATCATATTGCAACACACGATACTGAAATACTAAACCATACTGAGTTACATGATATTGGAATGTTGAATAGAACTAGAATGAGACATGAATTCATGAATTGATTATGAAAACTGAAACTTTAACTGTGTATAATATATTGAGTAGTCTAGACTGAGAATTTGGGCATCAAACACAAATCTATATATTGATTACGCACTGAGCTCACAAAATTCGGAATGAAACTGAGCTCACAACATTCGGAATGAAAGTCATGAACGAATTATGAAGCTTGAGAATAGAAGTTCTGCAACCATTCAAGGAACTAAGTTTAACTATATTTTTGAGGTAATTAGTAACGTTGTAATAGAAATGTAGTGTAGGGAGAATCATTAGCATTCCCAAAAATAGAGAGTTAGCCTCACATACCTTGACTCTAGCCTTTTTAGGTGTATCACAATGTTCGTCACCTATTTCAACGATAATCTATGGCAATATATATATATCAAGAGAAACCGATATTAGCACCAATGCTCATGTTTTAGTCACTTAGATATTTCATCAAACACTTGATGGGCATAAAGCTTCATAACCCTTATTAATGGTGTTTCTACACCCAACAATCCATTCTCTTGCTCATAGATAAATTCTAAAATCTCAATTTGCTATAATCAATACCATTCTTCATCACCCATAAGATAAACAACATCCTTAATAAATAATCAACAATCAACAACCCAAACCTATAATCATTCATGTTTTTTCATCAAACCCATCAACTCATATCTCATGAACTTAGTCTATAATCATTAATCCAATGCTATAATCAATTAGAGGGTGAAGACATTATCTTTTTGAAGTTCAATCCTCTTGAATTCGAGTTCCAAGGGCTCCTTTTCTCAACAATGAAGTCTCAATCGAATATCTAATGAATTGAAGGATATACCCATATTAATAAGGTGTTAAATAATTAAAATCAACTTAGAATCATCATTAGAACTTACCGTGCATGATGGAGGGACCTTGGAGGAAGTTATGTTCTTGAGAACTTCCCTTTCTGGAGCAACTTTTCATGTTTTGGGGTATGGAGACGAGGTAGGGCTTTTACAATGACTTTTCGGGTGTGCTTCCACGCAGATGAAGGCCCAACCGTGCACCTGGATGCACTCAAAGGCAATGGCGCTGTAGCACATGGGACCAGCTGGACGCGCATCTGGGCGTGCATACTGTGTACTATTTAGTAAAATGCACATAACGTTTTTGTGATGACCCAAAAGGTCATTTTATATTTTAGAACTCGAATCTGCACTCTTAAACCTTAAAAATATTATTTTTATCCTCAATTTGTGTGCGCAGTCCGGGCAGGCTTCCGAAAAGCTTTTATGTTGGAAGTTAATAAAAATAAGAATTTTTGCCTTAAAAGTTAATTTTAGTAGACTTCGGTCAATATTTTTAGTAAACGGGCCCAGATTCATGCTTTGATGGTCCTGGTAGGTCCATATCGAATTATGGAACCTGGGCGTATGTCCGGAATCGAATTTGGAGGTCCCTAGCTTGAGTTATGAATTTTTGATGAAAATTAAAAGTTTGAAAATTATTTGTTTTTAAGAATTGATTGATATTTGGCATTGTTAGTATTGAGTCCGTATTTTGGTTCCGGAGCCCGGTACAGGTTCATTATGATATTTAAGACCTGTCTGTGAAATTTGGTGAAAAACAGAGTTGATTGATGTGATTCGGACGTCCAGTTGAGAAAATAGAAATTTTAAAGTGTTCTTGAGAATTTCATTTGATTTGGTACTAAATTCGTAGTTCTAAGTGTTATTTTGGCGATTTGATCATGCGATCAAGTTCGTATGATATTTTTAGACTTGTGTGCATGTTTGGTTTGGAGACCCAAGGGCTCGGGTGAGTTTCGGATAGGCTACGGAGTGAGATTTGGCTTGGAAAATACTACTGGTGCATCTGATACTATTGCAGGCCTCTAATCTCGCATTTGCGAGATCAGGCATCGTAATTAGGACTTCTGAGAGGTTCGCATTTGCGAGCTTCTCATCGCAAATGCGAAAAGAAGCTGAGCCAATAGTTTTCGTATTTGCGAGTTTTCTTTCGCATTTGCGAAGGGAGTCGGGGAAGGGCAGTGATTGCAAATGCTATCATTTAGTCGCATTTGCAAAGATTCAAGGTCGCATTTGTGAACTTATCTTCGCATTTGCGAAGGCAGCAGAAGTGTGAAGGGCTTCGCATTTGTGATGACTCCTTCGCAATTGCGAGCTTCGCATTTGCGAAGCTCAGGTCGCAAATGCGACATCTGCAGCTGATCAAAATGACTTTTGGACGGGAATTTTCATTCATTTCCCAAATTTTCAAGACCTAAAACACAAGAGGCGATTTTCCAAAGATCATTTCTTCCCCAAATCATAGGTAAGTGATTCTAAACTGGTTTTTTTCAATCTTTCACTATATTTTACAAGATTTCAACCTAAAATCTAAGGTTTTCATGGTAGAATTAGGGGTTTTGGATAGAAACTAGGGATTTTGGAAATTTAGGGGTTTAGACCTCAATTTGAGGTCGGATTCCAAAACCAATTATATATTCGGGCTCGAGAGTGAATAGGTAAATGTATTTTAGTCTGAACCTCGGGTTTTGATCAAGCGGGCTCGGGGTTGGTTTTTGACTTTTGTTGGAAAAACTTAGGAAAACTATAATTATGCATTAAAGTTGATTCCTTTAGCGATAATTAATGATATTAAACTAATTATGATTAGATACAAGTGGGTTGGAGGTGAATTCTAAAGGGAAAGCGGTACTTGAGTAGTGAGTGGCTTGCGAAATTGAGGTAAGTGTCGTGTCTAACTTTGGCTTGAGGGAATAGGTATTATGTGTTCATTTGCTACGTGTTTGGTTGTTAAATACGATGTATAGGTGAGGTGACGAGCATCTATGCGTTGTTGTTGAGTCATAGCATGCGAGTGCAATTCTATTCTTGTCTATTTTGTAGCCTTAAATTCTACTATCCATGCTTAGCGAGTTATTTGAAATGTTGGGTGACTCATATCTGGTTTCACTGAGATTTGGTAACTTTTGAATATTGATTCAAGGTTGAGATTACATTGTGCTATTGATTATGGGTAAAATACTGGTTTCTTTGTGAAACTCTTATCTATCCGTTGTTATTGATTCTGTGATTGGTGAGGAGGAGTGTAAAGCACGAAGGGTGATACCGTGCATGCATTATTTATATTGTGAGGAAGAGTGTAAAGCACGAAGGGTGATTCCGCTTATATTATGAGAGGTTTAAAGCACGAAGGGTGATGTCGTGTATATTATGAGTGGTTTAATGCACGAAGGGTAATGTCGTGCCGTTCTATTTATTTATTTGGTGAGGTTGAGAGTAAATGAACATAGGGTGATGTCGTGCCGTTCTATTTATTTATTTGGTGAGGTTGAGAGTAAAAGCACGAAGGGTGATGGCGTGTAGTTTTTCTTGCTATTTTAATTGCTCAATTTGTTTAAGGAATTTTCGCTTTAATTCTGTCTTTTCATTATTCTCACTCTTTGTGTTGTATTCCCCCACTGTATGTTCCCTTCCCATTATTTCTGCGTTATTTCTTTATTTACTGTTGTTGTCACTAGCATGATTATACTGTTCAGGTTATATGTGGGTGTTTTGTCCTAGCCTCGTCACTACTTCACCGAGGTTAGGCTCGACACTTACTAGTACATTGGGTCGGTTGTACTGATGCTGCACTCTGCACTTTCTGTGCAGACTTTGATACCGGCTCATGTTGATTGAGATTTTGCTATTGGTCCGCTGTCCAGAGACTCAAGGTAGATCTGTCGGTGTTCACAGACCTTGAAGTCCTTGTATACCTTTTATGTCACTGCTGTTTTCTTTCATTCAGACAGTTATATTTCTTTCAGACTATTACTTGTAGTAAATTCTAGAATGCTCGTGAATTGTGACTCCAGATCCGGGTGGTAGTAATTAATACAGTTTTATAATGTTCTGTACTTATTATATTTCATCTTAGTTAATTATTGTTATTTACTGAATGAAAATAAGGAATTAGTTTAACGATTTTCTAACGTTGGCTTGCCTAGCAAGTGAAATGTTAGGCGCCATCATGGTCCTGTCGGTGGAAAATTTTGGGTCGTGACAGTTTTGCACAAAGATCTATTAGGGATTCAAAATAACTCATTAGAAAGGTATTTGAAAGAGCTACAATATTTATGTTTTGAGATTTTTCAAATACCTAACAGAATTTTATGAGATCATACTGGAAGACAGACCTTCTATAAACTTAGTCGATTTTTTATCGAATCTTATGCACCTCTCTCCGTCTTGATTCCAAAACAACTATTTTCACTCATACTCATCCCGATAGGACTTCACATGTCTAAAATGTCATACTAATATTCATTTAATACGTCCACACCTAGTCTAAATTTATGGGGTGTTACAATAAATGATTACCTCAGCGTGGCATTCAGATGCCTATAACATGGTCTCTGCCTTTTCGTTTGTAGATCACCCATCACAACTTCTTCTCTTCTATTCATTAATAAAAAGTTATTCTCTGTGTGGTTGTGGAGTAGACATAAATTATCGAACTACGTAAATCTTGTCTTGTGCAATTTATTATTTTTCTCTTTTAATTATTCTGTCTCTTTTGTTAGCCTTCCACGATTCTCAACATTTCTCTCTTTTCTCTCTCGAAGGTTGGTCTCTCAATACTCTCTCTACTTTCCAAACCAATCAGGCCCTAACTTTAAATATTCCCAAGTAGTGACTAGATCTTCCATGTACATTTAGGGGTCATTTGGTTGCCGGTTAGAGTAATGCAAGTATTAGTTATACATGTATTAGTTATGCAGCTATTAGTTATGTATGTATTAGTTATGCAGGAATAAGTAATGTGTAACAACCTGACCGGTCATTTTGAGTATTACGACTCCGTTCCCCTATTTACTGCTCAATTAATGCTTTACAGTTGTTATGTGACTTGCCGGGGTAAGTAGTTCGGGTCCGGAGAGATTTCGGAATGAATTGAGATACTTAGTCTCATAATGGAAAGCTTAAGTTGGAAAAGTCGACCGGATGTTAATTTATGTGTAAACAACTTCAAATTTAAATTCTGATATTTTCAGTAGCTCTGTATGGTGATTTTGGACTTAGGAGCGTGTCCGAAAAATTATTTAGAGGTCCGTAGTGGAATTTGGCTTGAAATGGCGAAAGTTAAATTTTTGGGAAGTTTGTCCGGGGGGTTGACTTTTTGATATCGGGGTTAGAATTCGATTCTGGAAATTGGAATATCTTCGTTATATTATTTATGACTTGTGTGCAAAATTTGAAGTCATTCCGGATTGATTTGATGTGTTTCGGCACAAGATATAGAATTTAAAAGTTCAAAGTTAATAGATTTTGATTTGAGGTGTGATTCATCATTTTGATGTTGTTAGGCGTGACTTGAGGTCTCGAGTAGGTCCGTATTAGGTTATGGGACTTGTTGGTAAGTTCGGACGGGGTCCCGAGGGGCTCAGGCGTGTATCGGATTGATTTCGGATCATTTTTCTTCATGTTATTATTGTTGGTTGCTGCTGGTTCTGGTGTGACTGCACATGCGGCTGGTTTGCGCAGGTGCAATGGTCTCAGAAGCGAAAATGCAGTCACAGAAGCGGGATGAGAGCTGGATGAGGAGGCCCGCAGGAGAGGAGAAAAGGGCGCAGGTGCGGATGCGCAGGTGCGTCGAGTGGAAGCGCAGGTGCGAGGATCTTCGCAGATGCAGAGTTTAATACCGCAGGTGTGGGGGTTGCTGGGCAAGGCTATTTTTCGCAGAAGCGAAGTTTTTCCGCAAATGCGAAGGTCGCAGATGCGACATTTTAACCGCATATTCGAAAGTGCTGGGCAGAATGATAAATATAAGGGTTAGCGAATTTAGCTTCATTTTAACATTTCCAAGCTCGGATTGAGGTGACTTTTGGAGCAATTTTCATCACAAGGATTGGAGTAAGTGTTCTATGCTTGGTTTTGATCTTATTCCATGAGTCTATCTTCAATTTTGGCTATTGGTTGATGAATTTTAAAGAGAAATTGGGGGTTTTAGCCTAAAGTTTCATAATGTGAATTTTTGAGTTGTGTACATCAAATTGGAGTCGGATTTGAGTGAAAGTAGTATGGTTGAACTCGTAATTGAATGGGGTGTCAAATTTTGTGAGTTTTGTCGGGTTCCGCGGCATGGGCCCGGGTGTGACGTTTGGCCGGTTTTGGGTTTTGATTAAGGATTCGATCTTTATCTTTTGGAATTGTTTCCTTGGGATTTATTTGATATATTTGAGTTGCTTTTGGCTAGTTTTGAGCCGTTCGGAGGTCGGTACGCGCGAGATGGCATTTTCGGAGCATCGCTTGGCTTTCTCGATATTGGAATTGGCTTGTTCGAGGTAAGTAACTCTTATAAGCTTGGAGCTGAGGGTATGAACCTTGAATATACGTGTTATGTTTTTGGTGTTGAGGTGACGCACATGCTAGGTGGCAAGCGTGTGGGCATGTACCGTGTGAACTGTGATTTTGTTATTTCTGTGGTACTGTATAGTTACCTGAACTTGTTTGTAATCATGAAATCTCTACGTACTAGAGTTATCGAGCTATGATTCATGTTAGAACCCATGTTTAGGCTACATGCTTATTCTGTTGGGACCAACTGAGGTTATTACTGATGTTGAGTTATTTGTTTACATTGCAATGTCATACCCAGTCATACTCATTACATTGCATATCATATCTCAGTCTCTATTGTTATTTATTGATACATCATATCATCATTTTTGGGCTAGTTCATGTCATTGTGAGCCCGAGAGACTGGAGAAGTCGGTGACTGAGTTAGGGCATGAGTGCCAAGATGTGAGCTATATGTATGTGTATGGACCGGGTTGCACGCCGCAACGAGCCTTAGGGCTATATATATGAATCGGGTTGCACGCCGCAACGAGCCTTAGGGTTGTATATATGGATAGGGTTGCACGCCGCAACGAGCCTCAGGGATGTGTATATATATATATGGATCGGGTTGCATGCCGCGATGAGCCTTATGGATATTTATATGGGATCGGGCTGCAAGCCGCAGTGATATAGCGCTTGGGCTGAAGGAGCCCTTCCGGAGTCTGCACATACCCCAGTGAGCGCGGTTGATTTATATTGAGGGATGGATCTTCCTTGGACATGGATCTTGTCCGAAGCATTTATGCCCGGGGATGGATCTTCCCCACGGGCTGGATAGGCCCTACTCGGTACTGAGTGACTGATGATCAGTTGATGTGTTTATTCCGGGATGGATCTTTCCTGTACTAGATTGGCCATATACAGTACCGAGTGATTGAGCATGATGAGTGGAATGTGTGAGACAATGAAATTGAGTACTCTGAGAGTGTGAGTAAATGAGTTCCTCTCTGAGATACATTGCATTGACATGTACACATGACATACAGGCATAGAGATGTATTTTTCTTATGTTGTACGGTACCACGTCATTCATGACTTCTGACACATATTGGCCTATGGGCATAATGATGCATTTTTCCACTGGCTATCTAGAAAGAAAATGAAACATCTTATTCATTGTTGAAAGGAGTTTTGGGAGAATTACTGTTTTCAAACTTACTTATACTTTTTGGGAACTTCGGTAAACGACTTGGGATTTTCATTGACACACTTGAAAGGCAGAACTATTTTCAAAAATCATTATTTAGCTGAGCATTTACTCTTTGAGTTACTTCTTTTATTACTTGCTTTATGTTGTTATGAACTGTTGTTGGTTATTGGAGCTGGACTCTGACCTTGGTACAAGCTCGTCACTACTTTCAACCTAAGTTTAGGTTTGTTACTTATTGAGTACATGGGGTCGGTTATACTCATACAACACTTCTGCACCTTGCGTGCGAATGTTGGTTGTTGATGTTGCTGTGTTCGTTGGAAGCTGGATCTGAAAATGTATCTACGTTACGGTTGTAGCTGCCTCTTGTTCATGGTAGCCTTAGATCTATAAAACTCTGTTTATGTACTTTTCAAACAGATGATGTATTTACTTCATTTCAGCTTTGTAAACTCTATTCTTAGAAGCTCATGATTTGTACTACCAGTCCTTGAGGAATGTATCAGATTCGGATATTTCTTTACTTATTTGCTTTATTAATTGTTATTAGAATTGGTTAGTGGTTAAATGGATTACGTGACGGGTGGAGTTAGGTGCCATCATGACTAGGGGGGTTTTGGGTCATGACAAGGTGGTATTAGAGCTCTAGGTTCATACGTTCTTCCAGTCATGAGCAAGTTTCTAGTAAAGTCTTGCGGATCGGTATGATGACGTCCGTACTTATCTTTGAGAGGCAACAGGGCATTTAGGATAATTTCCCATCTTTTTTTCCTTATCGTGCGAAATTGATTCAGCTTGAAACATAAATCTTTGAATTCTTTCCACGCATTCATGTGTGCATGTGAGCGCTCGGTATCAGTCGTGCATTGCCAGCTTATGATTCCATGAACAAGGTTCGCAAAGTGTATTATGTGTTTTGATGATGGGCCAGTCTGGAGGACTTAAGGCTAGGGTTAGACCACAGATTAATCTCGGTAGCTTCAGTGGTAACTTGTACATTTGGACTTATATGTCTGGTAATATCCCTACGAGTGGAATTTTTGGCTCGATGAGCAGTGGAATGTCTTCGTGATGAATATGATGTGACTGCGGGATGTGGTAAGACAATTTGAATGTGACGAGAAGTGTTTCCTTGAAATGTAAAAAGGGACATTGGGTGCTCGATTTTTATTTTGATGTGACGTACAGTCTCTGGTATGAATATTTTGAAGGATCTTTCACGTTGTTAAATTTTGGGACAAATTAAATTCTCATATCTAGTTAATGAGTTTGGACTCAAATAGACTAAGTGATTGCATAGTAATTATGACTGCGAAAGGGTATAACAAGATAACAATTTGAGGCTAAGCATGTGGGTTATCCCCTACGGAGTAATCTACGTAGGTGTATTCCTTATAATGTGAGGAGAGAGTTTCTTTTCTTCCAGCGGGGCACATGAGTCGAGATTTGAATTTGAATCTAGTTGAGAAAGTTGACTTGAGTGTCAAGAGAATGAATGCGAGCTTAGCAGATGATTGGGGTATTTCTTTTATGCTTGATGTTGCATGAGCTTGAGAAGAATTTTCGTAGAACTGACTGTGATATTATGGCAGTAATAGAGTATGGGTACTGTGTGTTATCGAGTCTTTTAACTTATGGCTTTGAGCCAAGTGGGGGAGCCTATTATTGACAATTCAATTCATGGTTATATGTTAAATTTTAGTTTTGGTCTAAGGCATACTTGTGGATTAGTTATGACTTGCAGAGTTTGAGATTGAGGATGACCCAAGTACTGAAATTCCTAAATACGGCTTATATTGCGCTTTATGAGTATATGACAATCATGGGATAAGTGAGTTGTTATTTGTGAATAATGTAGTGCGCACGGAGTATAAATTTGATCGGTGATGTTAAGGCAGGATTACCTCTTTGAGTAGTACTGTACTAATAGGGCACGTGTCTTTCAGTCCATTTGGGCGGTGCAATTGTTAGATTTGAGCAAAGTGGGTGACTCTCGAGAAGGTGCTAATGGATTCAAAAATGTATAAGTGGCAATTGAAAATTTGTCGGATTTGTATATTGCTAGAATCGGTTATTCACATTGGATGGTGTCGAGACTTGCGGTAATTCTGTATGACTATGGATTCTACATTTCAGTATAAGAAAGGGAAGAGGAACAATTTTAAATTTCACATAAGGTCTTTTAGAGTGGATGTCTCGGTTGTGGTATTTATGGGGTGCTTAAGAAGAATACAGTTGCTTATGGGCCTTAGGGCGTTGTGGTTCTATGCTAGGGTTCGTGGGGTGAGTTGTGGTTAAAAATCAGGGTGTGTTATCAAGGAGAAGTATCAATCTGAATACAAATTCAGAACGGACTGGGAGAAATAGGACATCTTGATAGTAGGTTAGACCAATATGGTAATGGATATGATCGGTTCTTTGGGTGCTTATGATGTGGTGGGTTTCTACAGGTGCTTCGTGGGAATGCTCTTGGGTTTTGGCAACTTGAGTGGCTTGGTTGAGTTAGAGAGATTTAGTTCTTATGGCTTGATTATGTGCAAATGGGTTTCGAAGAATTCTCAATAGTCTCTACCACGGTTCGAGGAGTATATTTCCTACCGTTGTGTGAAGCATGTGGCGTATTGTGATTTTCTCCTAGATGAGATCCAATGAAAGGTTTCTGACTGATTGGGGATGTATTCTGCTTGGGACTCAAGGTTGAATTTGATATTTTCTTATTTTTCATATGATGGCATAATAGGTATGGTGTGTTGTGTAGGATTGATATTGCATGTGCAAGGTCACGATTCGGTTTTGAAAGGAAGGTCCTGAATTCTTAGGCAACATAGACGATTTCAGATGACTAGGTAAATTATATTACTATTTGGTATTGCTTGATGAGAGCGTACATTTCAGAAGGGGCACTGTGATTTGAATTATGGATACTTCATTGGTATTGTGGCACTCTCCTGGTTGATCGACTACTGATGTTCAAATTTTGCTATATGGCACGGATGAATTATTGAAGTATTCCTCGTGGGATGATCGTGTATGAGAGATGTGTTAGACATTTGGGTGGTGGAGTTGGGATCAGTTATGGTGATTCATGTGTTCTATGGATTTGAAGACTGGGAGTTCTTAGAAGCAGATTGTTTCGTGGTTATGGACTGTGAAGTCGTGGCCGAAGTTAGCTAGATGATAATATGTATTATGATTCAGTCGTTGTGGATTTTCGAAGGGTGATTTATCTATTTGTGGGTGACCATAGTTGATTTGGGGGTCCATTGGTGGGCCCAATTAGGATGTGTATTCTGCACCGAGTCAGATTGGCTGGCTCCATACTTTTATTGTTGAGGGATGTGCCATTCGGTTGATGTTGAACTTATTCGTGTTCTGAACTGATCTGTGAGTTACTCTTCTATGCTACGAGGGGTTGCGATTCATTAGTTATATGCACACATGGTGCGGTTCTATTGGGGGCCACACGGCGGAATTCAAGCGAGATGAGTATTTGGGTATTGCATGATCGATTGCGTAATAGTTATGTTCTTTCAAGTTTTGTGTGGCATTGTGTCATTTGCCTATCCGTGGTTATTGATTTTAAGCAGGGTAGCTCAAGGTTTATAATATGGACCAGCATTGGGATGGGGTCACGCGTTGCAACGGAGTTATGTTAAGGTATAAACCTTGTGTTAAAATCGTGTGATAGTTCTACGGTGTGTGATGGATTTTCAGCATTTCTTTTTGGCGGTACTTGTTAATCTTGCGGGGAAGTTCTCTCATTTGAGTCATTTTCAACGACTGAGTACATTTGAATTGTTACGTATTGGTGCACGGATGGCACGATTTGTGGCTCTCAGTTATATTGGTGTGGCATATATGTGGGCTAGTTGTGTTATATAATATAAGGTCATTGGACCTAAGATGGGTACTATCAGGTTTGATTACAGTATATTCGAGAGGATAATATTGAAAGTCGGCTTAGAAATTGATTATAGTTCTGGTTGGGGCGAGAGAGCTCCATGACTTGTTGATCTGATAAGGGGTCATGAGATTTCTACGTGTTGCTTTCATTTTTAGCAGTGTACAAGGTTTTGGAACGAGGTTTTTGTTCGATATGGGGTTTAATGCTAGTACCTGGTTGGTTTTGGAGTAGTTACTATGATCAAGAATGGTGCTACGAGCATACGAGTTGTGTAATATGTTAGGTGATTATATCTGTGGTTATAGTTATGGCTCGTTGCAACTTGTTCAAACTTATACAGTATGTAACTGTGAGATTTGGGTCTTGTAAGAAAATTTTGAATGTTGGGAATTGAATTCCAAGGTTTTTGGGCCAAGATTAAATTAATGATTCTTGTTGTGTTGTGTTGTGTTGTAGGGCCTATATGGGATAGGGTGACGTGGGATCACCCCGAGTACATGCGTGGTAAGATGAAATAGTGATTTGATGACTTGGAAACAACTGTTGGCACATTCGAGGACGAACGTATATTTAAGTGAGGGAGAATGTAATGACCCGGCCGGTCATTTTGAGTATTACAACCTTGTTCCCCCATTTACTGCTCAATTTATGCTTTACAGTTGTTATGTGATTTGCCGGGGTAAGTAGTTCGGGTCCGGAGAGATTTCAGAATGAATTAAGATACTTAGTCTCATAATGGAAAGCTTAAGTTGGAAAAGTCTATGCTGATATTGATTTATGTGTAAACAACCTCGGATTTGATTTCTGATGTTTCCAGTAGCTCCGTATGGTGATTTTGGACTTAGGAGCATATCCGAAAAATTATTTGGAGGTCCGTAGTGGAATTTGGCTTGAAATTGCGAAAGTTAAATTTTTGGGAAGTTTGACCGGGGGTTGACTTTTTGATATCGGGGTCGGAATTCGATTCTGGAAATTAGAATAGCTTTGTTATGTCATTTATGACTTGTGTGCAAAATTTGAAGTAATTCCGTATTGGTTTGATATGTTTCGGCACAAGATATAGAATTTGAAAGTTCAAAGTTCGTAAATTTTGATTTAAGGTGCGATTCTTCATTTTGATATTGTTAGGTGTGACTTGAGGTCTCGAGTAGGCCCGTATTAGGTTATGGGAGTTGTTTGTATGTTCGGACGGAGTCCCGAGGGGTTCGGGCGTGTTTCAGATTGATTTCAAATCATTTTTCTTCATATTGTTAATGCTAGTTGTTGCCGGTCTAGTCGCAGAAGCGACAATGCAGTGGCAGAAGCGGGATGAGAGCTAGATGAGGAGGCCCGCAGGAGCGGAGAAAAGGGCGCAGGTGCAGATGCGCAGGTGTGTCGAGTGGAAGCGCAGGTGCGTCGAGTGAAAGCGCAGGTACGAGGGTCTTCGTAGATGCGGAGTTTAATACCGCAGGTGCGGGGATTGCTGGGCAAGGCTATTTTTCGCAGAAGCGAAATTTTTCCACAAAAGCGAAGGTTGCAGATGCGACATTTTAACTGCATATGCGAAAGTGCTGGGCAGAATGATAAATATAAGGGTTTGCGATTTTGGCTTCATTTTAACATTTCCAAACTTGGGTTGAGGCGACTTTTGGAGCAATTTTTATCACAAGGATTGGGGTAAGTGTTCTACACTTAGTTTTGATCTTATTCCATGAGTCTATCTTCATTTTTGGCTATTGGTTGATGAATTTTAAAGAGAAATTGTGGGTTTTAGCCTAAAGTTTCATAATGTGAATTTTTGAGTTGTGAACATCGAATTGGAGTCAGATTTGAGTGAAACTAGTATGGTTGAACTCATAATTGAATGGGGTATCGAATTTTGTGAGTTTTGTAGGGTTCCGTGGTGTGGGCCCGGGTGTGACTTTTGGCTGGTTTTGGGTTTTGATTAAAGATTCGATCTTTATCTTTTGGAATTGTTTTCTTGGGCTTTATTTGATGTATTTGAGTTGCTTTTGGCTAGTTTTGAGCCGTTCGGAGGTCGGTGCACGCGAGATGGCATTTTCGGAGCATCGCTTGGCTTGCTCGATATTAGAATTTGCTTGTTTGAGGTAAGTAACTTTTCTAATCTTGGAGCTGAGGGTATGAACCCTGAATATACGTGTTATATGTTTGGTGTTGAGGTGACGCACATGCTAGGTGACGGGCGTGTGGGAGTGCACCGTGTGAACTATGATTCCATTAGTTCTATGGTATTGTGTAGTTACCTGAACTTGTCTATAATCATGAAATCTCTACATACTAGAGTTATCGAGCTATGATTCATGTTAGAAGCCATGTTTAGGCTACATGCTTATTCTGTTGGAACCCACTGAGGCCATGACTGCTGTTGAGTTATTTGTTTACATTGCAATGTCATACCCAGTCATACTCATTTCATTGCATATCATATCTCAGTCTCTATTGTTATTTATTGATACATCATAGGCTAGTTCATGTCATTGTGAGCCCGAGATACCGGAGAGGTTGGTGACAGAGTTAGGGCCTGAGTGCCAAGTTGTGAGCTATATGTATGTATATTGACTGGGTTGCATGCCGCAACGAGCCTTCGGGCTGTATATATGGATCGGGTTGCACGCCACAATGAGCCTTAGGGATGTATATACGATCAGGCTACACGCCGTAACGAGCCTTATGGCTATTTATATGGGATCGGGCTGCACGCCGCAGCGATATAGCACTTGGGCTGAAGGAGCCCCTCCGGAGTCTGCACACACCCCAGTGAGCGCGGTTGATTTATATTGAGGGATGGATCTTCTCTAGATATGGATCTTGTCCGAAGCATGATCAGTTGATGTGTATATTCTGGGATGGATCTTCCCTGACCCTAATTGGCCATATACAGTTCCGAGTGATTGAGCATGATGAGTGGAATGTGTGAGACAATAAGATTGAGTACTCTGAGAGTGTGAGTACATGAGTTCATCTCTGAGATACATTGCATTGACATGCACACATGACATACAGGTATAGAGATGTATTTCACTCATGTTGTACGGTATCACGCCATTCATGACTTCTCACACATATTGGCCTATGGGCATAGTGATGCATTGTTTCACTCGCTATCTGGAAAGAAAATGAAACATCTTATTCATTGTTGAAAGGATTTTTGGGAGAATTACTATTTTCAAACTTACTTATATTTTTGGAAAATTTGGTAAACGACTTGGGATTTTCACTGACACACTTGAAAGACAGAACTATTTTCAGAAATCACGATTTAGCTGAGTATTTACTCTTTTAGTTACTTCTTTTATTACTTGCTTTATGTTGTTATGAACTGTTGTTGGTTATTGGAGCTGGACTCTGACCTTGGTACAAGCTCGTCACTACTTTCAACCTAAGGTTAGGTTTGTTACTTATTGAGTACATGGAGTCGGTTGTACTCATACTACACTTCTGTACCTTGCATGCGGATATTGGCTGTTGATGTTGCTGTGTTCGTTGGAAGCTGGATCTGAAGATGTACCTGCGTTTTGGTTGTAGCTGCCTCTTGTTCATGGTAGCCTTAGATCTATAAAACTCTGTTTATGTACTTTTCAAACAGATGATGTATTTACTTCATTTCAGCTTTGTAAACTCTATTCTTAGAAGCTCATGATTTGTACTACCAGTCCTTGGGGAATGTATCAGATTCAGATATTTCTTTACTTAATTGCTTTATTAATTGTTATTAGAATTGGTTAGTGGTTAATTGGCTTATCTGACAGGTTGGGTTAGGTGCCATTACGACTAGGTGAATTTTGGGTCGTGACATAATGCAGGGATTAGTATGCATGTATTAGTTATGCAGGGATAAGTTATGCAAGGTTGAGTTATGTTGGGATTAGTTATGCATGAATTAGTTATGCGGTAGTTATATAAGGATTTGTAATATAAATGTAATGTGAATGTTATTTATTATTAGCTTACTTTATTTTATTAAAATTGTTAGTATAGTTTAAATATATATTTTTAAACAAAAAAATACAAGTTTGAATAAAGGGTATTCTTATCATTTTGTGTTTTAATACAAGTATTACTAATACATGTATAAGTTATTCCACCTTCTACCCTGCATAAATAATACATAGATTCCCTCATAACTTATACATGTATTAGTTACGCGGGAAAAAAAAAATATGAACCAAACATTGTATTAGCAATGCTACATTTTATGTGAAAAAGAGGGGAAAAAACCAAACATTGTATAACTTATACTAGCTTCTATGTGGAGATTGTTTTTTCCCCTTCTTTTAACCAAACAATGTATAAAGTTATTCTAGTTTTAATACATGGATAACTCATCTCTAACCGGCTACCAAACGACCCTACCACTCCGACTTATATACCTAACAATAACTATATTTTCGAATGTTCAAATCCTAGTCCCGTATATTGTATTCTCAATTAGAGATATGATTAGATATAGATATACTAAAAGCAGGACAGATTGTTACAACGGAGCAAAAGAGATGGCCTTCAAGTCGTTCATGAAATTAATGTATTCCAGATTATATCCTCAATGTCCAAGGGAGATGTGCTAACCACACAACACCTCACATTATATAGTGAAAGCTTCATTATCATTTCTCAAAATAATCGTATTACCACATTGAAACTAGCATAAATTAATATAAAAAGAAGTGTTGATATTGATATTAGAGTATGAGATATAGTGTATCATGTTAATTAAGAGTATCTATTTTGATGGGATTAGAAATAAATCAATTAACCCAATCAGTCTAAATATGATATTAGAAGGCTCTTGAAAAAGTAAGTTTATACAAAAATTAAAGAACTAATAGTCCAACTGTTTCATTATCAGAATTAATAAAACATGGGGAAAAGCATTTAAGAAGATTTTGATGCCAGCTTGACAAAATCTTTTATTGAGCAGCACGTTAGTTGAAGGGTTGACCTAAATTCATTGTATTCTTCCCATATAAACTCCCAACAAGCAGCTAATTTTTAACATTAATATTTTCTCTTCAAAAGTTTTCCTTTCAGAATGGGTTTGAACACAGTTGATAAGACTGAATTCACCTTTTCATCTAAGTTCAGATTAAGTGACGGAAGATACTTAGCATACAAAGAGAGAGGTGTTCCAAAAGAGAAGTCCAATTACAGAATCATCTTTGTTCATGGCTTTGACAGCTCCAAAGAAAGGGACTTCCTTGCACCGCAGGTTGGTCCATATTAATTACATATATATTATCATTTCAATTTATCACTTAATTATGATAAATAACGTATTTTGTTATAAACATTGAGTGTGAAATTATCATTTAGTCTACTGGAAAATTGTGTTTTTCGTTCACTATGATTTTTGTGTGAGTTAGTGATAGTTTTATGATTTTTGTGTGATAAAACAAAGTTATATGACTTTGGTGAAAAAACGTCATAGATATATGACTATTTGTAAAATTTACCCGCTTAATTATATAAGCATGAAATTATATTTTCGTTTCTAAGACACTTTATTAGGATGTTGTTGTTGATCCTTGAAATTATGAGCAGGAAATGATGAAGAAGATGGGGATATATCTAATTCAATACGATAGAGCTGGATATGGGGAAAGTGACCCAAACCCAAAACGATCCCTAAGGAGTGAAGCATCTGACATTGAGGAATTGGTTGATCATTTACAATTAGGATCAAAGTTCTATATTATTAGTAACTCAATGGGATCTTACCCAACTTGGAGTTGCATCAAACACATTCCCCACAGGTATGATCAACTCTTTTGCATTCTTAGTCTTTAGTTTGTTTTGTGACTCCTACTATTGAAGACTCAACTGATTGTACAAGAACAACTATGTGCTCTACTAATTTTACATTGATCCCGTTAGGCTAAACTAGTCCAACAGGCACGATTAACATGATATGATACTATCTGATTTGGACAATCACACAAAAAATAAACCGTGTAAGTATTATACCCCACATGTTAGGCTAAACTATAAGAGTATATCTACATCTTATATGTACATTCTTTTACTTATAAACTTTTAATGTGGGACTTTGCTCGTACATTCAGTAATCTTCCCCAGAAACATCATCAGAATTCATTGGTTTAATTATCTAAAGATTTATTGTGTACCATCAGCATCATTTGAGTATTTATGAGCACCAGAGTGCACATCATTTCTTCCTCGTTTCTTAACTTCGCACGGACCACAACATGAGAGCTACTGACATTTTTATACTTGTCCTGTTGAATTATCCTAACACCAGCATGTTGGCTAAGTAGCTAGCCCAAAAATATTATTAATATGGTATGATATTATTTGCTTTGGATTAATATCGTACAATTTTCTCCGAAAGCCTCAAATCCTTTAAGAATAACTACTCCACATCTCATATGTAGCTTTTTTTGCTTGTCTATTTTCAATGTGGGACTGCATGACCCATGACCCTAAACAATGAGAGTTGCAATGCTTCCCCTTGATTTTATCTTGATAATATGCCAATTTTTTCTTTTCCTTTCGATCTTTTAATTATGCATAGGGTGGCAAACAGACTGGTCATGTCGAATATGGGCGGGTCGAAAACAGATAATGTAAAAACGAATAAATTATCCGACCCGACCCATATCCAGGCCATATTTAATACGGATAGAAAATGGATTAACCGGCAGATAATATGGATATCCATATTATCCATGGCTTCTTGAATATGATTACTTTGGGAAGAATTCCTAGTCGCCCAAACTTGAAGAACCCCCAATTTGAGTTTTTGCAAATGTTTAAGTTAAAGTCATTAGTTATCCATTGGTTATTTATTTTCTAAGAAATTAATATGGTTCTTATCCATATTTGACCCATTTTTAAAAAATTAATTATCCAACCCATTTTTTAGTGAATAATATGCATGAATAACTATTTTTTTAATCCATTTTACCACCACTAATTATGCAGGATAGCAGGCGTGGCGTTTGTTGTTCCCATTGTAAATTACCAATGGCCATCTCTTCCTGTCAATCTCACTGAGGATGATCAAAGGAAGAAAAATTATAGGTGGATGATGAGGATTGCTACATATGTTCCTACGTTACTATATTGGTGGGTGACTCGAAAATCATCCACTTCTTCGACCAATGATTCAAAACATACATACTTTACTACCAAGGATTTAGAGCTTTTGAAGAATGTACCAGGATTTCAATTTTTTAACCCGGTAAAGTTAATATACTCTGTACTACTTTCTAACCTCAGATTGTATTTTCCATTTTGTTCGTTTAATGCATGAAATCTCAAAAAAAAAAAAAAATGATTAGGGAAAATATGGTTTTTTGTGTTACATTTACCCTATGTTGCTTGGACTCTCCGAAAGTATACGTGGGTACGTATTGGATCCTCCAAAAATAGTATATTTTTGGAGGATCCGACACGAGTGCGGCAGCTGTTTTGAAGAGTCCGTGCAACATATAATTTACTAACTTTTTGCTTGCCATGAACAGGAAAAACTAAGGAAGAGAATTGTTTTCGACAATCTTTGCAGTGATTTCCTTGTGGCTTTTAGTAAGTGGGATTTTGATCCTTTGGAGCTAATTACCAATCCTCTTCTTGAAAATAGTCAGAGTTGTATTCACATTTGGCAAGGTTGTGAAGACAAATTTATTAACTTGAAACTACAAAGGCATTTAGCAGAAAGGTTACCTTGGATTCAATATCATGAAGTATCTGATGGTGGTCATCTATTGATCTATGATAGTACAATATGTGAAGCTATTTTGAGGTCTCTTTTGATTGGAGAAAAAACTCCACTCGATGAACCTAAATTATCCAACTAAGTCATAGCTTATAATCAATATTGTCGCATAACAGCGCTCAGTAAGGATTGGACTTTTCTTTCCCTTTAATGTACTTATTGGATGATGTATTTCGTAATGTGTCACCCTACAAAAAAAAGACAAACAATAATGATTGTTTTAAGATGCACTCTGAAAGGAATATCAAAAGATAATGGTAAAGTTTTGCCTAAGATTTATTACTAATTAACGCTAATGAAGTCCACAATTATCCCTCATATTGATTTCTTCTAGAGCAAAAGACTAGTTAAGTTTTCCTCTCATACTTGTTTAGTTTTATTCCCCTGAATGTTTCTCTCAATTCAGACCTATTAGCCTTTCTAACTTCACAAACAAGATAATTTCCAAAATCTTAGCTCTCAGACTTAGTTTTTTGCTTTCTAGACTCATTTTTGAGAACCACACTGGATTTGTCAAGATTACAAAAAATGTTCAATTAGCTCAAGAGATCCTTCAATCTATTTCTCAACCTAATAAGTGTGCGAATATTGTGATTATGCTGGACATGGCTAAGGCATATGATAGAATGTCATGAAAATTTGTCACAACAATACTTAGAAAATTTGGCTTTTTCGAATTATGGATTGACATGATTTTAAGACTTGTTTCATGAGTATGTGTCACGGCTCGAAATTCCCAGCCTCGTGACCGTGATAGCGCCTATTATCCATTTGCTAGGCAAGCCGACGTGAATATGGTAATTAACCAATTTTTAACATTTAAAACAAAGTAATGATATTTAACGAGAAATAAATTCCGAATTTAACGCAGTGTGAATATAAGCAACGTGATACTAACTACTCCCAGAAATTAGTGAAACGAATAAACTTCTCCAGAAACAACTGCGAAAACTGCTCCCAAGTGTGTGGCGGTAAACCAGCTGGTCTGCTCCGCACATGATCCTGCCACCATCTCATTCCCGAACAGGTCATCTGAAACACTACAAAGTCTACTCTATTGCACTCAACAATACCCATGTTTCTCAGCACCTCAAAGCAACAGTCTAAATAGTCGTGTGGGTCCTCAAAAGGTGCACCACTGAAGTGAATAGGGAAGAGCTTTGTGAACTTATACAACCTCATCAATCCCTCAGAAGACATCGCGGGATTCTCCCCGGTCTATGTAGCAACAAAAGGCTAAACTATCCTAGCTGGCTGGACTGCTGGAGTCTGATATATGAGGGCCATCTTCTCCGAAGTGTGAGTAGCGGGATTCTGTGCTCCTCCCCCAGCCTAAGAGACAGTTGGTGCCACAGGAAACTCATCGGTCTGGGCCATACTCTCCATAAGGCCCACTAAATGGGCTAGAGTGTCCTGAAGCACGGGAGTGGTTATAAATCCCTCCAGGACCTGAGCGGTTCCAACTGGTGTGGTTTGAGCTGGAATCTCCTCCTCCTGATCAATCTGAGGCTCCACAGTGGGTGCTGCTACACGAGCTCTAGGCTGAGCTCCGCCTCAGCCTCTGAATTGCCTCAGCATATACCCTTAGTAGTGGATGCAATAGGGGGCTCCGGCTCGTGTCCTACTGTAGATGTTGTGCGTGTTCTCACCATATTCGAGAGAACGAGAATGGAATGATTCAAAAATCAGTGATAGAACAAAATCGAACTATAGGGAAAGAAAAAAAGTGAAATTTTCCTAAAACTCCATAGCCACTAGAAGATAGGTACAAACGTCTCTGTACCGATACTCCAGACTCTATTAGGCTTACTCATGACTCGTGTGACCTAAGAAACTTAGTGCTCTGATATCACTTGTCATGACCTGAAATTCCCAACCTCGGGACCGTGATAGCACCTAACATCCACTCGCTAGGCAAGTTGACTTGAATAATGTAATTAACCAATTTTTAACAGTTAAAACAAAGTAATAATATTTAACGAGAAATAAATTTTGAATTTAATGCAGTGTGAATATAAGCAACGTGATACTAACTACTCCAAGAAATCCAGAGTCACAAGTACATGAGCTACTAGAATACTACATACATGGTTTGAAGCAAATACAACTGTTTGAAGCTAGATAAACAGTAAAGTTAGAAGATGGAAGAGGACATAAAGGTTTGCGAACGACATCAGATCTACCTCAAGTCTCAGAAGTGAAAGCGATCTGAGCCGACGCACCGCTAAGCACCACTGGGACAAATACCAATATCTGCACAAGAAGTGTAAAAATATAGTATGAGTACAACCGACCCAATGTACTCTGTAAGTGTCGAGCCTAACCTTGACGAGGTTGTGACGAGGCTTTGAAAAGACACCCACATAAAAAAACTTGTGCAAGTATATATAAAGTAGCAAAATAACAAGAAGAACGATAAAATATTAAAACTGGGAGGGGACATGCGAAAGGGGAGATATCATAGAAGCTGCAAGTACAAAATCACTAAATAATATTCTACGAAATAAACAACAATGTACCAACTAAATCACTAAAACCGGAAACCAAACAAAGCAACGAAATCAAGATGAATGACACCGCATCACCCTTCGTGCTTTTACTCTCGTCCTCACCATGTAATTACATGAATATAATGGAACGACATCACCCTTTGTGCTTTTACTCTCAAATCTCTCAATATATGATAATGAATGCAAATACGCCACGGCAACACCCTTCGTGCTTTTCTCTCTTGCTCACCAATCAACAATACAAATCTGAATAATAAAAATCAAGGCGGGGTAACAATTTCACTTTAGTTATAGTGCCACGATATCAAACTCAACTTTCAAAATATACAACATCTATGAAATAAGCAATGAATACGAAACGGATAATTAAAAGAAGTAATATTATAACCTAAGAATGGATAACATAATTAACAATATAATTTAATACAAAGTAATAATTTCCACCCGCATGCTTTAACCCAATGACAATGCATAGATACTCGTCACCTCACATATACGTTATCCCCACACATAAAACACATAGCAAATAGACCAAAAATTCCTAATCTCTCAAGTCAAGGTTAACTACGATACTTACCTCACTCCGCAACTAAATGAATGCTCAACTGCGGCTTTTCCTCTAGATTTAGTCTCCAAACCAATCAAATCTATGATGTTGGGATGAAACTCTCTTCAAAATCACCTTTAGGCCAAGATCAAACTTGAAAATGGTACAAAATGAGAAAAAATCCCAATTTTGAAACTTTAAATCACTAGGCGTCGGGTGTTCTTCGCGTTCGTGAGACACCTGACGGGATCACGAAGCATTAGCGGCCAGAAGGCCTTCGCGTTCGCGAAGGCTTGCTCGCCCCTACCTTCACGTTCGCGAGCCAATGCCCATGTTTGCCTAGGGTAACCACCTGTCTCCCTCAGTATTCCATTAAACCTTCGCGTTCGCGAAGAGTAGTCCCTCCACTGCATCGCATTCGCGACCGGTTCTCCGCGTTCGCAAAGAAGAACTCCACCCCTGTCCCAGTTTCCCCTTTGCGATCGCGAGAGAGGCTTTGCGATAGCGAAGCACATTGCACCAAACATCAGTAGATAGTTGGACCAGTAATTCTTCTAAGTTCAAATGGTCTGTAGCCTATCCGAAACTTACCTGAGCCCCTCGGTCACCAAACCAAACATGCACACAAGTGTAATAACATCATACGAATTCACTCGCATGATAAAAATACCAAAATAACATCTAGAACAACGTTTCAGACATCAAAATGCATGAAATTTTCAAACACACTCAAGAACTTCCGAATTCACAACCGAGCGTCTGAATCCTATCAAACAACTCCTGTTTGTACCAAATTTTGTAGACAAATTTTAAATAGTAAAATAGACCTATACCAAGTCCCGGAACCAAAATCTGAACCCGATAGCCATAAAGTCAACCTACGGTCAAACCTAGGAAATCTTTAAACCTGCAAATTTACTAGTTTTTAACAAATCAAGTCAAATTAAGTTAGGGACTTTCAAATTCAACTCAGGACATACGACCAAGTCCAAAATTATGATATGGACTCATCGGGATCGTCAAAATACCAATCTGTGATCGTTTACACAAAATATTGATCGTAGTCAACTGAAGTCATTTTAAAGCTAAAAATCATGTTTCTTCAAACTTTTATATAAAATCTTTCTGGAAAAAGACATGGACTGCGCACGCAAACTGAAAAATACTAAACGGAGCTAATCGAGGTCTCAAAATACGGAAATAAGGGCTAGAACTCAAAACGACCTATCAGATCATCACAGTATGGTATTTCATTATTATAAATAGAGCAAGGACAAGTTTCTTCACATCCTCACAAGGCTTTAAAACATGGGGATCCTTTGCCACCTCTCTTTAATTATTATAGCTGCAGAAGTTTTATTTAGATCTTTAAATGAGTTACATTAAAATAAAAATCTTATTCCATTTTCCATGTCCAAAAATGGGTCACTGAATAATCACTTGGCCTATGCAAATGATATTGTCGGAAATAATTCAATTAAGCTGGTGATGCAAAAGATCCAAAAATATGAAGAGAGTTCAGGACAAATGGTCAATAGGGAGAAAAGCTTCTTCCTAACTGCCCCAAAGATAGCAGCAGCTAGAATAAATAGAATGAGAACTTGTACATGCTTTATATACAAGAATACAATAAAGTCGTAGCTACAAAGAGATGGTGGAGATTTAGGTCCACACCATCTTTATTGTCCTTTTTCCTCAAATACAAATACTGTGTTAGAACACACCTCACTACTAAGCAACGGGCCTCTGGTAATTCCTCTCTATGGAAGTCTCTGACACAAGTGAGGAAGAAAGCAGAGGATCATATGATTTGGCAAGTTAACTCAAGAAATTATAGTTTCTGATATGATAATTGGAATGGCAAGGAACCTCTTGCTAAGGAGTATCCAGAAGCTAGTAAGAGTTCAAAAACTTTGGTAAAATATTTCATCTCTAATGGTGAATGGAACATTAACAAGTTGAGATATATTCACTGAATAAATGATACATCATATTAACATAGTGAAAATTAGGAAACAAGACAAGTAAGATCATTTGCAGTGGGACCTCATAGAGAGTGGGAGTTATACCAACAAGTCAGCATGACAAATGATTAGGAAAAAAAAGGCCTAAAGACCAGTACTTATCCAAGGTATGAAACTCTAATATTCCCTTTAAAATATATTTTTTAACGTGTAGACTTTGGCAAGGCAAGCCACATTTTGATGAAGTCATCGATCACAAGTTTTGGGAGAAACGTGGTATATCTAGATGTTGTTGATGCTCCAACTCTGATATAGAGTCAATGCAGCATGTGTTTTTGAAAGGGGGTAAAGTACCTCTGGAATACATTTGAGGCCCTTTGGGGATTAGACTCTTCATAGTAACATCAGACAATGCCTAATTGTTTTGGCATAAAAAATGACTAATTTTGTTACGACCCAATTTTCACTATAGGTCGTGATGGCGTCCAACGTCACCGCTAGGCAAGCCAACAATGATCTACCAATTTTTATTGTTTATTTTAATATTCTTAAAGTAACTGATTTTATTTAATGAGATAACTATTGATAGGAAATTATAGTAAAACCAAACATCAAATAAAGAAAAGAGTTAAGTAGTGAATTTAGTACTCAAAACTATAACAAGTCTACTAGAATACTCCCAAAACTCGGTGTCACAAGTGCATGAGCAAATTAGTAGAATATACAAAATCTCCTATACTACTGTCTGGAATAAGATAGACAAAAAATAAATACAATAAGGAGAGGCTCCGGGCGCTGCAGAACGGGCATAGACAGCAGCTCACCACTAAGCCTCTTGGTAACGGGGGTACGCGTCTGAAGAACCGCCAGATGCAGCTGCCTCGGATCCTGCACGATTAGTGCAGAAGTGTAACTTGAGTACATAAACAACTTATACCCAGTAAGTATCTAGTCTAACCTCGAAGAAGTAGTGACGAGGGGTCGACTTCGACACTTACTAGTGGGCCAAAATACATAATGTGCAAGATTATATAATAGGCATGAAAATCATCATAAGTAATGGAACAAGAGGCAATAATTAAATGACCATTTATCAAATAACAATTTAAAAGTCCCCAATATCACATAATATTCTCAACAAGTAAGGGCCTAACATGTACTATAGACTCTCATGTCATGACGGACCTATCAAGTGAAATCGGTCTCCGAGTTACAATACGCATGAGTTATGCCGAGGTCGTACGACCCGATTCATAATATTCGTGTACATACATGTAACGACTCAGCCGATTATTTTGAGAGTTATAGTCCCGATCCCCTGTTTACTATTTTTTTCGTATCTCTTTCTGCTTATGTGACTTGCCGGGAGGCTTCGGTTGTGTTTTCGGAGTGTTTTGGGACACTTAGTCCCTAAACGGAAGCTTAAGTCTTAGGATTTTTTACTGTAGTTGGAACTTTGTGAAGACGACTCCGGAATAGAGTTGCGTTGGTTCCGTTAGCTCCATTGGGTGATTCTGGACTTAGGAGCGTATCCGGATTGTGAATTGGAGATCCGTAGCTAATTTAGGCTTGAATTGGCAAAAGTCAAATTTTTTGAGATATTGACCGGTAGTGGACTTTTTGATATCGGGGTCGAATTCCGATTTCAAAAGTTGGAGTAGGTCCGTAAGGCTAAATATGACTTGTGTGCAAAATTTGAGGTCAATCAGACGGGTTTGATAGGTTTCGGCATCAGTTTTAGAAGTTTGAAGTTTCAAGTTCATTAAGTTTGAATCGGAGGGTGATTCATGTTTTTAGCATTGTTTGATGTCATTTGAGGGTTTGACTAAGTTTGTATGGTGTTTTAAGACTTGTTTGTATGTTTGGTTGGGGTCCCGGGGGCCTCATATGTGCTTCAAATGCTTAACGGATTAAAATTAGACATAGGCAAAAGGCTGAAGTTTTCTGGTATCTGGTGTTTCGCACCTGCGATGGGGAGACCGCAGGTGCGGGATCGCATGTGCGCAAGGTCTATTGCAGAAGAGGAGTGGGGGTAGGTTCTTAGGGGTCGCAGGTGCGAGGCAATTTTCCGCATCTGTGATGCCCGCAGATGCGCCAAAGGAGCGCAGGTGCGAAGTTAGACCGCAGAAGCGGACCAGGTTCCGCAGGCGCACACACGGAGGTGCGGCCCCTTCATCGCAGATGCGGACCCAGCCCCCTTAAGTTATTTCTGAACCTGCGAGAAAAATTCCACAGGTGCGGCGTCGCAGGTGCGACTAGAGGTCCGCAGATGCGAGTTCGCTGGGCAGAAAAGGGGAAATTTCGAGGGTCTGATCTCATTTTCATTTTGGGTCTTTGAGAGCTCGGATTAAGGCGATAAATAAAGGATTTTTCAGAGAGAATTTTGGGGTAATAATTCTTAACTCGTTTATGGTTATATTCCGCTAATCTATAGTTGATTTCGTCATTTAATTAAGGAATTTGGTTGAGAAATTTGGAAAAAATGGGAGAAGTTCTTCAACTACGTTTTTGAGTTTTGATTGGGATTTTGATATCGGATTTGGATAATTTTGGTATGAGTGAACTCGTGAGTGAATGGGTGTTCATATTTTGTGACTTTTACCCGATTCCGATACGTGGGCCAGGATCAACATTTTGGGGGCGATTTTCTAATTTCTTGCTTTAACTTTGATTTCATTAATTAGATTAGTTTTTTATAGTTGTATTTATGGTGTGTAATTGATTTTAGCTAGATTTGGGCCATTCGGAGTCGTATATTTGTGGAAAAGGCATTGTTACCGATTAATTGACCTTGGTTCGAGGTAAGTGGCTTGCCTAACCTTGTGTGGAAGAAATCCCCTTAGGATTTGGTATTGTTGTGATATGTGAGTGACGTGTACGTGAGGTGACTAGTACGTACACGGGCTATATATTCTAAAACCTGATTTATTTTACTGAGTAGCAACCTGTTTTTCCTTTAATTTTAGTTATATCGTTTAAATAAGTATTAGTTTGTTTTCATTCTTATTTGAGCTACTCCAATATGTGTATTGATCCTGTTTAGTTTAATATCGCATGCCTACGTGCTTTAACTGCTTATTTGAACTATGTGAAGCATACCTAGTTGATTTCCTATTTTTCCTTGTTCTTTATCAGTATAACTGTAGAAATCTTGCTATTAACTATTGTATTTATCGGTTTGAGCTGTGTGTTTACTTTTGAGACTATGAGGTGGTACCTCGAGAGTTCTCCCTGTCTATTTACTTTTGATACTACGAGGCGCTTCCTCGGGAGTTCTTCCTGTATAATTACTTTTGAGACTACGAGGCGGTTCCTCGAGAGTTCTCCCTGTACATTTACTTTTGAGACTACGAGGCGGTTCCTCGGGATTTCTCCCTGCAAATTTACTTTTGAGATTACGAGGCGGTACCTCGGGAGTTCTGCCTGTATATTTACTTCTGAGACTACGAGGCGGTACCTCGGGAGTTCTCCCTGTATATTTATTTTGGGATTACGAGACGGTATCTCGGGATATCCCCTACTGTTTACTCATGTATGTTGTACTATTACCTTGCTGTGTTACCTTTTGTTAAATTCTAGTCTCTTATTATACTGTATATTCTCCTGCCTTATTTATTATTTACCAGTGGGCCTGACCTGACCTCGTCACTACTCGACCGAGGTTAGGCTTGGCACTTACTGAGTATCATTGTGGTGTACTCATGCAACTCTTCTACACATGTTTTCGTGTGCATATCCAGGTTCATCATACCAGCCTCGCTTTTAGTTGTGCATTTACTGTTGTTCCAGAGATTTCAAAGTACATCTGCTCGCGTCCGTAGACCTAGGAGTCCCCCTCTATCCTCCCCTATGTCAAACACTTCCTGTATTCCTTTTATTACACTCTGGTGTATAGAGATGCTATTTTCCTTCTGTACCTTGTGACTTACGATGTTCCGGGTTTTGGGAAGACTGTGTATTTATTGAGTATTGGTTATTGTACATGCCGAGCGACATTGTTACTAGTTATTCAGTTATCCACTGCTGTTAGTTTCCAAGTTTTACTTTCCTTTTGTTATTTTCCGCAATTTGTTAGGCTTACCTAGTCGTAGAGACTAGGTGCCGTCACGACGTTATACGGAGGGAGTTTGGGTCGTGACAAGTTGGTATAAGAGCTCTAGGTTCATAGGTGTCGTGAGTCACAAGAAAGTTTAGTCGAGTCTCGTGGATCTGTACAGAGACGTCTGTATTTATCTTCGGGAGGCTATGGAACTATTAGGAAAATTACACTTCCTTGATTCCTTGTCGTGCAAAATTGTTGACTTTGAAATTCTAAACTTTTGTATTCTATTCTCTCATGGATGGTGAGGACACGTACAGGCGGATCTGATGACCAGGCAACCGCGCCCCCTGCTAGAGCCACGAGAGGCCGGGGCCGGGGTAGAAGCCGAGGACGTCCACGCGGTGCAGCCAGAGCACCGGCGCGAGCTGCGACAGAGGAGCCCCCAGTAGCTCCAGCTAGAGGGCAGGCACCTGAGATACCTGTTGCTGCACCAGCCCTCCAGGAGACTCTAGCCTAGTTCATGAGCATGTTCAGCACCTTAGCTTAGGCTGGATTGATTCCACTTGCACCTGCCACATCTCAGGATCGGGGAGGAGCACAGACTCCCGTCGCCGGTACCCAGAGCAGCGAGTTCAAGTAGACCAGGATCCAGAGATCATACCAGTGCAGCCGGTAGCTCCAGTTCAGCCCGAGGTTAGGGCAGTAGTTTCTGAGGCAGAGCGGCTCAAACTTAAGAGGTAGAAGAAGTACCACCCTCCCACCTTCAGTGGATTGGCGTCAGAGAATGCCCAGGGTTTTCTTGAGGAGTGTCACCGTATTCTCCGTACTGTGGGAGTAGCGAAGTCGAGTGGGGTTTCTTTTACTACATTCCAGCTTAGAGGAGCAGCCTATTAGTAGTGGCGTGCTTATGAGTTGAGTAGTCCGGCTAAGGCAGCTTCACTTACATGGACTCAGTTCTCGGATATGTTTTTGAGAGAGTATGTCCCTCAGAGCCTTAGGGACGCATGGCGCGCTGAGTTTGAGCGGCTGTGCCAGGGTGCTATGACTGTGTCATAGTATGCAGTTCATTTTAGTGATTTGGCCCGACATGCACCAGCCTTGGTTGCCACATTTCGAGAGAGGGTTTGTCGGTTTATCGAGGGACTCCACCCCAGTATCAGGCTTAGCATGGCCCAGGAGTTGGAGATAGATATTTCTTACCAGCAGGTTGTGAGTATAGCTAGGAGATTTGAGGGTATGCTTGCTCGGGAGAGAGAGTGGAGGGAGGCCAAGAGGTCTCGAGAGTCTGGCACTTACAGTGGTACTTGTGCCCCAGCTGTAGTTTGCCATGGTAGGGATTATGTGAGTCGCCTTGTTCATTCAGCTCCTCCATCTGCCAGTGGTATTTCGGTCCCTTCTAGGCCCCAGGAGCCTTATTATGCACCGCCAGTATCTAGTGTGTCTCCTGCATGGGGTGCTTTTAGCGGCCAATCTAGCAGACCTGGACCGAGCCAGTCACAGCAGCCACACTCTCCGAGGGCTTGTTTTAAGTGTGGCGACACCCGCCATATGGTGAGGGATTGCCCCAGACTTAGGAGGGGTGCACCTCCACAGACCTCTCAGCCACCGCATGCTCCACCGGGTTCGCAGGCTATGATTCCAGCACCAGCTACTGCCCCACCTGCTCAGCCAACTCGAGGTGGATGCCGGGGAGGTCGAGGTCGCCCTAGAGGGGGAGGCCAGGCCAGATATTATGCTCTTTTGGCTCATACAGAGGTAGTAGCTTCTAACTTTGTCATTACAGGTGTTGTTCCGATCTGTCATAGAGATATGTCAGTCTTATTTGATCCAGGCTCTACATATTCTTATGTGTCCTCTTATTTTGCCCCGTATTTGGGCGTACCTCGGGATTCCTTGAGTTCCCATGTTTATGTGTCTACTCCTGTAGGAGATTCTCTTGTTGTGGACCGCGTGTATCGGTCGTGTTTGATTGCTCTTAGTGGTTTTGAGACCAGAGACGATTTATTATTGCTCAGTATGGTAGACTTTGATGTTATCTTGGGCATGGACTGGTTGTCGCCCCATTATGCTATTCTTGATCGTCACGCTAAAACCATGACGCTGGCTATGCCAGGATTACCGCGATTAGAGTGTTGAGGTACCTTAGAGTATACTCCTAGCAGAGTTATTTCATTTCTTAAAGATCAACGAATGGATGAGAAGGGGTGTGACACGTATCTAGCTTATGTGAGAGATGTCGGTATTGATGCCTCTACAGTTGAGTCAGTCCCGGTAGTGAGGGACTTTCCAAATATGTTTCGAGTTGATCTTCCGGGTATGCCGCCCGACAGAGATATTGATTTTGGCATTGATTTGTTGCTGGGAAAACAGCCCATCTCTATTCCTCCATATCGTATGGCTTCTCCTGAGTTGAAGGAGCAGTTACAGGAGTTTCTTGATAAGGGCTTCATTCGGCCCAGTGTGTCACCTTGGGGTGCTCATGTCTTGTTTGTGAAGAAAAATAATGGTTTTATGCGTATACGCATTGATTATTTCCAGCTGAACAATGTTACAGTGAAGAACATATATCCATTGCCTCGTATTGATGATTTATTTGATCAGCTACAGGGTGCCAGGGTATTTTCCAAGATTGATTTACGTTCCGGCTATCATCAGTTGAAGATTCGGGAGCCAAATATACTGAAGACTGCTTTCAGGACTCGTTATGGTCACTACGAGTTCCTTGTGATGTCATTTGGGTTGACCAATGCCCCAACATCTTTTATGCACGTGATGCACAGTGTGTTCCAGCCTTATCTTGACTCTTTCGTCATTGTGTTTATTGACGACATTCTGGTGTACTCCCGGACTCGCGAGGATCAT
Organism: Nicotiana tomentosiformis; assembly: GCF_000390325.3. NCBI lineage: Eukaryota > Viridiplantae > Streptophyta > Magnoliopsida > Solanales > Solanaceae > Nicotiana > Nicotiana tomentosiformis. Next base: position 104,216,481 of record NC_090822.1, on the reverse strand, counting down.
GAGCAGCACCTGAGGACTGTGATTCAGACCTTGAGAGAAAAGAAGTTATATGCAAAATTTTCAAAGTGTGAGTTTTGGCTAGACTCGGTGGCATTCTTGGGTCATGTAGTATCGAGTGATGGGATCAAGGTGGATCCGAAGAAGGTGGAAGCAGTGCAGAGTTGGCCTAGACCATCATCAGTTACAAAGACCCGGAGTTTTCTTGGTTTGGCGGGGTATTACCGTCGTTTTGTAGAGGGATTCTCATCTATTGCAGCACCTATGACCAGGCTGACCTAGAAGGGTGCTCCGTTCATATGGACAGAGGAGTGTGAGGAGAGCTTTCAGAAGCTCAAGAGAGCTTTAACTACAGCCCCGATATTGGTATTGCCTACAAGTTCGGGGTCTTATACTGTATATTGTGATATGTCGTGGATTGGTCTCAGCGCGATGTTAATGCAGGACGGTAGGGTGATTGCCTACGCGTCTAGACAGCTAAAGGTGCATGAAAAGAACTATCATGTCCACGACCTTGAGTTAGCAGCTATTGTTTATGCCTTGAAGATTTGGCGGAACTATTTGTATGGTGTCCCTTGAGAGATTTACACCGATCATCGGAGTTTGTAGCATATGTTCAAGCAAAATAATCTTAATTTTCATTAGCGGAGATGGTTGGAGCTACTTAAGGACTATGATATCACCATTTTATACCATCCGGGGAAGGCCAATGTGGTGGCCGATGCTTTGAGTCACCGGGCAGAGAATTTAGGGATTTTAGCATATCTACCAGCAGCAGAGAGGCCATTAGCCTAGGATGTTCATGCCTTAGCCAGCCAGTTTGTGAGATTGGATATTTATGAGCCGAGTCGAGTATTGGCTTGTATGGTCTCTCGGTCTTCTCTTTATGATCGTATCAAGGAGCATCAGTATGATGACCCCCATCTGCTTGTGCTTAAGGACACGGTTCAGCACGGTGATGCTAAGGAGGTCACTATTGGGGATGATGGTGCAATGAGGATGCAGGGCAGGCTATGTGTGCCCAATGTAGATGGGTTGCATGAGTTGATTCTCCAAGAGGCTCATAGCTCGCGGTACTCCATTCATCCGGGTGTTGCGAAGATGTACCAGGACTTGAGGCAACATTACTGGTGGAAGAGGATGAAGAAGGACATAGTGGAGTATGTAGCTCGGTGTCTAAATTGCCAGCAGGTGAAGTATGAGCATAAACAGCCAGGTGGATTGCTTCAGAAGTTAGAGATTCCGGAGTGGAAATGGGAGCGGATCACTATGGATTTCGTGGTTGGACTTCCACGGATCTAACGAAAGTTAGATGCAGTTTGGGTGATTGTGGATAGCTGACCAAGTCAGCTCATTTCCTTCCTGTGATGAGTACCTATTCTTCCGACGATCTAGCTCGAATTTATATCCGCGAGATCGTCAGGCTTCATGGCGTACCGGTATATATTATCTCTGACCGGGGTACGCAGTTTACATCATGGTTCTGGAGGGACATACAGCATGAGTTGGGTACTCGAGAGGAGCTGAGCATAGCATTTCACCCTCAGAAGGACAGACAGTCTGAGCGCACTATTTAGATACTAGAGGATATGCTTTGTGCGTGTGTGATAGATTTTGGAGGTTCTTGGGATCAGTTCTTGCAACTTGCGGAGTTTGCCTACAACAACAGTTATCAGTCAAGCATCCAGATGGCACCGTATGAGGCTCTGTATGGTAGGCAGTATCGGTCTCTAGTAGGTTGGTTCGAGCCGGGCGAGGCTAGATTATTGGGTACAGACTTTGTTCAGGATGCTTTGGAAAAGTTTAAGGTGATTCAGGATCGACTTCGCACAGCCAATCCAGACAGAAGAGTTATACGGATCGGAAGGTTCGTGATGTTACATTCATGGTTGGGGGACGGGTCTTGCTCCGGGTGTCACCTATGAATGGTGTTATGAGGTTCGGAAAGAAGGGCAAGTTGAGCCCAATGTTTATCGGCCCATTTGAGGTGTTGCGACGTGTTGGGGAGGTTGCTTATGAGCTTGCCTTACCTCCCAGCCTAGCAGGAGTTCATCCAGTATTCCATGTTTTGATGCTCCGGAAGTATCACGGCGATCCGTCTCATGTGTTGGATTTTAGCTCAGTCCAGTTGGATAAGGATTTATCTTATGTTGAAGAGCCGGATGCTATTTTGGACAGGCAGGTTCGAAAGTTGAGGTCAAAGAACATTGCTTCAGTGAAATTTTAGTGGAGGGGTCAGTCGGTCGAGGAGGCTATTTGGGAGAACGAGCATGATATGCGCAACCGTTATCCTCATCTTTTCACCACTTCAGGTATGTCTCTATACTCGTTCGAGGACAAATGATTGTCTTAAAAGGGGGAGGATGTAACGACCCGGCCAGTCGTTTTGAGAGATATAGCCCCGATCCCCTATTTATTATTTTTCCCGTATCTCTTTCTGCTTATGTGACTTGCCGGGAGGCTTTAGTTATGTTTTCGGAGTGTTTTGGGATACTTAGTCCCTAAACGGTAGCTTAAGTCTTAGGATTTTTTATGTAGTTGGAACTGCATGAAGACGACTTGGAAATAGAGGTTTGTCAGTTCTGTTAGCTCCGTAGGGTGATTCTGGACTTAGGAGCGTATCCGGACTGTGATTTGGAGGTCCATCGTTGATTTAAGCTTGAATAGGCGAATGTCGAATTTTTGGAGATTTTGACCGGTAGTGGACTTTTTGATATCGGGGTTGGATTCTGATTCTGGAAGTTGGAGTAGGTCTGTATGGCTGAATATGACTTGTGTGCAAAATTTGAGGTCAATCGGACGTGGTTTGATAGGTTTCGGCATCGGGTTTAGAAGTTTGAAGTTTTAAAGTTTATTAAGTTTGAATCGGAGGGTGATTCGTGTTTTTAGCGTTGTTTGATGTGATTTAAGGGCTCTACTAAGTTCGTATGGTGTTTTAGGACTTTTTGGTATGTTTGGTTGGGGTCCCTGGGGCCTTGAGTATGTTTCATATGCTTAACGGATTAAAATTGGACTTAGGCAAAAGGATGAAGTTTTCTGATTTCTGGTGTTTTGCACCTGCGGTGGGGAGACTGCAGGTGCGGGATCGCACATGCGCAAGGTCTATCGCAGAAGCAGAGTTGGGTAGGTGCTCAGGGGTCACAGGTGCGAGGCAATTTTCCACATCCGCGATGCCCACGGATGCGCCAAAGGAGCGCAGGTGCGAAGTGAGACCGCAGAAGCGGACCAGGTTCCGTAGGCGCGCACACGTAGGTGTGGCCCCTTTATCGCAGATGCGGACCCAGCCCCCTTAAGTCATTTCCGCACCTATGAGGGAAATTCCGAAGGTGCGGCATCGCAGGTGCGGCGTCGCAGGTGCGACTAGAGGTCCGCAGGTGCAAGATCGATGAGCAGAAAAGGGGAAAATTTTGAGGGTCTAATCTCATTTTCATTTTGGGTCTTTGAGAGCTCGGATTGAGGCGATAATTAAAGGATTTTTCAGAGAGAATTTTGGGGTAATGATTCTTAACTCGTTTATGGTTATATTCCGCTAATCTATAGTTAATTTCATCATTTATTTAAGGAATTTGTTTGAGAAATTTGGAGAAAATGGGAGAAGTTCTTCAACTACGTTTTTGAGTTTTCATTGGGATTTTGATATCGGATTTGGTTAATTTTGGTACGAGTGAACTCGTGAGTAAATGGGTGTTCATATTTTGTGACTTTTACCTGATTCCGAGACATGATCCAGGGTCAACTTTTTGGGGGCAATTTTCTAATTTCTTGTTTTAACTTTGATTTCATTAATTAGATTAGTTTCTTATAGTTGTATTTATGGTGTGTAATTGATTTTGGCTAGATTTGGGCCATTCGAAGTCGGATATTCGTGGAAAAGGCATTGTTACCGATTGATTGAGCTTGGTTCGAGGTAAGTGGCTTGCCTAACCTTGTGTGAGAAAAATCTCCTTAGGATTTGGTACTGTTGTGATATGTGAGTGCCGTGTACGTGAGGTGACTAGTTCGTACATAGGCTATTTGTTGTAAAACCCGATTTATTTTATTGAGTGGCAACCTATTTTTCCTTTAATTTGAGTTTTACCGTTTAAATGAGTATTAGTCTGTTTTCATTCTTAATTAAGCTATTCCAATATATGTAATTATCCTGTTTAGTATAATATCGCATGTCTATATGCTTTAACTGCTTATTTGAACTCTGTGAAGCATGCCTAGTTGATTTCCTGTTTTTCCTTGTTCTTTATCAGTATAACTGTAGAAATCTTGCAGTTAACTGTTGTATTTATCGGTTTGAGCTATGTGTTTACTTTTGGGACTACGAGGTGGTACCTCGGGAGTTCTCCCTATCTATTTACTTTTGAGACTACGAGGCGGTTCCTCGGGAGTTCTCCATGTACATTTACTTTTGAGACTACGAGGCGGTTCCTCGGGAGTTCTCCCTGTACATTTACTTTTGAGACTACGAGATGGTTCCTCTAGAGTTTTCCCTGCACATTTACTTTTGAGACTACGAGGCGGTATCTCGGGAGTTCTCCCTGCACATTTACTTTTGAGACTATGAGGCAGTACCTCGGGAGTTCCCCCTGTATATTTACTTTTGAAACTACGAGGCGGTACCTCGGGAGTTCTCCCTATATATTTACTTCTAAGACTACGAGGCAGTACCTCGGGAGTTCTTCCTGTATATTTATTTTGGGATTACGAGACGGTATCTCAGGAAATCCCCTATTGTTTACTCCTATGTGTTGTACGGTTGCCTTGTTGTGTTTCCTTTTGTTAAATTCTAGTCTCTTATTATACTGTATATTCTCCTGCCTTATTTATTATTTACCAGTGGGCCTGACCTGACCTCGTCACTACTCGACTGAGGCTAATCTTGGCACTTAATGAGTATCACTGTGGTGTACTCATGCTACTCTTCTGCACATGTTTTCGTGTGCATATCCAGGTTCATCATACCAGCCTCGCTATTAGTTGTGCATTTGTTGCTGTTCCGGAGATTTCAAGGTACATCTGCTCGCGTCCGCAGACCTAGGAGTCCCCCTCTATCCTCCCCTATGTCAAAAACTTCCTGTGTTCCTTTTATTAGACTCTGGTGTATAGAGATGCTATTTTCCTTTTGTAGCTTGTGACTTACAATGTTTCGGGTTTTGGGAAGACTGTTTATTTATAGAGTATTGGTTATTGTACATGCCGAGGGGCATTGTTACGAGTTATTCAGTTATCCACTACTATTTGTTGCCAAGTTTTACTTTCGTTTTGTTATTTTCCGCAATTTGTTAGGCTTACCTAGTTGTAGAGACTAGGTGTCGTCACAACCTTATATGGAGGGAGTTTGATAATACACTACCGAGGTTGTACGGTCCGATCCATGAATGCATCCCATATATATATATATATATATATATATATATATATATATATATTTGTCGAGGCGTTCGGCCCGATCCACAGGAATAGGGAAACTCTTCGGATTTCAAATCTCTCATATACAGCTCTGAGGTAAACCCATGAAAGAATACAATTTCCATCAATAATTAAACATTTTTGCCAACTCTCTAAGTAATGAAGTTCGGTTTAACATAATCTTTAACCAAGTTTTTCTCATTAATGCAAGTAATTAATCTAACAAGTTGAATCCAAATAGTACAAGTAATAGCATAATAAACGCCTATGTCTACCCGGACATAACATGAATTCTAGCTACGCAAGGACTTCCGTCACTTCATGCGTACATAGCACCCAAAATTAGTAGCAAATAGTAATTTAAACACCTATGGGGTAAATTCCCTCTTACAAGGTTAGGCAAGAGACTTACCTCATTTCCAAGTTCATTTTCCGGTCCACAAACCACCCTAAAGGCCTCAAATCTGTGCCGAACAATCCGAAACAAGCTAAATATTGCATAAATTAATCAATATACACTCAAACGTTCATAATTTAGCTATTAAAGTGTTTACCCAGCCCAAATTTGAAGATTCCTAAAATTCACACCGGGCCCACGTGCCCGAATTTTGGAATGTTTCGAAGATAAATGTCACACATAACCTCAGGAATCCAAATATATAATTTCTACTCAATTCCATAATCATTTTCGTGGTCTAATCCCATTTTTATCAAAAATTTAGGTTTCCCACTAAACCTATAATTTTCACAATTTATCTGTTAAAATCTACCCAAAATCCATGTATTAAGCTCACATTAGTAGTAATTACTTACCTTACGATGATAGGTGAAAAATCCCTCTCCAAGTGCTCCATAATCGACCACCCCAAGTAAAAATGAGAGAAAAAGAACCCCAGTCCAATATAAATGCACCATTTCTGCCCCAGCAATTTTCGTACTTGCGACACAATAGTCGAACTTGCGACTCTGCTGCTGTGGAAAAAGTCATCGCAGGTGTGGTCCTAGCCAAGGCCAGCTCCCCTTGCTTCTGCAGAACAAAGCTAGCTTATGCGATCCCGATTCTGCAAAAAATTGGATCGCACCTGCGATCCCACACCTACCCCCATACTTGCGCTTCTGCGGAAAGAATCTCGCGCCTGCGGATGTGCACCTACGCCTAAGCTCCTGCACCTGCGAACCCAGGCTTGGCTGGTCACTTCTGCTTCTGCGAACAAGGTGCCGCACCTGCACCCATTCCCACCGCAAGCGCGAACACACCAAATGCCAATAGCCTTTATCCATTCTCCCAAGTTCTAACATGTTCCGCACATCGTCCGAATAGCACCCGATTCCCTCAGGACTCATCCAAACATACCCACCAGTTCTTAAACATAGAACAGACCTGCTAGAAACCTCATAGCGCGTAAAGCAACATCAAAACTAAGAAGCGCACCCAAAAACCAAATCAAAACAAATTATGAACTTCAAACTTTTTAAATTACTCCGAACGCGCAGAATCATCCTTAAACTACTCGGGATGACACCAAATTTTACGTACAAGTCATAAAGCACCGCACGGAACTATTCTCAGGCTTCGAATCCCAAACGGACCTCGATAACACCAAAGTCTACTCCAAACCAAACTTAAAGAACTTGAAAAACCTTCAACGCACCAACTTTAAATATTAAGCGCCGAAACGCTCCCGGGTCATCCGAAACCCGATTCAAACACACGCCCAAGTCCAAAATCATCATAAAAACCTATTGGGACTGTCAAATCCCAGTTCTGAGGTCATTTACTCAAAATGTTGACTCAAATCAAACTTGGCCATTATAGGCTACTACTGAGGAACTAAGTGTTCCGATTTCAACTCGAACTCTTCCAAACCCCAAGTCAACCATCCCCGCAAGTCATAAAATAGCAAAGGCACATACGGGGAGTCTTAATTAAGGGAACGGAGATCTAAAAAGCAAAATAACCAGTCTGGTCGTTACAAATTCTATGCATAAATTAGTTCTACAAATTGTCTCAATCATCATTTTTTGGGAAATTTAGAAACAAAGATGTGAGTGCAAATATGGAACAAGAAAAATTTCAATACCTTCAGGATGGTACAACAAGTAAGCTGAAATATTCAGATTGCTTTAAAAGTCTTTCCCACTATTAGATCGACATTACCCTGGATGGGTCTCTTTTTGTGATAAGTTGAGGAGTGTTGCACCCTATTTTTCACTAGTCAAAACAAGATTTAACTTGTGTTTTCTTTGTTGTTGATGAAAAATAGTCGCCACCTAATATTTAAAGGTATACTAGGGTACCTATTTAACTACTAATGTTATATTTTTTATTAGTCTGCTAACCGGCGAGATTATGGGTAAGGGTTCTTGTTCTTCTAAGGGGAAGGTGTCAGGCGCCCTTTGAAATCTACCTGAGATAGCTCCATAGGTCTTCGACTAGATTTGGAATTAATTATTTATAGTATGCCTTAACTAGTGCTCTAAAGATATGGCTTACCGTACATTAGGACATAATTCTTACAAAGGAAGGGTGTAGTTTAAAAGGGTATGAATTTATATAGGAAAATAATGTTAGTGCATATATACTTGAAAAGAGATTTTGAAAGAGATATAGGATGTGTGTATTTAAGAAAGTATGTGAAAAGGAGAACTAAATTAAAACATTTGTTCCTAAAGTATGGAGGTGCATATTGTTCTAATGAGATGGGAGTAAGCCTAAGATGTACCTTGATCTTTTAGACTTGAAGAAAAACCATTTTTGAAAATCCTTTTGGGGCGACATCACTTCATTTTTTCGAAATGATGATTTCCCTTTTGAGAATAAAGCTTGCATTTCTAATCTGATTTTTCTTTTTGAAAGAGGAGCTGTCGTCTCTTACTAAGCTTTTGGGGCTTCAAAATCCTTTAAGAAAAAGTTAGCAAAAACACAATAATTTTATGATATAAACAACTTATAATTAGCGAACGGGAGATTAGTTACTAACTAATTCTTCTTTTAATCCAATGTTATTTCAGGCTTGCCTAAATTTTATATGACTCAAGATAAAAAGTAAAGCATTCAATCCAATATATAATTGTTGTATACATGTGAAATAAAATAACGACAAGAACGTAACAAAATGCAACAAGGCAATAAAGCTAAGGCGACAAAGCAGTAAATAATAAAAAGTTTAAAGGAGAGGATTGGACTCTGGTATTTGAGCCTCAAAGAGGCAGGCCCAGCAGTAATAGGGACGGCGATAGCTGACTTCGAATTTCCAGAAGTATATCAATGCTGAACTTGGGCCTGAGTTTTTCAAGAACTCAGCAGGCACAAACAAATGTACATGTTCAAAAAAGGAAAGAGAAGGTCATTAGATACATATTTTATACATCAATCATACATGAAACACATATGTAAATGATTGGAGTAAAATATTACAGACTATCAATACTCAACTAATATGAGAACTTATACCAATGTGGCAGTTATATATGGTAAATAATTTATATTGAAAACCTTTCGTTGTTATTAAACACTAAACCCAAAGAGAATAACAAATATCAATGAATTAAGGGCTAAAGAGAGAGTTCCACTCAAGGTCTATGCCCCCTCCCCTCCCCCCTTGAATCCCCGACACTTCAAAGTTTTCGAGGGTCTCAAAGCCCAGGGCAATGCTTGTGCCGGGGAGAGCAGCCCAACATAGAGTTAAACTCTACTCCAAAATACCCCTAACTACTAACGACTCATTTTTTCCTATAGGTTTAAGTGGCAATGAGTCTCTTTCAATGTAAACCAACTACCATAATACACCCTACCACAAAAGTATACTTTCTCTTGGTAGAATAAGGACACAGAAACAGTTTCACTTTTTAAAACTATATTTCCAATACTAAGTGAATGAAACCACATCAAACAAATCTAAAGGCCATGTTCCAAACATACATAGTAGCAGGAACTCCATAATGTTACTACTAAAGGACCAAACACTTGGGATCACATTTAAAGATAGATAAAGAGCACACAATTTAGACATGCAGCTTGAGGGTACATAGACCTTAACGTTGATCACAGAATAACATGGACTTAGGATAATGGCATCACTTGAATCACTTGAGATCACAACCACAGATTCAGATAATGACACAAGTAGCCTATTGCACTCAACCAAGTAACAGTAAAAAAGAACTCTCCTCTGCACCAGGTTCAATCCAGAGCAACAAAGGAAAACACAAAGTCTAAATACAATACTCAAAAAAATGAAGCCATGGAGGATAAATAAAGTTCATTCCAAAACTTCCACACATACAGGGACTCCAATTAAGATTATGATTTCACAAGATCAAATAAGTCCCAAACGTTAGAGAAAGATTGATAGTATCATTAGGGAGTTGAGGAGAGGGAGATATCACATTTAACAAACTCAAATCAGCTACACAATATTAGTGAAATGGTTAAACATGATGGATTCATATTCAGACCATTAACAGGGTACAACTATAGTCTGGTTCACAGGAAATAAACTGATCATGGCAGACCCTACTGATATTCAAGGGAGAAATCATCCCAATAGGGTTGTTTACAAGTTGACAATTAGATATGAATATAAAACACATATAATGAAGATTCAGAGGATACTTAGGGATCCATTAACATTCATGAAAGCATTTTTATACTCAGATTCCATAGATCTTAACTTAGTGTGGCAGGGTTATCCTTATGAATTTCATATATTGCTTAGCTAGACCATCTAATAACACCCCAAATTCAGAATGACATGACTAAAGAATATGGCATGTTAAACATGGAGAATGTAATAATACCACTAAATATGGCATAATAGAGCTTAAAGGATATGGCATGGTGAACAAGGAAAATCTAAGTAAGGTTGCAGGATTTTAGAAGGATGCTACAGACTACAGCAGGATAGAACTCAGGAGAACATAATAGGATGGGTTATGAAGGCTTATAATAGAACATTCAGCAGAGCAAATATTAGGATATAGCATGGTGATCAAAAATTACAACAGAGCACTTAGTGAAACAAACTCAAAAGGCAACCTAAAGACCATAAGAGTTGCAACAAGGTATTAACAAAATCCACAATGCCACATCATCATTATAAGAGCTGCAACAATATTAACAGAGCTCAAAATGCAACAGGACATTAACAAGACTCAGAATATAATATGAAGGTTATAAGAGAACATTTGAGCAAAGTCTAAGGTTTTAGGCAAATGTAAGAAATCGGCAAGTTAATCAGCTCAAACAAATACAGAGAGGAAGTTACTAAGACTATACAGCTATTTAGTTAACATTAAGCAGATACAACAGCCTATCATAAGTCATCATAACGAACAAACAAATAATTAAGGGCCAAGTAAACATGATAGACTAAATAGTTAACCAAGAGAACAATAACATACTTGCGATTTTAAACGAAACAATTAAATAGAAGGTGGAGGTATACTAATCTCCTATTGACCAACAAACCAAACAAGATTTTTGCTCAAGCCGTGTGAGGACCAAGGTTTCAATCTCTTGAGCAGTGAAAGAACTCGAAAATAAGAAAGAATAGAACTAATTAGAAAAGAAAGACTAAGCTTCTAAATCATATAAGATTTTTATTTATGTAAGCTAGATAGGTCTGGTTGGTGATTATAGGTGATGTTAGGTGAGAGCCATCAGGGCTCTATTTAAAGTGACATTTAATGGCTTAGAGTTTCAGATTCAAACTAGGATAGTGGAAGATGATAGAAGGTAGATGATGTGAGCAATGGGAAAAATCTAAAGAGACAGAGGGAGAAATGATGAAACTTTTACCTGAGAGAGGAGGACTGCCTGTTGAGAATAAAATCCATCAGATAAAGGCCCAATGTCCAGAGGTCTCTGCGATTGACCTATGGACCAAGAATAATGATAATGATACTGTAAATGGCCATGCATGCCACCAATTTTGACAGAGCACAAAGAATCCTGAGGATTTGACCTAGTACTGATTAGTCTAGAGTTTCGAATTAGGATTTCAAAATCCAATAAGTAAGAAAAATGAAATAAAACCTAAAACTTCACAACCTAGGGACGAGGCGATTTGATTATGCCAGTTGGGTTTGAGAACCAAACAAAAATGGTGCTTCAATTTTACTGGCCATGTTCTGGTGTTTCAGATTTGAAGAACAAAAAGGAAAGTCAACAGGATTTGTGGATGGGAAAGCAGGGAAGGACGATTTGATCAGGGATTTTACGACCTTACACTAATTTGTGCAAGATTTTTTGATTGATGTTCATGGAGGACTTGAGAGAGGAGAAGACGAAAGGGGAAATGGGGGATGGCTATTTGGGGAAAATAAATTAGGGTTGGGGAGTGGGGTTTGGCCGTCTCTGAGTTAAGAGTGAGAGACGAGATGTCACGACCCAAAAATCGCACCACAGGTGTGATGATGGCACTTAGTCTCTAAGACTAGGTAAGTCGATTACAATTACATTTCAAGCCTTTTTTTTAATTCAATACATTTGTCAAAACCAACAGCGGAAACAAATATGAGAAACCTCCCAAGACTGGTAATACTGATTCACGAACTCTAACTGAATACATGAAATCATCTTAAGGATCGAATACTCAATACTGTTTGAATAATAATTAACTGTACAATAAAATGAAAAGACTCCAAGGAACTACGACGACCAAGCAGCTCTACCTTGAATCCTCGTGATCCCACTCTAACTCTGTTCGAGTCTGATATCTTTAATATCTGGCTCTGCACAAAAATGTGTAGAAGTGTAGTATGAGTACACCACAGACGGTACCCAGTAAGTATCAAGACTAACCTCAGTGGAGTAGTGACGAGGTACAATCAAGACACTCACTAGTCTAATAACCTGTGCAATATAGTATACAAAAATAATAGAAAACAAATAGCAATGATGACAACACTAATCAACCAATGATATACACAGCAGGGCAACAAGAACATCATTAATACTGCTCAACAAATAATGAATACAAGAACAACCAATTAATCAAGTCCTTCAAATATAAATCTTTCTCCTATATACTTTTTCAAATAATAATCTTCAAGATATAATACTTTCCAATAAATATATTTCGAATATACTCCCTTCAGTAAATATCTTTCAAATGTAATTCTTTTAAATAAATCTCTTTCAAATATAATTCCTTCAAATAAATATCTTCAAATATAATTCTTTCAAATAAATATCTTCAAATATAATGCTTTCAAATAAAAATCTTTCGAATAAAAGTCACCGTGTGACATAGCATTTCAAAATCATAAAATACAGGTCTCAGCCCACTTTCATATTTCCATGGCACCTCGTGCCAATCTCTCTATCACAACCGCACGGACAACTCACGTGCCAATATCATCATCATTTACTCTCGGCACCTCGTGCCCACATTTCATATCACAATTGCACGGACAGTTTACGTGCTAATATTATTATTATTTACTCACGGCACCTCGTGCCCACATTTCATATCACAAGCGCATAGACAGTTTACGTGCCAATATCATCATTATTTACTCACGGCACCTCGTGCCTACATTTTATTTTATAATCCACCTGGCAATAGCCACAGGCTCCCAATTTCAACATAGATCAAACTATTATCAATTTACCAACAACAAGACAAATTCCACCAGATATAAAAATAAACACAAGGAAACTCACAATATCACATACAAATTACTAACACAATAACTCTACATCATCACGTATCATCCCTGACAATAGCCACCCTTATCTCTCCTATAGCCACCCTTATCACTCCTATAATAGCCTCCCTTATATCTCCGCTATGACAATATCAATAGCCACCATTATCGTTCCTATAGCCACCCTTATCTTTTCTATAGTCACCCTTATAATTCTGCCCAGACAATATCCCAACACACATAACAACAGTGAAATACCACTCTTATACCCACATAATATCAACAGTGGAATATCACTCTTATATCCTCAAAATAATAACTCAAATAACACAACAACTTACACGGAATATTATCACGACAACATAACAAAATCAACTCATATCACAATTTTCCAATGGCCACAACCAATTCCAAAGATATAACAAAATCAATTAATTTCACAACCAATAGTCCAAGGCTCCACACAATTATATAAAAACCTCAAAACCACAACATGGATGGAAAATGCTAAGTATAGGGCAATGCCTTCATTAATCCAAATTTTTGGTAAATATACTACACCTCTTCTTAAGCTTATTTAATTAATTATTTGCAGAGGAAAAATCCATAATGAAATTAAATTCCAAGAAATATCAAATCATCAAATTCACGGAATTCACATAAATATACAAGTAATAATTCCATCAAATTATCATATAAAAACAAATTTAGCGAATGCGAATTGAGGCATGGCAAATAGATGATTTAATAAATGCCAACAATTATCTAGTTTACTACACAATATGCCTAAGAATTTATCCCAATATATTTTGCATATATAAGCCCGAGTACGTACTCGTCACCTCACGTACACGGCTTTTTATATTTCACAAATGACACATAAGACTCGATGCCTAAGGGGTAATTCCCCCACTCAAGGTTAGGCAAGATACTTACCTCGACGATACTAAGTCAATGCTTTTAAATGATCTTCGCGAGTGAAGCCACCTCCGGATGGCTCAAATCTGAAATTCGCCCCTTAATAATACTACGATGATCCACCACACTAAAAAAAATTCAATCTACAATAATGCAACACAATTGCACCAATATTAGTAATAATTACCAGATTTTTGGTCATTTAGGCATTTTATCAAATACCTAGAGTACATAGCATTTTACTACCTCTAGTAATAGTGTTTTTTCATCCAACAATCCCTCCTTCCCACCAACAAGAGATACTAAACCATCATTTGTCTAAAAATAACCTTCTTTCGCACCATTAAAATCATCAATGAATTCACATCCACCCAATTGTTGCTAATCAATTCATCACAAAATCACTACAACACCCAATAATCTAGTTTAAGTATTTATGGCTTCCAAGCACCATCCAATAAGTGTTAATACTTATTTATTGCTCACATACTCATAATAAATCCATACATGTAAGTCTAAGGGTGAAAGATTACCTTTTTGGAAGAAATCTTGCAAAACTCTCCTTTGAGTTCTTGAAGAAATTTCTTGAAGATCTAAGTATTTTATGTGTAGATTTCATCAATACTAGTGTAGAAATGATAGAATTTCATACCAATATAATGGGGATTGCTTACCTTGAAGAATAGAGGAGTTGGTGGTGTTCAGAGAGTAGAGGAAAACTCCAAAATTTGTCCAAGATGAATGGGGGAAATGAACCCCCGAAATGAGTACTTAAAAGAAAAGCTTCAGGTGGTAGCGTGACAGGTCTAGTGCCAAACCTCTATAATGCATTGGTTTTCAAAGTTGCTGAGAGGGATGGCGTGACATAATCCGCATGTTGCACTGACTCTAGCATGCTCCCAGTTGTTTTCTTTTCAATTTCTTGCTTCTCTACTCACCCTCATTTGATACCTTGTTATGATATAGATCTGAATCACACATCGGGGTACTCGGGACCCCGTTCGAATATACCAACAACTCTCGAAACATAATACGGACTTACTCGGAGTTTCAAATCACGTCAAACAATATCGAAATTACAATTCACACCTCAATCCATACTTGTGAGTTTCATATTTTTCAATTTATAAAACTCGTGCCGAAACGTATCAAATGAGTCCGGAATGACTTCAAATTTTTCACACGAGTCATAAATGATATAATAAAGTTATTTAAATTTCCAGAATCAAAATTCGATCTCATTATTAAAAATTCAACCTTCGGTCGAACTTTCCAAAAATCTTCTATTTTTCAACTTTCGCCAAAATACGTCGAATTATCCTACGTACTTCCAAATCCAAATCCAAACATATGCCTAAGTCTGAAATTATCATACGAAGCTATTGACATCATCGAAATTCCATTCTGGGGTCGTTTGCTCAAAAGTCAACTCTCCAGTCAACTCTTTCCATTTAAGCTTCTAAATAAGAATTGTTCTTCCAATTTAATTCCACATCTTCTGAAAACTGAACTCGACCACACCCGCGGGTCATAATGCATATTCCGGAGCTTCCCGTGACCTTTAGTCGCTGAACAAGGCGTATATTTTTAAAATAAAAAATCGGGTCGTTACACAAGATCTGGGCCGTTGGATCTAATGATCAACGACCCTGATAATTTGGGCACTTAAAGGTTTTAAAAGATTAAAAAATAAAATATGAGAGCTTTTAGATCTTCTATTTTCAACGGCTGAGATTAAATCGAATAGGATGTTTAAAATTAAAGGAGAAACGGAGATAAAATGAGGGCCGTTGATTTGTAGGATGGACGGCCCAGATTGATTGTGTTTCTTTTGTGAGTGATAGAGATAGACGGCGTGGCGTGCTGTCACGACCCAAAATCTAACCATGGTCATGATGGCGCCTATCGTGTTACGAGGCAAGCCGATTTCCCAAAATATTACTGCTAAATCGATTATAAGAATTTAATACAACAATACCAACATTTGAATTTTTCATAAACTAAATCAACTCTAAATATAATATAGAAAATACGGAAACGAGCCTCAAATATCAGGGTGTCACTAAGTCATGAGCATCTAAAACTATGAACTAAGATATATAAGCTGTCTAACTGTCCAAAAGAAGAAATGATAAAAGGAGTAACAAGGTCATGCGGACACTAACAGCTACCTTGCAGTCTCCAAAGACAGCCGGCCTGAACTCAACGATCGCCGCCTTCTAACTCACCTGGATCTGCACATAAAGTGCAAGGTGTAGTATGAGTACAACCGACTCAGTAGTAACAGAAATAACTAAGGAACTGAGCAGTAGTAATGAGCTAAGCAGAATAATCAAATTATTATTTCCACAATTAAGTACAAACAGGATTAGACATGTAATTTCATAAATCAGTAAGACTACAAGGAAAATTAATAGGTAAATGCAGCAATAGCAAAAGTAAATGCAACCTCACAGCAATGTCACTCCATCACTCAGCACTCGCACTCAGCACTCAACGCTCAACACTCTGCGCTCACTGAGGGTGTGTACAGACTCCGGAAGGGCTCCCAAAGCCCAAGCACTAAGCACGGACAACTCACGTGCCATCATATCAATACATGGATCTGCACGGTCAACTCATGTGCTATGCGGACAACTCACGCGCTATGGTATCAATACCTAAACCCGTACGGTAAACCCACATGCTACGCGGATAACTCACGTGATATGGTATTAATATCCTCACAACCAGGCCCTCGGCCTCACTCAATCATGTACCTCACTAGCCTCACCATCATTAACAAATAAGGGAACACAGCCAACATCAAGTATCACAGCATATTAGCAAATAATAGAGAATGAGGTAAACATGTACAATAAGTTTTATGACTGAGTACAAATAATGTGAGCATTAATAAAGCCTAAGCATGATCTCTAACATGAAGGCAGATAAGTTCAACAACAAGTAACTATGTAAATACAGATGATGGCCATGAGGCCTCACGGGACGGACCAAGTCTCAATCCCTCGAGGTATACACCTACACGCCCATCACCTAGCGTAGGTATCACCTCCAAACAATCACACGATATCAAATTCTCGGGGTTTATACCCTCAAAGCCAGAGTTAAAACTGTTACTTACCTTAACAGTGTAAAATCCTACTCCGGGATGCCCTCGCCTCTGGACTCGGTCTCCAAAAGCTCCGAATCTAACCAAAAATCAGAATACTACTATCAACATAGTCTAAAGAATCGAATTCCACAATAAAAACTATATAAATATGCCAAAAATTTGAAATCAGTCAAAAATGAAAGAATAATAAACCTCGTTCTCTCCCGAGTCTAACCATATAAAATTCATCAAAATCGGACTCCGTTTGGTCCCTCAAATCCTCACTTAAACTCTCCAAAACTCAAACCCTAACTCCCTCAATTTCACTTTGAAATCATCAATCAAATCCCAAAAACGAAGATGGATTCATGAAATATAACTAAAACTGAGTAGAGAACACTTACCCCAATCCTTATGGTGAAAATCGCCCCCAAAATCGCCCAAATCCGAGCTCCCCAACTCAAAATATGACCGAATGAACAAACCCTCATTTTATATATTTTTCTGCCAGCTATTCTGCCTCGTTTCTCGTGACAAACGATCCCCAAAACTAGCTTTTTATGCCTCCAATGGATTCCTTGTAAAATTTTATTCATGTTAGGCTTTTGAATCACTCAATTTGACCTTATAATGAAGGAGATATGTAGGTTTTAATATTTGCAAATCGTGCAGATTTTTAAATACACCGTCAGTGGTAATTGCGTAATTAATCTGAAAAATCTGACACCCTAATTCTTAGTAAAATGACCATAACATCCTCATACGATGTCCAAATTTGATGATTCTTTTTGCTACGGATCCATAATTACGATACTGATCCAATGTTTCAATCAAAAAAGAAATCGAAGCTCATTTGTTCAATATGATATCATTTATGCTTGAAGAAACGGCGTCGAAACATAAAAAAAAAACGAGCGCAACACAACCCAAACCTATCTGAAACTCACCCGAGGCCCTCGGTACCTCAATCAATAATTCCAACAAGTCATATATCACTACCTGAACTTAGTCAAACCTCCGGAACACTCAAAACAACACCAAATCAACCTCGAATTCAAGCCTAAGAACTTCTAAACTTTCAAAATTCGCCAACGACGCCAAAACCTATCAAACTGCGTCCAAATGACCTCATTTTGCACACACGTCACAAATGACACTACGAACCTACTCCAACTTCTGGAATTTCATTCCGACCCTGATACCTAATTTTTCACTACCGACCAAAATGGCCAAATTTCTAACTTTCACCAATTCAAGCCTAATTCTACCACGGACCTCCAAATTACATTCCAGGCACACTCCTAAGTCTAAAATCACCCAATGAGTTCATTTATTCATAAGTCAACTTCCGGTTGACTTTTCTAACTTAGCTTTCTAACTAAGGGACTAAGTGTTCATTTCACTCCAAAACTACTTCGGACCCAAACCTACCAACTCGATACAACTCAACACATCTGAACAACATATAAAGAAGCAGAAATGGAGAAACAAGGCTATAACTCTCGGAACGACTGGCCGGGTCGTTACATCCTTCCCCTCTTAAACAAACGTTCGTCCTCGAACGTGCCAAGAGTTGTTCTCAAACCCATCAAGAACTCTCTCCGAACCCCAATGGCACAAAACCAATCCGTCAAGACTGAATCCTTCTAACTCAACCAAGCTACACAGACCACCAAAAACCCAAGGACATTGCCACAAAACACCTATAGAACTCATTACCTCATACATACCCAAAGAACTAATCATACCCATTACCATGCCGATCCAACCTACTACCAAGCTGTCCTATCTATTCGAGTCCCTTCTGAATTACCTTCAAATTGATACTTCGCCCCGCCATAACACCATAATCCTCAACCCAGACTCACCACACGAGATCCAAGCATAAAACCACACCGGACTAAGGCTCATAAGCCGCTGAATACTCTCTTAAATATACCCAAAAATACCACAAGCACACGCTCACAAAATCAACACCTCAGTGCTCAAGCTACAGTCAAAACTCGGCCTCATGTCCTCCAGATAGGCCTGACATCAACACACAGAAATCACATCTCGCACCTCATCCAGGGAATCACAAGCCGTCGATGTACAAATGATACCGAGTGCCCATGTGCGCATACGAATGCGTGAAAGGAATTCAAAGAGTTACACTTCAAGCTGAATCAATACCGCACGAAAAGAATTCAAGAATGTGAAATTTTTCTAAAGGTTCTGCAGCCTCTCGAAGATAAGTACAGACGTCTCCGTACCGATCCTCAAGACTCTACTAAACCCGCTCATGACTCGTGAGACCTATGTAACCTAGGTTCTAACACCAACTTGTCACAACCCAAAATATAACCATGGTCGGGATGGTGCCTATCATGTTACAAGGCAAGCCTATTTCCCAAAATATTACTACTAAATTGATTATAAGAATTTAATAAAATAATACCAACATTTGAATTTCTCATAAACTAAATCAACTTTAAATATAATATAGAAAATACGGAAACGAGCCCCAAACATCAGGGTGTTACTAAGTCATGAGCATCTAAAACTATGAACTAAGATATATAAGCTTTCTAACTGTCCAAAAGAAGAAATGATAAGAGGAGTAACAAGGTCCTGCGGACGCTAGCAGCTACCTTGCAGTCTCCAAAGATAGCCGACCTGAACTCAACGATCGCGCCTTCTAACTCACTAGATCTGCACATAAAGTGCAGGGTGTAGTATGAGTACAACCGACTCAGTAGTAACAGAAATAACTAAGGTACTGAGCAGTAGTAACGAGCTAAGCAGAATAATCCAATTATTATTTCCACAATTAAGTACAAATAGGAGTAGACAGGTAATTTCATAAATCAGTAAGACTACTAGGAAAATTAGCAAGTAAATGCAGTAACAGCAAATGTAAATGCAATCTCACAACAATGTCACTCCATCACTCAGCACTCAGCACTCAACGCTCAACACTCTGCGCTCACTGGGGGTGTGTACAGACTCCGGAGGGGCTCCCAAAGCCCAAGCACTAAGCACGGACAACTCATGTGCCATCATATCAATTCCTGGATCCGCACGGTCAACTCACGTGCTACGCGGACAACTCACGCGCTATGGTATCAATACCTGGACCTGCACGGTCAACTCACGTGCTACGGGGACAACTCACGCGCTATGGTATTAATATCCCCACAACCAGGCCCTCGGCTTCAATTAATCATATACCTCACTAGCCTCACCATCATCAACAAATAAGGGAACACAACCCACATCAAGTATCACAGCATATTAGCAAATAATAGAGACTGAGGTAAACATGTACAATATTTTCTATGACTGAGTACAAATAATGTGAGCATGAATAAAGCCTAAGCATGATCTCTAACATGAAGGCAGACAAGTTCAACAACCATTAACTACGTAAACACAGATGATGTCCATGAGGCCTCATGGGACGGACCAAGTCTCAATCCCTCGAGGTATACACCCACACGCCTGTCACCTAGCGTGGGTATCACCTCCAAACAGTCACGCGATATCACATTCTCCGGGTTTATACCCTCAAAGCCAGAGTTAAAACTGTTACTTACCTTAGCAGCGTAAAATCCTACTCCGGGATGCCCTCGTCTCTGGACTCGGTCTCCAAAAGCTCCGAATCTAACAAAAAATCAGAATACTACTATCAACATAGTCTAAAGAATCAAATTTCACAATAAAAACTACATAAATATGCCAAAAATCCGAAAATCAGTCAAAAATGGTAGAATAATAAACCTCGTTCTCTTCCGAGTCTAACCATATAAAATTTATCAAAATCGGAATCTGTTTGGTCCCTCAAATCCTCACTTAAATTCTCCAAAACTTAAACCCTAACTTCCTCAATTTCACTTTGAAATCATCAATCAAATCCCAAAAACGAAGATGGATTCATGAAATATAACCAAAAGTGAGTAGAGAACACTTACCCCAATCCTTATGGTGAAAATCGCCCAAATCCGAGCTCCCCAACTCAAAATATGATCGAATGAACAAACTCTCATTTTATATATTTTTCTACCAGCTATTCTGCCTTGTTTCTCATGACAAACGATCCCTAAACTCACTTTTTATGCCTCCAATGGATTTTTTGTAAAATTTTAGTCAAGTTAGGCTTTTGAATCACTCAATTTGACCTTATAATAAAGGAGATATGTAGGTTTTAATATTTACAAATCGTGCAGATTTTTAAATACACCGTCAGTGGCAATTGCGTAATTAATCTGAAAAATCTAGCAACCTAATTCTTAGTAAAATGACCATAAAATCCTCATACGATGTCCAAATTCGACGATTCTTTTTGCTACGGGTCCATAATTACGATACGGATCTAATGCTTCAATCAAAAAAGAAATCGAAGCTCATTTGTTCAATAAGATATCATTTATGCTTGAAGAAACGCCGTCGAAACATAAGAAAAACGAGCACAGCACAACCCAAACATATCTGAAACTCACCCGAGGCCCTCGGGACCTCACCCAAAAATTCCAACAAGTCATATATCACTACTTGAACTTAATTGAACCTCCGGAACACCCAAAACAACACCAAAACACCAAATCAACCTCGAATTCAAGCCTAAAAACTTCTAAACTTCCAAAATTCGCCAACGACGCCGAAACCTATCTAACCACGTCCAAATGACCTCAAATTTTGCACACACGTCACAAATGATACTACGAACCTACTCCAACTTCCGGAATTCCATTCCAACCTCGATACCTAATTTTCCACTGCCGACTAAAATCGCCAAATTTCTAACTTTCGCCAATTCAAGCCTATTTTTACCACGGACCTCCAAATTACATTTCGGACACACTCCTAAGTCTAAAATCACCCAATGAGTTCGTTTATTCATAAGTCAACTTCCGGTTGACTTTTCTAACTTAACTTTCTAACTAAGGGACTAAGTGTTCATTTCATTCCAAAACTACTCCGGACCCAAACCTACCAATTCGATGCAACTCAACACAGCTGAACAACACATAAAAAAGCAGAAATGGGGAAACAAGGCTATAACTTTCGGAACGACTGGTCGGGTCGTTATACGTACTCTGATTGGTTTTCATAGAGTGGCAAGGATTGCCAACTTGGAATGAAGGGATCTTTTTGGATGGTTCAGCTGGCGATTGGGCCTATGTGTTGGGCTAATTTTATTTCAAAAATAGTCAATTTGTGTTTAATTGGAGATTTGCAATTGTAGCCATTTGGTCTTCTCAACCCCTTTAAAATTGATTTAATTAAACATAATTAATTTCCAATAAAATATAGTAAATTATAATTATCAAATACACTACTAATTATTATGATTATTTGTAAAATACTTTATCTTCTAAATTATGATACTAATTTCGAATTATGAACATAGTGATCTATTTAATTAAAATCGAGAATTGACTTATTAAATTAATTATAAAACCTATGCGGTGCATTTTATTTTAATAATCTAAAAATGATAAGTACATTTGTAATTACATAATACTTATACTAAATGATTAATTTCAAAACTAATACTTAATTAATTTGCAGAAATAGATATTTATTGATGGAAAATACTTTCAAAATATTCATTGTAAATTATTAAGTATAAATAAATTAATTTTAAAAGGGGGGTCAAAATTGACCGTCAACAAGGAGTACTGAGGGATGATATGGGAAATTTTATATTGCCATTATGTATTCTAGCACAATGCAAGAACAATGCAGAAGCAGAAGCACATGTTGCAAGTTTGGTGCTAGCTAGTCCATTCAGAAGACTCCTTAAGTATAGCTCAGAATGATGGATTATTATAAGCAGTGAAAGCAAATTTCAGTATCAAATTCACATATAATCTAGACAACTAGTATATACGGAATTTCACGGTTTACCTCTTGAATCATGAATACAACCCTTCAGTCACATGAGCCTTCAGTCTCACATCGTCTCAATGAAATCTCAACCACCCGCACGATCACGATCTCTGAATATTCCATGATCTTCTACTGTGCTATCCAAATAATATCCGAAAATAATAATTTCGTGTGGGCGAAAATCTCTAGGAAAAATGGCTGAAATTTCGGCCACCATCTATTGCCTCCCTCTGGGTGGAAAAGCTTTTGTATTTATAACATAAGTTTTAAGGGTTAAAACCCTTTTTCAAAACCTGTTGGGTTTTCTTTTCCACCGAGAAAAGGATTCTTTTATTTCCGATTATTTTGGCATAGCAGGGAACACGGCATTTAATTAACAAGGCTTCCAATTATGGAATTAATTTTTATTTTTGAAATTAATATCCACCATAATAAATTATAAATTATTTCACTAAAAATTATAATTGCACTCCTTATTCAATTTCTAAATTCATCCATTAAATCTTATTAACTCCCCATATTAAGATTTAGATACTAATTAATTAAATTAAATTACTAACAATTTAATTTGGCAGAATAGTTTGAGAGACACTCGTACTTATCCCGTTTTGATATCCCGGTCCCCCTATTTTATAAGTTTTCATCTAGACACCTCACTTTGATCAAAACTAATATTTTAAGCACCTCTGACCATGAGTGTTGCTCACTTGCTTGACGTGTATGACACATCAGATCCACATCATTTGCCGTATCATTTTTTATATGCTTTCTACTAAAAAAGTTTTATTATTTTCTCTTTTCACATCATTAGCTTTATATGCCATCAAGCTTAGACCCAACAGCTCCCATTGTTGTCCACTCTATAAGCAATAAGACCCATCATAAAATGCACAAAATGGTGACAGTCTTTAACAAAACGGGACAGCCATTCAAGGCTATCCAAGTCATCCACCTATAGAAAAGAAACCTTCCTTTGTGTTTCAGTTTTAAGAACTTGCGTTTTGTGAACAATGTTATCTTCTCCCAGTTGTTATTTTTCTTTTTTGCCTTGGTTTGCTTTGTTTTCGACGAAATCATTAGAGAACCCAACTCCACTAATTAAATTGTCTGCACTTGAAAAGGAATAAGAATCATCACTTCAACAACCACTATCGCCGTCGCTCGAAGATTTCTGAGGATTCCTTCTCGCCGTTGCGGCACAATTCGCTGCAACGCTAATCTCAATCTCAATATCCAGTTTGTGAGTTCCTAACTGTAGTATGACAGTTTCCATTTGTGATTCTGGGGCATCAGTGTTTAATGGTGGGGGGTGATAAAAATGAAGGATGAGGGAATAAAAAAGAGATGGCTAGAAAGGGGATCACAGTGGAAAAGGGAAGGGATGAAGAAGATGGGAAAATGGGAAGGCTGATGAAGGGGAGGGAAAAGAATATTGACGGAAAAGGGGTTGGGAGAGGAACAGAAGACGAATTGGGGGATTTTTTAATTCCTTTTCCTTTTCTTTTTTATGTTATATTTTTCTTTTGATTTTATTATTATTTAAACAAAAATAATTGTTCTTCACTCGCTTTTAGAAGCGTGTATTCACACACTTTATCATACTCATTAAAATAAATGACACATAAGCTTGATCAACGGTTAGAAGTACTTAAAATATTAGTTTTGATTAAGTTGAAGTGTCTACATGAAAACTTATGAAGTAGGGGGATCGGGATGTCAAAACGGTGTAAGTATAAGTGTCTCTTAGGCTATTCTGCCATTTAATTTATTGATTATTTCTTTTAGACTTTCGTTTAACCTATTTCATGTGTCGGATATAAAATTCACCGGTCGAATTTATTTATTTATTTATTTATTTTTATTTATTTAAATCTCACCTTCACGGTGGGGGTTTAGGCATAACCCCGAACATGTATATTAGAATCCAAAATGAGAACACATGAAGAAGGGGGACATAAAACCTTACCTCTCCATCTAGATCAAGTAAGTTAGGCATCCCTAACTTTATACATATTGTTAGTGATAAAAATATATATGTTATCTCCACATCATGTACTGTAACATTTCCGAGAACAAAGAGAGATCTTAGTACAAAGACAACTAGGCTAAAGAAGTTAAATTTTCAAAATAAATTGGGAGAACATCTCCTAGTTACATGTGAGCGTAGACATAACCTTAGAAGAAATTCCCTTTCCTTTGTCTCCTGATCCTAAAATTAAGCATCTGGAGTTGATCCATCCTTGAGCAACCTCTAGCATCCCGTGGAAGGTTTTTCTAGTTATAGAAAAAAATAACATTCCATTTTGCATGTTGCTCGCAGCTTTATCAAGAACATCTGCTACAAAGTTTGCTTCTTTGTAGCAATGTTGGTTTTTGTATTGGTGAATTTGCAAACAATCCTTAATCTCTTCTATCCATTGAGACAATTCCCAAGGAATTCCATACTTTTCGGTTAGCATATTTACCACCAGTAGTGAGTCTAACTCCAAAATGATGTTACAATATCATTTAACCGCAAATAAAGCAGCATGACTTTCTGCTTTATTGTTAGTACAAAAATGGAGCTTTTTAGAAAAAGCCATAATTAAGTCTCCATTTCTATCCCTTACAATGCCTCCTATACCTGTTGTTTGATTTCCTAAACTACTGCTCCCATCTGTATTAACTTTAATCCAACTACTTGAGGGTTCTCCCATGTGAATGGTTTAATAGTTAAAGAAGGTCTTCTTTTGTCCAGTTCCTTGCAAAGAGTATACCAATTCCATTTCAAATCAATTTGTGCTCCAACTTTCTTCAAGTGTATCTTTAGATGGAAGAGAATTTCATTGCATATTCTCTCTATAGTTGGATATCCTCTACCATATCTTGCTCCACATCTAGCTTTCTAGATTTTCCAGTAGATATAAACTGGTGCTATGTGATACAAAATCCTGATATAAAAATTTGAGGTTGTTTGATTCTTCCATATGAGTGTTCTTATATAGAGACTTTGAGAATTTGAATGAAAACCTAAAGCCATGGAGAAGAAAGTCCATACTGCTCTAGCTTTAGGACTAGTATTGAAAACATGTTCAATAGTCTCTTCCTGTGGCTGATTGCTGCAAGAACACGTAAAAACCAGACATTGCCCAAATCTGAGGATAACTTCATCAACTGGAATTTGTTTCTTCCAAATCATCCACATTGAGAATGAGATTTTGAAAGGGATGTGTTTAATATAAATTTCCTTCCACATTTGTTGTTGTACACCTCTTTGTCTTAAAAGATCATAGGAAGTTGAGCAAGAGAAAAGACCACCAGTAGACAATCTCCATATTGCTTTATCCTTTCCTTGAGTATTTTCAATTTTGATTTCTCTGATGTGCTGAACCATATTGGTAAGAACCAATAACTCAAGGAAATCAATATTCCATGCTCTTTCTGTAATGCAGTCTTCCACCGAAAGATTGCCAGGGTTTTGAATATGTAGCAATTGTGCTAATTGACCTATGCCACTCCAATTGTCCCACTAAAAGGAGAGTTTTCCTTGTTGGACTCTTCACAAGATATGAGGCTCCCCTTGTTTCTAATGTCCATCAGCTCCCTCCAACAACTAGAATCAGCAGATTATTTTTTCTTGACTACTGGATGACTTTTTTGGAAATATTTATTGATCATGAATTTGGACCATAGATTATCGTGAGTCCTCAATCTCTAAAATGGAGCATGGATTCCATCAACTAACTATTATTTCGCCAATATACATAATTATTTTCTAATTTACTAGGCATATTGACTCATGAAAGAATCTAGCCTTTTAATAAATCAAAATAATAGTAATATACATAACTAATAATAATTATATCAAGATTAAGAGTGTAAGTACATTTAATGGCTAGAAAATTTATTTTATTAAGTCAGTATAAAATACTTATCTCTACTTTGTCTGTTCAATACATACAAAATATACTAGCACAAGAAGTTAAAATTAAACCATTCCCATAATCAAGATATATTATATTTAATCTTGTTCTATAATCATTCCTGATGGTTTGCCCAATTCCATCATTAGATTGTGAACTTAAACTTTATACTTCTAAGAACTGACGATTTAATCTTCCGTGTATAAGCTAAATTCTATACACTAAATCATCTACTATATAAACAAAGGACACAGACTAATATATGATCTATTTAAAATATTATTAAAATTGAATAAATAATTATTTCATAATAAATACTATATCCAAACCAAACCCATCGTTAATAGTATTATATCCCAGCACAGACTTTCATCAACGAAAAGGCTAGCAACTAAAGATTAAACTCAATTATAGAAGAGTTATTACTGTTAGTAATCTGTATTCAAAACCAGAAAATCAAAAGACGTTAGTTTAAGAAAACAAAAGCATAAAATTCCGAGCCCACAAGTTTCTTGTATGTCCTTAAGGAATTTAATCTGCTCACAGTTTCCTAAGATTTCAGATTAATTCCTCCCATGATAAAACGGAATAACTATTCTGTGATAGCGGCACTTCAAATTACAGAACTTCGACGAATGCAAATAGCGAAGCAAATCACACAAAATGCTTACGTTTTTGCTTTGGAAAACAATGCAGAATGCAGAAGATAGAGGGAAAATATTTTTAGATTTCGGTGGTGAAAATGAGGCTGAGCCTCTCTATTTATAGACAACAAAGTTGAGTCCCAACAGGTGCTAAGGTGCATGTTCGTTGATAAGGTGTCTGTTCAACAGAAAGTTTGAATTTCTGTTAAACGGAATATTTGGTCACGAATCTGACCGTTGGAAAATAATGCCGCGAAATTCCAAATTAATATTTTCCGTGCAAAAATATTAGGAAATGAAATATTAAATAACGGAAAAGAAAAATAAATTTGGTCCAAAATATTATCAATCAATCATATCAATTGACTGAATCCAAATTCAAATCCAAATCCAGAGCCAAAGTCGAAGTCGAGCTGAGCGATTGACGACGAAGACGACGCGAGGCTTGCTCTCTTCTCAACTCTTTAAGAACTAGAAGAAGTGCTTTTATATATAAGCACAAGAATTTTTGTCACGACCCAAAATCTAACCATGGTCGTGATGGCGCCTATCGTGTTACAAGGCAAGCCTATTTTTCCAAAATATTACTGCTAAACCGATTATAAGAATTTAATAAAATATTTCAACATTTGAATTTTTCATAAACTAAATCAATTCTAAATATAATTTTAGAAATACGGAAACGAGCCCCAAACATTGGGGTGTCACTAAGTCATGAGCGTCTAAATCTATGAACCAAAAAATGAAACTGTCTAACTATCAATACAATCCAAAAGAAGAAATGATAAAAGGAGTAACAAGGTCCTGCGGACGCTAGCAGCTACCTTGCAATCTCCACAGATAGCCGGCCTGAACTCAACGATCGCCGCGCTCTAACTCACCTGAATCTGCACGTAAAGTGCAGGGTGTAGCATGAGTACAACCACCTCAGCAAGTAACAGAAATAACTAAGGAACTGAGCAATAGTGACGAGCTAAGTAAAACAGTCCAATTATTTATTTTTTTCACAATTTAAAAATAAACAGGTAAATTCCATAACTCAGTAAATGCCACAAAGAAGTTTAACAGATAAATGCAGCAACAACACAAATAAATACAACCTCACAGCAGTATCACTCCATCACTTATCACTCGCACTCAGCACTCAATACTCAAAACACTCAACACTCTACGCTCACTGAGGGTGTGTACAGACTCCAGAGAGGCTTCCAAAGCCCAAGCGCTAAGCACGGACAACTCACGTGCCATCATATCAATACCTGAATCCGCATGGTCAATTCACGTGCTACGCGGACAACTCACGCGCTATGGTATCAATACCTGGACCCGCACGGTCAACTCACGTGCTACGCGGACAACTCACGCACTATGGTAATAATATCCTCACAACCAGGCCCTCGGCCTCACTCAATCATGTACCTCACTAGCCTCATCATCACCAACAAACAAGGGAACACAACACACATCAAGTATCACCGCATATTAGCAAATAATAGAGACTGAAGTAAACAGGTAAACTAATTTCTATGATTGAGTACAAATAGTGTGAGCATGAATAAAGCCTAAGCAGGATCTCTATCATGAAGGAAAACAAGTTCAACAACAATTAAACACATAACCACAAATAATAGCCCTTAGGCCTCACAGCCTCACGGGACGGACCAAGTCTCAATCCCTCGTGGTGCACACACACACGCTCGTCACCTAGCATGGGTATCACTCCCAAACAATCACGTGATGTCAAATCTCTGAGTTTATACCCTCAAAGCCAGAGTTAAAACTGTCACTTACCTTAACAGCGTAAAAATCCTACTCCGGGATGCCCTTGTCTCTAGACTCGGTCTCCAAATACTCTGAATCTAGTCATAAATAATTCGTTTTAGTCAATAAAATTTATTGGAATTAATTCCATAAGAAAATAATGATTCTCCATAAAAATCTGAAATTACACCCCAAAAATCACCCGTGGGGCCCACGTCTTGGAATCCGATAAAACTCACAAAAATTCAAACCCCCATCCAACCACGAGTCTAACCATACCAAAATTACTCAAATCCGACCACAACTCGGCCTTCAAATCCTCAATTAAAGTCTATGAATTTTTCTACTATTTTCAACCCAAAACACTAATTTGTTGATAAAAACAATAATAGATTCGTGTAATTTAACCAAAACCAAGTTAGAATCACTTAACCCATTGTTTTCTCTGAAAATCACCCAAAATTGCCTCAAATCCGAGCTCCAAATCGTCAAAAACTGAAAATGGGACAAAATCCTATTTTCAGAACTTAAACTCACTGCCCAGGCTTTTCTTATTCGCGAACGCGGTCCGTGCCTCGCGTTCGCGAAGCACAAAATGCCTCTGCCTCAATGCCTTCTACGCAAACGCGTTCAACCCATCGCGAACGCGATGCTTCGTTCCCCCTCACTACGCGAACGCGACATCCCCTACGCGAACGCGTAGACCAATTGCGTGGGGTCCTCAGCTGCTTCCTCTATTCTTCGCGAACGCGTAACACCTCTCGCGTTCGTAATGCACACCCAGTTCACCCTTCGTGAACGCGTGCTCCTCTTTGCAAACGCGAAGAGCAAATATTGCCAGCTTCTCAGTTCCTCTTCCCGAACGCGAGGCTCCACTCACGAACGTGATGAAGGAAACCAGATGGTGCATCAGAAAAATTCCAGCAGAGTTCCAAGTCCAAAATCCAACCCGTTAACCATCTGAAACTCACCCGAGACCCTCGCTACCTACACCAAATATACCAACAAGTCCTAACACATCATACGGACTTAGTCGCCTCAAATCACCTCAAACAACGCTAAAACCATGAATTACACCCCAATTCAAGCCTAATGAACTTCGAAATTTCTAATTTCTACAAACAACTCCGGAACCTATCAAATCACGTCCTATTGACCTCAAATTTTGCACACAAGTCATAAATGACATAACAGAGGTATTTCAATTTTCAGAATTGGATTCCGACCCCGATATCAAAAATTTAACCCCCTAGTCAAACTTCTCAAAACAAATTAAACTTTCGGCATTTCAAGCCCAATTCCTCTACGGACCTCCAAATAATATTTCGGACACGCTCCTAAGCCCAAAATTACCATACGGAGCTAACGGAACCATCATAATTCCAATCCGAGGTCGTTTACACATAGATCCATATCCGGTCCACTTTTCTAACTTAAAATTTTCAATTATGAGACTAAGTGTCTCATTTCACTCCGAGTTCCTTCAGGACCCGAACAAACTAACCCGATAAGCTATAAATCAATTGCAAGACATAAATTGAGCAGTAAATGAGAGAACGGGGTTATAATATTCAAAACGACTGGCCGGGTCATTACATTCTCCCCCTCTTAAACAAATGTTCGTCCTCGAACGAGTCTAACAGAAGAACCCTAAATCACATCATCTGAAGAAATAGCGTATGGCCTGACTAGGAGGGCATAGAAACGGGCCTGACCACCCCATGATCTGCCTCCCCCTCTCGGGCGACCCATAGCTGACTAAGCTCTGCCCCTAGCTGGCTGAACTCCACCCCTAGCTAGCTGGGCGGGTGGTGAGGTAACTGGTGCTGTAGTCGGAGGCTGAGTACTCTGCCGTGGAGTCCCACCCAATATCCTAGGGCAATATCTCGCAATGTGACCAAAATCCCCGCACTCGAAACAACCTCTCCTCTGACAAAACTGCTGCTCCTGATGCCCAAAAGAATTACCCGACGATACCTGGGGGGGGGGGCATAATGAGAACCATGTGCTGGAAATGCACTGAATGATGACTGACTTTGCTGAAATTGGTCATGCTGAAACTGACCTCCCTGAGGAGCACCACTGGAACCACCCTGGCCACGAGGCCTCTTAGCCTCCCTCTCAATCCTCTCCTGACCTCGGACCATCTTAATCTGTTGAGCAATGTTGACAACCTCATCAAAGGTAACCCCAGATACTCTCTCCCTGGTCATAAGCAATCGAAGCTGAAAACCGAGGCCATCTATAAACCTCCTGATCCTCTCTCGGTCTGTGGGAACCAACCAGACCGCATGACGAGCTAACTCAGAGAACCGCATCTCATACTGTGTAACAGACATCTCACCCTGGCGAAGCTGCTCAAACTGCCTACGCAGCTCCTCTCTGCGGGACTCGGGTACAAACTTCTCAAGAAAAAGAATAGAGAACTGCTGCCAAGTAAGGGATGCTGCGCCAACAGGCCTACGCCTCTCGTAAACCTCCCACCATCTGAGTGCAGCCCCAGAAAACTGAAAGGTAGTGAATGAGACCCCACAAGTTTCCAAAATACCAGCAGTACGGAGTATCCTCTGACACCTGTCCAAGAAATCCTGAGCGTCCTCTCTCTCTGTGCCACTAAAAGGTGGCGGCTGGAGTCTCCCAAACCTCTCCAACCTACGGTGATCATCCTCAGGCATAGCAGGAACCACATAATCCTGTGCAGCTGCAACCGGTTGGGCTAGTGGTGCCTCCGGTGTCTGAAGTCCCAGAACAACCTGCTCGAGTGTCCGAGCGACGGGAGTCTGAGTGCCTCCCCTAGCCTGAGAAGTGACTGCGGCCGCCGAAATAGAGACCGCCTGAGCAAGGCCGGTACACGTTGTCAGAATCTGAGCTAGGGCCTCCTGAAGGCCAGGAATCATAATAGGCACAGGTGGTGCCGGAGCTGGTGCATCAACAACTGGAATCCGGTCCTGTTTTGGGACAACCGGTGGATCTGTAGGTACTGCCCCAGTTGTTGTACGGGCTGCACCTCTACCCCTACCACGGCCTCTACCGCGGCCTCGACCTCTCGCGGCCCGAACTGGTGGCTGACCCTCTTGACCGGTAGCACGAGTCCTCACAATCTGTGAGAGAATGAAATACAGATGTTTAGTTACTAGAAAACACATAACGCACGATAAGAATCCAAGAATGTGAAATTTTCCTAAAGGTTCTACAGCCTCTCGAACATAAGTACAGACGTCTCCGTACCGATCTGCAAGACTCTAAAAAATCTGCTCATGACTCGTGAGACCTATGTAACCTAGGCTCTGATACCAACTTGTCACGACCCAAAATCTAACCATGGTCGCCTATCGTGTTACAAGGCAAGCCTATTTTCCCAAAATATTACTACTAAACCGATTATAAGAACTTAATAAAACATTTCAACATTTGAATTTCTCATAAACTAAATCAACTCTAAATATAATTTTAGAAATACGGAAACGAGCCCCAAACATCGGGGTGTCACTAAGTCATGAGCGTCTAAATCTATGAACCAAAAAATGAAACTGTCTAACTGTCAATACAATCCAAAAGAAGAAATGATACAGGAGTAACAAGGTCCTGCGGACGCTAGCAGCTACCTTGCAATCTCCACAGATAGCCGGCTTGAACTCAACGATCGCCGCGCTCTAACTCACCTGAATCTGCACATAAAGTGCAGGGTGTAGCATGAGTACAACCACCTCAACAAGTAACATAAATAACTAAGGAACTGAGCAATAGTGACGAGCTAAGTAAAACAGTCCAATTATTTATTTTTTCACAATTTAAAAATAAATAGAAATAAGAAGGTAAATTCCATAACTCAGTAAATGTCACAAAGAAGTTTAACAGATAAATTCAGCAACAACACAAATAAATACAACCTCACAGCAGTGTCGCTCCATCACTCATCACTCGCACTCAGCACTCAATACTCAAAATAGTCAACACTCTGTGCTCACTGAGGGTGTGTACAGACTTCGGAGGGGCTCCCAAAGCCCAAGAACTAAGCACGGACAACTCACGTGCCATTATATCAATACCTAGATCCGCACGGTCAACTCACGTGCTATGCGAACAACTCACGCACTATGGTATAAATACCTGGACCCGCACGGTAAACTCACGTGCTACGCGGACAACTCACGCGCTATGGTATTAATATCCTCACAACCAGGCCCTCGGCCTCACTCAATCATGTACATCACTAGCCTCATCATCACCAACAAACAAGGGAACACAACACACATCAAGTATCACCGCATATTAGCAAATAATAGAGACTGAAGTAAACAGGTAAACTAATTTCTATGATTGAGTACAAATAGTGTGAGCATGAATAAAGCCTAAGCAGGATCTCTATCATGAAGGAAAACAAGTTCAACAACAATTAAACACATAACCACAAATAATAGCCCTTAGGCCTCACGGGACGGACCAAGCCTCAATCCCTCATAGTGCACACCCACACGCTCGTCACCTAGCATGGGTATCACTCGCAAACAATCACGTAATGTCAAATCTCCGGGTTTATACCCTCAAAGCCAAAGTTAAAACTGTTACTTACCTTAACAGCGTAAAAATCCTACTCCGGGATGCCTCGTCTCTAGACTCGGTCTCCAACTACTCCGAATCTTGTCATAAATAATTCGTTTCAGTCAATAAAATTTATTGAAATTAATTCCATAAGAAAATAATTATTCTTCATAAAAATCAAAAATTACGCCCCAAAAATCACCCGTGGGGCCCACATCTCAGAATCGGATAAAACGCACAAAATCCGAACCCCCATCCAACCACGAGTCCAACCATACCAAAATTACTCAAATCCGACCACAACTCGGCCTTCAAATCCTCAATTAAAGTCTATGAATTTTTCTACTATTTTCAACCCAAAACACTAATTTGTTGATAAAAATAATAATAGATTCGTGTAATTTAACCAAAAGCAAGTTAGAATCACTTACCCCGTTGTTCCTTCTGAAAATCACCAAAAATCGCCTCAAATCTGAGCTCCAAATCCTCAAAAATTGAAAATGGGACGAAGTCCCATTTTCAGAACTTAAACTCACTGCCCACGCTTTTCTTCTTCGCGAACGCTGTCTGTGACTCGCGTTCGCGAAGCACAAATATCTTACGTCCAAATTCCTCCTTCGCGAATGCGACATTATCCTCGCGTTCGTGAAGCACAAAATGCCTCTGCCTCAATGCCTTCTATGCGAACGCGTTCAACCCATCGCGAACGCGATGTACACCCAGTTCACCCTTCGGAAACACGTGCTCCTCTTCGCAAACGCGAAGAGCAAATATTGCTAGCCTCTCAGTTCCTTTTCGCGAACACGAGGCTCCGCTCGTGAATGCGATAATGGAAACCAGATGGTGCATCAGAAAACTTCCAGCAGAATTCCAAGTCCAAAATCCAACCCGTTAATCATCCGAATCTCACCCGAGCCCCTTGGGACCTCAACCAAATATACCAACAAGTCCTAACACATCATACGGACTTAGTCGAACCCTCAAATCACCTCAAACAATGCTAAAACCATGAATTACACCCTAATTCAAGCCTAATGAACTTTGAAATTTTTAATTTCTACAAACGACTCCGGAACCTATCAAATCACGCCCGATTGACCTCAAATTTTGCACACAAGTCATAAATGACATAACAGAGGTATTCTAATTTTTAGAATCGGATTTCGACCCCGATATCAAAAAGTCAACCCCCGGTCAAACTTCTAAAAAAAATTAAACTTTCGGCATTTTAAGCCTAATTCCTCTACGGACCTCCAAATAATATTCCAGACACGCTCCTAAGCCCAAAATCACCATACAGAGCTAACTGAACCATCAGAATTCCAATCCAAGGTCGTTTACACATAGATCCATATCCGGTCCACTTTTCTAACTTAAATTTTTCAATTATGAGACTAAATGTCTCATTTCACTCCGAGTTCCTTCGGGACCGAACCAACTAACCCGATAAGTCATAAATTAATTGCAAGACATAAATTGAGCAGTAAATGGGGGAACAGGGTTATAATATTCTAAATGACTGGCCGGGTGTTACAATTTTCCTCTTCTTATCCACTGAGAGACAAAGTTTCTTTGTAAAAGGGACTAATTCAAAATTGCATTTCCCTCTATTTCTTTTCCCACCATTTTTCATTCACACCTCTTTTGTTTTAATTAATAAAACCCAATAATGCCCCACATGAATGGGGAATGGCTATCCGAAAAACATGCATGAAAATACTGTGTGATTCGCAAGTAAGGATTAATCGCATCTGGATAAGTAGGTTTCCCTTTGAACTTTCTGTAGTGAACATATGTCGGATATACTCGATCAATCGGTAAATTTGATATATTTGAACCGTCGAACTTTGGTGCATACCTAGACAGTCATACGTCACACAATTAACCCTTAACTGTTTTTGATTCTCATTGTTGTGTTCGTTTCATCCATGAACACCGCCAGGTTTCATAAGTGCGTAGAGAAATATCCATATAAAATTCTCCTTGAAGCGGCTTATACTTCACACTTACATAGGTGATTCCTAAACGTGTTATCCCATAGATTTACTATTTGATATATCCCGTATCAAAAATAGAATTCATTAAAAATCCTTACCGCTTTATCCTTGGTACTGAACATTGTCTTCATCATGAGAATGGACCAAAATTATATTTGACAATGTTGAACCGTCACTAATGACTTTGTTTGATCTCCTTGAACCTATATCTTGGGATCTCCAGTCTTCTAGGTAGAGGTATTGCTACATTGACTTATCCTCGGCCAAAATCATATTCCCTTTGATGACTTCTCAACCGCCTCTCTAGTTAGGCCTTTTGTAAGCAGATCCGATACATTATCTTTTGACTTTACATAGTCAACTGTGATAATTCCACTAGAGAGTAGTTGTCTAACGGCATTATTTCTTCATCGTATGTGACGACATTTTTCGTTATACATAACGCTCCCAGCCCTTTCTATTGTCGCTTAACTATCGCAATGTATTCATATAGGTGCCAAAGGTTTGGTCCAAAATGGAATATCTTCCAAGAAATTTCGTAGCCATTCAGCTTGTTCACCGGCCTTGTCTAAAGCTATAAACTCAGACTCCATTGTAGAGCGGGCGATACATGTCTGTTTGGACGACTTCTAAGACACTGCTCCTCCACCAATGGTAAAAATATATCCACTTGTGGATTTTGATTCTATTGATCCGGTGATCCAATTTTCATCACTATTTTCCTCAATAATTATAGGATAATTATTGTAATGCAATGCATAGTCTTGGGTATATTTCAAATCCCCATTGGTTGGGATTACTTGTATATCGACTAAGCTTACTTATCGCACAAGCTATATCAGGACGTGTACAATTCATAATGTACATCAAACTTCCCAACACTCGAGCATATTCCAATTGAGACTTGCTTTGACCTTTATTCTTTACAAGAGTATGGTTTAAATCAATTGGCGTTCTTGCAACTTTAAAGTCCAAATATTTAAACTTTTCAAGTACCATTTTAATATAATGAGATTGAGACAAAGCTAAACCTTGAGGAGTCTTAAGGATCTTAATTCCCAAATTAAATTGGCAACTCCTAAGTCTTTCATATCAAACTTACTAGTAAGCATGCGCTTAGTAGCATTTATGTTAGTAATCTCGTCACTCATTATCAACATATCATCCACATATAAACAAACAATGACTATTTGATTTGGAGTATTCTTAATGTAAACACATTTGTCACACTCATTGATCTTGAAACCATTTGACAACATTGTTTGGTCAAATTTCGCATGTTTTGGTGCTTGTTTTAGTCCGTAAAGTGACTTAGCAAGTCGACACACCTTCTTTTCTTTTCCGGGAACTACGAACCCTTCAGGTTATTCCATATAAATTTCTTCCTCCAAAACTCAATTTAAGAAGGTTGTCTTCACATCCATCTGATGGATTTGAAGGCCATACACCGCGGCTAACGCTGTTAACACCCGGATAGATGTAATCCTCGTTATCGACGTGTATGTGTCAAAGTAATCAAGACCTTCTCGTTGTTTAAACCCTTTAACAATTAATCTTGCCTTATATTTGTCAATAGTACCATCAGCTTTCATTTTCCTTTTGAAAATCTACTTAGAACCCAAAGGTTTATTTCCTGGAGGAATATCAACCAATTCCCAAGTATGATTACTTAATATGTATTCTATCTCACTATTGACTGCCTCTTTCCAATATTGTGCTTCCAAGGAAAAAATTGCTTCTTTGAATGTTTGAGGCTCATTTTCCAACAAGAATGCTAGAAAATCTGGTCCAAAGGAAGTAGCTGTCCTTTGACGTTTACTACGTCGTGGATTTTCCTCATTAAAAGTACTTTCCTTTGCTTATTCCCGAGGTCGCTTAGAGTTTTCACTAGGCGACTCACATTCCTTTTTATACGGATAAATATTCTCAAAGAATTCAGCATTATCTTATTCAATTACCGTATTAATATGAATGTCAGAATTTTCTGATTTATTAACCAGAAAATGATATGCCATACAATTAGTTGCATATCCTAGGAAAATACAATCAACGGTTTTTGGTCCAATCTTTACGCTTTTGGGTTTAGGGACTTGTATTTTAGCTAAACACCCCCACACTTTAAAATAATTTAAGTTGGGTTTTCTTTCTTTTCATTTTTCATATGGAATGGATTGCGTTTCGCTATGGGGAACTCGATTGAGTATTCGGTTAGCTGTAAGAATAGCTTCTCCCCACAATTTCTGAGGTAAACCTGTCACGACCCAAAATCCCGCCACAAGCATGGTGATGGCACTTAGTCTCTAAGACTAGGTAAGTCGATTATAATAACAATTCAAGCCCTTTTTTAAAAAAAAACAACGAAAATAATGATACATATAATAACCTCCCAAGACTGGTAATACTGAGTCACGAACTCTAACTGAATACATGAAATGATCTCAAGGATCGAATACTCAATACTGTTTGATTAATAATTAACAGTACAATAAAATAAAAAGACTTCAAGGGACTGCGACGACCAAGCAGCTCTACCTTGAATCCTTGCGGTCACACTTTAACTCTGTCCGATTCCGATAGCTCCAATACCTAGCTATGCACAAAAATGTACAGAAGTGTAGTATGAGTACACCACGGTCGGTACCCAATAAGTATCAAGACTAACCTCGGTGGAGTAGTGACGAGGTACAGTCGAGACACTCACTAGTTTATTAACCTATGAAATATAGTATATAAAAATAATAGGAAATAAATAACAATGATGGCAACAATAATCAACCAGTGATATACACAGCAGGAAGACAAGAACACCATAAATATTTCATAACAAATAATGAATACAAGTACAATCAATTAATCAAGTCCTTCCAATATAAATCTTTCGCCTATATGTTTTTCAAATAGAAATCTTTAGGATATAAATCTCTTTCAAATAAATCCCTTTCAAATAAATCTCTTTCAAATCTCTTTCCTTCAAATAAATATCTTTCAAATAAAATTCTTTCAAATAAATCTCTTTCGAATAAAAGTCATCTTGTGTCACAGCATTTCAAAAATCATAAAATACGGGTCTCAGCCCACTTTCATATTTTCACGGCACCTCGTGCCAATTTCTCTATCACAACCGCACGGACAACTCGCGTGCCAAATATCATCATCATTTAACCACGGCACCTCGTGCCCACATTTCATATCACAACTGCACGGACAATTCACGTGCCAATATCATCATTATATACTCACGACACTTTGTGCCCACATTTCATATCACAACCGCACGGACAGTTCACGTGCCAATATCATCATTATTTACTCACGGCACCTCGTGCCCACATTTCAATTCATAATCCGCCTGACAATAATCACATGCTTCCAATTTGAACATAGATCAGACTATTATTGTACAAGGTATAAAAATAAACACAAAAAAAATCACAACATCACATGAAAATTACTAACGCAATAACCCACATCATCACATATCCTCCCTGATAATAGCCGCCCTTATCTCTCCTATGTCCACCCTTATCACTCCTATAATAGCCTCACTTATCCCTCCGCCCTGACAACATCAATAGCCATCCTTATCGCTCTTATAGCCACCCTTATCGCTTCTATAATAGCCTCCCTTATCGCTCCGCTCAGACAATATCCCAACACACACAACAACAGTGAAATGCCATCCTTATATCCATATTATATCAACAGTGGAATGCCACCCTTATATCCTCAAAATAATAACTCAAATAGCACAACCATTTACACGGAATATTCTCACGGCAACATAACAAAGTCAATTCATATCACAAATTTTCCATACACCACAACCATTCCAAAGGTACAATAAAGTCAATTAATTTCACAACAGATAGTCCACGGCTCAAGGAATGAGGCATGACAAATCAAGGATTTAAGAAGTTCCAGCAATTTTCCAATTTAATACATAAGGGCGTCTATGAATTTTAACCTATATAATTTTCACATATAAACCAAGTACGTACTCGTCACCTCACGTACATGATTTTCAATTACACTCAATGCCTAAGGGGTGATTCCCCCACTAAAGGTTAGGCAAGATACTTACCTCGGCGAAACTAAACCAAGTCATTAAATGATCTTCGTGAGTGAAGCCACCTTCGGACAGCTCAAATCTGAAATTCGCCCCTTAATAATACTACGATGGTCCACCAAACTAAACAAATTTCAATCTACAACAATGAAACACAATTGCACCAATATTAGTAAACAAATTTCTAAATTTTTGGTCATTTAGGCATTTTATCAAACACCTAGAGTACATAGCATTGTACTACATCTAGCAATAGTGTTTCTTCATTCAACAATCCCTTATTCCCACCAACAAGATATAATACAACATCTTTTTTCTAATAATTACCTTCTTAGCATCGTTATAATCATCAATGAACTCACATCTACCCAAATGTTACTAATTAATTCATTACAAAATCTCTACAACACCCAATAATCTAGTTGAAGTATTTATGCCTTCCAAGCACCATCCAATAAGTGCAAATGCTTATTTATTACTCATATATTCACTAACAGTCCATGATTATAGGTTCAAGAGTGAAAGATTACCTCTTGAAGACCAAATCTTAAAAGTCAATTTTTGGGGTGTTCTTGAGATTTTGAAGAAATCCTATGGAATCCATTACAAAACCTTGTTGTAACTAGTGATTGAGAAGTGGAATCATCATAAAAACACACTTAGAAACTCACCTTAAGTGTGTATTGGAAGCCTTGGCAGTATGTGTGATGGAGAGACAAGCCCTAGTCTTGAAATCCTTTCATTCTTCTCTCTCCCCGCTCATGTATTAATAGGTCCAGATACAGTATTTTTCCACTGGTGCTATCCCTGTGTTATAAGGCTTTAGCTCACTGTTTTGCTAAAATCGAATACAGTATTTTTCCACTGGTGCTATCCCTGTGCTATAAGGCTTTAGCTTATTGTTTTGCTAAATTTTCTGCTTCCCTCCTGTGCTATAGTTGCGCTATGGGGAGATAGCTCACTGTATTTTTTTTTTAGTCTTATTGCTTTTAAATTAACATCCAAGGGTTCCCCATTACTACAACACTCAAAGATTAATAACACAATTATCCCCAAGTATCTGAATAACTTATCCACTCCAGAAATTCTCATGTGGTTCAGGTCTAAATTAAATTGAATACCTAATCTCCAAATTGCTCGAATTAGAATTAGAAATTCACGGGGCCTTACACATTATCCTACCTCGGCACCACAAATCGAACTCATAAAATTTCAAATCTTCCAACTTCCAAACTCGATCGCACACGCAAGTCATAATACATGTTACGAATTTGCTCGGGACCTTAAGTAGCTGAATGGGGCGTAAATTCTTAAAACGACAAGTCAGGTCGTTACAAAATCAGAACTTGTT
The DNA here is from genome assembly GCF_000390325.3 of Nicotiana tomentosiformis. Taxonomy (NCBI): domain Eukaryota; kingdom Viridiplantae; phylum Streptophyta; class Magnoliopsida; order Solanales; family Solanaceae; genus Nicotiana; species Nicotiana tomentosiformis. The sequence goes on along the minus strand of NC_090822.1, from coordinate 104,175,285 downwards.
AACAAGGCATTCATCATCTCCTTTAACATTCTATTCTTTATTTCCACAATTTCATTAGATTGTGGTGAGTAAGGGACAGTTATTTGGTGAATAATGCCATATTCCAAACATATTTTTTTAAAGGGAGATACATATTCGCCACCCCTATCAATTCTTATCATTTTTATCTTTTTATTTAATTACGTTTCAACTTCATTTTTGTATTGCTTGAATGCATCAATTGCTTCATATTTACTATTAAGTAAGTAAATATAGCAATATTTAGTATTGTCGTCAATAATAGTTATGAAATACTTTTTCCACCGCGAGATGGTATTGACTTCATGTCGTAAATATTTGTGTCAAATATGTCTAAAGGATTTGAATTCCTTTCAACTGACTTATAAGGATGTTTAATATACTTTGATTCCACACATATATGACATTTTGAATTATTGCATTCAAACTTAGGAATACATCCAAATTAATCATTTTTCGCAAAGTTTTAAAGTTGACGTGACCTAAATGTTCATGCCATAAATTATTTGACTCAAGCAAGTAAGAAGAAGCTGAAATTTTATCCATATCAATGGCAATTATATTGAGTTTGAAAAGGCCCTCAGTAAGGTAACATTTTCCTACATACATTTCATTCTTACTAACTACAACCTTGTCGGAAACAAAAATATATTTAAAGCCGTTCTTGACTAGAAATGATGTCGAGACTAAATTCTTCCGCATTTCAGGAACATGAAGTACATCGTTTAGAGTCACAATCTTTCCAGAAGTCATCTTCAAAGCTATCTTTCATGTTCCTTCAATTTTTGCAGTAGCGGAATTTTCCATAAAAACTGCCTTGTTGGGTCCAGCGAGAGTATAAGAAGTAAACAACTCCTTGTTAGCACAAACATCACGAGTTGCCCCTGAATCAATCCACCATTCTCTAGGATTTCCCACTAGGTTGCATTCAGAAAGCATGGCACACAAATCATCTATTTAATCATTCTTCTCAATCATGTTTGCTTGGATTTTCTTTTTGTCCTTCTTTGGTGCACGACAATCAACAACCTTGTGTCCAACCTTTTCACAATTGTGGCAATTACCTTTGAACTTCTTTTTGCTTGGGTAATTCTTTGGTCCAGACGGCTTCTTTCTCTTTTTTCTCGTTGAAGCTTCCTCAACAATATTTGCACCCATTATTGTTGAATTTCTACGAGACTTCTTTCTGCAGCTTTGTTGTCCTCTTCAATCCTTAGGCGAACAATAAGGTCTTCCAACATCATCTCCTTGCTCTTATGTTTCAAGTAGTTTTTTAAGTCCTTCAACATTGGAGACAACTTTTCAATAAATGCCGCAACTTGAAACACTTCATTTATGACCATACCTACAATCATAAATTTTGAATTAATAATATAATCAATATCTTTAATAAAAGTATTGATTCGATTTATACCTTCGGCGAGGAGGTCATGAACGATGACTTGCAGTTCTTGAACTTGAGTTATGACAGACTTATTGTCAACCATTTTAAAGTCCAAGAACTTTGCGGCAACAAACTTCTTAAGTTCAGCATCTTCCGTCTTGTACTTCTTTTCAAGAGCGTTCCACAACTCTTTCAAAGTTTTCATGATACTGTAAACGTTGTACAAGCCATCTTCCAAACAACTCAAGATATAATTTTTGCACAAGAAGTCGGAATGCTTCCATGCCTCCGTGGTCACAAACCGCTCATTAGCCGGAGAATCTTCTCCCAAGACTGGAACGTCCTCGCTGATAAAGCGCTGCAAACTGAGTGTGATCAGGTAGAAGAGCATTTTCTACTGCCAGCGCTTGAAGTCCATGCCGGAACATTTTTTGCCTTTTCTGTCGATGCCATCGCTGGTGCAGGCATTGTGCGACTTGAAGACGCAGTAGCCATAGCAACAGTAGTTAGTCCCAACATAACTATTTTGTTATTCCGTACTTGTTGTCATTTTTCTGTAAAATTGACTCAACCAGAATTAGTAAGTTAGTGAAGTTTTTATATCTTCAAACCGAATATAAACAACCGAGTAAAAAATCACAAGGATTTTAATCTCAAATTGAGTAGAAAGCCACAAAGACTTTAAACTCAAAATGGAGTAGAAAATCTGAAGATTTTAATCTCTAAAACGGGAGTAGAAAATTGCTAGGATTTTGTCTCCCAAACGAGAAAGTAAGATGAACACATAAATATATATTAAATTCCTTAAGTTTGTTAGTAATTTATATTTAAAACCAGAAAATCAGAAGATGTTAGTTTAAGAAAACAAAAGCAGAAAATTCCGAGCCCACAAGTTTTTTGTGTGTCCTTAAGGAATTTAACCCCCTCACAGTTGCCCAATGTTTCAGATGAATTCCTCCCATAATAGAATAGAATAACTATTTTGTGATAACGGCACATCAAATCACCGAACTTTGGCTAACTCAAATGGCGGAGCAAATCACACAAAATGCTTACGTTTTTGCTTTGGAAAACAATGCAGAATGTAGAAGATAGATGTCATGACCCTAGTTTCCCTTCGTAGGACTTTGTGATGGCACCTAATCTTTAAGACTAGGTAAACCTAATGCTTACGGAATTAACGACAAAATTCAACCAACGACTATTAAGTATGAAACATAAATTTCTATACAAAGCCAATAATTCCAAAGCCGATAGTACAAGTCATAAGCTCTACTGAGTTCACTAGAAAATATCTATGTACAACTATTTCGGAATAGAAATAAACTGCACAAAAATAAGTTCTGAAGGTGACTTCAAGGTCTACGAACGCGACGGCAAGTATACCTTAAAGTCTCCATGACAATATCTGATCCGCTATCTAACAATCAACAGACTTCGGAGTACTTGGATCTGCACAAACAATGTGCAGAAGTATAGTATGAGTATACCACGGTCGGTACCCAGTAAGTATCAAAACTAACCTCGGTGGAGTAGTGACGAGGTACAAGTCAAGATACTCACTAGACAAAATAACCTGTGTAGTATAGAAGTATAAAACTAATAATGAAAAGCGGAAATCAGTAAATGGCAACAAGAACCAACAAGTAATATGAACAGTAAAGCAATAAGAACACCGTGAAGTATCATTAAAACCATATAAGAAAACACAAAGGATTATCAATTAATCAAGCCGTTCCAACACGAGTTTCACAACAAAATCACATAATGATAAAAGTGATAACAACTCCAAATAAAAGCATATAAGAGCAAACTCGACAAGTAAAGAATGTGACATGTAACGACAACTTCAAATAAAGCATGTAGAAGTAGAAATGACGAATAAAATATATAACATGTGCTAACAATTCCAAATAAGTACATAAAAGATGCCTAAGAGGCTACACTGGTCAATTTTCACATATAAGCCCGAGTACATACTCGTCACCTCTCTTAGGCGTCTTTCACATGACACTAATAGCACAAACGACTCAAATCCTAAGGGGTAATTTCCCCATACAAGCAAAATACTTACCTAACCTTCTCGTGTGAAACAACTTCCGAACAGCTCAAATCTAGCCAAAATAACTTCATATCATGAATAAAAACCATAGGAATAAAATCCGAATAATAAAGATTCGATCTTTAATGAAAACTAAAAAGTCAACCCCAAGCCCGCACCTCGGAACCTGACAAAATTCACAAAGTCCAAACATCCATCCCGATACGAGTCCAACCATACCAAATTTATTCAATTCCAACATCAATTCGTCCTTCAAATCATCATTTTATATTTTTTAAAGTTTTCACAAAATTCCCATATCCAACTCAAACCACTAATTTAATGATAAAAACAAAGATGAAATCATGAAATAAAATCAAATCCAGGTAAAGAACACTTACCCCAATCCAACACGTGAAGAACCCCTCAAAAATCGCTCAAATACGAGGTCTACAACTCAAGATATTTCGAGAGGGCGATCGCGGAACATTCGTCACGATCGCGAAGAACAAAATGAAGGCTGTCAAAAATAACCTTACGCGAGCGCGCAAACACAGCCGTGAATGCGACTCAAAGCGACCTCCGCTTACGCGATCGCGAACCAATTGATGCGAACTCGAAGTACAAATCCCAATGCCCCTTGCAGCTCTATCTCTATGCGAACGCAAAAGACATATCGCGAACGCGGACCACAACCAACTAGACCTTCTGATTGCGTGCAAACAGTCACGACCGCGATGAACAAAAACACTAAGCTCCCATAATCACTTCACGATCGCGGCTTCATGTTCGCGATCGCGAAGAGCAACAGTCATACTAGAAACCAGCAACTCTAAAGCAAGAAGAAATGGCCTGTAGCCTATCCGAAACACACCCGAGGCCCCCGGGACCCCGAAGAAACATACCAACAAGTTCTATAACGTAACGCGGACCTGCTCGTGGCCTCAAATCACATGAAACAATATCAAAACTACGAATCGCACCTCAAATCGAACTTTATGAACTTATGAGCTTTCAACTTCTACAACTCGAGCAGAATCATATCAAATAAACTCAGAATGACATCAAATTTTGCATGCAAGTCCCAAATAACATAACGGAGATAATCCAACTCTCGGAATCTCAATCCGAACCCGATATCAACAAAGTCAACTCTCGGTCAAATCTCTTAACCTTCCAAGCCTTCAACTTTACAATTTTCGCCAAAATGCATCAAATTAACCTACGGACCTCCAAATCCAAATCCGAACATACGCCTGAGTCCAAAATTACCATACTAAATTTTTGGAAACATCAAAATACCTTTTCAAATTTGTATACATAAAAGTCAAACTTCGGTCAACTCTTTTCACTTAAGATTCTAAAACAAGAATTATCCTTCCAAATCAATCTCGAATCATCTGAAATCTGAACTCGACCACACACGCAAGTCATAATACATAATACGAAGTTGCTCGAGACCTTAAGCCACCGAACGGGGCACTAATTCTCAAAATGACCGGTCGGGTCGTTACATCCTCCCCCTCTTAAATAAATGTTCGTCCTTGAACATGCCAAGAACCGTTTCGAAGTCATCAAATCACTAAATGAACTTACCGTATATATATTTACAGGTGATTCCACGTCACCCCAATCCACATAGGCCTGACAACACCATTTTAACTGAATATTTCTCCTCTAACCCATGCTAATAAGCCTTAGAACCAAATTTTTCACTATCCGATCATTTCCCAAAGACCTCCTGCATACAAATACAAGGTGCAGCCACACGACGTAACACATCACACATATGCCCATAACAACAACTCTGACCATAATAGCTCCCACAATCAAATCCAGCACAGGCAATTAACCTCATATCAGCTAGAACTATGTTCCAAACCTTCACAACACTGACAACGATGCAAGAAACTTGAAGATCCCATAATCATTCACTCAAATCAACAAGTCACATTTAACACCACATGGGCACACACCTCGCAAGCTAAAACCCAATAAGCACAATGCAAAAATGACTAAATATGCAAAGAGAAACACGTGAGAGAACTATCAAACAAGCCCGACAGGCACAACTCTATATCAGTACCATACTTGCGAATCACTTTTCCAAGGGAGGTTCAAAACATATGAACCAATCACAAGGATCTCATCCTAATATAAATCTACCGCGGCATGCGGCCTGGTCCAAACATAAGAAACCGTATGAAAGCGCAAGGGTCTCACCCTCAACTCTGGATCACAAGTAGAATACACCTTACACCAACCGAAAACTTCCACTAACTCAATTCCGCAAAATAAAATCACAACACGTAACGAACTCCCCATACCGGTAAAGCATCTAAATCACAAAGGCATAATAGACTAATATACACTTGCACTATAATGGTTTTGTCATCCCGGTCCCTCTACTCTGCAAAGTTTTAACCGGACACTTGAACTCATGCAAAATAGAACTTTTAAATACCTCTGACCATTGACCAAGCACATGTGGCAACAAAATATGGAGCTGGACAAAATGGGTGTAATTCATGCGGGGCAGTGAGCGTGAATATGAACATTTTGAACAATAAATTATTAAAATAAGAAGAAAAAATAAATAAAAAGAAAAAGAGCAAAAGCAAAACAGGAGACTTATCGTTCTTCCAAGCACCCCACCCCATTTTGTTGCCTTTTCTTTTTCCATGTTCGTTTCTTCTCTCCCCCCCCCCCCAACAACAACAAAAAAAGAGAGGAATAAACAAAGCAATCCCTTACTGAAAATGGATGTTTCTGCCATCAAAAACTTTTTTACCTATGATTTGATTTAATTTTGAGTTTTTCTTTTTTTAATTTCTGATGAGAAGGCTTGAATTCATGGTATGAATAATCACTTGCATGTTTACATTTTGCTGTGAAGTGGACTCAAAATAATCAATTGAAATTTATGGCTTAAATCATGAAACATGCTGCTTCAATTTTAGTTCCCCTTCTAAAATTCGACAATGGTGTCAGGGAAGGTGCTACTGCTAGTAAAAGAATCTCAAAATTTTCATCTGATTTTCTTTATTTTTCTTTAACTTTTCTAATTATTTTATGAAATATTTTAAATTGTGGTGGTTAAGCATTGTACTTTCTATAGCATTCTGCTAAATAGGCGGTAAGGGACTGCTTGGATTTTGAGAGGTGATAGTAAAAGTGAAAAGAAGAGGAGTGTACTGATGGTTTTGGAGAGATTCGCCCGTAATGGTGACGGTAAGGATAACAGGACTGATTGAAAATTGTAAGCAAATGTGGGTTTGGTTATGTATTTGCAGACAAGGAGGAAGGGGTGGTGATGTCCGGTGATGGTGTTGAGAAATGGAATAGTGGAAGAGAAAGGACTATTTCGGATTTCGTTTTTTGGAAAAAAAGGGATGGATTTGCAGTTTTTATAAAAAATAATATTTTGTAATAAATAATGATGTGGCATTAATTTAGCTGAGGTAGATATGATATGTGTGTCATGTCAAGCGAGTGAGCATCATAGGTGTGTAAAATTTATGTTTTGCATCAGTTCAAGTGTTCGGTTGAAACTTTGTAGAGTAGAGGGACCAGGATGACAAAACCCAACTAGTACAAGTGTCTCTCACGCTATTCTGCCAATCACAAATGGTAATCAAACCATCCAGAAATCACATCAAACATACCGTAATGAGTAACAGAAAGTCACTTCTAGTCTCATAGCTCTCAATAGTGAACAAAATCAAAACGATAGACACGGGCTACCACTATAGAATCTTCCAACAGAGGTAAACACATAAGCAGAGTACAATATCACGAAACTCACCTATATGTGAAGCAAGATAGGAGGACTTACCCCGATAAGCAGAGCCGAATCAAAATAAGAATGATGCTCCTCTATAACAAGTCAAAACCATACATGTAATGACACCATCTGGTGCAGCGCCCTCAGCTATACCATAGAAAATATATCAATGGGCCGGGTCTCCCACTCTAGGGTGCCCTCTACCCGCTTGTCCTCCACCCCTAACTGGTTGTGCAGGCGGAGTATCAACTGGAATAGAGCATGTAGCCTAAATGCTCTGATGAAATCCGCCCCTACCGATTCTTAGACAATCTCTCATGATGTTCCTACTATCACCACACTCATAACAACCCCTCTACGGGCGTGGCTCCTCGTACTGATTCCATGCCGAATAACTAGAATAACCGATGTAGGAACCCCGTGCCGGTGGTGCACTAAAGGATAACTGCCCTCACATGAGTACCCTAACTAACTGGAGCACCACGAGTAGTCTGAAGTGAGGGCTGGACTGGCCGACTACCCGAGCCTTCGCTATGATGGGTCATAGCTGAAGTGTAGAATCCACTGAACCCTCCAGAACCACTGAAAGTAGGAGGGTGATATTTCTTGAACCTCGCAAGTCTAAGCTACTTCTCTTCTGGTGCCCCTGGCCTGACCTCAGGCTGAACCGGAATAACATGTTGTACCGGCACCACACCCTAAACCTGACCAATGGGAGCCGGCTGCTCTAGAGTATGGGCGGTAGGAGTCTGAGCCCCTCCCCCAATCTGTGAAGTAGCTGGTGCAACGGAGATTAATCCCGCCTGAGCCAATGTACCAAACATGCTCAGGAACTAAGCTAAAGTCTCCTGAAGTCCAGGGGTAACAACAGGCGCCTCCGGTGCCTGTCCCCCAACAGGAGCTACTGGCGGCTCCTAAACTGCTGCTCTAACAGGTGCTCTATTTGCGATGCGTGCCCCTCCTCGGCCCCGGCCTCTCGCGGCTCTAACAGGGGGAGCGGGTGTTTGCTCAGTTGATACAGTAGCACATGTCCTCACTATCTATGAGAGAATAGAAATACAAAGGCTCAACTTCGAAATCAACAAATCCGCACGACATGAATGAAAGAAGTGGGGATTTTTCCTAATAGTTATGTAGCCTCTCGAAGATACGTACAAACGTCTCCGTATCGATCCGCAAGACTCTTCTAAACTCGCTTGTGACTCGTAGCACCTATGAACCTAGAGCTCTGATACCAACTTTTCACAACCCCAGTTTCCCTCCGTAAGATGTCGTGATGGCACCTAGTTTTTAAGATAAGGTAAGCCTAATGCTTATTGAATTAATGACAAAATTCAACCAACGACTATTAAATATGAAACAAAAATTTCTATACAAAGCCAACAATCCCAAAACTGGTAGTACAAGTCATAAGCTCTACTGAGTTTACTAGAAAATCTTAAAGTACAACTATTCCGGAATAGAAATAAACTGTACAAAAATAACTTTCGAAGGTGACTCCGAGGCCTGCGAATGGGACGGCAGGTATACCTTGAAGTCTCCACAATAATATCTGATCCGCTATCTAATAATCAATAGACTCCGGAGTACCTGGATATGCATAAAAAATGTACAGAAGTGTAGTATGAGTACACCACGGTCGGTACCCAGTAAGTATCAAGATTAACCTCGGTGGAGTAGTGACGAAGTACAAGTCAAGATATTCGCTAGACAAAATAACCTGTGTAGTATAGAAGTATAAAAATAATAATGGAAAGAGGAAATCAGTAAATGGCAACAAGAATCAACAAGTGATATGAACAATAAAGCAATAAGAACATTGTGAAGTATTATTAAAACCAAATAAGGAAACACAAAGGATAATCAATTAATCAACTCGTTCTAACACGAGTTTCACAACAAAATCACATAATGATAAAAGTGATAACAACTCCAAATAATAATATATAAGAGCAAACTCGACAAATAAAGAATGTGACACGTAACGACAATTTCAAATAAAGCATGTGATAGTAGATATGACGAATAAAAGATATAACATGTGCTAACAATTCCAAATAAGTACATAAAAGATGACTAAGAGGCTAGACCAGTCAATTTCCACATATAATCCCGAGTACATACTCGTCACCTTGCGTATACGGCTTTCACATGACACAAATAGCACAAACGACTCAAATCCTAAGGGGTAATTCCCCCACACAAAGTTAGACAAAATATTTACCTCAAAGAAGCTAGAAAGATATTCTAAAATGACCTTCTCGTGTGAAACAACCTACGAACGGCTCAAATTTAGCCAAAATAACTTCATATCGTGAATAAAAACCATAGGAAACAAATCCGAATAATAATGATTCGATCTTTAATGAAAACTAAAAAGTCAACCCAAAAAGTCAACCACATACTCGCACCTCGGAATCCGACAAAATTCACAAAGTACGAACATCCATCCCAATACGAGTCCAACCATACCAAATTTTTCCAATTCCAACATCAATTCGTCCTTCAAATCATCATTTTATATTTTTGAAAGTTTTCACAAAATTTCCATTTTTTTCCAGCTCAAACAACTAATTTAATGATAAAAATAAAGGTGAAATCATGAATTAAAATTAAATCCGGTTAAATAACACTTAACCCAATCCAACACGTGAAGAACCCCTCAAAAATCGCTCAAATCCGAGGTCTACAACTCAAGATATGATAAACATGGTCAAACCCTCGAAATAGAGTATTTTTATATTCTGACCAGATATTACACATCGTGATCGCGGAACATTCGTCATGATCGCGAAGAACAAAATGAAGGCTGCCAAAAATATAACCTTACGCGAGCGCGCAACCGCGAATGCGACTCACAGTAACCTCCGCTTACGCGATCGCGAACCAATTGATATGAACTCGAAGAACAAATCCTGATGCCCCTTCCAGCTCTATCTCTACTCGAACACGGAAGACACATCGCGAATGCGGACCACAGCCAACTGGACCTTCGCGATTTGCGTGCACACAGTCGCGACCGCGATGAACAAAACCACTGAGCTCCCAGAATCACTTCGTGATCGCGAAGAGCAATAGTCACACCAAAAACCAGCAACTCTAAAGCATGAAGAAATGGCTCGTAGCCCATCCGAAACACATGCGAGGCGCCCGGGGCCCCGTCGAAACATACCAACAAGTTCCATAACATAACGCAAACCTACGCGCAGCCTCAAATCACATCAAACAATATCAAAACTATGAATTACACCTCAAATCGAATTTAATGAACTTATGAACTTTTAACTTCTACAACTCGCACCGAATCATATCAAATCAACTTGAAATGACGTCAAATTTTAAATGCAAGTCCCAAAATGACATAACGGAGCTAATCCAACTCTCGGAATTGCAATCCGAATCCGATATCAACAAAGTTAACTCCCGATCAAACCTCTTAACCTTCCAAGCCTTCAACTTTTTAATTTTTACCAAAATGCATCAAAGTAACCTACGGACCTCCAAATCCAAATCCGGACACACGTCTGAGTCCAAAATTACCATGTGAAGCTATTTGGAACATCAAAACACCCTTCCGGAGTCATCTACACAAAATTCAAACTCCGATAAACTCTTTTCACTTAAACTTCTAAAACATGAATCATCCTTCTAAATCAATCCCGAATCATCGAAAATCCGAACTCGACTACACATACAAGTCATAATACATAATACGAAGCTGCTCGAGACCTTAAGCCACTGAACGGGACGCTAATTCTCAAAACGATCGGTTGGGTCGTTACAATAGAGGGAAAAGATTTTCAGATTTCGGTGGTGAAAAATGAGGTTGAGCCTCTCTATTTATATCCAACAAAGTTGAGTCCAAACAGGTGCTAAGGTGCTTGTTCGTTGATAAGGTGTCTGTTCAACAGAAAGTTTGAATTTCTGTTAAACGGAATATTTGGTCGCGAATTTGACCGTTGCAAAATAATGCCGCGAAATTCCAAATTAATATTTTTCGCGCAAAAATATTAGGAAAGGAAATATTAAATAACCGAAAACGAAAATAAATTTGGTCCAAACAAATATCAAATCCGAAGCCGAGCGACGACGACGGTGCAAGACTTTCTCTCTTCTCAACTCTTTAAGAACTAGAAGAAGTGCTTCTATATATAAGCACGAGAATTTTCCTCTTCCTGTCCAATGAGGGACAAAGTTCCTTTATAAAAAGAACTAATTCAAAGTTTTATTTCCCTACATTTCTTTTTCCACCATTTTTCATTTTCACACCTCTTTTGTTTAAATTAATAAACAATTACAAATGATGAACCAAGCTAATATCAAGAGTACTACTCACTGCTGCATGGAGCCTAACCAGGTGGCTGTCTATTTAGCTAAGCTTGCTACTAGCAGTGAGGAAAGCTCATTCTATAGCTCTTTTCGTCAGATCCCAGTTGGAGCTAAAAGGCCCTTCCAGCTGGACATATTTTTGAAAAAATTACAAGAAAATACATGTGACTTCCACCATAACAAAAAATAGTCCATGTTTTTAAGTTTTACCCGACCTAGTCCATATTGTACATATTTTGAAGCACTAACAAATTTAAAATCTATGTTCTTACAACCATTCCTTCTAAAAGCTATGGAGTTAAATCTGTATTTTCACAACCATTGCTTTCACTCTCTCAAATTCGCACATCTTCTACATATGCTTCAAGGGGCCGTGTATTTTCTGCTTCCCCCCTGTATCACCTGGTTGCAATGTAAGAACAACTGAAGAGTAGAAGTCCACCATTGAAGGCCATTCAAAGCTTTGCTTTCGAAAATAGGATTTTTTGAGTTTGTTAGTTGTTTGGATTGGGTGTTGTTCCAATTGATTTAAAATATCAAAAGGAGTTCAAAATTTAAATTTGAAGTGATATGGATTAGATTTAAACAAAATTTGAGTTAAATTTCAGAAAAGACGCAAGGAAGAGGACGAAGTCAGTTTTTTATATAATTATGTATAATCTTGTATAATAGTGTATATGAGTGTATAAATACATCTTATACACTATTATACACTTTTATACATCTTTATACAAGCGTATGTAGACAGACTTCTTCCACGATTTTCAGTTGCATTTTTTGTTTAAAACCAGTCCAAATCTCCATTAAATGACTTCAAATTTTATGTATAACCTCCTTATACTATTTCTAACAAGTCTAAATAACACCCACTTCAAATTTCTCACAAAATCAAATTCAAAATTTAAACCCACATATTTAAGCTCGTTAAAAATCTAATTAAAGTCAATATTGTTTTGGTAGCTAGTCATGAGCTTTTTGAGTTAAATTCCCAATATATTCCCACTTTTGCAATTTTCACCTTATCTTTTGCTCCTTTTTTTGTACATCTAGCCACGAGATCATTACGTTTGCATGAGTTGTTGATGAGTACTTTTCAATTTCGACATAGTGGATTTTAATTTTCTGTACTAGCGATTTTTACTCTTACTGGATTTTTCATGTAGAGTATTGATATGCACTTCCCACTTTTTTCAATTTTTGATATTCGTTATGCTTATCCTGTTTTTTAATTTCTCAACACAATATTCGTGTGTGGTGTAAAGTCAAGACTAAACCGAAGGAACAAAAGTCTCGTTAGTATTTTCCTTTTATTCAGTCGCAGAAAAATGAGATTACAAAAGCAGCGCAATGTGATATTCTTACATTCATCGAATTAACTACTAAAATAATAATAATAATAATAATAATAATAATAATAATATAAAAGCAAAACTTATGTGCTGTTCAGTTTGTATTTGGTATGGTCATTGCACATCACAGATCAGCTAAAGTTCATAGTTGTCATTCTTCCATACCAGAACTTATGTGTCACATGTTCATTATATTTGTTTTTCTAGTAAAATAATTTAAAACTCAGTCGTGCAAAGCATAATTTTTTCCCTTTCGTGCTTCATTCTACTTTAACAAATTATCATTCCAAATCCACCTTTACATCTCAGCTTTGTTGGAGGAACAAATTAAAGATACAGATCATGAATATGGCTGATAACAACAGTGAGAGAAGATCAGAAGACCTAATTAAGGCACAGGAAAAGAAAGAGACAAGCAATAATATTAACACCATTGCGTTGTACAAACTTTTCTCATTTGCTGATACAGCTGATAAAATATTGATGTTCTTTGGCACAACAGGTGCTACAGGGAATGGACTTTGTCAGGTTCTTGTGGCTGTACTGTTTGGAGATTTGATTGACTCCTTTGGATTAAACAAAACTTCAGACGTGCTTCACCCAGTTTCCAAGGTACATATCACAACTTCTTTTTTTTGTTTTTCATCCGGTGTTCGGTATCCGCATTGGCCCGACTAAATCTGAATTCGCGCCGCAAAATCCTACATTGGGGGTAAAGCACACCCTAACAAAGGTGCGTATCACAACTTCTATATCTTGTCGATCGCTAGTGTCCTTTAGCTTCATTTTTGTTTCTTGATTTGTTGCTAATAGCTATTTAGGTAAATATTTTGGCATGCATGTTTAAAATTATAACTTTCAAAAGTTCTTATTTCTTTCTTAAACTTCGTATCCATACAAACTATGTCACATAAACTGAAAACTTTATGATGCATGCTAGTTTGCATGGCTGCGGAGCTTAAGAAAAAAATAAAGACTTTTGATGAAACTTTTGAGTGTTGAAAAATATATATGAAGATTACAAAAGATAAAGGCTTGACAATACACTACTGGAAAATGGCAGAATTTCAACCGCCAAAACGGTCGGAAATAGGTCGGAAATCACAAATTTCCGACTACTTTCCGACCGAAATTGGTCGGTCGGAAAATAATTTTCGACCGAATCCGTCGTTGATTTCCGACCAAAGTAGTCGGACCATTCAAAAAGGTCAGACGACCAAATATTTTCAAATTTTCGACCAAAGTGGTCAGAATTTTACCGACCGAATCGGTCATAATAATATAAATAAAAATAATTATTTATTTAAAAATAAATAATAAAAATATATAATTGCCGACCGAATCGGTCGGAAATTAATAATTAAAAAATAAAATTTGTTTAATTTCCGACGGAATCCGTCGAAAACTGTTAAATATTAAAAAATATATTTTAATTTCTGACCCAATCGGTCGGAAATCTGGGAGTTTTTGATAAAATCTTGGCAGTTGTCCGACTGTTTCCGTCGGAAATCAGTCAGAATTTTCTGTAAAACTGGGAAGAATTCTGCCCAATTTTGAGCTATACCACCTGTCAAACTATTACAATACAATAACGCCAACAACCAATCAACAAATATAACATCTAAACCAACAATACCAACCATTAACACAATCTAAATCAACAATACTGTCACGACCCAAAATCACAACCTGTCGTGATGGCGCCTATCTCGACACTAGGCAAACCGATAATATCAATAAACCACACTTTCTTTTAAGTTTAAAAATATAATATTTAAATACAATACAAAATTCCACAAATACTGATACGAACACTCCCCAAAACCTGGTGTCACTGAGTACATGAGCATCTAATATGAATACAAGTCTGAAAAAAATACGGTCTATAATAGTCTAAGATCAAAATACGGTAAACACGGAGATAGGGAAGGAGAGACAAGGTCTGCGAAACACGGCAGCTACCTCTGAATCTCCTAAAAATTAACTACGTGAAATGATCAACACCCGCTATGTCCGAGAACACCTGGATCTGCACACGAAGTGCAGGGTGTAGTATGAGTATAACCAACTCAGCAAGTAATAATAATAAATAAGGAATTGAAAATAATGACGAGCTACACAGTTACAGTTCATTTTCAGTAATTCCAACAGAGAGCAGGCATGCTTTCAATTCCAAAAGTTTAAGCCAAATCAGTTTTATACAGTTCAAGTTCAGGTAATCCGAATATAAAATCTTTCAGAAAATTTCAAAGCAATGACAGATAGCAACTAAGTGCAACAACAAATGAAAAGCAAGTACAACCTCTCAGGACAACAATCATTCAATGGGTACCCGCGCTCACTGGGAGTGTACAGACTCCGGAGGGGCTCCTACAGTCCAAGCGTTATAATCTGCACGGCCAACTCACGTGTTGCACGCATAACTCACGTGCTATAGTATCAATATCTGGATCCACATGGCCAACTCACGTGCTATAGTATCAATATCTCACAATCAGGCCCTCGGCCTCACTCAGTCATAAATTTCTCCAGTCTCTCGGGCTCTCAATAATCATGAAATCAGCCCAAACAACAATGATATGATGCATCAATAATGAACAATAGAGACTGAGATAAAATAAACGAGTAAACTATGACTAAGTACCAAACAACAATTTAGCAGATAATTCAACATGTACACGCCCTTTGTGGGTCCCAGCAATACCAACATATAGCCTAAACATGGTTTCTAACATGCCTTACATCCAAATTTCCACAACACATAGAGAGCATATAGCTAACAACAAGTTATTCAGCTTTACAGTCTCACGGGATGGACCAAGTCACAATCCCCTCAGTGCACGCCCACACGCCCGTCACCTAGCATGTGCGTCACCTCCAAAGTAAGCACATGATACAAAAATCCAGGGTTCCATACCCTCAGGACCAGATTTAAAACTGTTACTTACCTCAACCCGTGTAATTCTTTATTCCGCTATGCCCTTGCCACGAGAATTAGTCTCTGAAAGCCTCGTATTTAGCCACAATTAATTCGATTCAGTTAATACAAATTATTGTAATTAATTTCATAAGGAAATACTAATTTCCAATAAAATCTAAAATTAACTCAAAAATTGCCTGTGGGGCCCACGTATCGGAACCCGACAAAAGTTACAGAATATGAACGCACATCCAACCACGAGTCCAACCATATAAATTTTACCAAAATCCGATACCAACTCGACCCTCAAATCTTCAGTTAAAGTCTATGAAGATTTCTACCATTTTCAATACAATCCTTACCCATTTGATTTTAACAATCTTTCCACAACCTTATTGGTATGTATACATAATACTCTTACACCCAATAATCATACTATTAATCACCCATTTTTACTCCAAACCCGAAATTAAAAAATTGAGGAAAAATATTCTTACCTCTTTGAAGCCCTAACAAGATCCTTGTGAAATCTTCAAACCTTGAACAAGAATTGATGGATAAATAACTAAGTCTTCACTTTCTCTCTCTAAAATGCTCTCACCTCTCTCTAAAATATCAGATGAAACCCTTCAAAATGACCCCCAATAGTGTTTTATAAGAATGGGGTCAGATTTATAAAATCAGAAAAATAAAGCTCCGAAACAGGTTCTGCGGTCGCATATGCTACCGCATAATGGTTATGCGGACCGCATATCGATAGCATAATCGGTGTCCAATACTGGAAAATATCTGTCTGTGTATGTGGTCACTATGCGACCCGCATACCTGTTCTGCGGTCGCATAGTGACCGCAGAATAGTTATGCGGTCGCATAGTCGACCACAGATTTCATCCAAACTGGCCCTCTTCTGCCTCACTTTTGCGACCATTATGCGGTCCGCAGAGTGATTATGCGGTCGCATAATGGACCGCAGAAATATGTTTTTCCGCCAAAAATTTTCCTTTACTTTCCAGTGCATTGTTCAACCCAAAAAGTCCGAGCCGCGAACCTTTGTACTAATTGATCTACCTCGACACCACAAAACCTTAATTTCCTTAGCAAAAATTCTCCGGGTCACTACACATACGTCAACATCTGGTCAACCTTTTCAACTAAATTTCGAAACCTTGGAACTAGGTGTTCCAAATCATTCAAAAACCTCACCGGACCTAAATCAATTACCCCCGGCAAGTCACATAATAAATGTAAAGCATAAATTGAGCAGTAAATGGGAAAACGAGGTTATAATATTCAAAATGATCGGCCGAGTCGTTACAAATACCAACGATTAACACAATCTAAACCAACAATTCCAACCATTACCTCAATCTAAACCAACAATACCAACCATTAAACCTAATAATTTTCGGCATAAGAACATCCAAATAGTAACCCACATTCAAGTTTAAAAACAAAATATAAAGTTGTCTCTCACAATTAAATTTATCAATCAACCAAAACACCACACCTAAACTACTACACATCAGATTCAGTTTGTTCATCCTCATCATCAGATAGATCATGTCCATGTTTTCTCATAAATTTCTGCATCTTAACAAATGTTCCGAATTGGGAGTCCAGCTGTTGTTTCAAATCACGAATTTCCTTTCTCATATCTTTCATCTGTTCTTGATTCTTAGAAGAAGAAGAAGAATTGGCTAAGAGTGGGTTTGGATGACCTGTAGGTCGACGTACGCCATGTCCGTAGACTCTGCCTTTGTTTACTCCACCCGCTGTCTCTGTCCACAATGAAGCCATGTCATCAGGTGTTGGTTGAGTTGAAGGAGGTTGAGTTTGTTACCATTCTTCTACCCTTTTATGATAATCTTCCTGAAATAAAAACATAACTATTATGTAAACAAACTAATATTAATAAATCATAAATAATTATAAAGTTAGTATTTTACATGTGTGTCTGACGCACGCGTTTCCACCCAGTATTCTCTTGTACCATCCTTCTTCTTTTTCTTATGCGTCTCCTCGAAGACCTCAGCGTGACTCATATCTCGCCCTCTTTCATTTTTCTTCATAACAAAAAATATGAGTTAGACATTACAATCGTAAAATTCTATATGTAAAACTAAGAAAAAATTTATAAGTAATTACCAATCTTAGTTTATGGCCGCAAAACTAATCAAATCTCTTGTGTGCAACGAGCCACCTTTACTGGAGGCACGGTTTGCCTTTGCTTGTTCACTCTTCTTCTTTCATTCTGCGGTATTCCATTTCTCGAGAAGCTTGTCCCAAACATCTTTTTTTAACCACTCCATATTTTTACTAGCATTCCGAGCAGCTAACAGAGTATCTTTAATTCGCTTAGCAACCTTATTCTCGAAAATATTATTTATTTCATTTTGATGTTGAGGATGCCATGTACACTTTGTCTGCAATATAAAAAAGTAAAATTAGATGAAGACGATAATTATTAAATAAATGTAATCAATTTTTACCCTAAATTGATTCCACATATGCTCTCTGATGCTGTACGGTATCTGTCTCTAAGAATTCCACGGCTCATGATAAAATGGTTTCATAGAACCAAATGTGTAGACTGAAAGGATGGCAAAAACTTGCATTAAAGTTAACATATATATAATTAATAAATATCTTAAAATTTCAAAAGTTTTAATTATAAATAAATATCCTTAATGTTAACATATCTAAAAGTACATTCAAAACTTAAAAAATAGTATAAGAATCTTCTTACCCATCCTCGTAGGGGACGATTATCAATCGATTATAACTATCAAATTGTACATCCCCTCCAAGATTCTGCCTGCGTTTACTAGATGGTGCAGAAGCACCACTAGATGTAGCTGGGTGAGAGCCTCCAATATCCAACCTAGATATGCTGGGAATGGATGATGATGATGGACTGAAAATTTTCTACAATAATTTCGTTTGTTTTCAATAACTTAACAGTCCATATATAATAATTTTCTGCAAACCCTTTCTTGTAGAGATGAACTTTAACTTCGTTTGTTTTCAATAACTTAACACACTTACATTTCATACAAGGGCACCTAACCCTTTCTCCAATAAAAAAATCATCAAATGTTTGAGCCTTAGCAATAAATTCAGAAACCCCTTCAATAAATTCATCCCTCAACCCCGCACGATTAGGATGATTCCAATTATACATCCATCTACGATGCACAAATTCCATCTACACAAATAGAAATCTAGAAATGAGATATTTAAAATAATTTAATTTATTTAAACTGGTTACAAAGTTATACTCTTTCAAAGGTTCGTTTTAGATATATACATATTATTGTATCAAAGCACTTTAATTGATATATTTTATTTTTTAAATTAATATTTTTTAACACTCGAAATCTCACATTAATCCCTATTCTGAATAATATAAGTCTTTAAATATAATAATTAAATTTGAATAACTTCTTAAATGTTCATATAATCCAAATTAACTAATGATTTCTCAAATTTATAAATTAATCTTAATGTTGAAATTGAAAAAAATATAAATTTAATATCATTCTAAAAAGTGAATATAGAAATATTACTATATTATTTTATATGTTTCTTTGATTATAACTTTTGGAAATATTCCAGATACTTTTGGAAGTATAGTATGATTTATACTTTATAATATTGTAGGTGAGTTTTAAATATTTAAATCTTATTTTAAAATATTAAAGAATCAATGTTTGATTTCACACGACTAGTTAAATAATTTGATCAAAGTATTTTGAACTTTGCAAATCGTTTTAGGATGAAGAGATTAATAGGTGGATAATTAATTTTTTTAAGGATATTATAATGTTTAGTTTTTTGTTTTTTGGCCAAAGTAGAGAAAATAAGCCAAAAGGAAGAATCCAAACAACTCTTATGAATATGATGAGAAGTATAGTATAAATAAAGAGAAATGCACAAACACAATACCTTGCATCTTACATAGTTTTTCCTTATCAGAAAAACCTTCATGTCTTCATCAGTCATTTTCTCACTTTAAACAAATCATTATTTGTCTTGTGAAGTTGTAGGATTAAATAATTTTCTAATCTTTATTATAGGATTAAGCTAGTTTAATTAGCTTATAAGCTTAGCGAATCACTTGTTTAACATAAAATTTAAATTCGGGCTTATGAGTGGACATGTATTATTAACATATTCTTGTTTAACCCAAAATTTCAACCATACCTAATTCAACATATTCTTCTCTCCTTTTGTTTTATATTAAGTATCATTAAAAAATTAAAATCCCTAAAATTTCAACTATACCTACTTCAACTAGCTAGGATGTTCATATATAAAAAATTACTACAAATTTAACAATGAAAACAAGATATATATATCAACAAAATACTTACCTCGACGAAAAAAATGCCGAAGAAGTCGACTGAGGAGTTGTCGCCGCCGCCAACCTTTGCTGCAAAATAGATAAAAAAAATTTAATAAATTAAGGAAAAAAGGGAGGAGAAAGGAGAGGGAGAAGGGAGGAGGAAACGAGAGAGAGAACAAACATACATTGTTCTTGGGGATGTAGGAGAAGGACGAGGGGGAGAGAGGAGCTTCTGTTGGGAACGAGAGAGAGAGATGAGAGAAGAAGGAGGAAGAAAAGTGAGCTTCTTTTTTGGGGGGGACGGGGTGTAGGGTTATTTAAAAAATATTCCGACCGATTCGGTCGAAATTGTTATTTTTTTTTTTTTTAAAAACATCTACCAACCAAATCGGTTGGAAATGAAGTCAAAAAGTCAAAATAAAGTTTTCGCCAAAAGTTGCGATCGATTTGGTCGGAAATGTGGTCGAAAATTTTTTAAAAATATATAGGAGATTTTTTGAAAAATCCGACGGAATCCTTTGGAAATTTCGGACAAAAACATTCAGTCGAAAATTTCGGTCGGAATTTAGCATTTTTTTAGTAGTGATATGAACTACGAATATAGAATTGAAGGCTTGAAACACGTACGAAATGCTTTCCTAAAAAAATATTTAATTGCTCATTCTACTCAACAAGATTGCTATGGATCATTTTATACAAATAACTTTAGTGGATATGATAAGCCTTTATATTTTTGCACTAAGCAAATAGTGAAGAAATAAATGATAAGTACATTTATGTAACTTCAACTACTAGTCATCGAAAATAAATTACTATAAATAATACATTTCTTTTGGTAAAAAGAATTTTTTTATTATTCACAAGTATGGTTATTTTCTATGTTCTATTTTATGTGATGTACTTTAATTGAGCAAAAAGTTTCAAAGAAAGGGAGACTTTTTATACCTGTGCGCTTGTATAGCTATAAATTATATCATTAAATTGAGATGAAAAGTTTAAAGTAAATTATCGTCAAATATTATTTTTAGATAATGCTGAGATTGATCAAGTAATTTTCAACAACCGGCTCATAACGCCATGCCTATAAATTGAAGACTTGTAAATTCTCAGCAATGCAAATTCTACCAAAAAAACACTCTTGAGCATGTTTGGACATAAGAAAACTTTCACTTTTTTTCGAAAATTTCACTTTTTTCTGAAATCAGTATTTGGCCATAAATTTTCAAATTCTCACTTGAAAATAAATTTTAGAATTTTTCAAAATTTGAAAAACTCCAGAAAGCTGTTTTTCAAAATTTTCACTCAGATCACTCACAAAACTTTCAAAACAACCCAAAATTATATTCATGTTCAAACACAACTCTAGTTTTCAAATACCATTTTCCTTGGAAAACAATTTCACTTTTTTCTGAAATTTTACACTTCTTATGTCCAAACGCCCACTAGGCCTCATTTGTTTGCACTTAATGGGAGTCTGAATCTTAATCATTCAGATCTTAGACATTAAGTGTGTTTGTTTTTAAAGTCTGAATCTTAATCATTAAGATCTTAATCATTAAGTTTGTTTATTTTTTTTTACTTCATAACCACTTAATGGGTCTTAATATGTCTGTATGATTAAGATCTATAGCAAAGACTTAATTTCATTAAGATGTTATTATCAATATTCATTATTAATTGCCACCACCTCCTACCATTATCAACTATTACCGTGCCACCCATAACCACCATACTCAACCACCACCACCACCACCACCTCCTCCTCCTCCTTCTTAATCATAGCCGCCACCATTATCGACAACCACCACCCAGAATCCCCCTACCCCTACCACCATCATTCTCAATCATAACCACAAACTCATTTACCTCAACTACAACAGCTAACCACCCCATCATCATCAACAACCATAGTCGGCACCGCCCACCATTATAAACTACCACCACCTTCCTCAATCACAACTACAATCACCACCACCAACTACCATTATTAATTATTACCACCTACCACCACCATTCTCAACCATAATCGACATCATTACCAATTACCATTAGCTTCTACTCAGAACCACCACCATCAACCAAAATCACCACCAATCACCGCATGTAGTCGGCATTCACAAGTACCACGGTTAGCCATCACCACCACTAACTATCATATTTTTAAATATATATATTTTATTGATAGAATATTAGATTAATTAGTATTTTATTTGAATTTTATGTTTATTAATTTTCAAATAAAGATAAATTTTATACATTCATATGTTAAAAAATAAACAATCTTAATCATTTACTATTCAAATCTCAATACACATCTTAGTATTGAGATATGTATTCAGATTTTTTAATTTTAATGCACATTTTGATATTCAAATATGTACGCATATTCAGACTAAAAAAAAAAAAAAAACTTTTGACAATTTTCACTATAGAAAACAAAAATAAAAGCGAGAAAAGTGTAATTGGAGGATCATCACGGTGGCGGATGACATGCGAGTGGTGTGCGGGACAGGGAGGAGCGCGGCGGCGCTCTGCTCCTCAATGGAAGCGGCGATCTCCTCAGACACCTTTCCTTCATTTGCAGGTCCACCAGCTGTTTGTCCAGTGGATCCTGTAGGTGCCGTGACTGTATCCATTTTTTGAGGGTCAAAATTCAATCAAATATTTCGTTTCGGGTCGACAACATCCTGGTAATGGACAGATGAAACAGTCGCCATTATTTAATATTCAATTAGTAAGGCATGCATGAGCACTGTGGATCACTAAGTATATATCGGGAATCTACTTCACTAATAAGAAACTGAGAGGGTAATCGGAGCAGAAAAGAATTTGCTCAAAGTTTATTTTGCATCCCCCTATTTTCCTCCCCTTTTACTTTTGGCAAGATCGTTATTGCTACTTTTGTCACAGTTTAGCATGATGTGATTGTGGTTCTCTCCGTGCTACCATTTTGACATAAGTTTTCAGCATTGTATGATGTGATCCAATCTCTCTGATGAGAAGATAATTGAGTCGATAGATATTATTCCAGTTGGCTAGTCCTATCCTTTGCTATTTCCTAGCTTATTAAATATGGAGTAACTTGTAGCAAGTTCAAATGTGTCTGGTTCTTTGATTTCTGAATCAACCCAGTCCAAATAGATGATTTCTGAATACAATGGTTGTTTTTCAGGTGTCATTAAAACTTGTATACGTGGCAATCGCTTCAGGTGTAGCAGCATTTTTTCGTAAGTCAAACTAACAAAGATACATGAAAGGTGTAATATATTTGAAATGCAAAAGTTCCTAAAAATTGTGCTAATTGTTTGCTAGAGGTGGCTTGTTGGACGGTGACTGCGGAGCGACAAGCTGCCAGACTAAGGGTGTTGTACTTAAAAAGTATTCTGCGACAAGATGTTACTTTCTTCGATAAGGAAGTAAATACAGGGGAAGTTATGGGGAAATTGTCTGGTGACATTTTTATCATACAAGATGCTATGGGCGAGAAGGTACGACCATAAATACTCTGATCATTTTTGTTTATAAGAAAAAAAGTTTGAATAATTCCAAGATCCGTATTGGACAAAAAATAGTGCGGTTGAAATTATACAAGAAATGTCTTGTGATTGCAACTTAAATTTTGCATATATAATTAGACCTATATTATAAAATTCTCTCTAACTCTCTCTGTTTTCTTTTTTATCTTGCTTCCAACTTTTGCTTATGCTCAGGTGGGTAGGTTCATAAGGTGTGTGGCAATGTTTATAGGAGGATTTGTTATTGCCTTCATCAAGGGGTGGCTTCTAGCACTTGTTATGGTTTCACCCATTATTCCACTGGCAATAGTTGTTGGTGTCATGTTCTTGTTCATGTCTAGAAAGGCTTCTCATTCACAAAAAGCTTATTCTAAAGCAGCTAATGTGGTTGAGCGAACAATTGGTTCCATCAGAACAGTAAGACTAAATTTAACCTTATAACTTAATGTTTATTCTCTCTCTGCTTATGTGTGTTTATTGTCCATAATTATTTTCCTGTCATTTAAATATTTTAACTTAATGCTTTATTAGTTTCCGAATTTCCACATGATTTAGCAGCTTTAGGATTAACTTACCTATCTTTGCTTTTCCTCCTTTGGAAGCCCCCCCCCTTCTGTTTGATTCCTTCATTTTCCTAGGGAACCAACTAAAACATCTTATATTTAATTTAAACATGATGAGTTGTAGAACACAGAAAGCGTTAAGCAAATGACCAAAATTAATTGCGGAAAGAAGCATATAACATTTAGAACATTTTAAACACATAAAAATCTAGATAAAATAAAGAGAGAAATAAGAAAGACGTGGGATAAAAACCTATCTGGAACGCAATACATGTTCCGAAATATTACGCACAATCTAAATAAAGTTTACAAACATTGTGCTAATCGTACATGAATACTGAAAATTGATTCTTTCTGGGGTTATTACTTTCTGGAATCTCATTGAGGAAAATGCCAGGGATCATATACTTTTTATAACTTTTGGATGAAATCCACTCTGCATGTTGTATAGGTTGCATCATTCACAGGGGAAAAGCTGGCTCTCGAGGAGTACAATAAGTCCTTACAGAAGGCATACAGATCTGGTGTACATGAAGGACTTGCAAGTGGCTTAGGCTTGGGATCAGCCAATTTTATTCTTTTCTGCAATTATGCTTTGGCTTTCTGGTATGGTGGAAAGATGATCCTGGAGAAAGGTTATACAGGAGGTTCGGTGTTGAGTGTAACTCTAGCTGTATTATCTGCTTCAACGTGAGTATTTTGTCGATGAATCTGCAGTAGCTTCGAACATGCTTTCAAGTTTAAGAGCTCTAATGTGGTCATTATCTACACAATTGCAAAAACTATTTTGTAGGTCAATAGGTGAGATATCTCCTTGCTTAGCTGCATTTACAGCAGGGCAAGCTGCTGCTTTCAAGATGTTTGAGACTATAAACAGAAATCCAGAGATTGATGCGTACAATAATATTGGGGTTATTTTGGATGACATCCGTGGAGATATATCGATGAAGGATGTTTGTTTTAGCTATCCAAGTAGACCAACAGAAAGAGTACTCAACGGGTTTTCATTGTTAATCCCTAGTGGAAAATCTGCTGCTTTGGTTGGTGAAAGCGGAAGCGGGAAGTCCACAGTTATTAGTTTAATTGAGAGATTCTATGATCCACAATCAGGTGAAATTTTTATAGACGGACTTAATCTCAAAGAGTTCCAAGTTAAGTGGATTAGACAGAAAATTGCTCTAGTAAGTCAAGAACCTACTTTGTTCTCAACTAGCATCAAGGAAAATGTTGCATATGGGAAAGATGGAGCTACCAAAGAAGAAATTGAAGCAGCAATTGAGATAGCAAATGCAACTAAATTTATTAACAGCCTACCCCAGGTTCATATTTTTTAATATGTTTTTGTTTGTCTTGATTAAAATTACTGTATAAGGATTTTGTTGAATTGAATGATTTTGCTTGTAGGGAATAGAGACAAAGGTTGGTGAACGTGGAACTCAACTCTCTGGTGGACAAAAGCAGAGAATTGCTATAGCTAGGGCAATTCTGAAGGACCCTCGCATTTTACTTCTAGACGAGGCAACAAGTGCCCTAGATGCTGAGTCAGAGAGAGCTGTACAAGAAGCACTCGACAAAATTATGGTTGATAGAACAACCATAATAGTTGCACATCGCCTCAGTACAGTGAGGAATGCTGATAATATTGCTGTCATTCATCAAGGCATAGTTGTTGAGGAAGGTATAAACAAATATGTATGGTTTCTTCAACAGTTAACATATAATGAAAACTTACTTTCACGTGTATACATATTTTTCCTAAAAGGGAAAGCCACAAAGACCATTTCTGAATGCATATTATCTTGCTTAATTATTTTTATTAGTAAGTGGTTGAAGCACTGCTGAATGAGTTGATGCTTTTAAAAAGATTTCCTACTTATCTGTTACACCTGAGAAAATTGCACAGATCTTTTTCCATGTGTAACATATATAGCTACCCTACCCAATGTTCTCTAACATTTTTGGAGACTGAATGCTAAATGTCATTATATATCTCAGGCAAACACTTTGAGCTACTGAAAGATCCTGAGGGAACATACTCGCGACTTATTCGCTTCCAAGAAGTAAATCAAGCAAAAGAGCAAATATGCCTCGATGATCCACAACATCTTTCTACTGAGTCAAGACCAGAATCCATAAATAATTATGATACTACAGCTATTGAAGAAATTCCCGTTACTAGATTGCTAAGAAATTCAGATACTAATTTAAAAGTATCTAAAAAGCTCGATAAAGCTCCTGTTACTCGTCTTGCATATCTGAATAAGCCCGAGGTTCCTATTCTTCTTGTGGGAGCAGTAGTTGCCACAATTTCTGGTTCCGCCTTCCCTGCTTTTGGGTTAGTATTATCCAACATACTTAAATCATTTTATGAGCCACCAGATGAACTAAAGAAAGATTCACAATTTTGGGCACTCATGATTGTGGTTATTGCAACAATATTACTGATTTCATCTCCATTAGAGACACTATTTTTTACCGTGGCTGGTTGTAAGTTGATCCAACGAATTAGATCGATGTGCTTTCAAAAAGTTGTCCACATGGAAATTGGTTGGTTCGATGAGCCAGAGAACTCAGTTGGAGGGATAGCCACAAAGCTCTCTGCTGATGCAGCTCTTGTTCGAGTTCTTGTGGGAGACATATTGGCGAAAATAACTAAAGATCTTGCAGCTGCAATTGTAGGGATAGTGATTGCTTTTCGAGCAAGTTGGTTATTGTCTCTTATTATCTTAGCCATGCTACCGTTCATGATGGCCAACATTTATGTTCAGAGAAAGTTCGCTAAAGGATTTAGTACTGACGCAAAGGTTTGATATCAAAACTTGATAAGCTCTTTATTTATCTTTCTCTCCTTCCGTAAGTTTCTCATTGTCTTATCTTATTACATATATCTCTTTTTGCTTTCATTAGGTGTCTTATTTTTCCGCCAAAATATAAAATTTTGCCAACTGGTATTTTTTAATATGTTTGTTCAGTTGAAAGATTGGACTGGATATACAAGTAGTCTAACCCTTCACTTTCACATGATTCCCAATTTTTAATCAAGCAATTAGCGTGGAGAAGGAGACTCTTCTTTTCCTTTGAAGGTTCCCATGTTTACTCAAGAAATTATCTTAGCTAACAAGTTTCTAATAAAAGCTTTATCTTAGAAAGTGGACTTATAGTAATATTTGATTAAGGTAGAAGCTAAGATAGCTGCAAAAGAATGTTGTCAATGATGCGAGTAAATGACTAAATATTAAAAGATAATTGAACATTAAATTTGATTCATGGGATATGCCATAATTGGATTATCTTCATCATTGTACAATATTTACTATTTATACAGGGTAAATTGGCTGTTAACATGCTCAACTAATTATCTAGTCGTGCCAGAGATTTTGCTCCTAACATTAGGACACTATCCATTGAAGTTGTTTAGTATTAGAGTGTTAATAATTTTGGGGACCAAATTGCTTTATTGATATGGAGAGGTTAACCTGCAATCATTCTTTATGCTCGATGAAGTGTACGTGAGTGCCCCAAAGTCATGTGTCTAATCCATGGTGGCATGTGATGATTGGTTAGGACTCAATATTTGACATGCAGCAGAATGTGTATAGACTGAATCTCCTTAGACAAAATAACATACTATTTTGCCCTTTTAGCCGAGCCGTGCTCATTTTATGATCAGAAAGCTTGGGCATTAGTTAAATTTTAAAGAAACCGTTAAAATGATAAAATGGCAGATGGAATGTCAAAAATCAGATAGAGAAATTTAAGAAAAAACAAAGATTAGCAAGTTAATAGAATGTGCAAGAGAAAGTGAAAAGCTCTTAATTGATGTTAATTCCCTCCTGGAAAATATTTAGTTATTTTTTTATTTTTTTTTTGGCAGAAGTTGTATGAACAAGCAAGTCAAGTAGCGAACGACGCAGTTGGTAATATAAGAACAGTTGCTTCTTTTTGTGTAGAAGAGAAGGTGGTGGAGCTATATAAGAAGGAAAGTGAAAGCCCAATAATGACCGGGACAGGAAAAGGGCTGATTAGTGGGATTAGTTATGCTATTGCATCTTCATTACTTTTCTTTGTATATGCTGCAAGTGGTTATGCTGGAGCTCGACTTGTACAGGACGGGAAAATTGCAACTTCTGATACTTTCCGCGTAAGCATTTACTTTACATGTGTAATGCATTTTTTCTATTTTTAATAAATTTATTCAATGGAAATCTAGAAATATGATTTATGATGAAAATTCTCTTATGCTTTTTCATCCATCAATATATATAGAACCCAATGTATAATCCTTCATGGATATTTGGACATCACCATTGATATGGGACAAGGGAAAAATAAAAAAAAGGGCGAAATGCAGAAATAGTGTTTGAATTTAGGAAGAAACCTCCAAATGTAATTTCTTTTTCTTCTTCAGAGCTGCCAAAAAGTGGCTAAAATTAAAAAAATAGGAAAAGGAAAAACAAAGATAAAGGACTAGGCCACATTTCTGTTAGATCTTGTGTCACCTTTTTGTTTTTAAATTTTGGGGGGAGCAGCCCGTCATAATGGGAGGAAAGAAGGAAGAGGGGACGTTTTTTTATGGAGTTCACATCACTTGCGACTATTGCGATGGAACTCCAATCTCCATCAAGTAGTTACACGTGTATTTCACAATTTAAAATTCCTTTTGTTTTTAATTATTAAGTTATCTCCCCAGTATTAAATAATAACTCTCCCTCATGTTTTCTTTCAGGTTTTCCTTGCTGTGTATTTGACAGCTATGGTTATTTCTCAGTCAAGCTTCTTTTTTAATGATTTGAAAAAAGCTAGGGGTGCTGCCGCTTCAATAATTGCTATATTAGACAGAAAGTCTAAGATAGACTCAAGTAACGAGGATGGTTTGAGTTTAGACCAAAGCAAAGGAGTAATAGAGTTTAAAGAAATATGCTTTGCATATCCAACAAGGCCAAATATCCAAGTTCTTCATGGCTTCAACTTGACAATTTTAAGTGGGCAGGTATATGTCTCAAGTAATAGTTAGTCATTTAATTACTCTATGATTTTGTTTGGTATGATTATTAGGATGCAGAATGTAGCAACACAAATTACAAAGGAATAATAGCACTTCTGGTCCCTCAATTATTGGTAAATTCTGATTTTGGGACATGTGATAAGTGACTAAGCACATTTAACCTTCAAGTAATAAAAATGTGTTTTTGGTCCGTTTATGTTGGAAACATGTTATATTTAGATTATTTATAGAATTATATTATCCTCATATATAGAGTAACAATAAAAACTTAGCAACATGGGTAATTAAATGGTATAACGGTTAATAATTCGGTAAATTTGTAAAGATTCACAAGCAGAGGTGTCAAAAGTGTACATTTAAATTAATTGAAGGTTAAATGTGCTTAATCAGATATCACAAGGACCCAAAATAAGAATTTGTCAATATTTGAGGGAGTAAAAGCGCAAAATTTTTAATTACAGATTTGGTTAGTTTAAACCATGTTCAAATCTTAGCTTGAATTATAAATGCGGGTAAGCTTTTATTTCAACTAGCCATCACAGAAAATAAAACCATTGCATATCAGGAACATGCAAAAATGGTGATCTACACCAACAGGAAATAGACAAAGTTTAGCCTATTACTCGCTCGTGACAAAATTGTGTATTTCTCAATTATTAACATCTACATTTGTTTACTACGTACATCTAGACAATTGCTTTAGTCGGAGAAAGTGGCTGCGGGAAGTCTACAGTGATCTCAGTCTTACAACGATATTATGATTTTAATTCGGGTCGAATTATGCTAGATGGAATAGACATTAAAAATTTCAACTTGAAATGGCTGAGGCATCAAATGGGGCTTGTGAGCCAAGAACCAGTTCTGTTCAATGACACAATCCGAGCCAACATCATGTACGGGAAGGACGGAGATGCGACTGAAGGAGAACTAGTAGCTGCAGCAAAATTGGCAAATGCCCACAAGTTCATTTGTGGCTTACAACAGGTTAGGAAACCATTCATCTAATTAGCCATAGAGCAAAAGCTAACCTGGATATGCAATATTAAAGAATTCATGTTCTCCCTATGCATCTTAAAATATTCAATATGTGAGGGAGGAGGCTTACTTTGTGTTCTTTAATTTTCTTTAGAGTTGGAGCAAATCTGAAGTTGTAACTACTAGCTAGTTTACAACTCCAACTTCCTTTTTATTGGGGGTGGGGAGGTGGGGGGTCCCATGGAAAAAGAAAAGGCTTACTAATATTATATTTTTTATAGATAATGTTGGAAAATACTCTACAATGAAAAGTTGGTATGAGAAAAAACACTGAGATTTGAGAGGCTGGTCTTGAAAATTCTTAAATACATGGTGAATGATATTAGAACAATTGTTTCTTGTTACTAGGTCTTTTCTTCAAGAATTAGTAATTATGCTTATCCTTTAGATTAGATTATTATCATAGATAGGCTTTAAGAGTTATCTTTCAGTTAGCTAGGTTTTACTGGTGTTTCGACTTGTACGAGCCTCCTAATACAAGTAGTCCTAGGAAGGTGGTTACTACTTAAACCTATATTAAAACTCATTATGACGTTCAATGCAACACACAGTTTTCATTGCCTTTCAAAGTGTTTATAAATACCATATACAGAGAGACTAAGGGCTTTTTAACCTATATGAGGACATTGAAATCCAGACATTTAAAATCAATGTATACATTTTAGTTCTTAATCCAATATTCTTAATTGATTTCAATGTGTCTAAAACCCCAAAATTGAAATTTGTATCAGGGTTACGATACCATAGTTGGGGAGCGAGGTGTTCAGCTTTCAGGTGGTCAGAAACAAAGAGTTGCCATTGCACGAGCTATTGTGAAAAATCCCAAAATATTGTTACTGGATGAAGCTACCAGTGCGCTTGATGCAGAATCTGAAAGGATTGTCCAAATGGCATTAGACCAAATCATGGTAAATCGAACTACGATTATAGTAGCGCACAGATTATCAACAATTAAGGGAGCAGACTTAGTTTGTGTGATGGAAAATGGAACCATCATAGAAGAAGGAAACCATGAAACTCTTATCTGTAACGAAGATGGCCACTACGCCTCCCTCTTCAAACTTAATGTGGGATCTCTCTCATAATCTCTTATTATGGCTATATACATGCCTCGTGCTTTTTATTAACCTGATGCTGGGATATTAT
This sequence comes from Nicotiana tomentosiformis, assembly GCF_000390325.3. NCBI lineage: Eukaryota > Viridiplantae > Streptophyta > Magnoliopsida > Solanales > Solanaceae > Nicotiana > Nicotiana tomentosiformis. Next base: position 104,143,851 of record NC_090822.1, on the reverse strand, counting down.
CAAAAGTAGTATGTTATTGGCAGTTGCATAGCAAACTGTACGCACTCGCATTATGTTCATTGTTAATATGTACTATTAAACTATGCTTAGATGTTCTTGCAAGGAAATACATGTCAAGTGGTCAAAATATGACTTCCATCCACATTAAACCACCAAAGTAAAAGCCATATTATCCTTGTGTCAATTTGAGCATTAGAAATTGTGGATTACTAGCTTGACGGTTATCCAATGGACTATGAGCAGTGGTGCCTTTGGAGATATTTTGTGTAAATGTGCGTCGAAATGTGGCACCCATAGATATGTTGTCTTCGGATCGGAGTAGTTTAACAGAAGTCCAGCAGTGTGTGGCCACTGAATGTTATCAAGAGAAATTTCAAGGAAGGAATTCACTCATATATACTACTGAAGTTTATGTAGTATTGAATGAGATGGTATTTGGCTCTTTTTTTTCTTTGTAGGTGGTATTAAACGCTAGCGAAAATCTTGATTATTTTGCTAGTTCTACAAGTTTGATGGGTACATATGGGGTAGTGAAGTTGCATGAAATAATCAATATTTACAATCGGCAAGTTTGATGGGTATAATGAGAGGCTGACTGAAACGAATCTCTGTTTCAAATGTTACTTACTTTCCAGGCCAGAAGTCAAAACCAGAACCTTTAGTATGTCTTGAGTGGAAAAGAGGAAGAGGATGGTAGAATTGTTATATACACAGAGAGGATGCTTCCACCGACCCAAATCACGAGACCACGTCGTCCCAATACCCATAAGCCATCTCTTACCCTCCTCGTGCACTCCATAGTATCTCCAACTGATACACCTGATCTGAAAGACCTCCTGCGAATCCAAAGTTGTTTCTCCCATTTCTCTAACACTGCACCGTAGACCTGATGATAATATAGAAATTCCCCAAGTATTCTTCACACTCTGCTGCAAAACTCAGTCCTCAGCCACATAACGAACCCAAAATCTTTAAACACCGCACTTTACTTGAACCCACTAGAACCATTATTGAGAGTCACTCACTCAGACCTGGTCCCGAATATGTAATCAAACTCTAGTGCTCTGCTAGCACATGAACACTTCCAAGGAAGCAACCGGATGAATTCTTTTCCTTGTACATCACATCCACGGGAAGCATAAATTCTAAGTCATCCCCAACACCTGCACATGAATCGATAAGGCGAAATGTAACACATGTACGTCAAATTCCTTGTCCAAAATGCCCTTGTTGTTTTTCTCCTCTTGGTCATAACTAATCCACCAATGCACCGATAACCAGAAACTACACAGGCACACAACCACGTGACTCAATCATAGACAGTGGGCTCCCCCACTTAGCTTTACGCTACAATCACATAGATCCAAGCCCCAAAACGACCTCTTCTGCCCAGTTACCATGATCCCACACCGTTGCTTGGCCAAAATTCTCATAAGTTCTTGTTGGACTAATCATAACACATCCCGAATTATCAGCCACAATCGCACACTCGACCTCTTAACAGTCGTACTATCCTTTTCAAGCGATCCAAGCTCACATCGCAGTACATGCATCCCATGTTGAGCTGAAAGTAGAACTCTTCGTAGGAACCTCATCAAAATCACGCAACCGCTAACCTGCTCATAGGAGATAGCCCACCTGTGTAACCTCATATCGACCTCCTCCAACGTCATTGCTATAGTTATATCCATCATGAAATCAACTAATCTCCCTGGGTCCATATTGATCCGCTAGCCGTAAGAATCCCTTCATTCATTAACATCACCCAAAGGTCCAACAACGTGTTTGAAACTCGAAGCCGTATTGCATCCAAGACAATGGTCGAATACTTCACCTTTTCCTACATTCCTGTAACGACCGGGGCCGATAGTTTTGAGTATTTTAGCGCTGATCTCCTATTTATTGTTTCATCTATGTTATATTGTAGTTATGCGACTTGCCGGGGTGTTTGGTTTTGGTTTGAGGTGAATTTTGGAGTGAAATAGGACACATAGTCCCTAAGTTGGAGGTTTAAGTTATAAGAGTTGACCATAGTTTGACTTTTATGTAGATGACTCCGGAATGGAGTTTTGAAGGCTCCAATAGCTCCGTATGGTAATTTTAGACTTAGGAGCGTGTACGTATATTGAATTGGAGGTCCGTAGGTCATTTCAGCATGAATTGACGAAAGTTGGAAAAATGGGAGATTTTGAAAAGTTTGACCGGGAGTTGACTTTATTGATGTCGGGGTCGGATTCCGGTTTCTGAAGTTGGAATAGGTCCGTACTATCATTTATAATTTGTGTGCAAAATTTGAAGTCAATCGGAGTTAGTTTGGTATGAATCGGGATTAGTTTTGGAATTCGGAAGTTCATAAGTTTCTTAGGCTTGGATCGATGCGCGATTCGTTATTCTAGTATTGTTAGAGGCAATTTGAGGCTTCGAGTAAGTTCCTATTGTATTTTGGGACTTGTTGGTATGATTTGACAGGGTTTCGAGGGCTCGGATGAGTTATTTTTTAACGTGTTTGGTGTTTTGACATTGTTTTGAGCATAATCATGTAATGATCCAAATGTCCATTTTTAGTTCTAGAGATCTAAATTCGATTTTGAAACTTCCGGGAGTTTAATAATGATTTATAGGAATGATCTGGAATGTTTGGTCTAATTTTATTAAGTCGCAATTGGGTTTTTACCGCGAAGCATGAGTTAATTATTAAACGAGTGAAGTTGGTATCGCATTGAGCAAATGAGCTCTGAATTGAGTTTCGATTGAACGACTAGGTTTGTATTATTATTTTTGACTCATAGGAACAAGAATCGTCGAATTCTGAGTTCGTATGATGGAGTTAGAGCCTTGTGAGTGAAAAAGAAATTGTTGGTGCAAGCAGGTTCTGGAGCGACCAGATTTGGCACTTTTAGTGATGGGACTCGGGCTTTTAGTGACCAGATTAGTGTTTTTATTGGGCAGTTTTTTTTATAATTATTTCAACATTTTTGGAGTTAGGGAACTCGAATTTGTCGATTTTTGAGAGGATTTTTACCACAGGGATTGGGGTAAGTATTTTTGACTCGGTTTTGATTATATTCCATGATTCCATCTTCGTTTTTAGTCTTTAATTTGGTGAATCAAAAGTGAAAATTTGGGGATTTTGTCAAAAATCCGAAAATATGAAATTCATTGCTTTGGGAGTCAAATTGTACTCCGATTCGAACACAAATCACGTAATTGAACTCGTAGGATTATGGGATATCGAAATCTACCCATTGTCTCGAGTTTGACCGAGCGAGCCCGGGTATTGACTTTTGAGAAAAATTTAGCAATTGAACCTTTATGTTATGGAATTAATTTCTAATGCATTAATTGATATTATTAAGTTAATTTTGACTAGATTTGGATCGAACAGAAGTAAATTCTAAAGGAAAAGTTGTGACTGTTTAAATTGTGGATTTTTAAGCAAGGTAAGTAACTTGTCTAACCTTGTATTGGGAGAATTTCCCCTTAGGAATTTTGTTGGAAAATGGAACCATCATAGAAGAAGGAAACCATGAAACTCTTATCTGTAACGAAGATGGCTACTACGCCTCCCTCTTCAAACTTAATGTGGGATCTCTCATAATCTCTTATTTTGGCTATATACATGCCTCGTGCTTTTTATTAACCTGACGCTAGGATATTATCAAAAGTTATATGTTATTGGCAGTTGCATAGCAAACTGTACGTACTCGCATTATGTTCATTGTTAATATATACTATTAAACTATGTTTAGATGTTCTTACAAGGAAATATATGTCTGTGGAACCCACTTAAATAAAAAGAAATAAAATAAAATGATAACAAATTTTAATGGGGCGGCTGAAATATATAGTTGGTTTGTACGGTGCAACAATTTTTAAATTGTAACAAAGACTTGCAATTTGCAAGTTGCAGAACCATGCAATATGGTTGATTCAATGTTTGGCAGGTTCTCCTATAAATAGGAGCTTCGTTCGTTCAGTTTAAACACACAAAAACAAAGAGAAGCAATAGAAGTTAGAGAGAATAATCCACAGATTGTAGTCTGTGAGATAAATAGTGAGTTCCACTAATATTGTAGTGAGGTATTTTAAATAAAGAGTGTAATTTCTTTCAAAAATTATAGTAGTCTCTTGACACTACTAAGTTGTAATATTATAGTAGTAATATTGCTCCGCTCGGGTATTGTATTTACCTCGTGAAAAGAGTTGGTGTCGTTGTTACTCTCTTGTGTCATTATTATTTTTCGTGGATATTATTTCTGGCCGGGATTATCATTTTTCCCAACAACGTGGTATCAGAGCCATGGCGAATAATGGTCCACTATCGTTTCAGTACCCCCGTCTCACAAAAGATAATTATGAGAAATAGTGTCTACGTATGAAAGCCATTCTTGGCTCTCAGGATGTATGAAAAATCGTAGTCAGAGGGTATGCAAAACCCTATAATGAGAAAGCTCTGACTCAAAATGAAAAAGAGGTCTTAATAAAGACGAGGAAGAAGGATCAACAAGCCATCACGCTTATCCACCAATGTTTGGATGATGCCATGTTTGAGAAGGTGGCAGATGCTGCCACCTCAAAGGAAGCTTGGGAGATTTTACAAAATTCTCTCTAAGGAGTTGACAAGGTCAGGAAGGTAAAACTTCAAACTCTAAGTTCTGATTTTGAAGTTTTAAAAATGAAAGAATTCGAATGCATTTCGGATTATTGTTCAAAAGTGAAGGCCGTTGTAAATCAATTAAGAAGATACGGGGAGGACATAGAAGATGTCCGTGTGGTAGAAAAGATTCTTCGCACTTTAACACCTAAATTTGATTTTGTAGTGTGTACTATTGAGGAGTCTAAATAATTAGACTCTATGATGGTAGAGTAATTGGAGGGCTCTTTACAGGCCCACGAAGAAAAGATTAAAAGGAGACAAGAAGTGCTATTGGAGCAACTTCTTAAAACTCAGGTATCTTTCAAGGATTATGGAGGTGAAACGAGCTATCGAGGGAATGGACAAAGACGAGGTCGTGGCGGTCATAGAAGAGGAAGAAGTAACGGTAATAACTTTAACAATGAAGTTAAAATCCACCAGACATTCAGAGGTTGTGGTCGTGGACAAAGAGGAGGAAGAGGACGTGGCTACTACCAAGAAAATAATAGACAAAGGTATGATAAATCCAAAATTGAGTGTTATAATTGTCATATATTTGGCCATTACTCTTGGGAATGTTGTAGCAATGTTGAAGAAAAGGCTAACCTTGTTGACGACAAGAAATAAGAGGATGAGTCAATGTTGTTACTGGCACTTAAGGAAGAAGACATGGATGATTCTAGCTCGTGGTATTTGGACAATAGAGCAAAACATCATATGTGTGGATGCAAAGACAAGTTTGTGGAGATCAATAAGTCGGTGAGAGGTAATGTGTCTTTTGGAGATACCTCAAAGATTCAAATCGAAGGGATAAGTACGATTCTAATCTCCTGTAAAAATGGTGGCCACAAGTTAATTCAAGATATTTATTATGTATCGAAATTAAAAAGTAATATTTTGAGTTTGGGCCAACTTCTTGAAAAGGAATATGACATCCACATGAAAAATATATATCTTTGGCTTAGAGATTCAAGTGGAATTCTAATTGCTAAAGTGCATATGGCAAAGAATAGATTATTTTCTCTGAATCTTAAAACAATTGATGCAAAGTGTTTGAAGGCTAATGTGCAAGATGAATCATGGTGTTGGAACATGCGATTTGGGCACTTGAATTTTGAAGCACTCAAATCAATGGGAGAAAAGAACATGGTACATGGGATAATAAATCAACCATCCCAATTAATTGTGTGAAGCTTGTCTTGTCGGAAAACATGCAAGGAGGAGTTTTCCAAAGGAGGCCATGTCAAGATCAACCAAATCGCTCCAGCTTGTTCACACTGATGTGTGCGGGACAATCAATACACATTCCTTTGATAAAAGTAAATACTTTCTACTCTTCATTGATGACTTTAGTAGAAAGACTTAGGTTTATTTCTTGAACCAAAAATCTAAAGCTTTTGCTGCTTTTAAAAATTTCAAAGTACTTGTGAAAAAAGAAAGTGGCTATGAAATAAAAGCTTTAAGGTCCGATAGAGGAGGCGAATTCACTTCAAAAGAATTTAATGACTTTTGTCAATCTCATGGAATTCGTCGCCCTCTAACGGTACCTTATTCACCCTAACAAAATGGAGTTGCAGAGAGAAAGAAACGAACGATTCTTAATATGGCTAGATGTATGTTGAAAGCTAAAAGAATACCCAAGGAATTTTGGGCTGAAGCTATTTCTTGTGTAGTTTATTTGAACAACGGGTCTCCAACAAGGAATGTTATAGATCAAACCCCTCAAGAAGCATGGAGCGGAAGAAAGCCAAGTGTCAAGAACTTAAGAATCTTTGGGAGCATGGCATATGCTCATGTGCCACAGCAAGAGAGAGCGAAACTTGACGATCGAAATGTCAAGCATGTGTTTGTTGGCTATGATACGAGTTCAATAGGATACAAGTTATACAACCCAAGCAGTGGCAAGGTGGTGGTGAGTCGTGATGTTGAGTTTGATGAAGAATTGGCATGGAATTGGGAAGCTCAGGAAGAAACTTCATATGATTTTCTTCCATACTTTGGTGATAAAGAAGAACCAGAGACCGTGGAACCGGTACAAGATGTAACTCCACCTCCTTCTCCAATCAATGTCGCATCTCCTTCTTCTCAACAAAGGTCAAATGAACAACCGCAACGGACAAGGAGTATTCAAGAGCTCTATGATGGCACGAAAGAAGTTACTAATTTTGATTTTTTATATTGTCTCTTTGCTGATAGTGAACCAATAAACTTTGATGAAGCTGTTACAGACAAATGGTGGAGACAAGCCATGGAGGAGGAGATCGAGTCAATAGAGAAGAACAACACTTGGGAGTTAACAACTCTTCCCAAGGCTCATCACGCAATTGGAGAAAAATTTGTATACAAGACAAAGAAGAATGCTGATAGAGATGTGGATAGATACAAGGCATGACTTGTGGCTAAAGGCTACAAGCAAAGGCAAGGCATTGACTATGAAGAAGTCTATACACCTGTTGCCCGCATGGAGATGATTCGTTTGCTGATCTCTTTGGCGGCGCAAATGAAGTAGAAGATTCATCAACTTGATGTCAAGTCAGCCTTCTTGAATGGATATCTTGAAGAAGAAGTCTATGTTGAACAACCATTGGGCTTCATGGTCAAAAACCATGAAGATAAAGTGATGAAGTTGCATCGACAAGTATTTTTAAGAAAATGGGTTTACTCGTTGTCTCTATGAACATGCTCTTTATTAAAGTTCATACTAATGGAGATATCTTGATTGTTTGTCTTTATGTTGATGATCTTATTTTGACGGGTAATAACCTAAGTTTGTTTGAAGCTTTCAAGAAAGATATGTCCCGTGAGTTCGAGATGACAGACGTAGGGCTCATGTCATACTACCTGGGTCTAGAAGTGAAGCAGATGGAGGGTGGGATTTTTACCTCTCAATAAAGCTATACAAACGAGATATTGAAGAAGTTTAACATGCTCGATTGCAACCCCATGAACACACCGATAGAGAGTGGGAAAAAGTTGTCTAAGTATGATGAAGGAGAAAAAGTGGATCCCACTTTTTTTAAAAGTCTTGTGGGAAGTTTGAGGTACTTGACTTGTACCAAGCCAGATATACTCTTTGCAGTTGGAGTAGTAAGCCGCTTCATGTAAGCTCCTACCTCCACTCATTTGAAAGTCACTAGAAGAATTCTTCGTTACCTAAAAGGTACGATTGATTTTGGGCTGTTTTATTCTTATTCCAGTGATTTCAACCTTATGGGATTTTGTGATAGTGATTATGCGGGAGATATTGATGATAGAAAAATCATAACAGGTTTTGTGTTTTTCTTGGGTGATTCTGTTATTTTGTGGAGTTTAAAGAAACAATCAATTGTTAGTCTCTCGACTTGTGAAGTTGAATATGTAGCAGCAACATCTTTTACGTGTCATGTTATTTGGTTGAGAAGATTGTTGAAGGAGCTCAATTTATCACAAATTGAATCTACAAAGATTTGTATTGACAACAAATCCGCACATGCACTCGCGAAGAATTCCGTGTATCATGATCGAAGCAAGCATATAGACATAAGGTATCACTTCATTAGAGAATGCATTGCCAAGAAAGAGGTTGAGCTCAAATATGTGAAATCTCGTGACCAAGTTGCAGATATTTTCACAAAGTCTCTCAAGCTTGAAGATTTTTAGAGATTGAGATCAAGTCTTGGAATGAAGAAGAAAAATTAAAATTATGGGGGAAATTTGTGGAACCCACTTAAATAAAAAGAAATAAAAAGAAAATGATAACAAGTTTCAATGGGGCGGATGGAACATAAATGCAAAACCAATTTGTGTAGTTGGTTTGGACGGTGCAACAATTTTTAAATTGTAACAAAGACTTGCAATTTGCAAGTTGAAAATTGCAAGTTGCAGAACCATGCAATATGATTGGTTCAATGTTTGGCAGGTTCTCCTATAAATAGGAGCTTCGTTCGTTCAGTTTAAACACACAAAAACAAAGAGAAGCAATAGAAGTTAGAGAGAATAATCCACAGATTGTAGTTTGTGAGATAAATAGTGAGTACCACTAATATTGTAGTGAGGTATTTTAAATATAGAATGTTATTTATTTCAAAAATTATAGTCTCTTGTCACTACTAAGTTGTAATATTATAGTGGTAATATTGCTCCGCTCGGGTATTGTATTTACCTCGTGAAAAGAGTTGGTGTCGTTGTTACTCTCTTGTGTCATTATTATTTTCTATGGATATTATTTCTAGGCGGGATTATTATTTTTTCCAACAATGTGGTATCAGAGCCATGGCGAATAATGGCCCACTATCTTTTCAGTACCCCCGTCTCACAAAAGATAATTATGAAAAATAGTGTCTACGTATGAAAGCCATTCTTGGCTCTCAGGATGTATGAGAAATCGTAGACAGCGGGTATGCAAAACCCGATAATGAGGAAGCTCTGCCTCAAAATGAAAAAGAGGTCTTGGCAAAGACGAGGAAGAAGGATCAACAAGCCATCACGTTCATCCACCATTATTTGGATGATGCCATGTTTGAGGAGGTGGTAGATGCTACCACCTCAAAGGAAGCTTGGGAGATTTTACAAAATTCTCTCTAAGGAGTTGACAGGGTAAGGAAGGTAAAACTTCAAACTCTAAGTTCTAATTTTGAAGTTTTAAAAATGAAAGAATTCGAATGCATTTCGGATTATTGTTCAAAAGTGAAGGCTATTGTAAATCAATTAAGAAGATACGGGGAGGAGATAAAAGATGTCCGTGTGGTAGAAAAGATTCTTCGCACTTTAACACCTAAATTTGATTTTGTGGTGTGTGCTATTGAGGAGTCTAAAGATTTAGACTCTATGATGATAGAGCAATTGGAGGGCTCTTTACAGGCCCACGAAGAAAAGATCAAAAGGCGACAAGAAGTGCCATTGGAGCGACTTCTTAAAACTCAGGCATCCTTCAAGGATTATGGAGGTGAAAAGAGCTATCGAGGGAATGGACGAGGACGAGGCCGTGGTGGTCATAGAAGAGGAAGAAGTAACGGTAACAACTTCAACAATGAAGTTAAAATTTACTAGACATTCAGAGGTCGTGGTCGTGGACATAGAGGACGAAGAGGACGTGGCTACTACCAAGCAAATAATGGACAAATGTATGACAAATCCAAAATTGAGTGTTATAATTGTCATAAATTTGGCTATTACTCTTGGGAATGTCGTAGCAATGTTGAAGAAAGGGCTAACCTTGTTGACGATAAGAAAGAAGAGGCTGAGTCAACGTTATTGTTGGCACTCAAGGAAGAAGACATGGATGATTGTAGCTCGTGGTATTTGGACAATAGAGCAAGCAATCATACGTGTGGATGCAAAGACAAGTTTGTGGAGATCAATAAGTCGGTGAGAGGTAATGTATCTTTTGGAGATACCTAAAAGATTAAAATCGTATTGATAGGTACGATTCTAATCTCCTGTAAAAATGGTGGCCACAAGTTAATTCAAGATATTTATTATGTGCCGAAATTAAAAAGTAATATTTTAAGTTTGGGCCAACTTCTTAAAAAGGAATATGACATCTACATGAAAAATATGTATCCTTGCCTTAGAGATTCAAATGGAATTTTAATTGCTAAAGTGAATATGGCAAAGAATAGATTATTTTCTCTGAATCTTAAAATAATTGATGCAAAATGTTTGAAGGCTAATGTGCAAGATTAATCATGGTGTTGGCACATGCGAGCGGGCCCGGGTGTTGACTTTTGGGTAAAATGTAGCAATCGAACCTTTATGATATGGAATTAATTTCTAATGTACTAATTGATATTATTGAGTCTATTTTGACTAGATTTGGATCGAACGAAGGTAAAATCTAAAGGAAAATCTGTGATTGGCTAATTGTGTATTGCTAAGCGAGGTAAGAGATTTGTCCAACCTTGTAGGGGGAATTTCCCCTTAGGATTTGTGTTGGTTGTAAAAATTGTGATATGTGAAAGCCGTGTACGCAAGGTGACGAGTGTGTACATGGGCTAAATGTGGAAATTTCCGGTTTTAGCTATGTAGATTTCTTCCATGCCTTAATTGAGTTATCCTATCATGTTATATTCGTCATCATTAGTCTATTTTTATATGTTCTACTTGTTGTATATCTTACTTGCTAATTGCTATACATATTTAGTTGAAGTTCTTGTTTCCCTTGTTCCGTATTCATTATTTAATCATTGGACCCTTTACTTGAAGTTGTTAAATTATGGATTATCTGGTAGTTGAAATTAGTATTGAGTTATAAAGGTCGTGATTCACATTAAGGCGAAGTGTTAAGTTGTGAAATTCTATGTTGTTGAATTATTCACTTCCAATTGTTATTGTTGAGATTGTGGGTACAATGTGGTTAGGCCTTGGGCTCCTAGTAAAAATTCTGTTATTGTTGATTTCTTTTGGCAAGTTGTGATACTGGGCACTTGAGATGCGATCTGTGGTACATTGTGATATTGATACGCATGCGGTGAGATAAGGTGGGCTTGATACGCGTGGCTAGTAGGGGAACTACTAGAAGTCATGTGTTGTGATAAGGTAGGCTAAGCGCATGATGCTTTTTCGGGAAAATAATTTTTAAAACTAAATGTGAAAGCTCTCACGGTGATATAAGAAAATATTATGATTTATTTATGTGATTTGAGACTACGAGGCAGTACCTCGGTAGTGACTCTTGTTGGCATTTATCCATTTTTATCACATGCCCTTGGTTGTTATTTCCTTAGCATATTATTAATTATTTTCTCTGCGCTGCATTAAATTGCTTTAGTTCCGTATAGTCAACCTTGATATGCCATTTGTTGTTTAAATTTCATTACTGCCATTATTACACTGCCTTATACTTGTTCAGTATTTTATTTATTCCAGTAGGGCCTTGACCTGACCTCGTCACTATTCTACCGAGGTTAGGCTTGGCACTTACTGGGTACCGCTGTGGTGTACTCATGCTACGCTTCTACACATCATTTTGTGCAGATCTGGGCACTTCCTACCAGACCAGGCATTAGTGAGCTGAGTCAGTATGCAGAGACTTCAAGGTATACCTGCCGGCATCCGCAGGCCTCGGAGTCCCCATTTACCTAGATTATTTTATTTCTAAACCTTTATTAGACTCTGATGTATATAGATGTTCAGTATCACTTCATAGAGCTTGTGACTTGTATTTCGCCGGATTTTGGGAAATTATGTATATAGTAGTTGTTGGATTTTAAGACTTTGATTGTTATTTCAGTTATATTTTGCATGTTGTTAGGTTTACCAAGTCTTAGAGACTACGTGCCGTCACGACATCCTACAGAGGGGAATTTGGGGTCGTGACAAGTTGGTATCAGAGCCCTAGGTTCATAGGTGTTATGAGTCACAAGTAAGTTTAGTAGAGACGTCTGTACTTATCTTCGAGAGGCTATGGAACTGTTCGGAAAAGTTTCACTTCTTTGATTCCTTATTGTGTGAATTTGTTGACTTCAAAATTTTAAATCATTGTCTTTTTATTCTCTCACCGATGGTGAGGACACACACAACTGGATCTGATGATCAGACACCCGCGCCCCCTGCTATAGCCGCGAGAGGCCGGGGCCATGGCAGAGGCTAAGGACGGCTATGTGGTGTAGCTAGAGCACCCGCACGAGCTGCTACAGAGGAGCCACCAGTAGCTCCAATTGGAGAGCAGGCACCTGAGACACCTGTTGCTACCCCTGCACTTCAGGAGACTCTCGCCTAGTTTTTTAGCATTTTGGTACTCTAGCTCAGGCTGGGTTGATTCCACTTGCTCCTGCCACATCTGAGGTCGGGGGAGGAACACAGAATCCCGTCGCCCATACCCCAGAGTAGCGGGTCTAGGTTGACCAAGTACTAGAGGTCATACCAGTACAGTCGGTTGTCCCAATTCAGCCCAAGGTTAGGGCAGCAACTTCCGAGGGGGAGCAACTCAAGCTCGAGAGGTACAAGAAGTACCACCCTACTACTTTTAGCGGTTTGGCGTCAGAGGATGCTTGGGGTTTTCTTGATGAGTGACACTATATCCTCCGTACTATGGGTATTGTAGAGTCGAGTGAGGTTGCTTTCACGACGCTCCAGATTAAGGGAGTGGCTTATCAGTGGTGGCGAGCATATGAGTTGTGTAGCTCGGCCGAGGCAACTTCACTCACTAGGGCTTAGTTCTCAGATATGTTAGTGAGGGAGTTTGTTCCTCAGAGTCTTAGGGATGCATGGCGCGCAGAGTTTGAGCAGTTGCGATAGGGTGCTATGACCGTATTGGAGTATACAGTCTGATTAAGTGATTTGTCCATGCATGCACCAGCCTTGGTTGCTACTGTCAGAGAGCGAGTTTGTCGATTTATCGAGGGGCTCAACCCTGGTATCAGATTCAGCATGGCCCGAGAGTTGGATATGGACATCCCATACAAGCAAGTAGTGGAGATTTCTAGGAGATTAGAGGGTATGTTGGCCTAGTAGAGAGGGGAGAGGGAGGCCAAGAGGCCTCGAGACTTTGGCACATACAGTGGTGCTCGTGCCCCAGTTGTAGCCCGTCATGGTAGGGGTTATCTGAGCTGCCCTGTTCATTCATCCCTTCCAGCTTCCAACGGCATTCTGGCTACTTCCAGGCCTCAGGTTCCCAATTATTCACCGCCATTGTCTAGTGCACCTCCTGTGCAAGGTGCTTTCAGCGGTCAGTCCAACCGACTAGGTCCAAGCCAGCTCCAGCAGCCACGTCCTCCGAGAGCTTATTTTGAGTGTGATGATACTCTTCATATGGTGAGGGACTGCCCCAGACTCAGGAGAGGTGAACCTCTATAGACTATTCAGGCCCCATGTATTCCACAGGGTCCTTAGGCTTCTCAGGTTGTGGTTACCGCACCAGTGACCACTCCACCTACTCAGCCAGCTAGAAGTGGAGGTCAGGCAGGTAGGGGTTGCCCTAGAGGGGCAGGCCAGGCCAGATATTATGCTCTTCCTGCTTGGGCTAAGGCAGTTGTATTTGACTAAATTATCACAAGTAGTATTCCGATTTGTCATAGAGAGGCATCAGTCTTGTTTGATCCAGGCTCCACTTATTCCTATGTATCATCTTATTTTGCTTCATATTTGGATATATCTCGTGATTCTTTGAGTTCTGTTGTCTATGTGTCCACGCCTGTGGGATATTTCATTGTTGTTGACTGTGTGTATCGGTCGTGTTTAGTTATTCTTGGTGGTTTTGAGACTAAAGCCGATCTATTGTTGCTCAGTATGGTAGTTTTTGATGTTATCTTGGGTATGGACTGGTTGTCGCCCTATCATGCTATCCTTGATTGTCACGTCAAGACAGCGACGTTATCTATGCCAGGTTTGCCGCGATTGGAGTGGAGGGGTACTTTAGACTATGTTCCTAACAGGGTGGTGTCTTTCCTTAAGGCACACTAGATGGTCGGTAAGGGATGTGATGCGTATCTAGCCTATGTGAGAGATGTCAGTATTAATACTCCTACCGTTGAGTCAGTTCCGCTAGTGAGAGATTTTTCAAATATATTTCGATCTTCCAGGCATGCCGCCTTACATGGATATCGATTTTGGTATTGATTTTCTACAAAGCACTCAGCCCATTTCTATTCAACCATATCGTATGGCCCCAGCAGAGTTGAAGGAGTTAAAGAAACATATGCAAAAGTTACTTGATAAGGGTTTCATTCGACCAAGTATATCGCCTTGGGGTGCTCCGGTCTTGTTTGTAAAGAAGAAGGATGGTGATACTAGGCACTTGAGGTGCGATCTGTGGTACATTGTGATATTGATATGCATGCGGTGGTATAAGATTTTGTAGTTGAAACGCATGCGGTGAGATAAGGTGGGCTTGATACGCGGGGCTAATAGGGGAACTACTAGAACTCATGCGGTGTAATAAGATGGGCTAAAAAATGGGATGTTATTTTGGGAAAATAATTTTTAAAACTAAATGTGAAGGCTCCCTGGTGATATAAGGAAAGATTGTGATTTATTTATGTGATTTGAGACTACGAGGCGGTACCTCGATAGTGACTCTTGTTGGTATTTCTCCATTTTTGCACCTGTCCTTGGTTGTTGTTTCCTTAGCATATTATTAATTGTTTTCTCTGTGCTGCATTAAATTGCTTTAGTTCCATGTAGTCAGCCTTGATATGTTATTTGTTGTTTAAATTTCCTTACTGCTATTATTACACTACCTTACACTTGCTCATTCTTTTATTTATTCCAGTAGGGCCTTGACCTGATCTCGTCACTACTCTACCGAGGTTAGGCTTGGTCCTTACTGGGTACCGCTGTGTTGTACTCATGCTATGCTTCTGCACATCTTTTTGTGCAGATCTAGATACTTCCTACCAGACCATACATCAGTGAGCAGAGTCAGTACGCAAAGACTTCAAGGTATATCTGTCGGCGTCCGAAGGCCTCGGAGTCCCCCTCTACCTAGATTATTTTATTTCTTATCCTTTATTAGACTCTGATGTATAGAGATGTTTAGTATCACTTCATATAGCTTGTGACTTGTATTTTGCCGGGTTATGGGCAATTATGTATATAGTAGTTGTTGAATTTTAAGACTTTGAATGTTATTTCAGTTATATTTTGCATGTTGTTAGGCTTACCTAGTCTTAGAGACTAGGTGCCGTCATGACATCCTACGGAGGGGAATTTGGGGTCGTGACAATTCCAATCAAGCCCTTTTGTCATATTCATAATTCCTAAGCATAGAAACTACCTCAGAGATCATCTCCCTCGAACCATCAACACTGGAAACGCTGATTTGATCCTGAAGTCGCAACACACAACCATCTTTGATAACTTCCTCTTAGGTTCCATCTCACAATGCCGTGCCCAGAGGAAAACAAATGAAAACCAACATGCCGATGAGCCTAAATGCATTCAATCAAGGACGGCGACGCCACAATATTAACAAGAGTTCCACCAAATTCGAAAATATCAAATCTCGACCGTAGGCAACACCAACACTGGGCTGAAATGACAGAACACCCCTCCACAAGGTGACAATAATAGCCCACTCGAATACGCAGGGAGAAACATCATGAACCACATCTGCAGTACCATTACAACTCCTCGATGCCCAATTGATAACGAGCGCTCAACGTCGTATAAGAATGAGTATGAAGGAAATGAAGGCATAACCTTCTATGGAACCAAACCGCACGATGATGAATCAAGAAGAGAAGTGCTCCTAACAGGCCTGTAGCCTCTCAAAGATAAGTACAGACATTTCTGTACCAATCCGCAAGACTCTACTAGACTCGCTCATGATCGTGATACCCAAGTGAACCTAGAGCTCTGGTACCAAGCTGTCACGACCCAAAATCCACTATAGGTCGTGATGGCGCCCAACGTCGCCGTTAGGCAAGCCAACGGTGAACTATCAGCTTAATTATTCATTTTATTATTTTTGAAATTATGAATATTATAAGATAGAGAGATCAATGTAATAAAAATAGTAGGTACGTACAATTTCAATAGAAAATAAATTAAAAGTGTGTGAATGTAAGCAATTGTACACAAATTCTAGAACACCCCAAAATCCGGTATCACAAGTGCATGAGTATCTACTAGGAAGTACAATAACAATACATCATCTGTCTTGAATACAAGTTTAAAAAAATGTAAATAACTCTGATGGAGACTCTGTATGCTACGGATCGTAACATGGGATGCAACTATGTGTGCTGCGAATCGTGGCATGGAATACAGCTCACCAGAGAGTCCCCTCAACAGCTGCGCCTCCGCGCCCAAGTGACCATCAAATGAACCTGTCAAATCCTGCACATTTAGTGTAGAAGTGCAGTATGAGTACGTAAATCAACATGTACCCAATAAGTATCTAGCCTAACCCCAAAGAGGTAGTGAGGAGGGGTCGACATTGACACTTACTAGTAGTCCAGTAAATCAAATATAATAAAGTAGGCAAATATGAAACATAGTAGGTAACAATGAGTACAGGTATAGGAAAATAATACGGTCTACAGCTGAACAATGAACACAAAGTCCTCAAATACCGGATACCTCTCAAATGGAGTACGTAATGGTCAACACCAAATCAACGGTGACACCTCAAGTTTGGGAAAATTCATGAATACACGGACTTCTTATCAAGTATTTCGCATGATTATGTCGATACGAGCGGCCCGATCCCATAAAAGTGGTTTTATAGAAATGTCGAGGCGAACGACCCGATCCCATAAGAATATGATACATGATGATGCCAAGGTGAACGTCCCGATCCCATAAGAATATGATACGTGATACTGTCGAGGTGAACGGCCCGATCCCATAAGAGTGTGTTACAATATCCTACCGAGGCGAACGACCCGATCCCATAAGAGTGTTGCAGAGGCGTTCAGCCCGATCCTATTAGAGTGTTTTTATAGAAATGCCGAGGCGAACGGCCCGATCCCATAAGAATATGAAACTTTTATGGGTCTTTGACCCCACTCACAAATATACGTGTGAGTTACGAGATTCAAGAAAAACTTTCCGATGGATACGTACAATGCGGGAGAAATCCGTAAGGGAAGTACAATTTCTACGGCTAACCAAGTAGCTCGTCAAATAGTTAAATAGCGAGTATGATACTCTACGCGAGTCTAATCTCATGATAAATGTAAATTAAAGCATTTAAACATGTAAGAAGGACTCAAATAGTACAATTTAAGCATGGCGTGAGTCTAAGTCTTCCCGGACATAATCAGAAATCCTAGCATACGCACGGACGCTCGTCACCTCATACGTGTATATCTCCCACAACATGTAGCGCATAAGAATATAACACATACGGGGTAATTTCCTCCTCACAAGATTAGACGGGAGACTTACCTCGCTCTGAAGTTCCATAACCGGCTCCAACACTTCTCTAACAGCTTAAACTGATGCCCAACGATCCGAAACTAGTCAAACAATCATGAAAATCAATAAAAATAAACTCCAACATCATAATTAATTACTTTATAATAATTCCCAACTCCGCTCGAAAAGTCAACAAAGTCAACCCTCGCACTCACATGCCCGGATTCCGAAAATATTTGAAGATAAATATTACCCATAATATTACGAACTCAAATATATAATTTATTCCAAATTCCATGCACAATTTTGTGGTCAAAAGCAAAAAATACCCAATTCGAGGTTTTCTCTTAAAATCCCATAATTTTCATAAATATTCATGTTTTAATCCACTTATAAATCATGTATTTAACTCACAAGGTGTAGATATCACTCACCTCAAGTTTGATGATGAACATGGCTCTCCAAAATCGCCCCAAATCCGGCTCCCATGGAAGAAATAAAGTGAAAATTAGCCAAACCCCCGATTTAAACAAGTCTGCGCAGAATTACCTTCTTCGCGATCGCGGAAAACGTCTCGTGATCGCGAAGGCTAAAATGCCACTGCCCCAAAAGCCTTCTTCGCGTTCGCGGCCTTGAGGTCGCGTTCGCGATGCATCATTGCCCGACCTTCCGCGTTCGTGATCCCCAAGTCGCGTTCGCGTAGGCCAAAGGCCTCCTGCCTCGTTTCCTCCATTTTCCTCCTCGCAATCGCGGTTGGGCCTCCGCGTTCGCGAATCACTGCCAGACCAACCTACGCGATCGCGGACCCATCTTCGTGTTCGCATAGGGCAATCGGCTTCCCCTCCAATTTTCGTTCTTCGCGATCGCGAGACAATCTTCGTGATCGTGATCGCGAAGCACACCAGCATACCAACAGACCAGCAGTTCCAGCCAAGTTCCAACATGCACCGGGTGGTCTGAAACACACCCGAGACTCACGAGACCCCGTCCAAATGCACCGCTAAGTCTATAAATACATTGCGTACCTACCCGAAGCCCCGAAACACATAAAACAACATCGGAATCAAGAATTGCACCTCAAATCCTCATTAATCAACTTCTAAGCTTCAAACTCATTTCAACCAACTCCGAATGCGTCGACATATACTTAGACAACTCAGAATCATACTAAAATTTATGTACAAGTCACAAATCACGGTGCGAGCCTATTCCAAGTCTCAGAATCCCAAACGGACATCGATAACATCAAAATCTACTTCAAATCAAACTTATGAAATTCTAAAACTTTTAAAATGCTAACTTTTCAAAATAAGCGTTGAAATGCTTCCGGACTACCCGATACCCAACCGGAACATACATCCGAGTCCGAAATCATCATACGAACCTATTGGAACCTTCAAATCCCGATTCCAAGGTCGTTTACTCAAAAGTCAAACCATAGTCAACTCTTCCAACTTAAATCTTCCGAATTGAGAATTTTCCTTCCGAATCAACTTTGAACTCCCAAAATTCAATTCCGACTATACGTACAAGTCATAAAACATGAAGTGAAACTACTCAAGGTTTCAAACCGTCGAATGACGTACTAGAGCTCAAAACGACCGGTCGAGTCGTTACAATCAACAACTATAGACGGCATTGCCCACCGTTATAAACTATCACCACTTTCCTCAATCACAACCACAACTACCACCACCACCCATCACTATTAATTATTACCACCCACCACCATCATCCTCAACCATAATTGCTATTACTACCAATCATCACTAGCTACTACCCAGAACCACAACCATCAACCAAAAGCACTACCAACCACTGCCTCTAGTCGGCATTCACTAGCACCACTGTTAGCCATCACCACTACTAACTACCATAGTTTAAAAATATATATTTTATTGATAGAATGTGTATCATATCGTGATACACATCTTAATATTCAGATGTGTACTCAGATTCAGATACTTTAATCTTAATGCACATCTTGATATTCAGACGTGTATTCAGATTCAGATATCTTGATCTTAAAAAAAATAAATGATACTTAATCTACGTCAAGTGTCTTCAACTTGACACTCTAATAAAACTGAAGAAGTGAAAGCCACTTGACAGTTGACTGTGTAAGAAACGGAGCAAAAAGTCAGGGCTTTGTAAGTAAGCAAGCATTCTGCTACGCTAACTTCAAATTCCTTCTCTTCCTTTTTTTTCAAGTTACGATCAGAACGATGACATTCTAGGGAATCCAAACCTCCGAATCTGTTGGATATAAACTTCGACCGCAAAGACGGCTGCAGTAGCGCCGCCAGTAAAGCTTGTGTTGATTTGACTCTTGAGCATCACAGGCTCCGTCCATAGCAGTGATAAGAGAGAATAATGTTTAAAAAATGTGCAACAAAACATGTATCTGAAGATTCGGCTAATTTCACAGTCGTTGATATTCATCTTAGAAATTTTTTCGAAAGCTCATTTAATACAATGTATTAGATCAAGTCTTTCTGGAATTATAAATTCAGGTTTGCGACACAACTCACAAGGTGCAATAGTTTTCTTGCGTTTTCAATTATACGTGATGGTCGTTGGTCGGTATTCATTTTCAATTAAAGTTTTCCTTCATAATTCAATCATGTTTTAATATTCTAGCATTATCTTGGTCATTTTTATCGTTGAAAACGTTTCAATCTTTCAAAGAGCTAATTTTCTTTCTACTCTGAACTCACTGTTAATTAAGAAAACCAGAGTCTTCTACTAGTTGACCCAATCATCTATACATGGTAATGCTGATTAATCTTAGTTTATTTCAAGATCTTAATTAAATTAGTAAAGAAACTGATACTATCAGAAGGTTCCTGAAAACATTGATTGGATCTTTCACGACTTCCTTTTTTTGTAAATATATTTACCCTTGAAAACGGATAACAACTGAATTTATACGCGGTTTTAAGGATATGTAGATTAATTCAATACAAGTGATCAATGACGTTAAATTAAGCAAATAAAAGACGTAATAAATGATCAAACCAATGATAAGAGTGATCCCGAGCGCGGTTAATAGTTTAACAAGAAACTGCCTTTGGTACCGAGCTTGCACTTATGAATAAAAAATAAGAACTTTGAATAACGTTCTGAAAAACTAGAAGTAAATTGCCTCGTTATGCGTGTTCCAATGTCCTTAATGAATAATAAGCTTCCCCTTTATATAGTGAGAGGGTTTTACCCTAAGTACAATCCTAAGAAAGGTAAAAATCTTCTGTTTCGCTAATCACTGATTTCCTGCCGATACGGGCCGAGATTCACGCCGTGATATCCGGTTGGGAGCAGACATCACGGCCCTTTGTTAGTCGTGTGTGGTTGTTTGGTAATGCTCTCCGAAGTCTCGGGGCTCGAACCGGACCCGGAGGACGTAGACCCGATGCCCCCGGGGGCGGGTATTTTGCTCGAGCCCTAATACGAGGAGCTCTTCGCTCCGATACTGACTCCTTACAGTCATGTCCCTGCTCCGTTTATCTCACCGTGAAACCGAGGTGCTTAGTGGGCTCGGTTTTACCCGTATACAGATAGTTCCTTCATTTCTCAGAGAGTAGGCTTGCCGAACGATAGGAAACGATAGATGGTTTTGGTTCATTCCTTCGTACGCTACGATGAGTGAATTGAAACGTCCCATCAGTCGCGTCGTTCTGACTTCGGACACGTGTCGCTCTCCGGATGGTTACCTACGAATGCAAAACGTCGGTTGTTTCCCTATAAAATCTACCTCCCCTTGTTCTTTTTCCACTTTTCGACTAAATTGTTATCTTCAAGCTTTCCAGCCATCATCAAACCTTCTTCAAACCTTCATATATTCATCCTTGTTCTTCAATCTTCATTGTGATTTCCAGATTTTCTCCAGACTTTCTTTAAATCTTCATACCTTGTTCTTCATCTCCAAAATCCGTTTCTCCGGAACTTTGCGTTCTTTCCTCAAATTTTCAAACCTCCCCTAGATGACAATGGTCAAAACATTAAAAATTGTTCCTCAACCAATTGCCTCTTCATCTTCTCAACCGGCCGCTGGTACCGAAGCGGTTGCCCCTGAAGTGGTCGCCCTCGAAACGGCTTCGCCCGATGTGGTTGCTAACGAACCGGCCCCGGATCCCTCTTTGAAAGCGTTCATTCCTCGGGGTTGCTCAATTGAAGACGACTTTAAAGTCGATAAGGCTTCGCGTAAACGGGACCGGGGCGAAGGAGTCTCGAGGTACATATGCTCCGTGATTGAAGACGTTCTTCCCATAGTTTGTAAAGACTTCAATTGGGAGGGCAAGGACGTAGTAGTCCCCGGGCCTGAGGACGTCGTTACTACTCACGTGGAGGGGTACTTAAGTATTTACACTTACCCCTTCACACTAGGCCCGGTGGACCCGATCATTCTGGACTTTTGCAAGAGGTATGAGGTGTACCTCGGGCAAATCCATTCGTCGTTGTAGAGGATCGTGATCCTCCTCCGCTACTTCGTGAACAAAACCGAATCTCGTCGGTTCACGATCGACCACTTGCTTTGATTATACAGTACCCGGATGTTCTGAGAGGTACTGATCAAGCTTACTCGCCAGGCCAGCAAGGCCCCTATTTTGAGCATCGATGAAGATCGAGATCGGGGCTGGCAGGGACGCTTTGTCCGAGTGAAAACCGAGGATTTTATCCCCTCCGAATACATGTCATTCCCTGAGAAGTATAATGTGTCTCGTAAGTGCAATCCCTCTTTGAACGTCAAAATTCATTTTTTTAAATTTCTTTCTTCTAATTCATGTCTGTGGTTGTGCAGCTGTCACCCGGGTTTTAAATGCAGTTCCCCGGCTAAAAGAATTGGATCGAGAGCATATGTACTCAGATGTCTTACATCGAGCGCACATGGCGCGGACTCTCGAAAGGCCAATAGGAGGCCCGTTCTCATGGTAAGGCCTCTTTCTGAATAGCCAATACCATGTATGTATCTTTTATTATGCTAACTCCTTTCCCTTTTTATTATTGTAGGTTTGCCTAAGACCACCAAACTTAGGCCATCGGAAGGGAACAAAGATGCGCCCCCGTCCGTTAATCCCTCCGTTGCCGCCACGAAGGAAAAGAAGAAAAGGAAGAGACAACCTTCGGGCTCCGAGGTGAAGAAACCAAAGAAAAAGGTGCTCTGCAAGCCTGGGGGGCTCCAGTTCCCAGGTGCTGGATTCTAACTCCCTTCTCCGGCTTAGGGACGAGCCGGAGGATGAACCTATTTTTGTTATCCACGGGACAACTTATCCCGAGGAATTTGAGGAATCCGAGGGGGAGACTCGTGAGATCGACCCCTCTCTGACTCAAAATATCGAAGTGGATACCCGGGGTGAAACTTCCCACGATGCCGGCTCCGTTCCAAAGGAGGAGCCCGATATAATTGAGATCTTAGGGATGCCCTCCTACACTAAGTCCATGCTCGAGGAGGCCCAGGCGAGAAAGGAGAAGTATAATGAGGGGGGCCATGGTGCGGACGATCCCTTTATCTCCTTTTTCGATGGTGTGGATTCGTCTGCTTTAGAAGACTTATCCGGGCTGGGCGACCTGGAAGTTCCAAAGAAGGACACATCCTCAAAAGCTGACGGGCCAAGCTCGAGCTCGAAACTGACCAACCAGTTCCCTTCTGTAAGTGTGGACCCCGGTCGCAAGAGATCGATTATATTGATCGTCTCGGAGGATGCTCGGGTTTTATTCGCTCATGTGTGTGTAGCTTGCTACCTCCGATGCCTGGTGACCGAGGAGGACCAGGAAAAAATGAATGAGGTGAACGTGTCGTGCCTTTTCAATGAGGCGCAGCAAGCGCTGAACCGGGTAAGGCATTGTTACTTTCCATTGATCTATTGTTATCTGTGTTTGATGTTTCTTATGTTTTTCGCCTTTTTGCAGCCTAGGTACTTCACCACGAGAGTTTCCTTCGGTACCGAGTTGAGGTCAATCAACTTAAGCGCGAGATCAAGGAGCTTTCCCAAAAAAGGGACATGTACAAGCTTCTTAGCGAGCAGCAAGGGGGGTCGCCAAGAACCTCCAGGCCGAGCTGGATGAAGCTCAGAAAGAAGCATCGGCCTAAAGGCAAGAGCACGCCAACTTAGCGGAGAAGATAAAGGTTTTTGAAGTTAGAAACGAGGGTCCGGTCGCAGAGGCTAACAAGAATACTTCACAGGTTAAGCAAAAGATCGACCAGATCGACCAATTCCACAAGGAGATGGACAAGGTCCAAGTAATGGCCAAAGGGTGGAAAAGCAAGATGGAATTGCTGGCCTCAGAGAGGAGGCCGCCCAGGCTAAGCTGTCTTCAGTGGAAGTTCAACTTCGGGTGGCGAAGGAGAAGGCAGATACACGGGCTCAGACAAAATAAGGATCTCCGAGCACAACTGGGCTTGGCCATCGCTGAACGGGATGCCCTTGGTAAGGAGCTCGAAATAATGAGGTCCATGTTGGAGATAACCTTGGCCGATGCTGACGAGATGGTGGCCCAATACATGGCCGATGTTGAAGCGAATGAGGCCCGCCTAAAGACCAATGTTGAGTACGTGAGGCGGGTATCCCAAAAGGATACCCTCGAAGAAATCCATGCCCGAGGCTGTGACCTATCTACTGAGATCGAGGAGAAAAAAAGACTCGAGATCGAGGGCAAAAAGCTAGCTGAACCCCAAGGTGAAGAGGGCTTTGTGGTCTCTGAAGAATTCGAAGGCCCCGACGATTCTGGTGATGAGTCAGGCTCTGGTGAAGATCAGGCATAAATGCCTTAGGATTTTTTAGTTTTTGTATCCTGTACATATTTTTTGTTGAGGCCGTTTTTGTTAGGACTTTGTAAAGATATTCTGTAATCTATGAAATTTTTCCCTTTTGGCAATTTTCAAGTTTCTATTATCTTAGCATCTTTTTACAATTGCAAATATTTCTAATGCCTTAGCACAGAATCGAACGTAGTAATAATTCATTTTTCAGAGATCCAAACAAAACCTGACCTCCTAATAGGCTTTGTGCCTTAGGGTTCCGATAACCCGAGCCGCCCGAACGTATTTCGGATGACAGTCCCCGAGTAGGGGTAGCCCTTTGGGCTCGGATAGGAGCGTCCCTTGGGATCGATTGTCCCAGGGTAGGAATAGACCTTAGGCTCTATACTTTTAAGAAGCAAAAGTGTGTAATAGCAAGGTAAAAACTTCCTTTCATTTCTATGTGCAACGTATAAGATTGGAAGCGTGTAAAAGCTTATATCATGGCTAAGGTGGTCTACGCGGGCACGGTTCACTTTGACCGTTTGACCCATACAATAAATCCTAACCACTGAGCCTAAACTATTCATGCACAAAGTTTCCTTCCTTCCTTGCTAAGAAGCTTGACCCGAGGGTGATGGCCCTCAGTATTCGAGGTTGATCTTGAGAGGGCTCGGATGTTGTTGATGAGACCATTAATTCTGATTAAAAACAAGTGTTCAATTCTAAGTTAGCACGATTTACTGGCGCCTCGTTAAAAACCTTGCCAGAAAACCCATTTGGGACAAAACCGGTTCAAGAGAAAAAGAGTGCAACACGTGCTTTCAGACCTAATAGTCATATTCTCTCTTTTGGTTGTTTCCTGAAAGTGTTAGTTCGATTCGTAATATTAAAAAAGGGTGAATGATATCGTACCTTAGTAGTACTACTACTTTAAGTACGTCATGTTTCACTTGTTTGGTAACTGTGCACCATTTCCTGCTTCGAGTTTGTACGAACCCTTACCGGTAATCCCGATGACTCGATATGGTCCTTCCCAGTTCAGTCCTAGCTTCCCTATGTTCGAGTTTCAGGTGTGCAGTGTTACTTTTCTTAACACCAAGTCCCCGACATTGAAGTGTCGGAGGTTGGTTCTTCGGTTGTAATATCTTTCTATCCGCTGCTTTTGGGCGGCCAACCGACTAGGGCGGCCTCGCGCCTCTCGTCCAATAGTTCCAGGCTCGTGCTCATGGCCTCACCATTCGATTCTTTGGTCGCATATCATAACCTGAGGCTCGGTTCTCCCACTTTGACCAGTATTAATGCTTCGGCACCATAGATTAACGAAAACGGAGTGGCCCTGGTACTAGATTTTGAGGTCGTGCGGTATGCCACAAGACTTCGGGCAGAATTTCCTTCAATTTCCCTTTGGCATTGGTCAACCTTTTCTTCAGGTTTTGAAGTATGGTTTTGTTTGTAGACTCTGCCTGTCCGTTCCCACTAGTGTGATAGGGTGATGACAAGATCTTTTTGATCTTATGGTCCTCGAAAAATTTGCTTACCTTGTTGCCGATGAATTGCTTCCCGTTATCGCATACTATCTCGGCTGGTATTCCGAACCGGCATATTATGTGGTCCTGAATGAAGTCGACGACTTCTTTTTCCCGGAACTTCTCGAACGCTTGAGCTTCGACCAACTTAGAAAAATAGTTAGTCATAAACAGTATGAATTGAGCCTTACCAGGTGCCCATAGCAGGGGACCGACAATGTCCATTCCCTACTTCATGAATGGCTAAGGTGACAAGACTGAATGTAGCAGCACTCCGGGTTGATGAATCATTAGTGCATGCTTCTGGCAGCTGTCGCATTTCTGTACAAAGTCCTTCGCATCTTTCTCCATGTAGATCCAGTAATAGCTGGCTCTGATTATCTTGCGAACCAAAGATTCTGCCCCTGAATGGTTTTCGCAGGTGCCTTCATAAACTTCCCTCAAAACATATTCGGTGTCTCCCGGCCCCAAGCATATGGCGAGTGGGCCATCAAACGTTCTTCTGAATAGAGTACCTTCGGATAGGCTAAACCTGGCCACCTTCGTGCGCAGAGCTCTCGATTCTTTAGAATCCGAGGGCAGCTTCCCAGTCTTCAGGTAGTTTATATACTTGTTTCTCTAGTCACAAGTTAAACTTGTTGAGTTTATTTCGGCATGGTCTTCTTCCACTACCGATTTTATGAGTTGTACGACCGTTCCTAAGTTGAATTCATCGTCATCGACCGATGACGCCAAGTTGGCCAGAGCATCGGCTTCGCTATTTTGATCTCGGGGTACGTGCTGTAAGGTCCATTCCTTGAATCGATGCAGTGTTACCTATAATTTGTCCAAGTACCTTTGTATTCGTTCCTTTTTTACTTTGATTGTCCCATTGACTTGATTTACTACAAGGAGGGAGTCGTACTTAGCTTCGACCACTTCGGCCCCCAGGCTTTTAGCCGATTCGAGACCCGCAATCATGGCCTCATACTCGGCCTCATTGTTACTCAATTTTACAGGTCTAATAGATTTCCTAACTACATTACCCGTAGGCGGCTTCTACATGATGCCGAGTCCAGACCTCTTTGCGTTCGAGGCACCATCCGTAAAGAGGGTTCAAATTCCCGAAAAAGTCCCCGAGGTTAACAACAATTCCTTTTCGACTTCAGGTATATTAAGTCCGGCGTGAAGTCGGCCACGAAATTTGCCAAAATTTGAGATTTTATGACTGTTCGAGGTCGATATTCAATATCATACACGCTAATTTCTATGGCCTATTTGGCCAGCTGACCCGAGAGCTCGGGTTTGTGCATTATATTCCTTAGTGGGTAAGAAGTTACGACACATATTGGGTGGTATTGAAAATACGATTTTAACTTTCTGGAGGCGCTTAGCAAAGCGAGCGCCAATTTTTCTAGGTGAGGGTACCTTGTTTTGGCCTCGCCTAGAGTTCTACTAATATAATAGACAGGAAATTGCATACCTTCCTCTTCCCGGACTAAGACTACTATTATCTCGGATACTGCCAAGTACAAGTACAACTGCTCGTCCGCCTTCGGAGTATGGAGCAAGGGTGGACTCAAAAGTTACCATTTGAGTTCTTCCAAAGCTTGTTGGCACTACGAGGTCCATGAAAAGTTATTCTTCTTCTTCAATAACGAGAATAACCGATGGCTCTTATCGGAGGACCTTGATATGAACCGTCCCAGGGAGGCTATATGCCCAGTTATCCTCTGAATGACCTTGACATCGTCCACCACGGTGATATCTTCTATAGCTTTGATTTTGTCGGGATTGATCTTGATCCCTCGGTTGGACACCATGAATCCAAGAAACCTCCCGGATTTGACCCCGAATGTGTATTTCTCCGGGTTTAGCTTCATATTGTATCTCTTTAGTATGTTGAATATTTCCTGCAAATGTTTCAAATGGTCCTCTACTCACAGGGACTTAACTAACATGTTCGTCAATGTAAACTTCCATTGATTTTCCTGTTTGTTCTTTGAACATCCAGTTTACTAGGCGTTGATAAGTTGAGCCAGCATTTTTTAATCCAAACGGTATCATGTTATAACAATAGGTGTCGCACTTAGTGATAAAAGAAGTTTTTCCTTGATCGCCCGAGTCCATCCGGATTTGGTTGTACCCAGAATAGGTGTCTAGAAAGCTGAGTATCTTGTGCCCGACCGTTGCATCGATCATGCGATCGATATTAGGCAAAGAAAAAGAATCCTTGGGGCAGGCCTTGTTCAAGTCTTTATAATCTACGCATATTCTTAATTTATTTCCCTTTTTAGGCACTACTACTACGTTAGCCAACCAATCCGGGTACTTAACTTCCCGAATGGAACCTATTCTAAGGAGCTTAGATACCTCGTCTTTGATGAATGCATTCTTGACTTTGGACTGAGGCCTTCTTTTCTATTTAACCGGGTGGAACTTTGGATTCAAGCTTATCTTATGAGTGGTTATTTCTGGTGGGATCTATGTTATGTCTAAATGGGACCAAGCAAAACAATCTACGTTAGCTATAAGGAATTCAATGAGTTTTTTTCTGATCCCAAGAGTTAACACCGTACCCAGGTATACCTTCCGATCGGGCAAGTGTTCGATCAATATGACTTGCTCTAACTCCTCGACTGTCGATATGGTGGCATCAGAATCATCAAGGGCGATGAACGACCTGGGAACTCCATAGTCATCATCCTCGCCTGCCTCTAGCTTCTCCAGTTCGGTCGGAACCTGTGTCGGTGATTGCTGTTTAGTTTCTTCCTTCCTATTCGACTTTGGGTTCTTTGATGCCGAGAGTGCGGACATTGGGATCACCTTATCGACCGCGAACATTTCTTTTTCGACCGGATGCTCTCCGTAAAATGTCTTGATCCCTCCCGGTATGGGGAACTTCAATGCCTGGTGTAGTGTCGCAGATACTGCCCTTATGTTGTGAATTCATGGCCTTCCGAATAGAGCATTATATCTCATATCCCCCTCAATCACGTAGAACTTCATTTCGTGAATGGTTCCGGCGATGTTCATTGAAAGGGTTATCTCCCCTTTAGTAGTTTCACATGCCATGTTGAATCCGTTTAAAACCCGGATTGCAGGCACTATTTGGTCTTGTAGACCCAGCTGTTCTACGACCCTCGATTGATGATATTGGCCGAGCTATCTTGATCAATTAACACACGCTTAACTCGAGATTTATTTATGAGTACATATATTACCAGTGCATTGTTATGCAGTTGCACGATGCCTTCAGTGTCCTCATCGTTGAAAGAGATGGTCCTCTCCGGCATGTAATCTCGGGTTCGTTTTTCCCTTGTAATGGACACCTTAGTGCGCTTTAGCATTGGCCCTTGAGGGACGTCGATTCCACCAATGATCATGTTAATGACGTGTTGAGGTTCCTCTTGCTCGGTCTATTTGTTGGAGTCCCTATTCCTGAAGTGATTTTTGGCTCGATCACTCAGAAATTCTCGGAGGTGCCCGTTATTGAATAAACGGGCCACTTCTTCTCTCAGTTGTCGGCAGTCTTCAGTCCTGTGGCCGTGAGTTCCATGATATTTACACATCAGGTTGGGGTCTCTTTGGGCAAGATCGGACTGCAATGGCTTAGGCAACTTGGTATCTTTGATGCGTCAGATGGCAGATACGATGCCAGCAATATTGACGTTGAAGTTGTATTCCGATAACCTTGGTGCCTCCCTGGCCCCTAGCGACATGTCGAAACCATTTTTACTCATGAGTTTCCGGCTATTATGTCCTCGATCGCTCCTTTTTTCACTCCTCACAGGGTTACATCCGGACCCGCTACCTCTTCGATCTTTGTTGTACGGTTGATACCGATCTCTATTCGGTCTTGGTTCATGGTCGACAACTCTTTTAGACCTGTCACTAGTTCTGATAGGATAAATAGACCTGGAGGGCACCCAGAGCTGATCATCCTCGACTCTAATTTTTGATTGGTACTTATTATGAACGTCAACCCAAGTTACTCGGGTACTCTATCAAGTTCTGTTTCAGCTGCTGTGAAGCCAAGGAGCTTTGGGGGTTGAGTTCTTGAGTGAACGCCTGAACGTCCCAATCGTCCGTGACTGGAGGCAGGTCCATTCGTTCCATTTGGAATCTCGACACGAATTCCCTGAGAATTTTGTTGTCTCTTTGTTTCACTTTGAAAAGGTCTGATTGTCTTATCTCAACCTTCATAGCCTTGGCATATTACGAAGTCATCTGCAGGCATAGGAAATGAATCAATTGAATTAGGGGGTAAGTTGTGAATCCATATCATTGCTCCTTTCGACAGGGTTTCTTCGAACTTTTTCAGCAGAACCGATTCGATTTCATCGTCCTCTAAGTCGTTTCCCTTGATGGCACACAAGTAGGAGGTCACGTGCTCATTTGAATCCGTAGTTCCGTTATACTTTAGAATTTCGGGAATACGAAACTTCTTCGCGATTGTTTTTGGTGCCGCGCTCGGAGAGAAAGGTTTTTGGACAAATTTCTTGTATTCCAAGCCTTTCAATATCGGGGGTGCTCCTGGGATTT